>NC_137890.1:76153221-77353221 GCF_963455335.1 Martes martes
AGCCATATATAATATGCTGACATTTAAGTAGCACTTCACTATGTAGGAGGCCACTGTATTGTATGTATTTACCTGTGTGTGTATGTGTGTATGTGTATTCATTTAAATTGAGGCACATTCTGGTTAGTGACCTGTGACCTGACATGGCTGCATTCATAGGAGGTAGAGTGGGAATGTCAACCAAGACAGGGCCATCTCTCCTGGTCACATACTTAACCACTATGCTGTGCTCCCTTCCTTAGACCACATCTCAATTTAGAGAGCTGATAGGGGTAAAACAAAATTGAAATCCGTTATGGCCAAAAAACATACAAAAAAAAAAACAAACCCCCTAAAACAGAACAAAACAAAAAGACCAAACCCATTACAATTAGGTTTGCTGCCTCTATTCTTTCCTAGGCCTACTGTGACTTGTGCTATGATGTGAATTACTCACTTTGAACTTTGGACATAATGAATTTTTTTCTATAACAGAAACGACACCTGGCAGACCAATTAGTTAACACAAAGACGGTGATAGGTAAGATATCAGATGAAGCTTTTATTCCCTTTCACTATAAAAAATATCTAAATTGACCAGATACACGTGCTGTGTTTCATAACATTTTGTTATTTAAAGAAATATAGAAAGCAAAGAACAACAACCATCAGGAAACTGTTTCCTATATGTGAGAATCATCAATTATGTTAATTAGAATAAAATAAAAGATGAAAAAAGATGGGAAGTTGGAATATTTGGGATATGAGCAATTCTTATGTCAATAAAAAAGATCTGGGTGTTACATAGTCTTTCTCAGTCCTAATTTCAATATGTGCTAACTTTGTAATTGATTAGAAATATATAACGTTGCTTTTCGGGCCATCAGCCAGTATCTTAGCAAACTGTTTTCTCTCTAGGATCAGAAGTAACTTAACATAACTTTATGTAATAGTCATCTATTCTTATGTTAAGTTACATTATATCATATTGTTCTATTTTGGTTCAGTGCATGTGAACACAGTTTACATCTCTTTCCAGTTTATTTCAATTAGTGAAGAGAGTAATTTATAAAGAAACACATTTAGTTTTTTTTGAAAAATATCTCTTATTATTTTGGACTTTACCTAATCAATTGTTACAGTTAATACATAACTCTATGTTTTCCAGTGTTAAGAGAGAATACATGGAAAACGATTATGTGGAAAGAGGTAAGAATGTATTTTAAGTGAGTAATAAGCACCTCCCATTTTGAGAGTTACAGATTTTTATCTCTGAAACATGTCTTCAAGAACTGTTGTATTATCCTATTTTGTAGATGAGGAAGGAAGTAGAGGACCAAAGAGAATAACTAATTTGCTCAAGGTCATACAGCCCGGAAGTAGTGAAAAAAGGCTTTAAATTTAAGTCTAGTTGGTTGGAAGTCTACATGCTTTCTAAAGTGTCTCTGTGTTACTTTTGTGTCATTGACTGGAATATTTAGAGATAATGCTTCTTCACAAACAGTTGCTCAGGGTACAAGGTAACCTTACACGGAGACTACCTCAGGGAATGTTTTCATGAATATTTGCCCTTGGGGTAGAAGTTAAAGGCATGGGGGGCTAGATACTTTGTCCTCATTAATAATTCCTTGCTGACCAGTGTAAATGCCTTTGAAGACCAATTGTAAGAGTGTTTTGGTTTCTAAGTATCATCAGGATGTCTTTCCCTCAGAGAGATCAAGCAGGAGAGTTAATTATGATTGCATTTTGCTCCTCTCATTGGGACTAAGCGAAAAAAGTCCCTGAGACATCTACTCTATTCCTGGTTGGCAGAGTCTCAGGGGAGAGGGTTGGTGAGAGACAGAGGACAGGAGTGAGGCTGCGGTGGGGGTGAGGCGGGGGGATTTTTTTCTGCAGAGGGGTGACTACATGATTGAGTTTTTTTGTTTTGTTTTGTTTTACATGATTGAGTTTTAATTTACCTCCATTGCCTTCCACTGGAAGAATGAGTTACACAGCTAGAGCCAAGGACCAGGAATTCTTGTCTCTCTGACTCCTTTTACCACCTGTACAACCAAATGGAGCACTTTACAGATTGGGTGTTTACAAAAGGAAAAGGGAGTTGATTTGGGGGTCCTGTGGGCAAAAGAGAAAAAGTTTGTAAGAGATGACCACTCTTAGGGAAACCTGTTATCCTATGTTATCTGATAACTCCCTGTTATCAGATCCCTGGGGGCATAATCTTCTGTGTCAATATAGTTTCTGGGGGGAAATCTAGTTTTAATTACAAAGTGTCAACTTGTCTCATTCTAGCCATTGTGAGATCTTGCTGTTAGTTCTTTATATAAGCTACAAATGCTTTATTGCTCACTGCACTGTGAACTTGAAGTAAATTGTGAATGTTTAATTGTCAATCCTTTTTCTCAGCATTTATGGACACTTAACAGCTTTCAAGTTTCTCTCCTCACTTTGATCCAGAAGTATTTAATTAATCTCTGCTGAATTAATGAAGATAGAAATGATCTGTATAATCATATTATGAAAAGAAAAATAGTCTCCTTGTTCTTTTCCTCCTCAGAAAGAAATTATTTTTTTTTTTCAGTATAGTCCAGAAATTGGTTTAGGAGTGAATTTTACCCTCTTCTTCTGCCCACCCTCCCTCCCTCTGCCCCACTTTTCTAGCTGCCCAGGAAGGGCCTGCCAGTTTTAAGAGCTGTGTCCTCAATACCTAGCACAGTGTAAATGCTCAAGGAATTAAAGAAAAAGTACACAGGAAGAAAGCATGAAGAACTCATACTGCTTTCTTCACGTATTGTTCCTGGTATTTACATCTTTCTCTTTTAGTTACAAGTTAGAATTCCTTCATATATTCAGTCAAAAAATATTGATTGATTGACTAATGTGTCAGGTGGAGGGAGATGGGCATTTTTTCTGCTCTGCATGGAGCTCACAGACCAGCAGAGAAAAGCCCACCATCAGGCAAGCAATTACGGTGTGATAGTGTACGAACAGTGCATAATTGCAAAAACAGTACTATCAATAAGTCTGTTTGGATATCTCAACCTTGGTGTAAGGACCTATTTAGCCAGAGCGCTTCCATCCAGTTAAATGATAATTTTGTTGTTTAAAACTTAAACTGTCCCTGCCCCTCTTCCCCCAGGGGACTTACTTAAAAACAAGTCCCCGAAACCAGTCCCAGGTAACAAAGCACAAATACAAGGGTGGGTCAGGCCAGGTGGAGACATCCATCAGTGGGGGGTTGCATACTGTCTCCCTAGCTACCAAGGAGTATGGGCCCCGCCCTCTGGGCGCCTTTTGGGCACCAATTCTGACCAAGGTGATAGGCTGGTTCAAATGTCTACTAGGGTAAATTGTAATTCAGTTGGTCACCTAGCATGACTGTGCAACTTTCTCTGTGTGTTACAATTTCATTGGCCACCTGTGCGTGGCCAGGCCCAACCGCATGGCCTTTGCCCTTAAAAGCTAGTCCATGAAGCAGAGATGGGTCACCCTCTCTGTAAGAGGTGCGGCCCCGAATGTTCGGTTTGATTCTCGATGCTTGGCGGGAAATAAAGCTTTGCTTGACCTTTGCTTTGTATCAGTCTCACTCCTTTAATCACGGACCCATTATTGGGGAACCCAACATTGGGGACCCAACACTTGGCACTATTTACATTTTGGGGCCAGAAAATTCTTTGCTGTGGGTGGTTGTCCTGTGCATTGTGAACTTTTAGCAGCATCCCCAGCCTCCACCTACTAGTTCCCAGTAGCATTGTCTCCTAAAACCCGTGAAGTTGTGGCACCCAGAAATGTTTCCGGACATGGCCAAATGTCCCAGGGGGGAAGGGAGGGGAAACTAGCCCCCAGTTAAAAAACAAAAATTGTTCAAAAAACAAAATTGTTCTAATGTAGCTGAAGTTTCTTAGCATGGCTCCAGGATTTTCACATCCTAATTTTTCGTAAGACTATTTGATGCATTTTGACTCTATTTTTGCTTTTTAAAATTCATGCTTCTGTGATTTCTTTCCTGGTTTAAAAGGTAAATGTGGGTGACATTGTGAAGGCCTCCAACGGACAGTTCCTTCCTGCAGACGTGGTTCTGATCTCTTCCAGGTTTGTTGTGATAGTGGGCATTTAAGAAACTTTTTTTTTAGGTTTATTTATTCATTTTGGAGTGTGTGGGGGAGGATGGCAGACAGGGAGTGAGAGTCTCAAGCAGCCTCTTCTGCTGAGCAGGGAACCCCATGCAGGGCTCAATCTCACGACACTGAGATTGCAAGCTGAGCTGAAACCAAGAGTCCAGAACTGAACAGGTTGAGCCAGCCAGACTCTCCCATTTAAGGAATTTTATTCTGAATTAGAAATTTTAAGAAAATCATAGGCCTTCCCTTCTCACCCCTTTCTCTATCCCTTTCTCTATATTATAGACCAGCAAAGTTACTGCAGAGTTGCGGAATCAGCAAAATTTTACCGTGAAAGGACTGATAGTAAATATTTTCAGCTTTGAGGGCCATGCAGTCTCTGTTGTAGCATCAGAAGCAGCCATAGACAATATAGAAACAAATAGGTGTGGACATGTTCCAATAAAACTTTATTTATAAAAAGAGGCAGGGCCCAGAGTTAGCCTGTGGGCCATAGTTTGCTGACTGCTATTCTGTACTTTTATTATCTTTTCTTTAATTTTGCTGGACATATTTTCTTCTTTCCTAATTGTTAGATTAATTCCATCCTTTCTATGATTTCTACAGACATTCAGCAAAATTTAAAATATTTACACATATGATCATATTTTAATCTCATAGCAATTCTGAGGTGTTCTCTTTCTATAAACAAAGTGACTCACACAGAGAAGTAAGTGATTTTTTTCAATATCATTAAGTGGACTCATCTGAGGACCAAGTTTAAAAACACAGCCTCTATTCCTTTTGTAGAACTATATTGCTTTATTCATTGGCTGTTTTGGAGGAAACTTACACAGACTCCCTGCAATGGGTATTTCCTTTCCATGAGGTCATGTCTGACCACCTCTCCATATGCTTCTATGTTGGGCCCCCTGGGGAGCTTGGCTCTCCCCTCCTTCATGTTCTCTGTAAGGAGAACACAGTCTGGGGCATCTGCGGGTAAGAGTGACTACAGTCATGAACACCGCTGCGTTTGACATGTTGGGTAAACTCTTTACCTAGATCAAGTCATAATCACTCAAAGTGATTTAAAAAACAAAAGTTCCTAGCCTTCTAGACACACATCCTCTTGGAGCATGAAAAGATTTATTGGGAAGGGAGATTTGTTCTAGAGCCATTGTCTAAGCTTCTGGAAAAGCAGTAATACCGATGCTAGTTCTTATTCCTACCAGATACACTTTGTTCTTTTGCCATCAATGCATTAACCCATTGGACAAAGGAATTTAGTGTTGCTGATATGTTTCTCTCTTGGATTCAGTTAGGAGTATGGGGTTCACCCAGAAGCCAGGGAGGTACCATAAAGGGTTTTGTTTCTATAACCTCTACATCATTTGTATGTGCAACTTTCTTTGCCTCTTTCTTTCTTTGTTTCTAAAAAGTACTTCTTATATGAAAACCAATCTCTTTTGGGGGTAGGAGAGAAGCAGGGGAGAGACAAAAATCATTATTCTTGGACCTTTTTTCCTGGAAGTCTTACAGATGATATTTTCTAAGTTTTCACCCTGCCCCTATTAAACAGTTTAGACCCCCCCCCACACCCCCCAATGTTTATTTGATTGGGCATAAAAGTAAGAAAACCAAATTGAGTCCCAGAATGAACTGAGATCCTAAGAACACTGAAAGGTAATCCTGTGTCAGTATAAGCTTTTTCCCTGAGTGTTTCTGCCAAACCTCAAGACTATAAATTTCCATTTCATTGAGCATAAGAAGTAGGTGATTCTTACATAAAGGTGAGAACTATACCCTTAGTTAAGGGAGAATGAAGAGTAAAAACCACCATGCTATAGGGGGCAATAAAGAAATGTGCTTGTCTTGACTGGCATAGGGTGGAGGGAAAACATTCCCTGGGAGAATTCAAGCTGGCTCATGCAGATGTGAGTTCTGAATTCACCTTGCCTGTGTGCTGAAAAAATTTTAAGCAGAGGATTTAATGTGATCATGGAAAATAAAGAAGAAACCTCTAATTAGTTAGAAGGAGATAAAACAGAATGGAAAAGGTAACAACCCAAAAGATAATGGCTGACAGTTTTTCAGAATTGTTGAAAATTTGTCCCTTGGCTTCATTGGGTTTCCTGGATCTGAAGCTAGACCTAAATAATAGGAAACATCAGACTAATTTTGAGTATGATAATCAGAACTATATGAAAGGTGTTCATATTGTCCAGAATGAGGGTAAAGATATCGATTGGCTAGAAACCTTAAACTCTGGATATTTGTCTAAAAATTTGCTTTAATATCTAAAAGATTAGACATAGAGTATAGAGAGCTTCCAGCCATATCAAGGGGGAAAATTATTTGAGAAAAAGGAAAAGCCCTCAAAAGTAACTAAAAGAATAGAAAAATGCCAAAAGAGGGAGAAATAAAATGCCCTTATTTAGGTAGTAGAATAAATAAAAATCATCAATTACAAATAAAGCAAATAGATTTCAGAAGTAAAAGAATATTATAAAATTGTCCAGCTATATGTTGTTTACAAGAATTTCACAAAACACAAGTGCTCAGGAAGATTGAAATGAAAGGATGAAAAAATACATATAGAAAATAGAAAACAAGTCCAGAAGAGATGGTATCACCATTAGATACAATAGACTTTGAGACAAAAAGCATTATTTGAGATAAGTTATCATGGAAGAAAAAGAAAAAAATAATAACAGTTTCAAGTCACAGAGAAATGTCATAGGTTAAAGATAAAGAAAAAACTTAAACATCTACAAGAAATTTACAAACTCAACATCCTACTGGAAGGTTTCAGTATTTGCTTTCAGGAATTGATCGAATGGAGAAAAAAATCAGTATGGTGGTAGAAGATTTGAAAAGCACATCGACAACCTTGAAATAATGGCATGTATAGAGATTTTTGGTGTATTGTGTATCAAAAAGTGATATATACATATTCTTCTCAATTCTTCACAATTAGGAACACTTGTCAAAATTGTTAGGACATAAGAAAGAATCAACAGATTCTGAGAGACTGGTATTCCACAGGCCACTTGTTCTGACCATAATGCTATTATGTCTGAAATCAGTAATAAAAAGATAACTAGGAACCTTATATGTTAGAAATCAAACATGCCCCTAAACAACTTATTGGCCAAGGAGGCATTCCTAATGGAAATGGAAAATACTTAGATTTTAGTAGTTATGAGAATGCATCAAACCTCCTATGACACAGCTAAGTTGACAGACATTTTTAATTTAAAATGCTTTCATTAAAAAAAGAAGAAATGCCCCCAAAATGGGCTAAGAATCTAATCTAAAAAGTTAGCTACAGTAGAAAAGAATAAACTCAAAGAAATAAGGCATAACAGAAAAAGATTTTGGAAGTTCTTACTTTGTTGTGTCACTGGCATCTTTAGTAAAGATATATTTTTATTTTGTGGGTATATGGTCTTGGCTGGCAAAATTGATACAGATTGCTTTACTTTAAACTTGATGTTCAGTAAATGAGATATAGTCCAAAGATTAAGACTGAATTTAAGACTAAGTAAACTTTAATGACAATTTTTGTTATTCTTTGTGGCATTCTCCCCCCAGACAATTAATTTTCATGAGTAAATTGCATTTGACATGGAATAAAATCTGACAAAGCAAATGTTCTTTAATTCAGTGTCTTGATTTCTTAACTGGTGAGGTTAGATAAAAATAGAGAAGCCCAGGGCTCCTGGGTGGCTCATGTCATGATCTCAGGTCCTGCGATTGAGCCCTATATTAGGCTCCCTGCTTGGTGGGAAGTCTGCTTCTCCCTCTGCCTCTTCCTCTCTCTCTCTCTCTCTCTCTGTCTCTCATGAATAAATAATAAAATCTTAAAAAAAAATAGAGAAGCCAAAGTGTAGTGTTTGTCTCAGAGCCCCTGCTCTGCCCAGAGTTATCCTAAAGATTTTATTCTCATTATAAAGGCCATTGAGGGGCGCCTGGGTGGCCCAGTCATTTAAGTGTCTGTCTTCGGCTCAGGTCATGATCGCAGAGTCCTGGGATCAAGCTCCACATTGGGCTCCTTGTTCACTGGAGAGTCTGCTTCTCCCTCTCCTGCTGTCCCTCCCCATCTAGCTTGTGCTCTCTCTCTCTCACTCATTCTTTCTCAAATAAATAAATGCATAAATAAAATCTCAAAGAAGAAAGAAGGCGGCCATAGAGCTTGAGCCTTTGGGAACTCCAATGGACCCATCTTAGAAAATAACAGAATTTTAGGTTTGACCTTGGTTATGACACTGGTTTGTTCTGAGCTATATAACCTCTTCTGTTCACCCTCAGCCATTTCTCTTTTTGGGATTAAAGGGTAATCATGCAGCTTTGTGAGGGTAGAAAGTTTTCTACTACAACGTGAATTTGAGGTTGGTAGTATCAGACTGCTAATTTCTCCTGAAAAAGTAATTGTAGTTCTTTCAGTTTTGAACAGCCCTTTCAGCTCTTGATGCAGGTCCCATTTCACTGTTAACATTATTGGGAATTTGATTTTTGGAGAAACAGTGATTCAGTGTTATTTGCTTTATTTTCCTTAGTGAACCTCAAGTAACATGTTATGTAGCAACATCTAATCTGGATGGGGAGACAAATCTAAAAATACGACAGGTAAGGATACCTTCAAAGTCCTTTTTTTGTGCTTAAGCTCACAATGTCAAGTTTTGACAGGTGCCAGTTCTTTTGTTTTTGTTTTTTGTTTGTTTGTTTGTTTTTTGTTCATGAAGAAAAGTATCTCACTGCTGTTGTGTGAATATGATTCATCCTCATCAGTTATTTACTGATGAGAAATAATACTGATGGGAACTTTAAAAAGAATATGTAGGAACTAGGTGGTATGGTACTAGAGCAAGAAAAAGAATGTCCTATAAAACACAGATCATATAAAGGATAACATGCCTTGATGCATATTATTTTGAGGATATTTTTGCTCTTTAGTATAAAACTACTGTCATGATAAATATCATAACTAGATTAAAGGGGTATAAATGAGCTCTGAGTGTATATACCACTGCTTTTTAAATTATCATTTGAATTTCAGAGTAACTTGTGATAATGAATGGAAGGAGATAGTTTTCTAATTAACTTCTTATTAATGGAAAAAAGATTGAGTCTTTGCTTTGTCACTTTGCTTCAATAAGAAGTCTTTAAGTTTACATTTACATGTCTGCTAATCTTTTTTTGCAAACTTCAATTTGATTGAAAATGCAAAAAAAATTTAGAATTTATTAAAGTAATATATCATCTTTGTAAAAATAATGTAAATAATACAGGAACTTTGTCTATTAAACCTTATCTCCACCTTCCAAATCCCACTTTTATCCTCAGTACTAACTGTTGTAATAGTTTGGTGGTACCCTCTTGATTTTTTAAAAAATGCAATTGTAGACTTCTGTTCCAGGGGAAATGAAGTAGACATACTTTCTTTTATTTTCCGTGCTAAGTACAACTAAAAACTTTGGACATTATATAGAAAACAAATATGAGAAGATACTGAAAGAGTGATAGAAGAAGGTAGATTGTGGGGCCTTGGAACCCAGGGAACAACAAGGTGGTGAGTCATATATACCCTTTGTCATATATACAAGGCTTGGAACTGAAGAAACCCAAAACCCAGAAAAACCAATTGATACCAAAAAAAAAAAAAAAAAAAAAAAAGTCTCAACAAAAGCCTCCTTTCTCTAGTCAAAGGACCAGCAAAGGGGCAGTCAGCAAGACAGAAAGTTTGAGACAATGACCACTCTTCCCCAGTCAAACACCAGAGTAAAAATTTGGCCCCACTCTCACCTGTGCCAGCAAAGATTGAGTGTGGAGCCTAGAATTTCATTTTTACCCAGCTTTAATGAAGCTTCCAACTCCCCAAAAAATATGGTGTCAGAGAAACCAAGTAGGAAGCCAAGACTTTCATTTTGTAAGAAGGATGGTGAGAAGGCCCTCCTCTCTTTTCACTGAGTCAGTGAAGACTACATGGACAGCAGTAATAAGGTGCTGCAACCCCTTCAGTCCAGGGAGGTAATGATGGAGGCCTACAGGGGAGCCAGGACTCCCACTCCTGCCCAGTTGTAATAAGGAGCCCCTCCATTTGGTTATCAACGTTGGTGTGCAACTTGCCTTTCTGTCCCCCATCTTGCTGTAATGAGGCAACACTCCCATCCCCTGTCAGAGTAGTGTCAAAGGAAGCCACCTAACAGAAAATGTAATGATATCCAGATCTTATAATACCCCAGATGTCCAGATTTCAATAAAGAGTCATTCATTATGCCAAAAACCAGGAGGATCTCAAACTCAACGAGAAAAGAAAATCGGGGTGCCTGGGTGGCTCAGTGGGTTAAGCGTCTACCTTCAGCTCAGGTCATGATCTCCGGGTCCTGGGATCAAGCCACACGTTGGGCTCTCTGCTCAGTGGGGAGCCTGCTTCCCCCTCTCTCTCTGCCTGCCTCTCTGCCTACTTGTGATCTCTCTCTCTTTCTCTGTCAAATAAATAAATAAAGTCTTTAAAAAAAAGACAATCAAGTAATGCTAACACAAATATAATGAGATGCTAGAATTATCTAAGAGAGATTTTAAAGGATCCATAAGGAAAAAAGTTTCAGTGTGCAACTACAAACATGCTTGAAACAAATGAAAATATAAAAAGTCTCAACAAAGAAACAAAATCTGAGCAAAGCAATAGAAGACTTAAAGATGACCCAAATGGAAACTTCAGAATTTAAAAGTACAATACGTACTTAAGGCATCAAAAACTCTTAAGGGATGAGCTCAACAGCAGAATAGAAGGGACAGAGGAAAGAATCCATGAACTGAAAGATAAAACAGTAGCAACTTCCGACTTGAACAGCAGAGATAATAGGCTGAAAAAGAAATGAGTAGAGCTTCAGACAGCTGTGGGAATATAACCAAAGAGCTAACATTCATGAAATGAGATGCTGGAAGGAGAAGAAAGGGTGCACCTGAGAAACTACTGGAAGAAACAGTGGCTAAAACTTGACAAATTTGCCAAAAGACATAAAATACAAATTTCAGAAGCTGGGCAAGACAAAAAAAGATAGACCCCAAAAATCCATACCAAGACACATAATAGTAAAACTTCTGAAAACTAAGAAAAAAAAATTTTTAAGCAGTAAGAGAAAAAGGACCCTACCTAGAGGGGGAAAGACCCTTTGTATAACACCAGATTTCTCATTAAAATCCAGGGAGGACAGAAAAAAATGGCATAACATTTAAAAAATGCTGATAGGGAAGAACTGTCAGTCCAGAATCATAGACCCAGAAAAATAATTTTTAAAGAATGAAGAGAGAGGACAAGATGGCGGGGAAGTAGGAGGAGGTGCCATTTCAACCTGTACCCTAAAGTGAGCTGATTACCTACTAAAGAACTCCGGTCACCCATGAAATCAGCATGAGATCAGAATTATACACGTCTGGATCTCTACAGGGGCAGAAGACGCCAGTGGGCAGGTAAAGCAGAGTGGGAACATCAGACTGATACCGGAAGATAAACAAAAAGGGGAGGGAGCCACCAGAGGCGACTGATTGGAAAGGAATACCCCAATCTGAGAGTGCCCTGCTTCTGGGGACCAGCATTAACTTGGAGTCTGGTTGAAAGCACCCAAAAAGAGCAAAGCATTGCCAGGGGAAATTGTGGGAATCGGGGCGGCTAGGGACAGGGGCTTAAGTCCCTGGACCCAGGACAGCCTCCCCTGGCGCTGAGCCAGAGAGTGCGGCGGAGAAACCAGGTCTTGTTCCCTGAGCCGCCAGTGCACCCGAGAACACAGCTCCTGTGAGGGGCTGGGAGCCGTGCCAGATGGCAGAACGCGCACCTTGCTATCAGCCTGAGGCGCGCACACCCCACACACTCCCCTGGGAGAGGTGCACGCAAGCCCGGTGCTCTTAGACCCGGAAAGACCAGGCACTCCCAGCCCCTGCCAGCGGGAAAATCTCAGCGTGCGATCACTGCTTGGAACCTCTCTGGAGGTCTGGAGCTGCCCAGACAGCTGCCACTGCCATGGTTTTGCATACAAGCAGGAGATCCTGCGTCCTCAGGGACCACAACTAGGAACCTGCTCTGCCAGCAGCCAAGGGGGAATTTATATGGGCTCTGCAGCACCCACAGGGGAGCAGACTGAGGCTTCTCTCTGAGAGGGAGGTTGGGGTGCAGTTTGCTTTCCTCTACACCTCCAAAAACCATCAAAAGCTGTCAAGGCGAGAGAAAACAAATGAACAAACATAAAAACTTCCAGAGAACAAAAGCCTGAAAAACCGGTTTCCTCAGAGCCCACCCCCTTGAGGGGGTGGGAGGACTTAACTCAGGGAACATCATTGACTGAAAACCCAAGTGGCAGGCCCCTCCCCCAGAAAACAAACCAGGAAAGAAAAAAAAAAAAAAAAAAGACTACACGAGAACAACCACCACTACTTCATAGATACAACTTTTATTTTTAACTCATTCCCACTATTCTGGTTCACTTTTTTTCTTTTTTTATGTAGATAATTTTTTAACCTATTTACCATCACAGTGAGATGTCCAGGACATCAAATTCCATAATAAACTTCTAACCTGAACTTTTTGATACATACACCTGTGTTTTTCTTTTGCTTTTCTATTTTTTTAAATTTTAGTTTAGTTTAGTCCAGTTTATTCCTTTTAAATTTTTATTTTCTAATATTCATATAGAGTTAAACTTCAAAGTAACCCCCTTTCTCCAATCAATGCTACCCCTATAGGTAAACCAATTTTTAATCCCCCTTTATCTTAGGAAAGTTGAGTCCTTTAACAAAGATATCAAGATACATCCACGAAGAATCAAAATAACCTTCCTCGCCCACACTGAGAATCTATAACCATGCTCCCATCTTTTTCTTCCGCCAGTGTTTCTGTGTATTTGTGTTGTCCTGATAGTATATAAATCTTATACTTGGGGTTCTTTTTGATGAGGTTCTTACTTTTTTTGCATACATATATATATATTTTTTCTCTTGTCAAATACTTTTATCAGTCTTTTTGTTTGTCTGTTTTTGTTTGTATACTTCATAAATCTTACCTTGGGGCCCATTTGGGCTGAACCTTCTCTTTTATCTTCCTTTTTTCCCCTGTCTCTCTCTCTCTCTTTTTTCTTTTTCTTTTCTTTTTTCTCTCATTTGGGTGGGGAATCCTGAGTGCTCAGAAGCGTTCCAGGGTGCACCTTGACTGCACCACGGTCAATACATCCAGCTACATCTGTCCAGTCATCTCTCACCAAAATGACTAGGAGGAGGAATCCCTAACAGAAGAAAAATACAGAGGATGGGCCTTCTGCAACAGAGCTAACGGCTATCAACATAGACAATATGTTGGAAAGAGAATTCAGGCTAACAATTATCCAGGCAATAGTTAAGTTGGAGAAAGCCATGGATGACCAAACAGAATTGATTAAGGCAGAATTGAAAGCCACCAGGGATGATGTTCACAATGTTAGGGCAGAGCTGAAAGCCACCAGGGATGAGGTTCACAATGCTCTCATTGAGTTTCAATCTAATCTAAATTCTCTAAAAGCTAGGGTAACTGAGACAGAAGATAGAATTAGTGATCTGGAGGACAAACAGATAGAGAGAAAGGATCAGAAGGAAGCCTGGAACAAACAGCTTAGAAGCCATGAAAACAGAATCAGGGAAATAAATGATGCCATGAAACGTTCCAATGTCAGATTTATTGGAATCCCTGAAGGGGAGGAGAAAGAAAGAAGTCTAGAAGATATAGTGGAACAAGTTTTCCATGAAAATTTTCCCAATCTCACGAATGGAACCAGCGTTCATGTACTAGAGGCAGAATGGTCTCCCCCCAAGTTTATAGATTCCAAAAAAAAATCCAGGCACCTGATAGTAAAATTGAGAAATCATAATTGTAGATACAATCTCTTGAAAGCCGCTAGGACAAAGAAGCTCCTTACGTACAGAGCAAAGCCCATCAGAATAACGTCAAACCTGTCCACAGAGACCTGGCAAGCCAGAAAGGGCTGGCAAGATATATTCAGGGCACTAAATGAGAAGAACATGCAGCCAAGAATACTTTATCCAGCAAGACTGACATTCAAAATGGATGGAGAGATAAAGAGTTTCCAAGATCAGCAAGGCTTAAAAGACTATGCAACCACCAAGCTGACACTGCAAGAAATATTAAGGGGGGTTCTATAAAAGAGGAAAAATCCTAAGAATAGCATTGAACAGAAATATAGAGACAATAGACAGAAAGAAAGACTTCAAAGATAACACATGTCAATAAAAACGTATCTCTCAATAATCATTCTCAATGTGAATGGCCTAAATGCGCCCATAAAATGACACAGGGTTGCAGATTGGATAAAACGACAGGACCCATCCATATGTTGTCTACAAGAGACCCATTTTGAACCTAAAGATACACCCAGACTGAAAGTGAAGGGATGGAGAAGCATCTTTCACGCCAATGGGCCTCAAAAGAAGGCAGGGGTAGCGATTCTCATATCAGATAAATTAGATTTTAAACTAAAGATGGTAGTCAGAGATACAGAAGGACACTACATCATTATTAAAGGGACTATCCACCAAGATGATCTAACAATTGTTAATATCTATGCCCCCAATATGGGAGCAGCCAGTTACATAAGAAAACTATTAATCAAGATAAAGAGTCATATTGATATGAATACATTAATAGTAGGAGATCTTAACACGCCTGTCTCAGAAATAGACAGATCATCGAAGCAGAAAATCAATAAAGAAACAAGAGCATTGAATGACACATTGGACCAGATGGACCTCATAGATATATACAGAATATTCCCCCCTAAAACAACAAAATACTCATTCTTCTCAAGTGCACATGGAACCTTCTCCAGAATAGACCACATACTGGGTCACAAATCAGGGCTCAACCGATACCAAAAGACTGAGATTATTCCCTGCATATTCTCAGATCACAATGCTTTGAAACTGGAGCTCAATCACAAGGAAAAGTTCAGAAGGAACTCAAATACCTGGAAGCTAAAGACCACCTTGCTTAAGAATGCTTGGATCAACCAGGAGATCAAAGAAGAACTTAAACAATTCATGGAAACCAATGAGAATGAAGACACTTCACTCCAAAACCTATGGGATACAGCAAAGGCAGTCCTAAGGGGGAAATACATAGCATCCAAAACTCCCTCAAAAAAATTGAAAAATCCAGAATACACCAGCTGTCTCTACACCTTAAAGAACTAGAGAGTCAACAACAAATCAAACCATCTCCACACGTAAGAAGGGAAATAATCAAGATTAGAGCAAAGATCAATGAGGTAGAAACCAGAGATACAGTAGAACGTATCAATGAAACTAGAAGCTGGTTTTTTGAAAGAATCAATAAGATCGATAAACCATTGGCCACACTAATCCAAAAGAAAAGAGAGAAAGCCCAAATTAATAAAATTATGAATGAAAAGGGAGAGATCACAACTAACACCAAGGAAGCAGAAACAATCATCAGAAGTTATTATCAACAGTTATATGCCAATAAGCTAAGCAACCTAGATGAAATGGATGCTTTCCTGGAAAACTATAAACTCCCAAAATTGAACCAGGAAGAAATTGACAACCTGAATAGACCGATATCTAGTAATGAGATTGAAGCAGTGATCAAAAGCCTCCCAAAAAAACAAGAGCCCAGGACCTGACGGATTCCCTGGGGAATTCTACCAAACTTTCAAAGAAGAAATAACACCTATTCTCCTGAAGCTGTTTCAAAAAATTCAAGCAGAAGGAAAACTTCCAGACTCTTTTTATGAAGCCAGCATTACCCTGATCCCCAAACCAGGCAAAGACCCTACCAAAAAGGAGAATTTGAGACCAATATCACTGATGAATATGGATGCTAAGATTCTCAACAAGATCCTAGCAAACAGGATCCAACAGCACATTAAAAAGATTATCCACCATGACCAGGTGGGATTCATCCCTGGGTTACAAGGAGGGTTCAACATTCGCAAATCAATCAATGTGATAGAACAAATCAATAAGAGAAGAGAGAAGAACCACATGGTCCTCTCAATTGATGCAGAAAAAGCTTTTGACAAAATCCAGCATCCGTTCCTGATTAAAATGCTTCAAAGTATAGGGATAGAGGGAACATTCCTGAACTTCTTAAAATCTATCTATGAAAGACCCACAGCAAATATCATCCTCAATGGGAAAAAGCTTGCAGCCTTCCCATTGAGATCAGGAATAAGACAAGGATGCCCACTCTCACCACTCTTGTTCAACATAGTATTAGAAGTCCTAGCAACAGCAATCAGACAACAAAGAGAAATAAAAGGTATCCAAATTGGCAAGGAAGAAGTCAAACTCTCTCTCTTCGCAGATGACATGATTCTTTATATGGAAAACCCAAAGGAGTCCACCCCCAAACTACTAGAACTCATACAGCAATTCAGTAATGTGGCAGGATACAAAGTCAATGTGCAGAAATCAGTGGCTTTCTTATACACTAACAATGAAAATACAGAAAGGGAAATTAGAGAATCGATTCCATTTAATATAGCACCAAGAACCATAAGATACCTCGGAATAAACCTAACCAAAGAGGTAAAGGATCTGTACTCGAGGAACTACAGAACACTCATGAGAGAAATTGAAGAAGACACAAAAAGATGGAAGACCATTCCATGCTCTTGGATAGGAAGAATAAACATCGTTAAAATGTCTATACTCCCCAGAGCAATCTATACTTTTAATGCCATTCCGATCAAAATTCCACTGGTATTTTTCAAAGAGCTGGAGCAAATAATCCTAAAATTTGTATGGAATCAGAAGAGACCCCAAATTGCTAAGGAAATGTTGCAAAACAAAAATAAAACTGGCGGCATCACGTTACCTGATTTCAAGCTTTACTACAAAGCTGTGATCACCAAGACAGCATGGTACTGGCATAAAAACAGACACATAGACCAGTGGAACAGAGTAGAGAGCCCAGATATGGACCCTAAACTCTACGGTCAAATAATCTTCGACAAAACAGGAAAAAATACCCAGTGGAAAAAAGACAGTCTCTTCAATAAATGGTGCTGGGAAAACTGGACAGCTATATGTAGAAGAATGAAACTCGACCATTCTCTTACACCGTACACAAAGATAAACTCGAAATGGATAAAAGACCTCAACGTGAGACATGAATCCATTAGAATCCTAGAGGAGAACATAGGCAGTAACCTCTTTGATATCAGCCACAGCAACTTCTTTCAAGATATGTCTCCAAAGGCAAAGGAAACAAAAGCGAAAGTGAATTTTGGGACTTCATCAAGATCAAAAGCTTCTGCACAGGGAAGGAAACAGTCAACAAAACAAAGAGGCAACCCACGGAATGGGAGAAGATATTTGCAAATGACAGTACAGACAAAAGGTTGATATCCAGGATCTACAAAGAACTCCTCAAACTCAATACACACAAAACAGACAATCATATTAAAAAATGGGCAGAAGATATGAACAGACACTTCTCCAATGAAGACACATGAAAAAATGTTCATCATCACTAGCCATCAGGGAGATTCAAATTAAAACCACATTGAGATACCACCTTACACCAGTTAGAATGGCCAAAATTAGCAAGACAGGAAACAACGTGTGTTGGAGAGGTTGTGGAGAAAGGGGAACCCTCTTCCACTGTTGGTGGGAATGCAAGTTGGTGCAGCCACTTTGGAGAACAGTGTGGACATTCCTCAAGAAATTCAAAATAGAGCTTCCCTATGACCCTGCAGTTGCACTACTGGGTATTTACCCCAAAGATACAGATGTAGTGAAAAGAAGGGCCATCTGTACCCCAATGTTTATAGCAGCAATGGCTACGGTCGCCAAACTGTGGAAAGAACCAAGATGCCCTTCAATGGATGAATGGATAAGGAAGATGTGGTCCATATACACTGTGGAGTATTATGCCTCCATCAGAAAGGACGAATACCCAACTTTTGTAGCAACATGGACAGGACTGGGAGAGATTATGCTGAGTGAAATAAGTCAAGCAGAGAGAGTCAAGTATCATATGGTTTCACTTATTTGTGGAGCATAACAAATAATATGGAGGACAAGGGTAGATGGAGAGGAGAAGGGAGTTGAGGGAAACTGGAAGGGGAGGTAAACCATGAGAGACTATGGACTCTGAAAAACAACCTGAGGGTTTTGAAGGGGCGGGGGGTGGGATGTCGGAGGAACCAGGTGGTGGGTATTAGAGAGGGCACAGATTGTATGGAGCACTGGGTGTGGTGAAAAAACAATGAAGACTGTTACTCTGAAAAGAAATAGAAAATTTAAAAAAAAAAAGAATGAATAGAGAATTAAAACATTCCCAATTGAAGGAAAAATAATGGAATTATTGTCACAGGACAATAATGGCTAAAGGAAGGTCTTGAAACAGAAAGGAAACCATAAAAAAGGAATATAAGAGGAAAGGAAGATGGACTCTGATAAGCAAAAATAAGGCTAAATACAATAAGCTTTTATTTTTCCTCTTGAGTTTCCTAAATTATGTTTGGTGGCTGATGCAAATATCATAAAGTTATCTAATATAGTTCTAAATGTGTGCAAGAAAATATTTAAAATGTATAACAGGGAAGAGTAAAGAGACATAAAAGGAAGCAAGGCTTCTACATTTAAATTTGTAAAATGATGATACAAATGAACTGTGAGAAGTTGCTTATAAATAATGTAATGCCTGGGGCAACCACTACAATAGTTATACAAAGGGAGATACTAAAACAACTATTAACAAACCAAAATGGAATCCTAAAAAATGTTCAAGTAACCCAAAGGAAAGCAAGAAAAAGCAAAAAGCAATACCAGAGAGGACAAACAAACAAAAATCAATAATTCTATTAAATGTAAATGGTATTAATATGTCATTAAATATTGGATTAAAGTAATATCTAGTAGATTAAAAACATGATCCAACTATATGCTGTCTATCCAAAACTCGTTTTAATTATAATGGTATAGGCAGGTTAAAAGTAGAAAAATGGGGGCGCTTGGGTGGCTCAGTTGTTTAAGCGTCAGCCTTCCACTCAGGTCATGATCCCAGGATCTAGGATCCAATCCCATGTTGGGCTTCCTGCTTAACTGGGAGCATGCTTCTCCCTCTCCCTCTGACTCCCCCCCACCCCACTTATGCTTGCTCTCTCTCAAATAAAATTTTTTTTAAAAAGTAAAAAGATGGAAAAAGATATATCATGTAAAGGTAAAGTAAAAGAAATCAGGAGTGCCTATGTTAATATCAGAGCAAGTAAATACTAGAGCAAATGAAGTTGCTAGAGACAAAAAGGAATATTTTTTATAACTATATAAAGATAAGAGAGTCAATCCAACAATATGACATAAGAATGCTAATGTGTGTATACATCAAAAAACAGAACTGCAAATATATGAAGCTGAAAGTGATAGAACTTAAAAGATAAATATACAAATCCACAGTTATGGTTGGAGACTTCAGCAACCCACTTTCATTAATTGACAGAACAACTAGATCGAAAATTCTCGAAGATACAGAACTACAGGCTGTTAATCAACAGGATCTGTTTGATATTTATTTATACAACATTCAACAATACCCAACAAAAGAAAGACCCACATTCTTTTCAGTGCTCAAAGAACATACACCAAGATAGATAGCTGTGTCATGAAACAAGCCTCATAAAATTAAAAGAGTTGAATGGAGAATGTGTTCTCCAACCATGATGGAATAAAGCTGGAAATCCATGACAACGATAACAGAAAAACTTAAAAACCCTTGAAAAAGGTAAATTGAATAGCCCAATAACTACTAAGGAAATTGAATTTACAATTTAAAAACTCCTGCAGAAGAAATCTCAAGGCCCAGAGGGTTTCACTGGAGATTTCTAACAAATATACAAAGAAAAATTAACATCGATTATACACAGTCTTCTCCAGAAAAAAGAAGAGGAGGGAACATTTCTGACTCATTTTATGAAGCTGTTATTATTACTCTGATCACCCAAACTAGACAGAAACAGTGAAAAAACAAAAAACAACAAAAAAGTCTAATATCCCTCATGAGTATAGACATCCGAGTTCTTTAAAAGTATTAGTAAGAAGAATTCAGCACTATATGAAAACAATTATAAAAGTTTATTCCATGTATTCAAGGCTTGTTTAATAATTGAAAATCAATCCATGTAATCCACCATTTTAGGCTAAAGAAGAAAAATGATAATATCAATAAATATAGGAAAAGCATCTGACAAAATTCAGTGTTGATTCATGAAAAAAGCTTAGAGAAATGTAGAAATAGAGGGGAACATTCTCAACTTGGTAAAGAATATCTACAAAAAAACTTAGAGCTAATACTAAAATATATGTGGTGAAATATAAGTGGTAAAGACTAAATGCATTCCCCCGAGATAGGAAACAGGCAATCTCAGCTCTCCCTACTCTTGTTCACATAGCACTGGAAGAGGCAGAAAGTACAATAAGAGGAAAACAAAGCATACAGATTGGAAGGGAAGTGATAAATCTGTCTCTGTTCGGTTTTGACATAGTCGTCTAGATAGAAAAAGTTGTCTACCTAGATTCCCAAGGAATCTAAAATAAAATGAAATAATGTGTTTTGGGCAAGGATGTAGGATACAAGATAAACATACAAAACCACTTTTATTTCTGTAGAGTAGCAATAAATGTTAAAAATACAGTATCGGGGCACCTGGTTGGCTCAGTTGCTTAAGCATCTGCTTTCAGCTCAGGTGGTGATCCCAGGATCTTAGGACTGAGGACCATGCCTGACTCCCTGCTCAGCAGAGAGTCTGCTTCTCCTTCTCCCTCTGCCCCTTTCCCTACTCCTGCTCATCTTGTGCATAAAATCTTTAAAAAAAAATACGGTGTCATTTATAAGTGCTCAAAATATGAATTAGGAGGCACCTGGGTACAGTTGGTTAAGCATCTGACTCTTGGTTTTGACTCAGGTCATGATCTCAGGGTTGTGAGATCAAGCCCTGTGTTGGGCTTTGCACTTGGTGACTCTCTCTCCCTCTGCCCCTGCCCTTTCTCTCTCTCTAAAATAAATAAATCTTTTAAAAAATATGAATTAAGTGTAAATCTAACAAGATAGACAGGATCCGTATGCTGAAAATTTCATTACAATGTTGATGAAGGAAATTAAAGATTTAGATAAATGGAGAGATAAACAGTGTTCATAGATTGGAAGACTCAACATAGTAAGAATGTTAAGTCTTCCTGAATTGAAATTCAGGTTTAATGTGACTCCTATGAAAATATCAGCAAGATCTTTTGTAGAGATAGATGAGCTTATCCTAAAATATGTATATAAATGCAAAGAAACTATAATAGCTAGAACAACTTTGAAAAAGCAGCATAAAATGGAAGGAATAAGTCTACCTGATTTCAAGTCATTCTATGACTACAGTAACCAAGAATGTGTAGTTTTGGTAAAAGGATAGACACACAGCTCAATGCAGCAGACTAGAAAACCCTGAAATAGATCTACACCGAATATCCTCAAATAATTTTGTCAAAGGAGCAAAAGCAATTCATTGGGGGGTATATGTTGATAGGAAAAAAACAAATTAAAGAACTCTTGACCTAACTCTCATACTTTATACAAAAGTTAACTAATGATTTATCATAACTTAAATGTAAAATGTGAAACTATAAAACTTGTAGGGAAAAAAAATTTGGAAAAAAAAATCTTCAGAATTTAGATTAGGCCAAGATTTTTTTAGAATCAATCCTAAAAATATGACCCAGGAAAGGAAAAACTGATCAATTGGACCTCATCAAAATGAAAAGTTTTTGCTTTTGAAGAGGATGAAAAGACAAGCTGAAAACTGGGAGAAAATATTTGCAAACCATATACCTGACAAAGGCCTCATATATAGAATATATAAAGAACTCTCAAAACTCTACAGAAAAAAAAAAGCTAAACCAAACAAGTCAATTAGAACATGGGCAAAAAGAGACATTTCATAGGACAGGATAATAAAATGGTAAATAAGCACAAGAAGATAGTTTTGACATCGTTAGCCATTAGGGAAGTGCAAATTAAAATCAAAGGGAAATGTTACTACACACCTATCAGAATGACCAAAATTAAAAATAGTTCCAACACGAAATGTAGGTAAGGATGTGGAGAAACTGGATCATTCGAACACAATGGGTAAAAATATAAAATGATACAGCCATTCGGGAAAACATTTTGGTGGTTTTGTATAAAATTAAACATGCAAATATTAGACAACCCAGTAATTGTACTATCCCAGAGAGATGAAAACCTATGTTCATATGACAGACAACCTTTATGCACATGTTTATAGCAGCTTTATTAGCAATAGCCAACTGTCCTGTAATGGGTGAATATTTAACTAAGATACATCTATACTTATTTTTGTTTATTGATCTTAAATCCAGCCACTTTACATCTCTCTTATACATTTTTATGATTTTTAAGTCAAGCAGATAGGACTTTTTGGGTAATAAATTCTTTCTTTAAAAGTTGGTTCATTTTTGGTGTTTACTTTTCAGTAATCAAACCTAATTTCTTTTTATCCCAGTCTTATGGCATTACCTAGAAACTCCTGAGCAGATGCAAATAAATTTGGTGATAGAACTTAGTCTCTTCTTGATCCTAACATGGAAATGCTTTAACATTTTATAGTTAAGTGTGGATAGTTGCTTTTTGTTTGCTTTTACCAAATTTGTGAAGTTTTGCTAAGAATTCTATTTTTCTAGAATTTTATTTTAAAGATTTTTACTAATTTTTTCAGCCTCTCGATATAATAATGCTTTTTCTTTTTTAATTCATTAATATATCACCCTTGAGCATCTGTTTTTGAGTGTGCTGGTAATACATATTTTCTTTTTCTTGGAAATAATTTATTCATGTTTGTTCATTTTTCTATTGGGATATTTATGGTTTTGTTGGTTTATAGGATTTCTTTACATATTTTTGATACTAATTCTTTATGAGTTATATGTATTATAAATGTCTAGAAGACATTGACCCTGTTGGTAACTTGCTCTTGTACTTCTTTAAGACATCTTTTGATTAACAGAAGTACATCTCAAACTGTTTCAGTGTAGGTTTCTGAGTGTCAAAATTTCCAAGACATTGTTTGCATGCTTGAAAATATTTGCATTAAACTTTCACATTTGTATTTGGGAAGATATAACATTCTAAGTTTAAAGGTCTTTTATTTAGATAATTAAAAATAAAAATTCACTGTCTTCCTATATCTTGTATTGCTGTTAAAAAGACCCATGACAATTTGGTTCTTGTTCTCCTAAAGATGATCTGCTTTTTCTCTCTGGAAAGTTGAGATCATCTTATTGCAATGAGACATTCTCTAGATCAGTGTTTCTCCAAGCTTGATCCCTGGACCAGCACTGTCAGCATTCTTTTGGAAATGCAAATTCTAGTGACCCACCCCAGACCTAATGAATAAAAAAATCCTGGGGGCAAATCTCAGCAATCTGTATTTTAAAGACTTCCAGATGAATCTGATGCAAGCACATCAGGTGATACATGGAATCAGTATTGTAGATCCTTGCTACTCTACGCATGGTCCAGAGTTCAACCTCATTAGTCATAGATGTATCAAACATGATATGATGTTTGGTTAAATTGACTAAGCTTTCAAAAATGTTATTTTTCTATAGAGATGAGAACGTAACTTTCCTACTTCTTTCAACCTTATTAAAATTATTTGCAAAATGCTGGGGTGGAAAAGTTTTCTAACAAAGTTTATGTTAAAGTTTTATGTACATTATTTATTATCTGATAAATGCAGTACAGCTTTAGACTCTGATTTTCTTAATTTGCTCTTAAGAACTACTAGAGACATTGAACTTTGCTATTAAGATTAAATTTTCATATTTTTTAACTTTGACTTTATCTTACAGGCTTTGTCAGAAACAGCTGAAATGCAAACAGAAAAACAATTGTCAAGCCTATCTGGAAAAATAGAATGTGAAGGACCTAATCGTCATTTCAACACCTTCGTTGGAACCTTGTATCTAAGTGGTAAAAGGTATTGTCTTTCACACCCCAAACATTTTTTTAAAATGGAAAATAAAATGTGGCAGTTTTGTTCTCTTGGTTGATAACATTTTAAACCTTTATACTTTTCCATTTTTTACTTGATGTTGAAACACCTGAGATGTCAATATATTGTTTAAAAAAGAAGGAATTTTTAAGTAAGGGAGGAAAGTGTATGGCATTTTCTTAATCGGTATACCTGCAAATGGAAAGACTAGAGAAGTTGTCGGTCCAAGTTCCCTTTGCGGACAAGCACTCAGCACATCCCTTGGGGTAAATTAGTGGAAAGAACAAGGTTTTGAAATTCATCCAAGAAGAGAAGCCACTAAGGTTTCAGTTTGATAATGAAGGATTTTTCCTAATTTCTACCCCGCTTAGCTTCCACTTATGACTTTTACAGAAACATCTTTTATATAGTAGGTTGGCTGTGCTGGAGGGAAGGAGCACAGGTAAATATGGCTGACTGAGCCTCCTTTGTGTGCTCTGAATGCCCACGTGTAATCTTTTCTGCAGATTACCAAGTCGGCACCCAGGTACTTATTCCTCCACCTAATCTTCCTGACAATAAGTTTTATAGTCACCCTATGCACAAGAGATATTTTCTCTCTAGAAGTTTAGTCAACATACTTTTGGTTTAGTGAGAAATGGATGCTAAAACATTGGTTTTCCATGCTCTTTTAGAAAGAGGTATTTCCTATGAAGACACAAATGTTTTTATTGCTCTTTACCCCCAAAGTTGAACTTGACAGAAAGAAATATACGTAAGGCGAAAACTTACACTTGCTTTATATTGTGAAAAGAAAAGGAAAATCTTTTTTGGTTTACTTATAAATGCTCTTCTTTATTTTTAGCCCTGTTCCAATTGGACCAGATCAGGTCTTGCTAAGAGGTACACAACTTAAAAATACTCAGTGGATCCTTGGCATAGTTGTTTACACTGGATTTGAAACCAAATTCATGCAGGTAAAATAACTTGTGATGACAAGTAGTATTGCCTCTAGATTTTTTCTTCTTTTAGGAGGTGAGGGATTTAGTATTTATCTCTTGAATTTAGGAAGATTATTTCTGGGAGCACCTGGGTGGCTCATTTGGTTAAGTGTCTGCCTTTGGCTCAGGTCATGGTCCTAGAGTCCTGGGATCAAGTCCCACAACAGGCTCCCCACTCAACAGGGAGTCAGCTTCTTCTCCTTCTGCCCTTCCTCCTGCTCAAGCTCTCTCTTAAGTAAATACATAAAATCCTTTTTTTTTTTTTTTAAAGGAAGCTTATTTCTGTTTATTAACCTGAACTTTGAAGGGAGGTCCATATTTCAGTTTAGTCTATATGACTCCAATTTATGGTAAGATTATTTTGGCCAAAATGACATTAGAAGTTCTGTGTGAATTCCTTCTCTCATGTACCATTCCTCTCAATCATTTTTTCCCCTCTTTTTTTAATTCTATAATGAGCAAATATTTAATAATATGTATACAGACACATAAATGTGCAGAAAACACTTCATGTTGGCAAAAATGGTACCAATCTGTACAGACTATTATGTGAGTTGCTATTTAAGACTTAAAATTACATTGTGTATTAACATAGGGAGAGGCGCCAGGGTGGCTCAGTCGGTTGAGGCTTGGACTCTTGATTTCAGCTCAGGTTCTGATCTCAGTGTCAAGGAGGGACTGAGCCCTGCATGGGGCTCCATACTTAGAGCAGAGTTTGCCTAAGCTTCTCTCTCCCTCTCCCTCTGCCCCTCCTCCCACCTGTGTGCTCTCTCTCTCTCTGTCTCAGATAAAAAAATAAATCTTTAACATGTGGAAATGATATAGTTACCTTAGAGAGTCTAGGGGAGAGAAACTATTATAAATATTGCTGCAGTGAACATGGATAGTTGCTTATTTATTTTACTTTTACAGAAGTTAAATCTCTAACATTGAAATTGTTGAAACAAAAGGCAGCATGTTTTTTGGAAGTTTTTATCTAAATTCCAGCTGGAGGGAGATGGGTGGGGGATGGGTTGAATAGGTGATGGAGATTAAGGAGGGTACTTGTTGTGATGAGCACCAGGTGTTGTGAGGAAGTGTTGAATCACAAAATCATATGCCTGAAAGTCAACTGCCATCTTTGTTTGGGAGTAGGAACTTTTTGCATGTTTATTATTCATGAGAACTTGACAGTAGGTCTACCCATTATACTATCTGCTAAAATACAACATTTGGCTTTGACTATTCCTTCTCTAAATATCTCTTTAGTACCAATGTAATGCCAGACGCTATGCTAAGACCTTGGGATCTAGTAGACCTATTGCTTGTCCTTGAGTTACTTGCAGTGTGTGAAGGAAGACAGTCGAGGTAACATAATAGCAAGAGGTCCCTCAGGAGTGGTGAGTGTAGGATGTTCCATGTCTACATAAGAGCTCCATCCACATGATGTTGAGGATGCTGTGGGGAAGTAGAATGTAAAGCAAGACCTGAAGGCTGAGTAGAATACATGGAAGTGTCAAGAGTGTGGGGAAGTTCAGAAAGAAGCGAGGCAGGTAGGATAGAACCAGGCCAAGAATTGGCATGTGTCCAAGGGCCATGTGGGCTCTGCAACTCAGGGTGACTGTTGTATAAATGCAGAGAGAGAAGGCATGGAATGGTGACAGATGAGTCTGAGGAAAGTTGGAAGCTATACTACTGAAACCTGGGTACATTTTCTTGCAAAGCTATGACTGGTGACACTCCACTCTGTTTGTTTCCTGATTTCTTGCCTCACTTTTCTTCTTCTTCTCCTTCTTCCTGCCCTGGGATTGTACCCTGCAACAACGCATTAATGGGTAAGATTTCCTTAATCTCTGTATACTAGGAGCCCCAGACTAAGACAGTGATGAAAACATACTCTATCCCCAACTAGAAGTTTGTATTTAGGCAGGGAACCAAGGGCAACATAGAACACACAGAATCATGACCCACAATTCAGTTGTAAAATGGCGACCCTCAAACAGTATCAAATGATCGTGCTGTCTTAATTGTACACCTGCATCTCAGATTTAAATGTCTACTGTTCATGTAAGAAGCCCACTCCATTATCCTCACAGTGTAGCTTGTCTGTGGTGCAGCTCATGAGAAAGTATGTCCTTCTCTGTGTTCTGCGAATGTAAATCATTGCAGAAGTTTATTATACATGTTGATTTTGTTGTTTTGGAATAACAGAAATCTCAGAGGGCTTTTCTGTGACTTTAGGAAAGAAAAAACTAGTAAATGTCAATATGTCCTTACTGAAAGATTTTTTTTTCCTAGATTTTATTTATTTATTTGATAGACAGAGATCACAAGTAGTCAGGCAGAGAGAGAGGAGGAACCAGACTCCCCACTGAGCAGAGAGCCTGATGCGGGGCTCGATCCTGGGACCCTGAGACCATGCCTGAGCCGAAGGCAGAGGCTTTAACCCACTGAGCCACCCAGGTGCCCCCTTACTGAAAGATTTTAAGTACAATACCCTTAGTTCTATATTGTACATTTGAAGACATAACTTACACAGGTCAGTAAAAGAGAAGGAATGACATGATTGTTTTGGAGATATTATACATAAGTGTATATGTGCATAGATGTATGTATATATATATATATACACACATATATATATAAATTATGTGCACACACACACGGATGTTCTCTAATAATAGGCTTAATGCAGTTAAACCTAGCATTTAAAGAAAATCTTGTTCCTGTCCTTTGTAAAAAACTTGAGTAATTGATAGTAAGCATATTTTCATAACTTGTAGACTTTGAGGATTTATGTTTCTACATTAAGAAAATGTAGAAATGGTAAACTTAATCTGGCAAAGTGTGATTGAAAAGTTAAATATCTATATCTATCTATCTATATATATACACACAGATATATATGTCAATTATATATGTTATATATTTAAAAATTAAATATACATATATTTGCTAATATTTCAGTAGACCTCCACAGACAATTTTAAGAAATTTATGGGCAAATCTGAAATGCTAATAGAAAATTATTTGAAACTCTCACTGTATCCCTAACCCAGAGCTTTGGTTTCCAATATGCATGTCAGAGCAATTATTGTACTGGTAAAATCTTGAATATTTTCCCAATAGACTCAGATGAAAGGTACCTTTCTATGGCTTTTAAATAAACCAGAAATAATTCAAGAGCTATAAATAGTAAAGCCAGTAAATTACTATGGTCTTTTGATCTTTTCTGTTGTTGTGAGGGGAGATCTGTACAGATCACCTATATTGATTTACCATATTTGATTTCTTTTAAAACCCTAGAACTCTGGGGTGATCGTCTGTGTGAATATGTTCTTTGTGAATTAGTAAAAAAGCTTTAAGGACCAAAGTGGAAAGCCATGTCATTCAACAATATGGCACACTTTTAGTCTTCTTAGTTATTTGACAAAAAAGTGTTCTACTTTTCAACTGTTGGGATTCTTTTTTTTACCTCTTTTTGCCATCAAAGTATTCATGCATTGTAATTCCTTTGTTTTTCATTCTTTTTGGTGTGTGTACATATGCCATTATGCAGAATTCTATCAAATTGCCTCTCAAGAGATCAAATGTTGAGAAGGTGACCAATGTGCAGATCCTGGTGTTGTTCCTGCTACTCCTGGCCATGTCCCTGGTGAGCTGTGTAGGAGCCATACTCTGGAACGAATGGTACGGAGAAGGCATCTGGTACATCAAGATGAAGGGTAAGTGTCCAAGGGTGGTAAGAAGATACCATTTTGGGAGTTGTCATGCTGTACCCCTAAGAATTAATGAGTTTAGAAACAATGTTTCCTTCTTAAGATCATTCTGCCAGTTCCAAATAATTTTGGCATTCCAGAATAAAGGAGAGGGAGGAGTCAAGGCAGAGGAGTGAGACTGTGAGCCAGACAGAAAAGGTCTATATTTTTGCCTCTGCCACTTAGTCACCAGGAGAAGGTGGACAAGGTCTTTTACTTCTCTAAGCATGTCCTCCCTCATTTGAAAATGGCTATAATATCCATCTCACTGGGTTAGTACAGTACTCTATGGACAATGAATGATGCCAAGAAAATGAGGACAAGGGACCCTGAAGGGAAGTCAGTGGTTACATTGACCAGAAGATCAGTAAAAGATTTAAAAGTAAATTGATCCTTGGCATTTAAAGTTGTCTTTTTTTTTTTTTTGGCTTATATCTTTCCATGTTTTCATAATTAACCATCATACATCTTTCTGCCTTTTCTCCTCGATCAGATGAGGATTTTAAATTTTTCTAACTTCCGTTGAGAGAATCTGACTGGGAACATCTTAAAAATAAAGAAGCTAAGAGAAATGCTTTGTACATTGGATAAAAAAAAAATCAAAGATTCATTCTTATGCAATTTGGATTTCTAGATGGTACCTATCTAGTTTTTATCTCAAGCTTTTAGATTTTTCAGTGATTTTGAAAGAGTAATCTCAATTTAAATGTGTTTATTTAATTTGTCCTAGCCCAGGGCTGTGAATATTATCTTATTTTGAAACAGACATAAATTCTTTCAAAAGTCACTGTTATTTTGATGTTGATAAAATGTGTCAATGTCTGCATACCCTACAAATGACCTATTCTTTCCTTCTTGATCAGACTTCTTGAAAGAAGACACAACCCTCGCTGTTTCTATTTTCTTATATCCTGGTCACTCTTGGGTCCATTTCCATCTACTATCCACTTCAACCAGTCTACTAGAATTTTAACTCAAGGGTAGGAATCAATTTGGAATTGCCAAACCCAGTGGACATTTTAAAAAATTTTTTAAAATTGCTTTTCAGTGTACCAGAATTCATTGTTTATGTACCACACCCAGTGCTCCATGCAATAAGCGCCCTCCATAATACCCACCACCAGGCTCACCCAACTTCCCACCCCCCACCCCTTCAAAACCCTCAGATTGTTTTTCAGAGTCCATAGGCTCATTCATCTCCCCCTCCAATTTCCCTCAACTCCCTTCTCCTCTCCATCTCCCCATGTCCTCCATGTTATTTCTTATGCTCCACAAATAAGTGAAACCATATGATAATTGACTCTCTCTGCTTGACTTATTTCACTCAGCATAATCTCCTCTAGTCCTGTCCATGTTGATACAAAAGTTGGGTATTCATCCTTTCTCATGGAGGCATAATACTCCATAGTGTATATGGACCACATCTTCCTTATCCATTCATCCGTTGAAGGGCATCTTGGTTCTTTCCACTTTAGCAACCGTGGTCATTGCTGTTATGAACATTGGGGTACAGATGGCCCTTCTTTTCACTACATCTGTATCTTTGGGGTAAATACCCAGTAGTGCAATTGCAGGGTTATAGGGAAGCTCTCTTTTTAATTTCTTAAGAAATCTCCACACTGTTCTCCAAAGTGGCTGCACCAACTTGCATTCCCACCAGCAGTGTGAGAGGGTTCCCCTTTCTCCACATCCTCTCCAACACACGTTGTTTCCAGTGGTCATTTTTTAAGTGGAATTTAATTGGACCTCTGCCACCCTCTTTTGATAAAAAAAAAAATCTTTTCCCTATTTGATTCATAGAAACTTTGATCCATCTTTTAAATGCTGGCATTTTTTAGGATCCTAGGTTCACCAGGAATGCCTCAACTTGGGTTCATAAGTCTTGAAAATTTCATGAAAATTTCATTTCATATATGTATGTGTACATGTTTTTTCCCCGCAGAAAGGCCTTCACTAGTTTCTTGGGGATTATCTTGTCGAAGAAAATCCTTCCAAGAGCGCTCACTTGCTCTAATAATTTCACCTGTCATCCATCAGTTGATGTCCTCCACCTGTTTGCCACCAACTCAGGTTGCTCTATGAATAATGAACTCATTGTTGCCTGGACATTGTTTTCCAGGTATCATATAGATTTCTTAACTCAGCATGTACAAAACTAAATTCATCCTTTTTTCCCCCAAACCATTGTCTTTTTCCAGTATTCTCCATGTAAATTGTAGCTACTGCCATCCAACCATCATCCAAGATGAAAACATGAAGGTCACTCTTACCCTCCCCTTCTCAGCTTCCTCTTTCCCCACTCCTATGCCTATGACCTTCACCATCCAATTAGTCCCAAAGTTTTGTTCATTCCACCTTTTCAATATTTTCTCTGTGTGCACTCTCCTTTTCATCCCCGGACAACTGCCACAGTTCTCTAACTGGTTGTCCAGCCCTCAGTCAAGCTCTATTCCAATCCGTTCTTCATACAGTTTCCAGAAAAAGATAAAAATTAGTTTTGAATAGATGCAATTGCTTCAGTGTATCCTGTTGTTTACACTGGCTTGGTAGACTACTGCCTGATGGATTTCCCACTGCTTATTTTTGGAAATAAAGTTTTATCAGAGTATGGCCATGCCTATTCGTTTATGCATTACCTGTGATTGCCTTCAGTGCTATAATAGCAGAGTTGAATAACTGAAACAGAGACTGTATGTCCTGCAAAACCTAAAATATTTACCCTCTGGCTGAAGACTCCTGGCCTACAGGGTCAAGATAAATCTCCTTTAGCATGCCATATCAGGACTTTAATAACATAGTCCTGTCTCCATCACCTGATTCCCCACCACTTCTTCCTGAGCACTTGGTCTCTATCCACAGAAGACTGACTTTTGTTCTCTTTCATGATCCTTCCATCCACTAGTTGCTTCAGCATCTCTAGGCCTTTAATCTTGTGCTCTTCCTTCTGCCTCAAATGCATCTCTGGTCCTTTCTTGACTGGACACCTGTCACTTCTCATTTCAGTCCAAGATGAGACCTTACCTTCTCCAGTAGCATTTCCTATGTCTTGTCTCCCTCTTTTAATTTAGTTAGGATCACTTTTGGCTTCTATAATGATAGCAATTAAAGTATAACTGTATTTTCAGTAATTAATAAATGTAGCAAAACACTAAAGCTCTTGTCTCTACTTCTCTGTCCATCAAATGGTCATAATAATATCTGCCTCCAGTATTCCTGAAAGAATGATTTATGACCGTGAAGTTATGCAGTAAGTATAAAAGAATAATCATGGCAAATAAGGGGAAAGTTAGTAAGCTCAGTGGTGGTTAAGAGTTTGAGTAGATATGATAGCAAATTAAACTTGACTTTTAAAGTGACAGAATTTAGAAATCTAGATTTAACTACTATTCTAAATTACAAGTGTGCTCCCTTTTTAGGAAAAGTGAACATAAAATTTTAAGTTAAAATTATCTAATTTTGTCTCTCGATATATGTATTTGTGTTTAATTCATTAAACTTTACAAATCAATTTGTGTTCTTTCAGTTATAACCCCACCTCCCATAACTCAACATATAAATGTAATGTTTAAGGTTGAAATATGTTTTCAAAAAGACCTGTATAAAGTAATATATATTTATCCCCTTGAATTCCTTCTAGATATTTTTCAGTAAATTTCTGTGACATTAGATTCAATTTTTTTCAATCACTTCCCCTTCACCCCCACAGCTCTTTCTTTCACTTTTTAAAAAATTTAAAAAAAATTTATTTTTTATTAACATGTAATGTGTTATTAGCCCCAGGGGTACAGGTCTGTGAATTGCCAGGTTTACACACTTCACAGCACTCACCATAGCACATACCTTCCCCAATGTCCATAACCCAACCACCCTCTCCCTACCCCCCTCCCCCTGGCCACCCTCAGTTTGTTTTGTGAGATTAAGAGTCTCTTATGGTTTGTCTCCCTTCCAATCCCAACTTGTTTTATTTATTCCTTTCCTACCCCCCAAACCCTCCACATTGCCTCTCAACTTCCTCATATCAGGGAGATCATATGATAATTGTTTGTCTCTGATTGACTTACTTCACTCAGCATAATACTCTCTAGTTCCATCCACATCATTGCAAATGGCAAGATTTCATTTCTTTTGATGGCTGCATAGTATTCCATTATATATCTATATCTATATCTATATCTATATCTATATCTATATCTATATCTATATCTATCTATCTCACATCTTCTTTCTTTATCCATTCACCTGTTGATGGACATCTACGTTCTTTCCATAGTTTGGCTATTGTGGACATTGCTGCTATAAACATTCGGGTGCATGTGCCCCTTCAGATCACTATGTTTGTATCTTTAGGGTAAATACCCAGTACGGCGATTGCTGGGTCGTAGGGTAGCTATGTTTTCAACTTTTTGAGGAACCTCCATGCTGTTTTCCAGAGTGGTTGCACCAGCTTGCATTCCCACCGACAGTGTAGGAGGGTTCCCCTTTCTCTGCATCCTCCCCAGCATCTTTCATTTCCTGACTTGTTAATTTTAGCCATTCTGACTGGTGTGAGGTGGTATCTCATTGTGGTTTTGATTTGTATTTCCCTGATGCTGAGTGATGTGGAGTACTTTTTCATGTGTCTGTTGGCCATCTGGATGTCTTCTTTGCAGAAATGTCTGTTCATGTCCTCTGCCCATTTCTTGATTGGATTATTTGTTCTTTGGGTGTTGAGTTTGATAAATTCTTTACAGATTTTGGATACTAGCCCTTTATCTGATATGTCGTTTGCAAATATCTTCTCCCATTCTGTCAGTTGTCTTTTGTTTTTGTTAACTGTTTCCTTGGCTGTGCAAAAGCTTTTGATCTTGATGAAATCCCAATAGTTCATTTTTGCCCTTGCTTCCCTTGCCTTTGGTGATGTTCCTAGGAAGAAGTTGCTGCAGCTGAGGTCCAAGGTTGCTGCCTGTGTTCTCCTCAAGGATTTTGATGGATTCCTTTCCCACACTGAGGTCCTTCATCCGTTTGGAGTGTATTTTTGTGTGTGGTGTAAGGAAATGGTCCAGTTTCATTTTTCTGCATGTGGCTGTCCAATTTTCCCAATACCATTTGTTGAAGAGACTGTCTTTTTCCCATTGGACATTCTTTCCTGCTTTGTTGAAGAATAGTTGACCATAGAATTGAGGGTCCATATCTGGGCTCTGTATTCTGTTCCATTGATCTATGTGTCTGTTTTTGTGCCATTACCATTCTGTCTTGATGATGACAGCTGTGTTATAGAGCTTGAAGTCTAGAATTGTGATGCCACCAACTTTGGCTTTCTTTTTCAACATTCCTCTAGCTATTCGAGGTCTTTTCTGGTTCCATATAAATTTTAAGATTATTTGTTCCATTTCTTTGAAAAAAAATTGATAGGATTTTGGTAGGGATTGCATTAAACGTGTAGATTGCTTTAGGTAGCATAGACATTTTCACAATATTTGTTCTTCCAATCCATGAGCATGGAACATTTTTCCATTTCTTTGTGTCTTCCTCAATTTCATTCATGAGTACTTTATAGTTTTATGAGTAGAGATTCTTTGCCTCTTTTGTTAAGTTTATTCCTAAGTATCTTATGGTTTTGGGTGCAATTGTAAATGGGATTGATTCCTTAATTTCTCTTTTTTCTGTCTTGTTGTTGGTGTATAGAAATGTGACTGATTTCTGTGCATTGATTTTGTATCCTGACACTTTACTGAATTCCTGTACAAGTTCTAGCAGATTTGGAGTGAAGTCTTTTGGGTTTTCCACATAAAGTATCCTATCATCTGCAAAGAGTGATAGTTTGACTTCTTCTTTGCTTATTTGGATGCCTTTGATTTCCTTTTGTTGTCTGATTGCTGAGGCTAGGACTTCTTGTACTATGTTGAATAGCAGTGGTGAGAGTGGACATCCCAGCCATGTTCCTGACCTTAACAGAAAAGCTCTCAGTTTTTCTCCATTGAGAATGATATTTGCAGTGGGTTTCTCATAGATGGCTTTGATAATATTGAGGTATGTGCCCTCTATCCCTACACTCTGAAGAGTTTTAATCAAGAAAGGATGCTGTACTTTGTCAAATGCTTTTTCAACATCTATTGAGAGGATCATATGGTTCTTGTTCTTTCTTTTATTAATGTATTGTATCACATTGATTGATTTGCAGATGTTGAACCAACCTTGCAGCCCTGGAATAAATCCCACTTGGTTGTGGTGAATAATCCTTTTAATGTACTGTTGGATCCTATTGGCTAGTGTTTTGGTGAGAATTTTTGCATCTGTGTTCATCAAGGATATTGGTCTATAATTCTCTTTGTTGATGGGATCTTTGTCTGGATTTGGGATCAAGGTGATTCTGACCTCATAAAATGAGTTTGGAATTTTTCCTTCCATTTCTATTTTTTAGAACAGTTTCAGGAGAATAGGAATTAATTCTTCTTTAAATGTTTGGTAGAATTCCCCTGGAAAGCCATTCTGGCCCTGGGCTCTTGTTTGTTGGGAGATTTTTGATGACTGCTTCAATCTCCTTACTGGTTATGGGTCTATTCAGGTTTTCTATTTCTTCCTGGTTCAGTTGTGGTAGTTTATATGTCTCTAGGAATGCATCCATTTCTTTGAGATTGTCAAATTTGCTGGCATATAGTTGTTCATAATATGTTTTTATAATTGTTTGTATTTCTTTAGTGTTGGTTGTAATCTCTCCTCTTTCATTCATGATTTTATTTATTTGGGTCCTTTCTCTCTCTCTCTCTCTCTCTCTCTCTCTTTTTTTTTTTTTTTTTGATAAGTCTGGCCAGGGGTTTATCAATCTTACTAATTCTTTCAAAGAACCAGCTCCTAGTTTCGTTGATTTGCTCTACTGTTGTTTTTTGTTGTTGTTGTTCTGTTCTTACTTCATTGATTTCTACTCTGATCTTTATGATTTCTCTTCTCCTGCTGGGTTTAGGCTTTCTTTCTTCAGCTCCTTTAGTTGTAGGGTTAGGTTGTGTATTTGAGACCTTTCTTGTTTCTTGAGAAAGGCTTGTATCACTATATATTTTCCTCTCAGGACTGCCTTTGCTGTGTCCCACAGATTTTGAACCATTGTGTTTTCATTATCATTTGTTTCCATGAATTTTTTCAATTCTTCTTTAATTTCCTGGTTGACCCATTCATTCTTTAGAAGGATGCTCTTTAGCCTCCATGTATTTGGGTTCTTTCCAACTTTCCTCCTGTGATTGAGTTCTAGCTTCAGAGAATTTTGGTCTGAAAATATGCAGGGAATGATTCCAATCTTTTGGTACCAGTTAAGACCTGATTTGTGACCCAGGATGTGATCTCTTCTGGAGAATGTTCCATGTGCACTAGAGAAGAATGTGTATTCTGTTGCTTTGGGATGGAATGTTCTGAATATATCTGTGATGTCCATCTGATCCAGTGTGTCATTTAAGGCCTTTATTTCCTTGTTGGTCTTTTGTTTGGATGATTTGTCCATTTCAGTGAGGGGGTGTTAACGTCCCCTACTACTATTGTATTATTGTCCATGTGTTTCTTTGATTTTGTTATTAATTGGTTTATATAGTTGGCTGCTCCCATGTTAGGGGCATAGATATTTAAAATTGTTAGGTCTTCTTGTTGGACAGACCCTTTGAGTATCATATAGTGTCCTTCCTCATCTCTTATTATAGTCTTTGGCTTAAAATCTAATTGATCTGATATAAGGATTGCCACCCTAGCTTTCTTCTGATGTCCGTTAGCATGGTACATTGTTTTCCACCCCCTCACTTTCAATCTAGAGGTGTCTCTGGGTCTAAAATGAGTTTCTTATAGGCAGCATATTGATGGGTTTTGTTTTTTTATCCATTCTGATACCCTGTGTCTTTTGATTTGGGCATTTAGCCCATTTACGTTCAGGGTAACTATTGAGAGATATGAATTTAGTGCCATTGTATTGCCTGTAAGGTGACTATTACTGTATATTGTCTCTGTTCCTTTCCGATCTACTACTTTTAGGATCTCTCTTTGCTTAGAGGACCCCTTTCAATATTTTCTGTAGAGCTGGTTTGGTGTTCACAAATTCTTTTAGTTTTTGTTTGTCCTGGAAGCTTTTTATCTCTCTTTCTATTTTCAATAATAGCCTCGCTGGATATACTATTCTTGGCTGCATGTTTTTCTTGTTTAGTGCTCTGAATATATCATGCCAGTTCTTTCTGGCCTGCCAGGTCTCTGGATAAGTCTGCTGCCAATCTAATATTTTTACCATTGTATGTTACAGACTTCTTATCCCAGGCTGCCTTTAAGATTTTCTCTTTACCACTAAGACTTGTAAATTTTACTATTAGATGATGGGGTGTGAACCTATTCTTATTGATTTTGAGGGGGGTTCTCTGTACCTCCTGGATTTTGATGCTTGTTCCCTTTGCCATATTAGGGAAATTCTCTACAATAATTCTCTCCAATATACCTTCTGCTCCCCTCTCTCTTTCTTCTTCTTCTGGAATCCCAATTATTCTAATGTTGTTTCATCTTATGGTATCACTTAACTTTCAAATTCTCTCCTCATGGTCCAATAATTGTTTTTCTCTCTTTTGCTCTGCTTCTTTATTCTCTGCCATTTGGTCTTCTATATCACTAATTCTCTCTTCTGCCTCACTTATCCTAGCAGTAAGAGCCTCCATTTTTTTATTGCACCTCATTAATAGCTTTTTTTTATTTCAGCTTGGTTAGATTTTAGTTCTTTTATTTCTCCAGAAAGACCTTTTATTTCTCTAGACAGTGTTTCTCTAATATCTTCCATGCCTTTTTTTTTTTTTAAAGATTTTATTTATTTGACAGACAGAGATCACAAGTAGGCAGAGAGGCAGGCAGAGAGAGGGGGAAGCAGGCTCCCTGCTGAGCAGAGAGCCTGATGTGGGGCTCAATCCCAGGACCCTGGGATCATGACCTGAGCCGAAGGCAGAGGCTTTAACCCACTGAGCCACCCAGGTGCCCCTCATCCATGCCTTTTTTGAGCCTAGCTAGCACCTTGAGAATCATCATTCTGAACTCTGGATCTGACATATTACCAATGTCCATATTAATTAGGTCCCTAGCCTTTGGTACTGCCTCTTGTTCTTTTTTTTTGCCTTGAGTTTTTCTACCTTGTCATTTTATCCTGATAAGAATATATGAAGGAGAGAATAAAATACTAAAAGCATGGCAAAGACCCCAGAAAAATGTGCATTAACCTAATCAGAAGAGATCCCAAATTGTAGGGGAAAGAAAGGGGGTAAAAAGAAGTTCAAAAAAATTTAAAAAAGAAAAAGAAAAAAAGAAATATAGATATTAGACTGGTGAATAGAACAGAGCCACAGACTTAATTTTGGGAGTATTTTGGTCTCTTAGAATAAACTACCTCCCCAAATTTTAAAGAAAGAAAAACTTTGCATATATATATATATATATATATATATATATATATATATATATATATACACACACACACACACACACACACACACACACAAAATAAGGGTAAACATGATGAAGGGATAGAGTATGACTTTAAAGATGAAAATTTTAAAAAAATTCTAAAAAAGGAGTTGTTTGGGAAAAGAAGGAAAAAGAAAGTGGAGAGAATTTGCTCAGGCTGGAGCCTAGAACAAAGCCCTGTGCTAGATTTAGGGTATACTTTGATCTATTAGAAGAGGTTGTATCCCAAAATTTTTTAGAAGAAAAAAACCTATGTGTATACAAAAAATAAAGTTAGATACAATGAAGGATAAGATATGACTATAATAATGAAGGTTCAAAAGATTTTTTTAAAATGAAAGGTATTTTTAAGATAAACTAGTTAAAAAACCTTAAAAGATGGAAGAGTAAAAGTTTAAAAAATTAGAATAAGAAAGAAAATAAAATTAAAAAAATTAACTTTGCAAGACTAAAGAATCATGGGGAGAAAACTATGAATTCCATGCTTTGCTTTCTCCTCTGGAATTCTGCTGTTCTCCTTGATAAGTGAGCATGGTCTTGGCTGGATTTCTTGCTGATCTTCTGGGGGAGAGGCCTGTTGTAGTGATTCTCAAATGTCTTTGCCTAAGGTGGAATTGCACCGCCCTTACCAGGGGCCGGGCTAAGTAACCCGATGGGGTTCACTTTTGGGAGATTTTGTTCCCTGAATGCTTTCCGTAGAGTTCTGGAGGACAGGAATGAAAATGGTGGCCTCCCCAGCTGGCCAGGAGGAGTTGAGAGCTTGGGTCCCCACTCCTCAGTGTGCCATAGGAGAAACATGCTCAATCTCTCCCATCTACCTGGCCTCCAGCCATGCGCTGAGCTCACCCAGCCTGTGACCGAGCATCTCTGTCTCTGGCACACAGCCCTTCCTGGAGTCTCTATACACAGCAGATCCCTGCTGCTCTTCTAGGGGGGTCTCCCCAGATCTGCCACTTGTGGGGTCCCTGCTCAAAGAGCAGTTGTTCGACTGTGCCATGGATCACAGTTTAAGGTAACCCTGAATTGAGAGCTCACTCCTTGGCTCTGTCTCTGTAGCCAGCTTCCCCGCTCTAATACCTGTGAGTTCCGTGACACTCAGACACTCCTGATCCTTCTGTGACCCCATGGAACCACGTTGTCCCTGTGAGGGCTCCACCCCCGCTTAGACTCTGGAGCGATGTCCCTCAATGGAGCAGACTTCTTAAAGTTCTGATTTTGTGCTCCATTGCTCTGTGGCTTGCCGGGAACCAGCCCCTCCCCCCATAGTCTATCTTCTTGTTGCTTTGGATTCACTTCTCCGCGGGTCCAACCTTTCAGAAAGCAGTTAATTTTCTGTTTCTAGAATTGCTGCTCTTCTTCTCTTTGATCTCCTGTAGGATTTGTAGGTGTTCGAAATGATTTGATAAACTATCTAGCGGATCTCCTGCTACCTAATGTCATCTCAGCCTGCTACTCCTTCGCCATCTTGACTCTTTCTCTGTTAGATTGAATTTTTATTGGAAAATTACTCTCTCAAATGTGTCTACCTCTTTAAAAATGAGTATATCACTACGTGTTACAATTTTTTTTTCCTTTTCCTTTTGGCTTCACTTTTCTTCTTTCCCTGTTTTAAAAATCATTATTTTTTTGTCTTCAAGCCATGTAGTTCCAGGTAAATAAGATGTCATCCTCATTCTCTTCCCCTCATCTTCTCCATTTAACAAACTCCCTCCTCCAAAACTTTGCTGTGCCTTTATTCTGGGCCTTCCACTTTGTGCCATTGTTGCTAGTCTCCGTGTTCAGTGCTATCACAGAATTCATCATGCCATAATTCCTGACTCATCTTACTTTCTCAATCTGCATCCAAAGGTTCCTGACGGCGGGATCTATCTCTTGCTAGATCTTGTACCTTGATACTTGCCTTCTGCCCTATTACATGGTTGGTGCTTTGTGGATTCTTTAAAAGCCATTTTGATGTGTCAATTTAATTATACTTTAAAGAATTTTCATGCAGAAATATTCACAGTTTTACAAGTAATAACACAAACAAAGGTGAAGAAAGATACTACCTAAAGCTGTGACATGGTTCTTCTGATCTTCTTCCACAGAATACATCTCCCAGAGCTTAGGGTTTGACTTACTGGTGTTCATCATCTTGTACCACAATCTCATCCCCATTAGCCTGCTGGTCACTCTGGAAATTGTGAAATACGTTCAGGCCATGTTTATAAACTGGGTGAGTATTGAAATCAGATAGTTAAAAAAAAAAAAAAGTTCTCTCTTGATCTGTGGCTTTGGATTTGAAAATCAGCATAACTGGTTTATCACCATGGGGCTAGCACATGGGCCAGTTGTGCTTTTTACAGTAAAGCCAAACACTGTCAACCTGACCTAGCCATGGCTGGGTTTCTCTGTGTCACTCTTGAGGACACCATTGTTGTAGATATTTTTTCTAACTGAAAGGAAAGATTTAAGAGCTAGTGGCTTAGCAGCAACTGTAAAGAGATAGCCCATTAAAATTGAAGATACTCTAGAGAAGGGGAGTCCGGTAGACTTATAATAGATTTACATATCTTGGCAAGAGTGAAACAGCTATTCCAGAATCCCCTCAAAACAAGGAAAAGATTTCTTAGCTGAAAACCGTGCATTCATTTAAGTCAATACTTAATGACATGTGACTGAATGAATTTTCCAATTTGAATGTATGTTTGCAATTTTCAGTTCTATTTTAAAAGATATTTCCTGGAAATAAAATTTTTGCTAGATGTCTCATTAAAATGATCTCCATGTGTCAAGGAATTACCATCACTGGAAGTGTACTGTTGTCTTTAACAACCACAAAATGAGATAGAGTGCTTTTAAATGTATTCTCATTTACTTTTCATAGTAGCGCTGTGAGATCTATGTTATTGCCCCCACTTTATGGATGGAGTAGCTGCAAAGCACCCTTAGGATCCCACAGAGTTTCTGAGGCAGAGCCAGGATTTGGAAGCCAAGTCTTCTGACACCCAAACCAATGACACACTGACATTTGTTTTTGCATAGCATTGCCTCTCCTGAATCAGCTCTGGTAACATACATGTAAAACTAGCACCAAGACTCTCTAAGTATTCTAGACTTGCCATTTTGAATTCTTTCTCATGTCAGCCATGTCAGAAGAGCAGTGGCAGTAGAGTTGATCTGAGGAAATTTTGAGCCTCGTTCTGATTGTGTGGGTTGGCTATTTTGTTCATTTCTTGCAGGATGAAGATATGCATTACAGAGGAAATGATGTCTATGCCATGGCCAGAACATCCAATCTTAACGAAGAGCTTGGCCAGGTGAGGGCTATTTCAGGGACTGGGTATGTGACAGGAACTTTGAAGAAGGTGGATCTAGGGAGAGTGTGAGCAAAGTCGAAGTGCTGAATTCAGCCATAACCTGTAGTGAATATGATACCCATATGGAGATTCAAAAGTAGGATTTGTTAAAAATATCAATAATGCATCATGGGTTTCAAGTAGAATGGACCTAATACAGGTTATTAATGTGCTTATGAGAGAGAAGAGCTGGAGAGGCAGGTAGGGAAAACTTCAGTTAGCTCTCAAGTTTTCAGTTAGCTTTCAGGGAGTCACAGGAGCGTGAGGACCTGACACTGGAGGTCATGCTCCTGCTTCCCTATGGCAGATGACCTATAAGAAAGCATCCGAGGGGTGCCTGGGTGGCTCAGTGGGTTAAAGCCTCTGCCTTTGGCTCAGGTCATATTCTCAGGGTCCTGGGATCAAGCCCCACATTGGGCTCTCTGCTCAGCAGGGAGCCTGCTTCCTCCTCTCTCCCTGCCTGCCTCTCTGCCTACTTGTGATCTCTGTCTGTCAATTAAATAAATAAAATCTTAAAAAAAAAAAAAAAGAAAGAAAAGAAAATGCCGGGAGAACATTAAAAAAAAAAAAAAAAAAAAGAAAGCATCTGAAACCTGCTGCAAAATTTCACACCTGCCTCAACCCTCAGGTGTACCCTCAGGCCTTTAGTCCCTATAGTACACTAGAAAGGGGCAGAAATGATGCCAGGTTACCAACAGAAAGTTGGTTACCTTCTAAATGGCAGTGGCACTGTTACAAGTATAAATTGTTTTTAAAAGCTCCTGGTTATTTGTCAATTATACCACAGAATAGCTGGAAAAACCCAACTAACTCCCACAGTTGGGTGGGACCTGAAAGGAGGAAGACTTCTGATTGTTAATTTTTTGTAATTATATTTTGCTCTTAATATTTTTTTACATGATTATAATTTATAATATATATATTATATTATATATATTATAATTTCCCTTTGCTCAATTAATTAGAGGCAATATGTAAATTATGGTAGAAGCAGAATTTTGGAGTTAAGCTTCTGGAGAGTAAACCCTGACAAGCAATGTTACCATGATCTGTAAACCAGGTGTGATCATAGCATCTACTTCAGAAAGTTGTTATGAGGATTGAATAATATAATGTATTTGTGATATACTCAGCACAGTACCTAGTATGAAGAAGGGATTTGACTAATGCTAATAATTCTAACCAGTAATTTGCATGTATACTTTCTAATTTAGGGTCACATTGTATGGTATCATTTGAACAGTGACTTCTCAGTAAATATTTATTTTAGAAGATTTCTGGTGCCCGGAAATGCATGATCTGACAACATGAACATATTTTTACTTTGGACAACTAAAGGTGAAGGAGGATGGAATCATTAGCATTCTAGAGACTTTTCTGCTTATGAATATCTGATTACTTGCTAATCCTCTAAACATATGTTTTCTGTTGACAGTTGGGAAAAGATCACTTTATCTACCTCATGTAGTCCATTGACTCTAGCCTCTTTAGGGTAGTAATTAAATATAATAAAATTGAGTGTGGAACTCAAACTTTAAAAATTAATTATATAATTGTCTGTTTTGTGTGTGTTGAATTTGAGGAGTTCTTTATAGATCCTGGATATCAACCTTTTGTCTGTACTGTCATTTGCAAATATCTTCTCCCATTCCGTGGGTTGCCTCTTTGTTTTGTTGACTGTTTCCTTCCCTGTGCAGAAGCTTTTGATCTTGATGAAGTCCCAAAAGTTCACTTTCGCTTTTGTTTCCTTTGCCTTTGGAGACATATCTTGAAAGAAGTTGCTGTGGCTGATATCGAATAGGTTACTGCCTATGTTCTCCTCTAGGATTCCGATGGATTCCTGTCTCATGTTGAGGTCTTTTATCCATTTCAAGTTTATCTTTGTGTACGGTGTAAGAGAATGGTCGAGTTTCATTCTTCTACATATAGCTGTCCAGTTTTCCCAGCACCGTTTATTGAAGAGACTTTTTTCTACTGGATATTTTTTCCTGTTTTGTTGAAGATTATTTGACTGTAGAGTTGAGGGTCCATATCTGGGCTCTCTACTCTGTTCCACTGGTCTACGTGTCTGTTTTTATGCCAGTACCATGCTGTCTTGGTGATCACAGCTTTGTAGTAAAGCTTGAAATCAGGTAACATGATGCCACCAGTTTTATTTTTGTTTTGCAACATTTCCTTAGTGATTCAGGGTCTCTTCTGATTCCATACAAATTTTAGGATTATTTGCTCCAGCTCTTTGAAAAATACCAGTGGAATTTTGATCGGAATGGCATTAAAAGTATAGATTGCTCTGGGCAGTATAGACATTTTGACAATGTTTATTCTTCCAATCCAAGAGCATAGAATGGTCTTCCATCTTTTTGTGTCTTCTTCAATTTCTTTCATGAGTGTTCTGTAGTTCTTCGAGTACAGATCCTTAACCTCTTTGGTTAGGTTTATTCTGAGGTATCTTATGGTTCTTGGTGCTATATTAAATGGAATCGATTCTCTAATTTCCCTTTCTGTATTTTCATTGTTAGTGTATAAGAAAGCCACTGATTTCTGCACATTGACTTTGTATCCTGCCACATTACCGAATTGCTGTATGAGTTCTAGTAGTTTGGGGGTGGAGTCTTTTGGGTTTTCCATATAAAGAATCATGTCATCTGTGAAGAGAGAGAGTTTGACTTCTTCCTTGCCAATTTGGATACCTTTTATTTCTCTTTGTTGTCTGATTGCTGTTGCTAGGACTTCTAATACTATGTTGAACAAGAGTGGTGAGAGTGGGCATCCTTGTCGTGTTCCTGATCTCAATGGGAAGGCTGCAAGCTTTTTCTCATTGAGGATGATATTTGCTGTGGGGCTTTCATAGATAGATTTTAAGAAGTTCAGGAATGTTCCCTCTATCCCTATACTTTGAAGCATTTTAATCAGGAACGGATGCTGGATTTTGTCAAATGCTTTTTCTGCATCAATTGAGAGGACCATGTGGTTCTTCTCTCTTCTCTTATTGATTTGTTCTATCACATTGATTGATTTGCGAATGTTGAACCCTCCTTGTAACCCAGGGATGAATCCCACCTGGTCATGGTGGATAATCTTTTTAATGTGCTGTTGGATCCTGTTTGCTAGGATCTTGTTGAGAATCTTAGCATCCATATTCATCAGTGATATTGGTCTGAAATTCTCCTTTTTGGGGGGGTCTTTGCCTGGTTTGGGGATCAGGGTAATGCTGGCTTCATAAAAAGAGTCTGGAAATTTTCCTTCTGCTTGAATTTTTTGAAACAGCTTCAGGAGAATAGGTGTTATTTCTTCTTTGAAAGTTTGGTAGAATTCCCCAGGGAATCTGTCGGTTCCTAAAAAATGGGCAGAAGATATGAACAGACACTTCTCCAATGAAGACATACAAATGGCTATCAGACACATGAAAAAGTGTTCATCATCACTAGCCATCAGGGAGATTCAAATTAAAACCACATTGAGATACCACCTTACACCAGTTAGAATGGCCAAAATTAGCAAGACAGGAAACAATGTGTGTTGGAGAGGATGTGGAGAAAGGGGAACCCTCTTCCACTGTTGGTGGGAATGCAAGTTGGTGCAGCCACTTTGGAGAACAGTGTGGACATTCCTCAAGAAATTCAAAATAGAGCTTCCCTATGACCCTGCAATTGCTCTACTGGGTATTGACCCCAAAGATACAGATGTAGTGAAAAGAAGGGCCATCTGCACCCCAATGTTTATAGCAGCAATGGCCACGGTCGCCAAACTGTGGAAAGAACCAAGATGCCCTTCAACGGATGAATGGATAAGGAAGATGTGGTCCATATACGCTATGGAGTATTATGCCTCCATCAGAAAGGATGAATACCCAACTTTTGTAGCAACATGGACAGGATTGGAAGAGATTATGCTGAGTGAAATAAGTCAAGCAGAGAGAGTCAAGTATCATATGGTTTCACTTATTTGTGGAGCATAACAAATAATATGGAGGACAAGGGTAGATGGAGAGGAGAAGGGAGTTGAAGGAAATTGGAAGGGGAGGTGAACCATGAGAGACTATGGACTCTGAAAAACAACCTGAGGGTTTTGAAGGGGCGGGGGGTGGGTGGTTGGGGGAACCAGATGGTGGGTATTAGGGAGGGCACAGATTGTATGGAGCACTGGGTGTGGTGAAAAAACAATGAATACTGTTATGCTGAAAATAAATTAAAAAAATTAATTATATTATTTAAGTAGGTAAGACATAAGGATAAGGGCAGAAATCAATGAAATTGAAAAGACAACAGAGGGTTTACTATTCAGAATATGTTAAAAAACTAAAATTTGACAGCAAAACCACAAATAACCTAATTCAAGAATTGGCAAGGGATTTTAATAGGCATTTCTCCAAAGAATATATATGTATAAATGGACAATAAGTACATGAAAAGGTGGTCAACATGACTAATCTTTAGGGAAATGCAGATCAAAGCCACATTGAGACACCACTTCACGCCCACTAGGACGGCTACTATAAAATAATAATAACAACATAGAACAACAAGTGTTCATGAGGTCATGGAGAAGATGGAACCCTGGTGCACTACTGGTGAAAATCAAAGTGATGCAGTCACTGTGGAAAACAGTATGGTGAAACTTCAAAAACTTAAACCAAGGATCACCATATGTTCCAGCAATTCCACTTTTGGATATTTTCATGAAAGAATTGAAAGAAGGGACTCAACCAGTTATTGTACACAGATGTTCTTAGCAGAATTATTCGCAATAGCCAAATGGTGGAAACAATAGAAATGTCCATCAATAGCTAAATGGTTAAACAAAATGTGGTAGATACACAAAATGGAGTATTATTCAGCCCTGAAAATGACTGACATTCAGAAACATGCTACAACATGGATGCACCTTTGATCTCACACTAAATGGAACATGCCAGACAGAAAATGACAAATAGTAGATTCCACTTATCTGAGGTACCTGGAATAGTCAGACTCATAGAGACAGAAAGCAGCATAGTGGTTACCTGGGGCTGTGGGATAGGAGAGAATGAAGAGTTACTGTATTGTTGAGCTGGTAGGAATTTCAGTTTGTGATGATAAAAAAGTTCTGGAGATGGATGGTGGTGATGGTTGCACGATTACGTGAATGTGTTCAATAATAATTAAAAATGGCTAAAATGGCAAATTTTATGTATGTACATTTTACAATAATAAATATTTTAACACTGTCTCTTTTCCTTTTTTATTGAGGTATAATTGACACATGTGATTATATTAGTTTCAGGTGTATACAACATAATGGTTTGATGTTTGTAAATATTGCAAAATGACCACGATACATCTATTTAACATCTGTCACCATACCTAGTTACAGAGTTCTGGTGATGAGAACTTGAATTTGCAATATAGCATTTTTTTTGAACATGCAATATAGTATTATTAGCTCTAATCACCAATCTCCCCCCCCCATGCTATCCATTATATCCTCAGGATTTATTTTATAACTGGAAGTTTGTACCTTTCGGCCCTGTTCACCCATTTTGCTCACCCAGCACTCCTGTCTCTGGCAACCACCAATCTGTTTTCTGTAGCTATGAGTTATTTTTCTTTTTCAGATCGCACATGTGAGATCATGTGGTATTTGTCTTTCTTTGTCTGACTTATTTCAGAGAACATAATGCTCTCAAAGTCTTTTCATGTTATACAAACAGCTAGATTTCCTTCTTTCTTGTATTATTATGTATCATTATATTATATACACACCACATTTTCTTTAGTCATCTGTTGACAGACACTTACATTGTTTCATCTTGGCTTTTGTAGATAATGCTGCCATGAACATGGGGATGCTTATATTTTTTCAAATTAGTTTTTTCATTTTCTTCAGATAAATAACCAGAAGTGGAATCGCTGGTAGTTCTATTTTTAATTTTTTGAGGAGATTCCATGTTATTTTCTGTAGTCGTTGTCTCAATTTATATTCCCACCAACAGTGCATCAGGGGTTCCTTTTCTCCACATCTCACCAACACTTGTTATTTTTTGTCTCTTGGTAATCACCATTCTAACAGGTGTGAAAGTGATATCTCATTGTGGTTCTATTTTGCATTTATCTGGTGATTAGTGATGCTGAGCATCTTTTCATGTGTCTGTTGGCCAATTGCCTTCTTTGGAAAAATGTCTATTGAGATCTTCTCATTTTTTAAATTGGATTATTTTGCTGTTGTGAGTTCTTTATATATTTTGGATATCAACCCCCTTCACCAAATATATGAATTGCAAATATTTTTTCCCATTCATTGTGTTATCTTTTTATTTTGTTGGTGGTTTGCTATGCTTTGCAAAAGCTTTTTAATTTGATGTATTCCCACTTGTTTATTTTTGCTTTCGTTGTCTTAGTTTTTAGTGTCAAATCCAAAAAAGTCGTCACTGAGACTGATGTCAAAGATCTTACTACCTATGTTTTCTTCTAGAAGTGTTACAGTTTCAGGTTCTTCTGTTCAAGTCTAGTCCATTTTGAAATAATTTTGTATATGGTGTAAGAAAATGGCCCAGTTTCATTTTTTTGCATGTGGTTGTCCAGTTTATTGAAGAGACTGTCATTTATTTATTGAACACCATTTTTTTAAAGAGACTGCCCTTTCCCTAATGTATATTTTTGCCTCCTTTGTTGCAAATTAATTGACCAGAGATTCATTGGTTATTTCTGAGCTATTTATTCTGTTCCACTCATCTATGTTTCTGTTCTTATGCCAATACCATACATTTGGATTGCCTATAGCTTTGTAATGTAGTTTGAAATCAGGAAGCGTGATGTCTCCAGCTTTGTTCTTTCTCAAGATTGTTTTGGTTATTTGGGGTCTTTTGTGGTTCCATACACATTTTAGGATTATTTGTTCTAAATCTGTGAAAAATGCCACTGGAATCTTGATAGAGGTTACACTGAATCTGTAGTTTGCTTCGAGTGGAATGTACATGCATGAAAGTGGAATATCTTTTCACGTATTTGTGTCTTTTTCACTTTCTTTCATCAGTATATTGGTCTTTCCCTTGATTAAATTTATTCCTAGGTATTTTGTTCTTTTTGATGCAGTTGTAAATGAAATTGTTAATTTCTCTTTTTCTGGTAGTTCATTATTAATGTATAGATAGGCAATATTATACTATATGTTAACTAGCTAGGATTTAAATAAAAATTTGAAAAAAAATGAAAATAAAAAGAGTGAAATGTAATGTAAACTGTGGAATTTGGTAATAATGATAAGGCAGTGTAGTTTTATTGACTGTAACAGATGTACCACTCTGGGGCAGGATGTCACTTAGTCGGGGAGGCTATGCATGTGTTGGAGCAGAAGATAGATGAAAACTCTCTCCTTTCCACTCAGTTTTGCTGTGAATCTAAAACTGCTCTAAAAAATAGTCTATTTTTAAAAAGTTCAAAAATTAAAAAAAAAACCCAAAATCAATCGATTTCTGTATGTTGACTTTATATCCTGCAACTTTACTGAATCATTAATTCTAACAGGTTGTTGGTGCAGTCTTTAAGGTTTTTGGTATGTAAAATGTCATCTGCAAATAGTGACAGTTTTACTTCTTCTCTTTTAATTTGGATGCCTTTTATTTTTCTTGCCTAATTGTTCTGGCCAGGATTTCCAATTCTATGTTGAATAAAGTGGTGAGAGGAGGCACCCTTTCTTGCTTCTGATCTTAGAGGAAAAGCTTTCAGCTTTTCCCCATTGACCATTGGTGTTAGCTGCAGGCTTGTCATATTGGCCTTTATGTTGAAGTTTGTTCCTTTAATCCCACTTCCTTGAGAGTTTTTATCATAAATGGATATTGAATCTTGTGAAATGCTTTTTCTGCCTCTATTGAAATGGTCATATGATATTTATCCTTTATTTTGTTAACGTGGTAAATCACGTTGATTGGTTTATTTTTATATCCCTGGAATAAATTCCACTTGATTATGTTGTGTGATCCTTTCAATATACTGTTGAATTTGACCTGCTAGTATTTTGTTTGTTTGATTGTTTTAGAGATTTTATTTATTTTACAGAGAGAGAGAGCAAGAACAAGCGAAGGGATTGGCAGGCAGAGGGAGAAGCAGGCTTTCCACTGAGCAGAGTGCCTGATGCGGGACTCGATCCCAGGCCCCTGTGCTGAAGGCAGCTGCTTAACTGAATGAGCCACACAGGCTCCCCCCAATTTGCTAATATATGTTGAGTATTGTTGAGTATTTTTGCATCTGTGTTTGTCAGGGATATTGGCCTTTTTTTTTTTTTCTTGTGGTATCTTTGTTTGGTTTTGGGGGTATGTGTGTGTGTATGTATCCATCTATATGGATATCCATCTATATGGAAACTTAATGTTTCCTAGAGATTTTGATGAGATTTCTTGTGGCAAAAAAAATGAATTGGACTTCTGATTTTCTTAGGTTTGATGGCTTGAAATTTATTTTGCATATTAACACAATTTTATCTGCAATATAAAACAAAAGAGAATCTCTGAAAGAAGTATAAATATTAAAGGTAGAATTCTTATAGAGTGAACTTCTGGTTTCCTAAAAGTTCAAAGATTTTGAGGATTTGAAGAGAAAGAACTTGACTTTGTCTTTGTTCTCTAAATATATTTTATATTTATGTTGTTTATCATGTTGGTTTTTTCTTTGTTTAGGTAAAATACTTATTTTCTGATAAAACAGGAACCCTCACTTGCAATATTATGACATTTAAGAAGTGTACCATTGCAGGTATAATTTATGGGTAAGTGTTCTTATTGCCATGCTCTGTTGAAAATTCTCATTTCTGTCTTAACTAGTTTGCCTTTATTTACTTCAAAACTTATACACATTTCTAATAACATAGCTATATCGAAATGAGAATAAAACTTAATATGACCTAAATGAAAATTTGTAGTTCTTAAACAAATATGGTTTATATTTGCTTTTATACATGGTTGGAATTCCTAAAGCATTTTATATCTATTATCTTAAACCAGTGTATTTTCCTCCCTCATTTTCCATCAGAAATCAGTCAGAGAAAAGTGATATCGATATCCGAAAATTAAGGTAAGTAGACAACATTCTCTTCTACTCTGCCCATGTTCCTTTCTCCCTGCAATGGACCTTTTTTCAGTACCGGAGTTCTGATATACAACACAGCTGTCCCTTGTCCAGACCTCCAAAGGCAGTTCCCAGAAATCTCTCCTGGATAGACCTTTCCCACATGATACTCAAAGAACCCAGAATCCAGGCTTTGATTTGTTTCTTTTATAGTTACTTTCTTAAATTCTGTATAACTATATGGGATTCAACACAAATTTAGGCATTTTCTAGTGCCATTTTGCAAGTTGAGCCCTGAGAGAATTATAATTTGACAGAACTTTAAATACTTACTATACAGTTTTTACCCTTGAACAACAGGGAACTAGGGGTACCGACACTCCCCCTGTGGCTGACAATCCGTGTATAGTTTTTACCTCCCTAATTAACTACTAAAAGCCTACTACTGTTGGACCAGAAGCCTTACCGATAATATAAACAGTCGATTAACACACATTTTGTATATGTGTTATATACTTTGCTCTTACAATAAAGCTAGAGAAAAAGAAAATGGTATTAAGAAAATTATAAGGAAGATAAAATACATTGTATGAGAAAAATCTGTCTGTAAGTGGATGTGCACAGTTGATACCCGTGTTGTTTAAGGGTCAGTGGTCGCTCTGTAGACTTTATAGTGTAACTTACTGAACACAGAACAAGGGGCTGTGAGTCCATTTGATTGCTGACTGGCCCCCATCAGGAATTTTTGTTACAGCGAATTTTCTCTGTTCTTCCTCAGTCTGTCACCCTCTGTCATCACAGAGTCCTGCGAATTTAATGACCCAAGGTTATTGTACAACTTTGAAAATGGCCACGTAAGTCTGCTATTTCACTCAAAGTCAACAGAGGTAATGCTACATAACTTTCAAACATATATGGTTTATTAAAAGGTATAATTTTCTGAGCCAGGGAAGAGTCTTGAATTTTTTTTTTATGTTAATAGCAGATTTCATACTGATGTGAGGAGGGGTGTGCTAAACTTGATAGTGTGAATGAATCCAAACATTAAAAAAGAACATTTTATTGTGTGGCAATCTGTGTAAGAAAATCTCTAAGTGTTTCTAAGCTATTTGAGTCTATTGTATGTTACCAATACCTTCACTTACCAGTTATAGATACTGATCTACTTGATCTGAAATCTTGGTCTTCTCAAAAATAAAAGCAATCTTTTAAAACATAAAGCTGTACATGCCCTTCCTTTGCTTAAAAACCTTCAGAGGACTGACACCCCGCCTCCCCCAAGATAAAATCCTAATTCATTACTGTGACTTTTTCTTCAACCTCATTCTGCGTCCTTGTTCACCTTGCTCAAGATGCTGGAGTGACACTTGTCTTGAAGTTCACAAACCTATCACTATGTTTTCTGACTCGGAGGCCTTTGAAAGTGCTCTTCCCTTTGCCTAGTATGTACCACAGTCACATGTCGGTGACCACAGCTAACTAACCTTTCCATTTAGGTCTTAAATTAAATATTATCTCCTTGATGTATTCTCTTTCCCCTTGATCACCTCCCTAAAATAGGCCCCTCTTCTCTCTGTGACAACCCCCATTTGTTTCCTCCAGCTTTGAGAAAACCCATTTCCCCAGAGAGAATAGAAGCTCCAAGAGAGCCGGGTCCTCTTCTTCACCGAGGTCTCTCTCTGCTTTGGGGGCCGCTCTCCAAAGACGTTTGAATGCGTGATCTGGTTTGTAGTCAGTGTCTGACTGTGTATCTAAGGTGAAACCGCAGTTGATAGGAATCATAGACTGTATGTAACTCATATCACTGGTGCTGGAAGAGACTCACTAGCTCTGTGCCTTTTTTAATAGCCCACGAAAGATTATATAAAGGAATTTCTTACCCTGTTGTGTGTGTGCCACACTGTTGTTCCTGAGAGAGACGGAAGTAACATAATCTACCAGGCTTCCTCCCCAGGTAGGTGCTGTGTGTTCCCAGAGCCCCCTGCAGGTGATGAGCCCTCAGAAGACGCCATGCTGCCGCCATGTTGCCGCTGATTCCCAGGTGGCTCTTGTGTTGCTCCTTCCCCGGAAGACCACCATAAGGAGGCTGGTGGGGAGGGCTCTCTGAGCTGGGGTTCAATAGAACATTTACTTATACCCAGGAACACGGAAGAGGGGAGGTTAAGACGCTGCAACATGTCGTGAAGATTTCATGAATGGCTTGTAGAAGAAAACCCAAATGAGTACTAAGAAAGAAAAACATCTTAGCCACACTGAAAGAGGCCTGTTTAACCAAATTTCCTCTTTTATGAATGCTTTCTGGTACCTAGATAAATGCATTTGGATCAAAAAAAGCTAAGTTTAAAAAAAAAGTGGTATTTTAGTGCTGGAGAACAGAAATCTTTTAAATTAAATTTGGTATTAATGTATTTGCTCAATCTCCGTTAATACAGAATTCTTATTAACAGATGAAGCAGCTTTAGTGAAAGGAGCGAAGAACCTTGGCTTTGTTTTTACTGCAAGAACGCCAAACTCTGTCACCATAGAAGTTGTGAGTAGCGTCTTATGTACTTGGTCATGCCTTCCACGCCCCTTCCAGAGAGACACAAGTAGAGTAGTTGAGTGCAGGAGCTCTGGAATCACAGTGCCTGGGATTCCCACATGGTCCCACACTTTCCCAGCCAGGTTCTCAGGCATGTTCCTCAACTCCTGTGTTTGCCCCAGTCTTCTCATCATGCATGTCATAGGGTTTTTGCAAGGATTAAATGAGTTAATATATGTAAAGTATTCGGAATTAGTGCTTGGAGCAGAGAGGGTTCTCAATAAAAGTGAGCTATTTAAAGAAGTTAGCATCATCAGATCTTCAAGAAATATACTATTTTTTTTTTATGGAAAATTAGAATTTTTCAAACTATTTTTTGGTGAGTTCTCTTGTTATGTTGATTTATTCCTTATATGTAATATATATTCTGCATGTATTTTTCTTGTTTTGTCTTGGTGACCACTCACCGCAAGCCTTTGATATGATGGGGAAGAATTGAAGCAATGTGAACTTGGTGCCCAACACACTATTTTTTTTTTTTCTAGTGATAATGCAGTGGTTAGGGATGTCTACTAGACATTCAGTCCCTAGCAGAATAGACTGACTGATTCATCTTTATATCTGTAGTATGTGCCACATGGACAACTCTCAAATTATTTGAAGTTCTGAATTGCTTTATTGGTGAATTGATCATGGCTACAGGAAGTCAAGAGCCTGTAACTGGAAAAATGTGGAAAATAATGCAGGTTTTATTGATACAGAATTTTATAGCTTGCCTTCTCTTTCCCTGTTGACCTCTTCAAATTATCTAAGGATTAAGGATTTTTTTGATCTGTGCAATTTTATGAAAAGACTTGTTTTTCCATTTCTGTTGATTGCCTTGCTTACCCCATATAGCCTTGCAACATGAGAGTCTTCATAAAATGTTTCTAGTAGTGCTGACTTTTTACTGAAAAGAGATGTTTTAGTCTTAAATTTGCACTATGAGAAGCATTTTTGTGGAGTTCTCTGTTTGCAAACAATGTTCTTGCCAGAAGAGGGCACCATCATTTCATCAGGTTTGCGAGGAAGTTTGTATTCTGAAAAAGATGTGTAGTTTTAGGGAAGGTAAAACTTGCTTCTGATTGGAAGAATGAGCTCTTTTGCAGGATGAGTACTTTTTATTCCCCACCTCGGGTAAGAAGTTGTTGTCTTATCTTCCTATAGATGGGAGAAAACTTCACCTTTGAAATTCTTAATATCCTGGAGTTTTCTAGGTAAGATACCTTTTCATTCTGTTCATGTATCCCTCAGGGCTCCTTCTGTGACTCCTCAGTTGAGATCTGGTAATGCAAATCAAAACTTTAATAAAGAATCACAAAATTCTAGTTACTTCCATCCATTCTTTAATCTGAGCCTGGTGCTCACTTCTTCGGCCATCATTAGGCCAAATCCCTTTTTGTAGCTGAGAGGAGGTCCCACACCTCTCCTTCCCAGCCCTTGTCAGAGTCAGACTTGAGGTTTATGTCTGGGTTACTACTTAGTGACTGTGTTGCCAACTGGACCCTCAGTTCCAGGAGGGCAGGAGTCAACTTCTGTGGAAGTAAGTGCTCAATAAGTATTTGATGAATCGATGAATATTGGACATTATTTTTCCAAATAAACCCAAAACTATTTCTTTAAAAAGAGATAGTGAATTAATTCCCTCCCCACCTCCCCCGCAAAGGAAACAGTGTGTGTCCAAATCCTTCTCTCCCTGTAGACTTCAGAGGGCCTCCTGGTCCAGCCACTGTGCCTGGTCCCCAAAACCTAGCGTGGGGATATTGGTGATGATTTTATTTTCATTGCCCTGTTTTGAAGGCTCGCAAAGTCTCATCTCTTACACCACCTGAGCATTTCTAATGTAGAATCTAAAAAATTAGAAAAGGGAACGCTAGAAAATTAGAAAAGGAATAATTCGTTCTTTTCAAAGCCAGATGATTTTTTTAAAGATTTATTTATTTATTTATTTGACAGAGAGAGAGAGAGAGAGAGGGAAATCGCAAGTAGGGAGAGAGGCAGGCAGAGAGAGAGAAGGGGAAGCAGGCTCCCTGTTGAGCAGAGAGCCCTATGTGGGCCTCGATCCCAGGATCCTGAGATCATGACCTGAGCCGAAGGCAGAGGCTTAACCCACTGAGCCACCCAGGTGCCCCAAAGCCAGGTGATTTTTTAAATCATATTTTTTTAAAGCCTTGTTGGCCAATGACATCTTAAAAAAAAAAAAAAGAAGCTTTGACTCTCAGTAAAGTTGTTGTCAACTTCTCCTCTCTCTAGGAAAGCTTTTTCTAAAATTTTTTTTTAAAATTATTTTTATTAAGATATAATGTATTATTTGCCCCAGGGGTACAGGTCTGTAAATCATCAGGCTTACACACTTCACAGCACTCACCATAGCACACACTCTCCCCAATGTCCATCACCCAGCCACCCTATCACTAGCCTCCAACCCCCAGCAACCCTCAGTTTGTTTTGTGAGATTAAGAATGTCTTATGGTTTGTCTCCCTCCCAATCCCATCTTGTTAAAAAAAAATTTTTTTTTTAATGAGAAAATGTATCTTCATGTTCATTTTAGCTTTCCCCACTACTGGAGCATTCATTTCCTTTTCTTAGAATATGAGCTCCAGCTACATGACACTTAATTGACTCAGTTGGCTTTAGTAGTGTTCTAACAGCGAAGTAGTTAAAGCAATTGCTAGTCCCCATCCCTTTTGACAAGTACTTTCTCGCTCAAGTGCTCAGGTGCAGGACTACTCACTGGGATCCTCTTTGGATTGTACAAAACAGAGGGTTGTGGGATATGACGACTATCTGAGAAGGTGACAGTTTGTTTGGATTTCTTAAAAAGTGGGTATAGGCCATGGAGAGCCATCCAAGGGTTACGATAGGGGAAGGACAGAAGGAAGAAGAAGAAGAAAAAAAAAAAACCCCAAAACATATATTGGCCAGTTTACTTTGGCAATGTGTGGGATAAGGTGGAGAGGGGAGATCTTGAAGGCTATTTGGGCTGCTAAATCAGGAATAAAAGCAATGAGTTTAAGTTCTGTCTACCATCATAAAAAACAAGAGCAAAACAACAACAACAAAAAATCTAGAGGACGTTGAGACAGAACTATGCATGAAAATAACTACACATAAAAATAACAAACCAGCAGTTTAACATCTCTGTGCAGCGGAATGCGGACAGGAAGGTTTAATTCACGGAGATGAGTGAGGACGCAAAAATACGTGACCAGGGCTGCTTTTCTCTTTCCTCATCAGTTCTTAGGAGATTACGTTATATATATGCTACATGTATATATAATTTATGTCTTCTATGTGTAATACACGGTAAGTGTATGTCATGTATGTATTATGTAACATGAATACAGTAATATTAACGTAAAACATTATATCAGTATATAATATATACTATATGTAATATATAAGTAATGTATATTATATATCTATGACAATAAGTTTCTATGGAAGAAAAGGAGAGTGAGAAATAGTAGTACTAGAGGGTGAACACTTGTATTAGAATCTCAGTTTAAGGGGTGCCTGGGTGGCTCAGTCGGTTAAGAGGTTAAGTGTCTGCCTTCAGCTCAGATCTTGGTCCTGGGATGGAGCCCTGCATCAGGCTCCCTGCTCTGTGGGGAGCCTGCTACTCCCCCTGCTTGTGCTCACTCACTCTCTCTCTCTCTCTCTCTGTCAAATAAATAAATAAAATCTTCTTTTTAAAAAGAATCTCAGTTTTAGAAGGTAAGTAAAGAAAACGGAAAAGGAGATTGGCCAGAAACACATTGGACTTTCAACTGAGGACTTTGAGAATTCTTGTAATTTTGATTCTGTGTGTGTGTGTTGGCACCATGTACTGAGAAACAGAGAAGCTAATAATACATCTCATACTGTTTTAGTAATAGAAAAAGGATGTCTGTCATTGTCCGAACTCCTACAGGAAATCTCCGTCTCTACTGCAAAGGGGCTGTAAGTACCGGGATTCACTACTCATATTAACTCCTCCCCTCTGTTTCAACAACTTGTAGAAGCCATTTGCAACTTCACAATATTTCAAAATGTTGTTACTGTGTGTCTGCTCTTGCCCCTGGTGGTTGACAGAATTATCCAAGACTGAAACAGAGTTGCGCCAAAGCTTCCCCAACAATCAAGCCCATTGAAATTTATGGTGGTTCACACCAGAGTGCTTATTAAACTTCAATGTCAGTGAAAAATTTGTTGTCACCCTGTCATTCCGTGGAGAACTCATGATTAGACTGTTGAGGCTAAGTGTTCATAGCAGGAATTCTGGTCCCAGGTTCCAGCCCAAAGTGCTTGGGTTTGGTGAATCTCGGGAAATGGTTTTACTTCTGTAAAAACTTTTCTTAAGCACTTGCATATTTATTCACAGCCATAGGCACTTAAAAGAAAAAATGTCTTTATTTGGGTAAAAGTGACATAAAATAAACTGCACATGTTTTAAAGGTATATTTTGATAAGTTTTGATACCAATCTGCTTTTTGTCACTGTAGACTCATTTGCATTTACTAAACTTTATATAAAGTCAGATAGGGTATATGGCTTTTTGTCTGGCTTCTTTTCCTCATAATTATTTTAAAATTCATTCATGTTGTAGCTCACATTAATAGTTCATTTCTTCATTTTGCTGAGTGATATTGTGTTGAAAGGATGTATCGATTTGTTCATCGATCACCTGCTAATGGACATCTTGTTTACAGTTTTGTCTACTACAAACAGTGCTCCTATAACCATTTGTATACATGTTCTTGTATGGACATATAGTTTCATTTCCTTTTGGTAACTATCGAGCAATAAAATGGCTAGGTCAATGTTAGGTGTATTTTAATTTTTTAAGAAACCACTAAGCTATGGTCACATTTCTCCCAGCAATTGTCACCAACATTTGGCATGGTTAGTCTCTTTAATTTTAGCCATTCTTGTAGGTGTGTATCTCATTGCGATTTTAATTTGCATTTCCATACCATGACTGATGACAGCAGGCATCTTTTCCTGTGCTTATTTGCCATGTGTTGGGGGTTCCCAAGACTACCCATAGGTTTTTAATGGATCTCTGAAAGGATTCATGATTATATGCGTGGCTAAGATGTATTATAGTAATGTAGCAAGGATACACAACCACATTATAAGGGAAAAAGACACAGGCAGAGCCTGGAGGAACCCATGTGCAGGCTTCCCATGGGCCTCACACAGGGAAAGTTTATATCAGTTCAGAGAATTCAAACCCAGCCAAGTCCCTTAGACCAGCCAAGAGCCAACCTTGTAAGTGGGTCTTTCTAAGAATAGCATTCTCTGACCTGTTAATGGTAACTATTTTCTGCACACCATTCACTTATTTACTTTGGTGAAATATCTGTTTAAATATTTGGCCCTGTTTTTATAACTGTGTTTCTTTATATTGAGTTTTGAGATTTTTTCGTTAACTTTTGGATATAAGTCCCTTATCAGATACATGATCTACAAATATCTGTGGCTGTTTTTCATTCTCCTAACAGTGTCTCTGAAGAACAGAAATTTGTAATTTTGATGAAGTCCAATTTAACAGTTTGTTCCTATATGGATCATGCTTTTAGTGTCCTAGCTAACAAATCTTTGCCTAATTCAAAGTCACAAAGATTTCCTCCTGTTTTCTCCTCCTTTTATAGTTTTAGGTTTTACATTTACTTCTGGGATCTATCTTGAGTGATTTGGGGAGATGGTATGAGACATGAGTAGGGGTTCATTTTTTCCAGCACCATTTATTAAACTGTTTATTTGTTCTGCACTGAATTGCACTTTTGTTAAAAATGAACTGTTCATATGTATGTGGGCCTATTTTTGGACTTTCTGTTTTCTCTCATTGTTCTATTGGTTATCTTTACATCAATACCATGGTGTCTTGATTATATCACTTTATAATAAGTCTTAAAATTGGATATCATTAATTCTCCAACTGTATTCTTTTTCAAAATTGTTTTGAATATTCTGGAACCTTTGCATTTCCATGTGAATTTTATACTTTTTTTTGTAGATTTTTTTTTATCCTATTAAGGAAATTTCCTCCCAATCCTACTTTGCTGAGATTTTAAAAAATCAGTAATGGATGTTAAATTTTGTCAAATAGTTTTCTCACCTTGATTGTGATACTAATATGATTTTTTTTCTTTTGTGCCTGTTAATATGGTAAATTATATTGAATTGATTTTTCAATGTTAAACCTTTCTTGTACTCCTGAGATAAGCCTTATTTGGTCATGATACATTATCCTTTTTTTGTATAGTTGAATTCACTTTCCTAAAGTTTTATTTAGAATTTTTGGATCTACTTTCAAAACGGATAGTGATCTTTAATTTCTTTTCTTAAAATGTCTTTGTTTGATTTTTAATGTTGACCTTATAAAATTAATGGGGAAGACTCTTTCCTTTTCAGTTTTCTGGAAAAGTGCATATGGAATTGATATTATTTGTTCTTTTAATGTTTGCTAGAATTTACCAGAAATCCATCTAGACCTGAGGGTAGGCTAGCTAGACAGTTATTGGTTTTATTTATTTATTTTTTCAGTTATTGGTTTTATTGATCTTCCTGAAGAAATTGCTTTCAGATTTGATTTTTATTGAATGTTTCTCTGTTTTCTGTTTTATTAATTTCTACTCTTTATTATTCCCATTCTTTGCCTACTTGTGGTTTGATTTGCTTCTCTTTTTCTAGCTTCTTAAGGCATAACTTGATTTCTTTCTTTTTAATACAAATGTTTAATGCTATAAATATCTTCCCAGTCATTGCTTTAGCAGCGTGTCACAAATTTCGATGTACTGCATTTTCATCTCCATTCAGTTCAAAATATTTTAATATTCCAAGCTTCCTTTTGATTTCTTCTTTAACTCATGGGTTATTTTGAAGTGGGTTAGTTTTCAAATATTTAGGAATTTTTTTGGGAAATATTATTTTAATTAATTTATAACATAATTCTATTTTATTAGAGAACATACTTTATATTACTTGAATATTTTTTTTAAATTTTTTATTTATTTTCAGCGTAACAGTATTCATTGTTTTTTCACCACACCCAGTGCTCCATGCAATCTGTGCCCTCCCTAATACCCACCACCTGGTTCCCCCACCCTCCCACCCCGCCCCTTCAAAACCCTCAGGTTGTTTTTCAGAGTCCATAGTCTCTCATGGTTCACCTCCCCTTCCAATTTCCCTCAACTCCCTTCTCCTCTCCATCTACCCTTGTCCTCTATATTATTTGTTATGCTCCACCAATAAGTGAAACCATATGATACTTGACTCTCTCTGTTTGACTTATTTCACTCAGCATAATCTCTTCCAGTCCTGTCCATGTTGCTACAAAAGTTGGGTATTCGTCCTTTCTGATGGAGGCATAATACTCCATAGTGTATATGGACCACATCTTCCTTATCCATTCATCCGTTGAAGGGCATCTTGGTTCTTTCCACAGTTTGGCGACCGTGGCCATTGCTGCTATAAACATTGGGGTACAGATGGCCCTTCTTTTCACTACATCTGTATCTTTGGGGTAAATACCCAGCAGTGCAATTGCAGGGTCATAGGGAAGATCTATTTTTAATTTCCTGAGGAATCTCCACACTGTTCTCCAAAGTGGCTGCACCAGTTTGCATTCCCACCAACAGTGTAAGAGGGTTCCCCTTTCTCCACATCCTCTCCAACACACGTTGTTTCCTGTCTTGCTAATTTTGGCCATTCTAACTGGTGTAAGGTGGTATCTCAATGTGGTTTTAATTTGAATCTCCCTGATGGCTAGTGATGATGAACATTTTTTCATGTGTCTGGTAGCCATTTGTATGTCTTCCTTGGAGAAGTGTCTGTTCATATCTTCTGCCCATTTTTTAATATGATTATCTGTTTTGTGTGTGTTGAGTTTGAGGAGTTCTTTATAGATCCTGGATATCAACCTTTTATCTGTACTGTCATTTGCAAATATCTTCTCCCATTCTGTGGGTTGCCTCTTTGTTTTGATGACTGTTTCTTTTGCTGTGCAGAAGCTTTTTATCTTGATGAAGTCCCAGAAGTTCATCTTTGTCTTTGTTTCCTTCGCCTTTGGAGACATATCTTGAAAGAAGTTGCTGTGACTGATATCAAAGAGGTTACTCCCTATGTTCTCCTCAAGGATTCTGATGGATTCCTGTCTCACGTTGAGGTCTTTTATCCATTTCGAGTTTATCTTTGTGTATGGTGTAAGAGAATGGTCAAGTTTCATTCTTCTACATATAGCTGTCCAGTTTTCCCAGCACCATTTATTGAAGAGACTGTCTTTTTTCCACTGGATATTTTTTCCTGTTTTGTCAAAGATTATTTGACCATAGAGTTGAGGGTCCATATCTGGGCTCTCTACTCTGTTCCACTGGTCCATGTGTCTGTTTTTATGCCAGTACCATGCTGTCTTGGTGATCACAGCTTTGTAGTAAAGCTTGAAATCAGGTAACGTGATGCCACCAGTTTTATTTTTGTTTTTCAACATTTCCTTAGCAATTCGGGGTCTCTTCTGATTCCATACAAATTTTAGGATTATTTGCTCCAGCTCTTTGAAAAATACTGGTGGAATTTTGATTGGAATGGCATTAAAAGTATAGATTGCTCTGGGCAGTATAGACATTTTAATGATGTTTATTCTTCCCATCCAAGAGCATGGAATGGTCTTCCATCTTTTTGTGTCTTCTTCAATTTCTTTTAGGAGTGTTCTGTAGTTCCTCGAGTACAGATCTTTAACCTCTTTGGTTAGGTTTATTCCGAGGTATCTTATGGTTTTTGGTGCTATAGTAAATGGAATCGATTCTCTAATTTGCCTTTCTGTATTTTCATTGTTAGTGTATAAGAAAGCCACTGATTTCTGGACATTGACTTTGTATCCTGCTACATTACTGAATTGCTGTATGAGTTCTAGTAGTTTGGAGGTGGAGTCTTTCGGGTTTTCCATATAAAGAATCATGTCATCTGCGAAGAGAGAGAGTTTGACTTCTTCCTTGCCAATCTGGATACCTTTTATTTCTCTTTGTTGTCTGATTGCTGTTGCTAGGACTTCTAATACTGTGTTGAACAAGAGTGGTGAGAGTGGGCATCCTTGTCGTGTTCCTGATCTCAATGGGAAGGCTGCAAGCTTTTTCCCATTGAGGATGATATTTGCTGTGGGTTTTTCATAGATAGATTTGATGAAGTTTTTTGAAGCGTTTTACAGGAACGGATGCTGGATTTTGTCAAAAGCTTTTTCTGCATCAATGGAGAGGATCATGTGGTTCTTCTCTCTTCTCTTATTGATTTGTTCTATCACATTGATTGATTTGCGAATGTTGAACCATCCTTGTAACCCAGGGATGAATCCTACCTGGTCATGGTGGATAATCTTTTTAATGTGCTGTTGGATCCTGTTTGCTAGGATCTTGTTGAGAATCTTAGCATCCATATTCATCAGTGATATCGGTCTGAAATTCTCCTTTTTGGTAGGGTCTTTGCCTGGTTTGGGGATCAGGGTAATGCTGGCTTCATAAAAAGAGTCTGGAAGTTTTCCTTCTGCTTCAATTTTTTGAAACAGCTTCAGGAGAATAGGTATTATTTCTTCTTTGAAAGTTTGGTAGAATTCCCCAGGGAATCCGTCAGGTCCTGGGCTCTTGTTTTTTGGGAGGTTTTTGATCACTGCTTCTATCTCGTTACTAGATATCGGTCTATTCAGGTTGTCAATTTCTTCCTGGTTCAATTTTGGGAGTTTATAGTTTTCCAGGAATGCATCCATTTCATCTAGGTTGCTTAGCTTATTGGCATATAACTGTTGATAATAGCTTCTGATGATTGTTTCTACTTCCTTGGTGTTAGTTGTGATCTCTCCCTTTTCATTCTTAATTTTATTAATTTGGGCTTTCTCTCTTTTCTTTTGGATTAGTGTGGCCAATGGTTTATCGATCTTATTGATTCTTTCAAAAAACCAGCTTCTAGTTTCGTTGATACGTTCTACTGTATCTCTGGTTTCTACCTCGTTGATCTCTGCTCTAATCTTGATTATTTCCCTTCTTACGTGTGGAGTTGGTTTGATTTGTTGTTGATTCTCCAGTTCTTTAAGGTGTAGAGACAGCTGGTGTATTCTGGATTTTTCAATTTTTTTGAGGGAGGCTTGGATGGCTATGAATTTCCCCCTTAGGACCGCCTTTGCTGTATCCCATAGGTTTTGGAGTGAAGTGTCTTCGTTCTCATTGGTTTCCATAAATTGTTTAAGTTCTTCTTTGATCTCCTGGTTGATCCAAGCATTCTTAAGCAAGGTGGTCTTTAGCTTCCAGGTATTTGAGTTCCTTCTGAACTTTTCCTTGTGATTGAGCTCCAGTTTCAAAGCATTGTGATCTGAGAATATGCAGGGAATAATCTCAGTCTTTTGGTATCGGTTGAGCCCTGATTTGTGACCCAGTATGTGGTCTATTCTGGAGAAGGTTCCATTTGCACTTGAGAAGAATGAGTATTCTGTTGTTTTAGGGTGGAATGTTCTGTATATATCTATGAGGTCCATCTGGTCCAATGTATCATTCAATGCTCTTATTTCTTTATTGATTTTCTGCTTCGATGATCTGTCTATTTCTGAGAGAGGCGTGTTAAGATCTCCTACTATTAATGTATTCATATCAATATGACTCTTTATCTTGATTAATAGTTTTCTTATGTAATTGGCTGCTCCCATATTGGGGGCATAGATATTTACAATTGTTAGATCATCTTGGTGGATAGTCCCTTTAAGAATGATGTAGTGTCCTTCTGTATCCCTGACTACCGTCTTTAGTTTAAAATCTAATTTATCTGATATGAGAATCGCTACCCCGGCCTTCTTTTGAGGCCCATTGGCGTGAAAGATGCTTCTCCATCCCTTCACTTTCAGTCTGGGTGTATCTTTAGGTTCAAAATGGGTCTCTTGTAGACAACATATGGATGGGTCCTGTCGTTTTATCCAATCTGCAACCCTGTGTCGTTTTATGGGTGCATTTAGGCCATTCACATTGAGAGTGATTATTGAGAGATACGTTTTTATTGACATTGTGTTATCTTTGAAGTCTTTCTTTCTGTCGATTGTCTCTATATTTCTGTTCAATGCTATTCTTAGGATTTTTCCTCTTTTATAGAACCCCCCTTAATATTTCCTGCAGTGTCGGCTTGGTGGTTGCATAGTCTTTCAAGCCTTGCCGGTCTTGGAAACTCTTTATCTCTCCATCCATTTTGAATGTCAGTCTTGCTGGATAAAGTATTCTTGGCTGCATGTTCTTCTCATTTAGTGCCCTGAATATATCTTGCCAGCCCTTTCTGGCTTGCCAGGTCTCTGTGGACAGGTCTGACGTTATTCTGATGGGCTTTCCTCTGTATGTAAGGAGCTTCTTTGTCCTAGCGGCTTTCAAGAGATTGTATCTACAATTATGATTCCTCAATTTTACTATGAGGTGCCTGGATGTTTTTTTTGAATTTATAATCTTGGGGGGGGACCTTTCTACTTCTAGTACATGAACACTTGTTCCATTCGCAAGATTGGGAAAATTTTCATGAAAAACTTGTTCCACTATATCTTCTAGACTTCTTTCTTTCTCCTCCCCTTCAGGGATTCCAATAATTCTGACGTTGGAACGTTTCATGGCATCATTTATTTCCCTGATTCTGTTTTCGTGGCTTCTAAGCTGTTTGTTCCAGGCTTCCTCCTGATCCTTTCTCTCTATTTGTTTGTCCTCCAGATCACTAATTCTATCTTCTGTCTCAGTTACCCTAGCTTTTAGAGAATTTAGATTAGATTGGAACTCATTGAGAGCGTTGTGAACCTCATCCCTGGTGGCCTTCAGCTCTGCCCTAACATTATGAACCTCCTCTCTGGTCGCTTTCAATTCTGCCCTAATCAATTCTGTTTGGTCATCCATGGCTTTCTCCAACCTAGCTATTGCCTGGATAATTGTTAGCCTGAATTCTCTTTCTGACATATTGTCTATGTTGATAGCCGTTAGCTCTGTTGCAGAAGGCCCATCCTCTGTATTTTTCTTCTGTTGGGGATTCCTCCTCCTAGTCATTTTGGTGAGAGATGACTGGACAGATGTAGCTGGATGTATTGACCGTGGTGCAGTCAAGGTGCACCCTGGAACGCTTCTGAGCACTCAGGATTCCCCACCCAAATGAGAGAAAAAAGAAAAGAAAAAGAAAAAAGAGGGAGAGAGAGAGACAGGAAAAAAAGGGAAGATAAAAGTGAAGGTTCAGCCCAAATGGGCCCCAGGGTAAGGTTTATGACGTATACAAACAAAAACAGACAAACAAAAAGACTGATAAAAGTATATGACGAGAGAAAATATATATATATATAAGCAAAAAAAAGGAGGAGCCTCGTCAAGAAGAACCCCAAGTATAAGATTTATATACTATCCGGACAAACATAAATACACAGAGACACTGGCAGAAGAAAAAGATGGGAGCATGGTTATAGATTCTCGGTGTGGGCGAGGAAGGTTATTTTGATTCTTCCTGGATGTATCTTGATATCTTTGTTAAAGGACTCAACTTTCCTAAGAAAAAGGGGGATTAAAAATTGGTTCACCTATAGGGGTAGCATTGCTTGGAGAAAGGGGGTTACCTTGAAGTTTAACTCTATATGAATATTAGAAAATAAAAATAAAAAAGGAATAAACTGGACTAAACTAAATTAAAAATTTTTTTAAAAATTAAGAAAATAGAAAAGCAAAAGAAAAACACATGTGTATGTATCAAAAAATTCAGGTTAGAAGTTTATCATGGAATTTGATGTACTGGACATCTCACTGTGATGGTAAATAGGTTAAAAAATTATCTATATAAAAAAAGAAAAAAAATGAACCAGAATAGTGGGAAAGAATTAAAAATAAAAGTTGTATCTATGAAGTAGTGGTGGTTGTTCTCTTGTAGTCTTTTTTTTTTTTTTTCCTGATTTGTTTTCTGGGGGAGGGGGCTGCCACTTGGGTTTTCAGTCAATGATGTTCCCTGAGTTAAGTCCTCCCGACCCCCTCAAGGGGGTGGGCTCTGAGAAAAACGTTTTTTTTCAGGTTTTTGTTCTCTGGAGGTTTTTATGTTTGTTCACTTCTTTTCTCTTGCCTTGACAGCTTTTGATGGTTTTTGGAGGTTTAGAGGAAAGAAAACTGCACCCCAACCTCCCTCTCAGAGAGAAGCCTCAGTCTGCTCCCCTGCAGGTGCTGCAGCCGCTGGGCCGCTGGCAGAGCAGGTTCTGAGTCACGGTCCCTGGGGACGCAGGATCTCCTGCTTGTATGCAAAACCAAGGCAGCTGTGGCTGTCTGGGCAGCTCCAGACCGCCAGAGAGGTTCCAAGCAGCAATCGCACACTGAGATTTTCCCGCTGGCTGGGGCTAAGAGCTCAGGTCTTGCGCGCACCTCTCCCAGGGGATGGTTTGGGGCGCGGCGCCTCCAGCTCTATCGGCTCTATCGCCGCGTGGGTCTATCGCCGTGTGGGTCCCAGAACACCAGGCTGGGCGTGCACCTCTCTCAGGGGAGGTTGAGGCATGCGTGCATCTCCAGTAAGGTGCGCATTCTGCTGTCTGGTGTGGCTCCCAGCCCCTCACGGGAGCCGGACTCCACCCGTTCTCGGGCGCACTGGCGGCTCCGGGACAAAGACCAGGTTTCTCCGCCGCACTCTCCGGCTCAGCGCCAGGGGATGCTGCCCTGGGTCTGGGGACTTAAGCCCCTATCCCTATCCGCCCCGATTCCCACAACTTCCCCGCTCGAGTCTTTGCTCTTTTTAGTGCTTTCAACAAGACTCCAAGTTAATGCTGGTCCCCAGATGCCGGGCACTCTCGTGTTGGGGTATTATTTTCCAGTCGGTCTCCTCTGGTGGCTCCCTCCCCCTTTTGTTTATCTTCCGATATCAGTCCGACGTTCCCACTCCACTTTACCTGCCCACTGGCGTCTTCTGGCCCCCGTAGAGATCCAGACGTGTATAATTCTGATCTCAGGCTGATTTCATGGGTGATCGGAGTTCTTTGGTAGGTAATCAGCTCACTTTAGGGTGCAGGTTGAAAAGGCGCCTCCTCCTACTTCCCCGCCATCTTGTCTCCCCTCATTACTTGAATATTTTAATTTTATTGGGACTTGTTTTGTGGCTCGCATTGTGACTTATCTAATGTTAAATGTTTGCATGCATCTAAAAAGCCTGAGTATTCTGCTATTTTGGGGTGAAGTGGTTTCTAACTATTTGTTAAGTCAAGTTGATTGAGAGTGTTGTTCAAACCTTCTATATTGTTAACGATTCTTCGTTTACTTGTTCTATCAATTATGGAAAGGGGGATATTGAAATCCCCAACTGTCATTGTGGATTTGTGATTTTCATCTTGAAGTTCTGTTAGTTTTTACTTCATTTCATTTCCTTCTATTAGTTTTAGCTTCATTTTGAAACTATGTTATTAGACTCAGTAAGTGTTCAGAATTATCAATGCCTCTTGATGAATCGACCCTTCTGTCATTCCAAAATGATTTTCCTTATCCCCGGCAATTTCCCTTACTCTGAAATCTCTATTGTCTGGTTATAATTTTGCCATTCCAGGTGACTTTTGGTTAGTGTTGGGTAGGGTGTGTCTTTTTCTTCCTCTTTAACCCATTTGTGTCTTTATATGTAAAGTGTGATTCTTTTAGGGAGCATTTAATTGGTTCGTGTGTTTTGTTCCATCCTGGAAATCTCTGCCTTTTAACTGGCTGTTTAGACCATTTATACATGTGCTTACTGATAAAGGTATGTTTAAATACATCATCCTGTAATTTATTTTCTATTTGTCCCACTTTTTTTTTCTTTATTCTAAGAATTACTTAAGTATTTTTTAATTCTAATTTCTTTCCTTTTAAAAAAATTGGTGGTTGTTTTAGATCTTATTATAGGCATCTTCAATTTATTACATTTTATTTTCAAGTAATATTTTACTATTTCATGTGTAGTATAAGAACAATAATTCTGAACTTCCATCTCTCTCCTCCCAATCTTTGTGCTCTTGTCAGACATTTTAATTTTACAGATGTTATAAACTTCACACTACATTGTCATTAAGTTTGCTTAAGCAATTATCATTTTTTAATACAATGTAAAACAAGAAAAATATTGTGTATATGCATATCCATATACAGATAATATGTGTATCTATATACACGCACACACAGACTCAGGTCATTTCCGTTTTCAGTGCTCTTCAGACTCATATTTCCATTTCCTATAATCTACTGTCTGGTGGATTCCTTTTACCATATCTTACAGCATGGATCTCTTGGCGATGAGTTTTTTCAGACTGTTTATGTCTGAAAATATTTTTATTTCATCTTTATTTTCTCTCACATTCATTTTGAAATAAATTTTTGCAGAATATAGGATTCTAGGTTGACAGTGTTTTTCTTTCTGTTTTTAAAGCTTGTGTTTCAGTGGCTTATCACTAGCATTGTCTCAGTGAGAAATCCGTTACCTCTGTTCCTCTGTATGTAATGTATCCTTTTTGGAATTGTGCCTTCTCTGAGGCTGCTCAAGTTCCTTCACATCTCTTAGATATAACAATAAAATTATAATGCAGTATTTAGAATTTGGATTGTCAGGCTTAGGTAAGATGCTGGTCACAAGAGCTTTTTTTTTTCTTTTTTTTTTGGGGGGGGGATAGGATACAGTGATTTATGAGAGACTTTCAGAAGATTCTCGCTTTATGAAGGAGACATTAACCCATCTGGAATATTTTGCCAAAGAAGGTAAGTGAAAATTATTTAGGATCTTGTTTCCTTTTGAAATGCTATTCTTAAATATTAAAATTGTAACCCGAATGCATGTCACTGATGCTCAGCTCATAAGTGGGAAGGGGGAGCTACTCCTCTATGTGACTTTGTAATGCCTCTGTTCGCTTAAAAGTTCTTCAAACACACCCTGTTGAGATATTATTTTTCCTTTCTTCCTCTGTCCACCAGCAAACATTGAAAAGTATGTTTTTACTGTGCAGTTCTTCCATTATCCAAAAGCCTTGTCTTCAAAGCCATCTATTATCTGTTTCTATTTGTGGTAGCAAGAACTTGGTCCATGATGGAAAAAGAGAGGTTTTTCCATTATGTGTTGTATATTCCAAAGTTAATTACTTTGTGCATATAATTCAGAAACCTGACATAGTTGATGTTTTCCTGCCTGCCATTCTCTTCTTATCCTTGTGGTTTTGACTTGTCACCCATCTCAATAAATAAAATTCCACGCGTGAGTTTTGAGTAAGAACAACATTCACTAAAAGGTTTATAGAAGTTTTGAAAAAGTGAGGTGTAATGTCATATAAAAGTTAGGCTAATAATACCTGGAAGCAGTATCCCACTTTGTCCCTCTAGCTGATAAGATGCTGCTTCCTACGGATATGTGCATCTTGCCTGGAAGTGTGGATATTTTGCAAGGTTGCACTTGGGGCCCTTTGCTGCTGTCTTAAAATACATGTGAGCTGTAGGCAGGTTACAACAGGTAGAATCATATAGGAACTGTATTGTAATGGAGCTCAAAACAGAATAACAATTTCTATAGTTTATCTGTAGGGCATTAATTTCTAGAGGATCCTCAACTATTTGAAGGTTTTGCAGCAGTTAGCCTAAAATATTAGGGTACAACATAATTTCTAAAATATATTCTTTGCAAAGTGGAACTTAAATTAATTTTCTGCTCTTTTAATGATTATTTGGCTTACTTTGAAATTGGAAGAACTAAAACCTCATTCCTTCTTTCTTTCCTTCAACAAATGGTTATTGAGTATTTATTGAGTGCCACGCACTGCTCTAAGCTTCCAGAACAGAAGTGAACAAAACATAGACCGCTCCTACCCTGCAGGAATTAGCCAATAATAGATAATGTCAGGAGGTGATAAGTGCTTTGGAGAAAAATTATGCAGGAGAAGGGGAGCAGAGCATGATGGGGTTAGGCAGAAACTGAAGGAAGAGAAGGAGAATACCAGGGAAAAGTATTCCAGGTCAAGAGCAGAACAAGTTCAAGTGTCTGCAAGTAAGAGGATCAGCAGGGACAGGCCCGTAAGCAAGGAGGAAGGGGGGAATAAGATCAGCAAGGTAGCCAGGGACAGATCAGGTAAGGCCGTGGGAAGGACTTCCCATTCCCATGACCTCTACAACCCTTGGATTCTGTTTTCGAATTCTGTACTCCTCCCTGATCACTGGTGTCTTGATTGGTTTACATTCTATTCTTTGTTACAGGGCTGAGAACTCTCTGTGTGGCTTATGCAGATTTATCTGAGGAAGAGTATCAGCACTGGTTGACACAGTATAAAAAAGCGAGTACAGTTATCCAGGACAGAATGCGGAGTTTGGAAGAGTGCTATGAAAATATCGAAAAGGTAACATACCTGCTACGTACCTGATACATACTCTACAGGCCAAGTTAAATATGTGAAAACACAGATTTATCAGTGTTTTCATAACCTGATGTAATTTTAAAAACTTAGTTAAAATGGGGCACCTGGGTGGCTTGGTCAGTTAAGCATCTGCCTTCGGCTCAGGTCATGATGCCAGGGACGTGGGATCAAGCTCCATGTCGGGCTCCCAGCTCAGCGGGGAGTCTGCTTCTCCCTCTTCCCCTGCTTGTTCTTGCTCTCTCTCACTCTCTCACTTGCTTGGTCTCTCTCTAATAAATAAAATCTTAACAAATAATCTTTTTTAAAAAAGATTTTATTTATTTTATTTATTTATTTATTTATTTATTTATTTATTTGACAGAGAGATCACAAGTAGGCAGAGAGGCAGGCAGAGAGAGAGGGAAGCAGGCTCTCCGCTGAGCAGAGAGCCTGATGCGGGGCTCGATCCCAGGACCTGAACTGAAGGCAGACGCTTAACCCACTGAGCCACTCAGGTGCCCCAACAAATAATCTTAAATTGTTTTTTTTTCCCCTCAGAATTATAAAGCTGCCTTATACTGAGCATTCATTAACTATAGCTTTTAAAATATTCAAAATATTTCTTTCATTTCTGAATCCTGATCACTTCAATTTTGTTACCCCTTTTTATAACTTTTCCCATCCAAAAGAAATACATGTTTATCATAGAAAATAAGCCAGAATAGTTAATAATAATAATAATCTGTAATGTTGGGCTAATGACTAAATTCTGGTGTATAACCCTCCAATCTCTTTCTTCATATATGTGTATTGTATATGTAGTATTCCATATGTAGTATTTAAATATACATACATAAACTTCTCCCATAAAAATTTAAAGTAAGAATCTCCTCCCACCCAAAATCTCTTTCAAATTTTCTCCTTAAAAATACCGCTCAAATCATGAAATTTTTCACTCTACAGTAAACTGGGAATATTTTCCATATCACTGAATATTTTTCTATTATTTTCTTAAATTAGTCATGGTATTTCATTACTTTTATTGTGTTATTCTCTGGTAGTTACTGTCCTAAGAGATCTCCTACACCCTGGACTGTTGAGTGTCACTGGAGGGTCATTGTGAATTTGCTTGTTGTGGCTTCAGGGATCCTGTGGCTCCTGGGCCAATTCTTATCTTCGTTTCTTGGCTGGGGTTCTTTTGTCATTTGCTTCCACGAACTCTGCATTTCATTTTTGTAGGTGCACGGCCAGAACAAATTTAGACTGGGGGATTTTATTTTCTTTTCTTTCCCTTCCTTTTTCTTTTCTTTCTTTTTTTAAGTTTTTATTTATTTGAGCAAGAGAGAGTGTATGAAGTGGGGAGAAAGGGAGAGCCGAAGGCAGACGCTTAACTGACTGAGCCACCCAGGCACCCAAATAGATGAGGGGATTTTCTTGACATCATTGGGTCCGTCTTTTCTTTTTCTTTTTTTTTTTTTCCGAAGTCATTTGTTGAGAAATTAGGACTCTAACCCAGCTTCATGCCAAGTGCAGGAACATGCTGCAGTAGCCCTCGTGGGTCATCAGTCAGCATCTGTTGACACAGCGCAGCGAAGGGACTAACTGATTTATGTAACCCTCCCCTTCCTCATGTTCCCAGCAGGCTGTTTGCTGCTCCCACACTGGGAAGAAGTCTGGGCAATTAAAATTGGCCTCTGGGGAAGCCTGGGTGGCTCCGTGGGTTTAGCTTCTAACTCTTGGTTTTGGCTCAGGTCATGATCTCAGGACCCTGAGATAGAGCCCCTCATCTGGCTCCATGCTCAGCACTGAGCCTGCTTGTGCCCTCTCCCTCTCCAACCTCCCCCCGCCCCGCCACCCCACTGCACGCCCTCTGTCTCTGAAAAATAAAATCTTAAAAAAAAAAAAAAAAGGAAAAAGAAGAGAAGGAAAATTGGCCCCTGGAACTTAAAAGATTGTACCGTTCTTTTTCAGTCAAATGGATATGTTTTATATTTTAGTGTTAGGAAGTCATAGGTGGTAAGGAAGTCAAAGAATAAGTAAGTTTGCCCTTGCCAGGTTATGTGAGGTGGGTGACAAGGTCAGGGAGTGGCATGGCCTCAAGCTGACTGGTTCATTCATGGGCGGAATGCTAGTCTCCAGCATGTACACAGGGCCTGGCACACAGTCAGTGTTCAGCAAGAATTAGTTGGATAGATAAATGAAATATTGGGGTTGAACATTTTGAGCTCCTCTGCTTTCCAAGGAAGGTAGATAACTATGTATAATTGGCAGGGCTTGAAGCTGCTTGCTTGGTATTCTTTTCCTTAAACTTCAAAGGGCAGTAATAAATGGTAGAAGGGCAATCATGGGCCAATGTTTTCTATCTGGTCTTTGACCTACATGAGTGTCATATTACATTTTAAAGATTGTATACTTAGAACGAGTAATGAGCAGCATACTGTGCTTGGAAGGTCTGAATGGAAATCTAATCAGTTTTAGACACTTTATGAAAGTACTATTGTACTATTTAACAAAACACTGAATCTCCATGACTGTGAGGCTTAAAATTACAGGCACCAAAATACTCAGTGTCTGTGTTTAGTGTGACTAGGATATCTCTTTAGCCTGAGTCACTTATGCAAATTACAGGCTCTGTGACGCTAAAATCACATTGAAAATTGTCAAATATATCATTAGTGTTTTACTACTGTCCCTTCCTTTTCTCCCACAGGATATTTTCCAGTTCACCCAGGAGTAGTGAGCTCCTGGGTATTGAATCATGTGGGTCAAACTTGTGGGGGGCTGGGGACTAGACCTTGTTATTCATTACATCTCTGTCAGGGAGACCGGTTTTGGGAACTAGGTACCCCACTCAAGGGTACTTTATGAGAAATGGACACATTATGGGGGCAAATGATACATGAGAAGATTGTTAAGTATACAAAAGTTTTGATTAGAGGGAATTGGATTTTATTTTTTCAGCGTGCCAAGACTCATTGTTTATGCACCACACCCAGTGCTCCATGCAATACGTGCTCTCCTTAATACCCACCACCAGGCTCACCCATCCCCCCCACCCAACTCCCCCTCCAAACCCTCAGTTTGTTTCTCAGAGTCCACAGTCTCTCATGATTTGTCTCCCCTCTGATTTACCCCAATTCACATTTCCTTGCTTCCCCTGATGTCCTCCATGTTATACCTTATGCTCCACAAGTAAGTGAAACCATATGATAATTGACTCTGTCTGCTTGGCTTATTTCACTCAGCATAATCTCTTCCAGTCCCATCCATGTTGATACAAAAGTTGGGTATTCATCCTTTCTGATGGAGACATAATACTGCATTGTATATATGGACCACATCTTCTTTATCCATTCGTCTGTTGAAGGTCATCTCAGCTCTTTCCACAGTCTGGCAATTGTGGTAATTGCTGCTATGAACATTGGGGTGCAGATGTCCCTTCTTTTCACTACATCTGTATCTTTGGGGTAAATACCCAGTAGTGTAATTGCAGGGTCACAGGGAAGCTCTATTTTTGTTTTTTTGAGGAGTCTCCACACTGTTTTCCAAAGTGGCTGCACCAACTTGCATTCCCACCAACAGTTAAGAGGGTTCCCCTTTCTCCACATCCTCTCTAACACATGTTGTTTACTGTCTTATTAATTTTGGCCATTCTGACTGGTGTAAGGTGGTATCTCAGTGTGGTTTTGATTTGAATCTCCCTGATGGCTAATGATGATGAACATTTTTTCATGTGTCTGTTAGCCATTTGTATGTCTTCTTTATCTTTCAAGCTGTAATGGTCTAAAAGAATTTGGTTCTTCACTTTTTTCTTTTTTCTTTTTCTTGAATCTGTGTCATCAATTCTAGTTTTCTGGGCTTGGAACAACTGTGTGCCACCTAGGAAATTTTGTCTTCCCGGTTGTCCTTTGATTGTCATTTTCTTACTTTGTTTTAGCCACCAGAGCATCTAATCTTCTGCCTTGTGACTTGTGTTAATTTCCACAGTTCTAGCTGATGTTGTATTAATTACAGTTATATGGCTATTCTCTGCAGATTTTTAGGTAAGTATTGGAATCTGAAACCAAAGATGTGTCAGGGTCAACTAGTTCTGTGAAATTGATTCTTATAGATAATTCTACGTACGTTGTTAAGATCCTACTTGTTTTCAGTTATAGGGAGTTATTTTCTGATCTTCTTCCTAGCCCTTAAGGCCAGTAGCACTTCTTCACCTCTTGAATATTTTTCCTTTGGACACTCATAAGATTTAAATTTCTCTCCTGTTGGGTACAAGTAAGAAAGACGATGTCTACATTTGTTTCAATAGTCATTAAGTACATCACAGCTTAGAGAATAACTGCAAAAGTAAGTAGCTTTCTTGTTGCCAGGGTCACTCTATTGGTAAAATATAAATTTGACATATTGGCTGATTGAATTAGACTTTGAAGCATTCCTTTTTTTTTCTTAATACGACAGCTTTATTGAGATATAATTCATATACCACACAATTCCCCTATTTAAAGTATATAATCTACAGGTTTTAGTATATTCAGAGTGGTGAGACCGTCACCACAATGAACACAGAATATTTTCAACCTACCCCTCCCTCAAACCCCATATTGATACTTGTTGTTAGGTACACTGAGGATTATTATGTCTTATTAGAGAAATGACTTCTTTGATATTATGCAGTGCCTCTTTTTATTCCTAATAATTTTCCTTATTCTGAAGTCAGTTTTGTTTCAAATTAATATAGCTACTCCACAGATTCCTACATTAGTTAGTATGTGTATCTTTCTCCATCCCTTTATTTTTTTAATTTGTATTTATTTAAATTCAATTAGCCAATTCCATCCCTGTATTTTATTTCTGTTTTCATATTTAATGTGTGTTTCTTATATTTTTTTTCAAATCAACTCATACAGTGTCTGTCTTTTAATTGGTATATTTAGACCATACACTTTTACAGTCATTACTAGTTTAATATCTTTTGTATTTGTAACTATTTTTTGTTTGTTACCCTTTCTTATGCTTTTTCTTTGTCTTTCATTTTTTTTTCTGCCTTGTCTGGTTTTAACTGATCTATTTTCTCTCCTTTCTTAACATTTCAATTATACCTCTTTTAAAAATGTTTTTATTGGTTGTCTTAGGGTATGCAATTTACATTCACAACTAACTTGTCCACTTTCACGTAATACTATACCATGTCATGGGTAGGGCAGGTAACTTACAACAGTATTTCCAGTTCCTCTCTCCAATCTCTTATATTGCTGTCATGCATTGCATTTGTCCATAACCCATAATCACCTAATACATCTGTTAAGCCAATAAGAAAAATAAAAGGTATCATTTAATCTGTATTATTCTTTCTTTAATGTTACTCCTTTCTTTATGTATATCTGAATTTTTGACCTACATTATTTTGCTTCTTTCTGAAGAACTTGTAACATTTCTTACAAGGCAGGTGTGTAAGCAACAAATTTCCTCAATTTTTGTTGGAGAAAACATGTATTTCTCCTTTACACTTGAAGAATAATTTCACTGGACACAAAATTCTAACTTGGTGTTTTTTCCTTTTAACACTTTCAGTATTTCACCCCACTCTGTTCTTGCTTTCATAGTTTTGAAAGAGAAGTCCGGTGTAGTTACTATCCTTGTTCCTGTATAGGTCAGGTTGTTGTTGTTGTTTTGTTTTAATCCTCTCTGGCTTCTTTCAAGATTTTCTCTTGAAAACAGTTTGCACAGGAAATACCTAGGTGTAGATTTTTGGTATTTATCGTGATTGGTGTTTTCTGAGGGCTGGGTCTAAGGTTTGGTGTCTGTGATTAATATTGGAAAATTCTTACCAATTATTATTTCAAGGATTTTTTTCTGTTCCTTTCTCTCTTCTAATTCTGGTATTCCTATTACATGTATGTTATACCTTTTATAATTGCCCCACATTTCTTAGTATTTTGTTTTATTTTTTTCATTCTTTTATCACTTTTTCAGTTTGGAAAGTTTTTATTGACATATCTTCATGTTTACTAGTTATTTCCTTGGGGATGTTTAGATAACTGGTGAGCCTACTGAAGGCATTCCTTATTTATGTTTCAGTTTTTTTTTTATTGTTAGCATTTCCTTTTGATCTTTCCTAGAGTTTCTATCTCTCTGCTTACATTATCCATCGGTAAAAAATAACATGTTGTTTACTTTTACCACTAGAGTCTTTAGCATATTAATCAGTTATTTCAAATTTCTAGTCTGAAAATTTCCAAATTTCTCTTATATCTGAGTCTGATTCTGATGTGCTTGCTCTGTCTGTTCAGACTGTAATTTTTGTCCTGCACTGCCCTATAACTTTTTGTTGAAAGCCACACATGATTTATTGGATAAAGGGAATGAGGCAAATAGGCCTTTTGGGTGAGGTTTCATATTTCTCTGACTAAAAGGCTGTGTTTACTGGTTGCTGTAGCTGTAGTATTAGAGTCTAAAATTGTATCTAGTGTCCTTTTTTTCATCCTCCTGGCATCTTCAGGTTTCCCTAGAGACTCCTTCTTAAACAGGGTCTGAGCCTTACACTTCTTTCATTAGCAATCCCTCTTTTCATGTAAGAGACAGACTGATGTGGTAAGGTGAGGGAGAGGAGAACTAGGTTATAGCCCTTGATTAGATCTCAATCTTTTGTGAGTCAGAGTTCTGTATTTGTCTTCTCCCATGTCAAAAACTAGAAGGTGCTGGAGATGAGTATTTCCCCACCCTCAGATTAATGGGCTCTGATAAGCCCAAGGTGATAAGATAAAATCTGTTTCCTTTGAGTACAGGTCTTTGTGAGGAGAGCAGAATAATCTGGGAGTATTTAAAAATGTTTACTGTCCCCCCTTCTTGCCATAATCAGGAAGGGATCCCTTTGATTCCTTGTTAACTGTGTGTTTTTATCATGAAAATGTTTAAGGCATTCTTTTAAAAATCTGTATTTCATACTGGGAAAATAAATCATTACTGAAAATACTTTTTGCTAGTTGTGAGAAATTTTACATTAAAATCCAGTTTTAATACAGAAATATCTTAAAAGTATTATAGTATAAATGGTCCAAAAATAGAATAATGAAACTAAAGAATGTCTAATAAGATTGATACACTTGAATATTTAGCACTGAAAAATTCATCTGGTCATTGAGAAGACTAAAAATTTTATGGTTATTTTAAAATTTAATTCATAGTTTATATATGGTAGTATCTCAAATAAATTATTTCAATCCTAATTATCAGCACAGAATTAACTTGCTTTATATCTTAATTTCATTTTAACAACAAATAGCAATGTAAAAAACCCTTGAACATTTAGGATGTGCTGGCTTCTGGGAGACAAATTATGCTTTACATAAACCTCTTTATCTACCATAGTGCTTCTGCTTGAATCTCCACAGTGATAGGGAAATGATTCTCAGTAGGAACAAAAATGATAAACTATCTGGTGCTAATAAATTTATGGAAAAAAATATGACAATTTTTTGTAAGGACTTACATAAGTGGATAGGTGTATACAATATATAGAAAATCCCAGTATAATAAATGTGGCAATTCTCCTCAAAGTCATTTATAAATTCAGTGTAATACAGGAGATGATAAAGGAAGTGCATATGATTCCCAACAGGATTTTTAAAGAATTTGAGCAGTTTGTTCTAAAATTCATACAGAAGTAGGAGGAGGCTGAGAATTATCATGATACTTTTTGAAGAATAATAAAGACAGGGGGCTTACCTCTCTCAATCTAATTGCCTAATTATAATCTGCTAGATATTCTTTTCCAAAAAAAAAGATTTTATTTATTTATTTGAGATAGAGAAAGCATGAGCAGCAGGGGAGGGGATGAGGGAAGAGAGAGATGGAAAAGCAGACTCCCCACTGAGCAGGGAGCCCAGTGCAGTATTGGATCCCAGGACCCTGAGATCATGACCTGAGCAGAAGTCAGACGTTTAGCCAACTGAACCACCCAGTCACCCCCATGAGCCTATACTCTTTAACTATCATGCTACGCTGCCTCATGCTGTAGCAAAATAGGGACAAATAGACCAGTGGAAGAGACTAGAAAGGTGTGTGTGTGTGTGTGTGTGTGTGTGTGTGTGTGACATGTATGGGACTTCACATAATAAGTAGACTGCATATTTTTTGTCAAAATTTGCTCTATTTATTTCATATTAAAATTTTTTTAAAAACTTAACTAGTAATAAAAAAAATCTCTTTCAAAAAAACATCTAGAAATTTCTGCTTCTTGGAGCCACAGCCATTGAAGATCGCCTTCAAGCACGTGTTCCAGAAACGATAACAACTTTACTGAAAGCAAACATAAGAATATGGGTCTTGACAGGAGATAAACAAGAAACTGCAATTAACATAGGTAATAGATACAAAGTTTTAGAAAATTTGGATAGACATGTATTCTAAATATATCCTGGTATCAAGAATGAATGATTGAACTTCCTTCAAGTAATTGTTTTATATGCCTTTGGGTAAATGGAGTGCAATGGAATCTTGCCATCACATGGCAGAAAATTTGAACAAACTAAGCAAAGAGTTTGTCTCTTTCACATTGTTGAAATATAGACTTCAGAATGCTTACATGAGTAATATGTAGTTTCTTGTTCCTTTCCTTTGAAATTTGAAGTTATGGTGTATTTCCCCTATAATGTATATATACCTATCTTTGTATTATGCATGTTTATTCATAAACATTTTGATTATCAGTAAGAATATTCAATTTTTTTCTTTTTTAATTTAAATTCAATTAGCCAACTTGTAGTATATCATTAGTTTCAGGTGTAGTGTTCAGTAATCTATCAGTTGCATCTAACACCCGGTTCTCATCACATCACGTGCCCTCCTTAATGCCCATCACCCAGTCACCCCTTTTTCCCCACACCCCTCCTCTCCAGCAACCCTCAGTTTGTTCCCTACAGTTAAGAGTCTCTCATGGGGGGAAACTGAATGGGAAATCATCAGAGAGGGAGAAAAATGGTTTTTTCCCCAAGTTTCAATGTCACTTTTTTTTTTTTTTTGCCCTTTTTCTCCCTTTACTGTATGATTATATCTTAGGGTTGAGATGTGCAGAATAGGAGCTGAAAAATCCATTATTAGCTGCGAATATTCACATTTTGATGTGGCACATGCAGACTCGTTTTATCATACATGGTAATGTAACGAGCTGGCTACCATGATGATTATGAAAAACATAATTATTTCAATTCCTTCTCACCATCAAAATGTGATGTCTCCACTCATCTTTTTATTCTATATTCATTCACTTAGTGAATACTGAGCACTTGCTAGGGACCAGGAAAAATCTAGAGATGGGAATGAAAACCTGAGTAATAGTCTCTCTCCTCATGAAAGTTATACCCAAGTAGAAAAGATAAAATTAATAAGCAAATTACTCTGCTTTTTAATATTGCAATCAGTGCTAAGAATAAAAACACAGCAAGGCATTGCAAGAGACAGACAAGGTAATCAAATAGAACACCTGTAAAGAAGGTGACTTTCAAAGCAGAGATCCAAATGGAAAGAGGGAGATAACATTGAGAAGATCTCTGGGACTAGTTTTCCGCAAAGAGCATATTGCGCACATTGGCCCTGGGGTGGGCATGTACGTATTTGAGGAACAAATGAAATGCCAGAGCGGTTGGAATACGGGGAGCAAAGCAGAGAAGATAGGAAACGAAATCTTCTCAGGCCACAATAAGAAATGTGTATGGTTTTAAGCAGGAGAATAATATCTAATTTATGTTTTAAAAATATCTGTTGGCTCTTGTATGGGGACGGGGCTGAACAGAAGTCAGAAGGTCGGGCAGAAAGCCTTGATAAACATCTAGACAAGAGATGATGGTGCCTTGTACTAGAATGTGATGGGGAGTGTGAGAGATGGGCTAAATTTGGGATCCATTTGGTAGGTTTATCTGCCAGCCCTCATTGATGAGGGTGCAGTGAGGGCAAGATGAGTCAGAGTTTTGCTGTCAAGAGGAGCAGAGAAATAGGGTGTAGTTGGAAGAGAACACAGAGTCCGTGAAGGGTTGGCTATTTTTGAAGGATCTGCTTTACCTCTATAAACATCAGTTCTTGGTCTGTAAAGTAGGGATGATAATAATAATTTTAAACTCACAGTCTTGTTGTGAGGACACCTTGAGGTAATCCCTGTGAAGAGCTTAGCTTGGTGAGAGGCACTTACAAGTCCTTCATGAATGCTAGCTATTAACATAATTATTAAGGACTCACCAAAGGAGTCCAGCCATGATGTAGTCACTCTTTTATCCACATGGCAAATTCTTGAGAATATACCACACATACACTCTCCTTTTGCCAGCTCTCTCATATTTTGGCTTTAGTGTGACTTGCTATGTTTCTTGATAATCATGAACTCAGCGACCACAGTAACTTGATGTATATCCTCAGTGTATACCCTGTGAAGGGGCTCAGCGGAGGAGCATGAGTGCTCTCTCATTCCTAAATCATTCCCAGTCACTTTTTTCAGACCCACAACCTGAGGATTGTTTGTTTCTCCTGAGCCTTCAACTGTCTCCTCAGCTCAGGACTGAAACCCAACCTAGATGAGACACAGCCGGTGTTGTTGGTAGGGGGATTTTTATCCTTATTGAATGAGACTTATTTTTGTTAGCAGAAATCTATGATTCACTTGAAGATTCTTTGCTGAGAATAAATGGACTCTTAGATAACTGCTCTCTGTGGTGGACCTGAAGGAAGAGAAGAAACAATCTCTCCTGTTTATTAGAGCAGACCTTGCCAACATCTGGAAGAACCTGGCAGGACAAGAGTGAGGGGCAATGTCCACAAGGGAAGTGCTGGCCCCTGAAGGGGCAGCCAGTACATCCTTGCCTTTTGGAAATGTCTGCTATTGGCACAAGTTTTTTTTTTTTTTAATTTTTAAAAAAAATTTTAGGGGTTAGAAGGGCGGAGAGAGAAGGAGAGAGAGAATCCTAAACAGGCTCCGTGATGGGCATGGAGCCTGAGGTGGGGCTCAAACTCACAACCCTGAGACCATGACCTGAGCAGAAATTGAGACTTGAACACTTAAATGATTGAGTCCCAGGCAGCCTGGGTTTTTAGTGTTAAGAGATAGTTGGGAATTCCGTCTCTGATATGAAATATCCTGATGCACAGATGCCGACTTAAATGTATAAAAGTTGGTAAGGCCAAAGCAAAACACATCTGCTGGCTGAAAGCAGCCCACTGTCCCCTGACCTCTTTTGAATACTGGGTTCCAGCTTAAATTTTATTATCATCCCTTAGAGGCTACGACTGCAGAGACCAGCAAAAAGATGGAGTCAGTGAACTTAGCATAAGCCGAAGGCTATTGTTGACATAATTTGTTTTCTTAGAGGTTTTCTGAGCTCTAGCTTTTTCTAAGAAAAGCAATAGTTTTTTGTTAAGACCTCTTATGTTACTTTTACGGTTCGAATGGTTGGAGAATGGATTCAAAAATAAAAAGATTGAGCTGTGCCTGAGAGCTGACATCTTTACATCTTTGGAAGAGAATGTAGAGCATATGGTTAAAAATCAGAGTTTAGAGTTACCAAGGACAGTTTTGAGCCTGAATCTTCTGCCTCTATATTTATGAGCTTCTGCTTTTGTGGGCTTTTCTGACCCTTATGTTTTTTTCATTAATAAAATAGAGATAATCATGATAACTCTGGCGGTTGTGATGATTACGTGAGCTGTGTATGTAAAGTCCTTCCTAAAGTATTGGGCACAGTGAGGGCTTTGAAAATGTTGGCTGCTGCCTTTATGAATGTTGTGACAGTTTTAATTACCATCAGCTCTCATGGAGCTCAACTTGGCTAATGTTTTTGTGGTTAAAAGCCTAAACATAGTCTTGATTAGTTACAAACAAAATTGGACTAAGGATTTGGCAGGAGGGTAACTTTTGGGAATCAGTATGTCAAGACTGGTTTTTGGCAATGGCCACAATGGACTATATAAAGACTACTGTCACATTTTTGCCTATTTTTCTAAGACTACTAGTTCTATTAACTTCTGAAAACTTTCTCTTTCTGATAACATGGTTCAACATGATCTTCTGCTTCTTGACCCCAGCAGCATTCATACTATTCTATTTTACTTACCAATATGCTGTTTTGTTTTTTTCTCTTCTGCTTTAGCTTTGATTCTTTAGGTTTTAAGAGGCCTATCATATACCTGTTGTAAATCTTCCCTTGCCCCCAACATAATGCTGGGTATGAGTAAACGTACTGAGAATGTACTGAGTAAAACTCAGTGCCTGCATACTGATTGAATTTTCATCATAATATATGGAGACTTTTAGCTTTTGTCTATACAGAGCCAGCAGCAGCAGCAGCAACAGCTTCAGGAGAAAGGAAGGTTCCTGGTGGGGGCAGTACCAGCACCCACAGTAGGCTGGCTTATCTAGCAGAAGTATTAACTCTCCAACCTGGGTGCTGGTACAGAAACTGCCAGCATTAGGCAGTGAACTTTGTCAGTAATTTATTACAAAATGAAAGAGGACACAGGAACATTGCAATAAAGCCTATCAGGAAATCTTTAGAATTCTTTGAAAAGTTTAGAATCTCTGGTTTTGAAAAACCACTACAATAAGGCAAAACAAATATCCACAGGCTTCAAAATTTCTAGAAATTAAATTTAAAGATCATTACTATTGTGAGGGGGGGAAATCACTGTTTACATAGGAAGCATCAGATGAACCAATAATTGGTAAGGAGGCCATTTAAAAAATGATTGTCTCCTGTAATTGGAGAGGCTACAGTAGAATACATAAATAGGCATTTTGCATTCTATAAAAATCATGAAGCTACTTTCACTTTTCTGTATGCTGTCTATGAGTTTCAGGAAATTTCCAAGGAAATATTTAATGATATTGTATAAATTTATATTTAAATTAAATTCCAATTTACATGAAAATGATTTACATGAACAGTTCATTTTAGAAAATTTGTTCCATAGGAATTATCAGTTACAAATGTATAAGAATTTAATTTTCAAAATAATATATCAGAAATTCATTACAATGTCCTCACAGTCTATTAAAAAAAATCTTAATAGTTCTAGTAGTAGTTGCATCGGAAAGGTCATGCTCAAAATTAAAAATGGTCAGAAATTATTGACAATCTTACATTTTCCAAGAGTGACCAACATTGCTTTCAACTACATATATTGTTTGAAAATAAAGTTGCTAAAAATATAAATTTTGATGATTGAATAAATGAATTAGATGTATAAGACAGAAAAATCTTATGATCAAACAAGATATCACATTAACAAAGTTTTATTTTTATCATATTACATAAGAGTATGGCACCAAAACTATATATATTTTTTGCAATTTGTAAGTTTATGTTGTTTTTTGTCTATCACAATTACCCCTGTTACATTTTATAAGTATAAAATATTTTTAGAGAAAAACTTGCTATTTTAGAATCTATAATGACATTCCATCCTCCCCCCGACCCTTGGTTTTTGAACAAGGGATCCCATATTTCCATTTTGCTGTGAGGACGGCTGGAGTGGGAGAGGAGAGGATGAACTAGTAGTGCTTTGGAGAGTTGGAAGGCTCCTGAACTTGTGGACAGATGCCGAATTCAACACCCACATACCATCTCCTTAGGACAACCATCCGCTCTCAGGGGCAAAACTGAACCTATAAGAAGGAAAACAAATACTGTCCAAACTTGCTCAACATTTGCTGGGCTCTCTTCTTACACTCATCACTACTTCCTATTATTTTCACAGCAGGGTTAATTCCTTTCATTCATCCAGCCACTTTCAAACTGTGCTCCTTTGAGCCTATAGGAGGAAAAACAAGTGACTATTTTTGGACTGCTAGTGATGTTTCCTCAGGTTCATAGAACTTTAAAATGGCTGCTCTTACAATGACTCAGACTTTTTTGATAAGGGTTCATCTATCTCAGAGACAGTTTCATTCTTGCAAATACAGATGTGATTTTGTATTTGTGCCTTCATAGGCTAATCCCGTATTTACAAAAATATCCTCAATCTAATTTCTAAAGTGAGAATGACTTTAAGTTTTTAAATTGAAAAATGATCCCTGAGGTGTCTAACTTAATCATCACATTGAACATTACTATGAGGATTGGATGAGTTTATTTCCTTTAATCACACCTAGGATTTTATTAGTAACAGTAGGCAGAATACTATTGATATAACAGCTTGATTCAACAGAACTTGGCTTCCTCAAGACTTGGAATTGTTACAAAGCATGAGCTGAATCTCCCATCATATAAAGATAATAAAAATAAAAATCCACAGACATTTCAAAGTACAGATTTAGCCATTAGTTATATGCACCTTCCCAACCATTTCTATTTAGGTGGCCAGTTAAGATGAAAATGAAGCAATGTTTCAATTTCTTTTGTCTACAACCTGTTGCTCAGTATTTGTGATGGGCTTCTAGGCTTCGACCTAGTCATAAAGCAGAGAGTATGATGAAGAAAGAACATAAACAGATTTCTTATTGTAAAAAAAATGAATGCATGGAAGGCATTGAGTCTTCAAATATGTGACATCTTTATTTTTCTCTTGGTAGCATATTCCTGTAAACTGATATCAGCTCACATGTTTCGTATTCAATTGAATTTAAACTCATTTGAGGTAAGTGATTTTTAAAAATTTGATTAAATATAAGTGTAACCAAATTATTGCTTGAGTGTTCCCCCACACCTTAAAATCTATGTAAGTTGCCTTGAACTCTCACTTAAGTCCATTAGAACATTACCTCTGGTCCCCAGTTCATGCCTCATTCTGTTCTGACTTTATCACCCCTGCTTCTGACATCATACCAAATCCAGCACTCAGATTCTTGATTTTAAAAATGAAAAAAAAAATGGGAGAGAGAGAAAATATGTACAAATGAGTCTTTATCAAAAGTTTGAGTATAGGAGAGACAAGATGGCAGGGAAGTAGGAGGAGGTGCCGTTTCAACCTGTACCCTAAAGTGAGCTGATTACCTACCAAAGAACTCCCATCACCCATTAAATCAGCCTGAGATCAGAATTATACACGTCTGGATCTCTACAGGGGCAGAAGACACCAGTGGGCAGGTAAAGTGGAGTGGGAACATCAGACTGATATCAGAAGATAAACAAAAGGGGGAGGGAGCCACCAGAGGTGACCGATTGGAAAGTAATACCTCAGTACGAGAGTGCCCTGCATCTGGGGACCAGCATTAACTTGGAGTCTGGTTGAAAGCACTCAAAGAGAGCAAAAGATCACGGGGGGCAATTGTGGGAATGGGGGCAGGAGGGACAGGGGCTTAAGCCCCCAGACCCAGGACAGCCACCCCTGGTGCTAAACTAGAGAGTGCGGTGGAGAAACCAGGTCTTGGTCCTTGAGCCGCCAGTGCGCCCGAGAACGCATGGGGTCCGGCTCCCGTGAGGGGCTGGGAGCCTCGCCAGACAGCAGAACACCGCGCCGTGCTATCAGAGGCTGAGACGCGCATGCCCCACACCCTCCCCTGGGAGAGGTGCGCGAAGCCCAGACCCAGAAAGACGAGGCACTCCCAGCCTGAGCCAGTGGGAAAATCTCAGTGTGTGATCACTGCTTGGAACCTCTCTGGTGGTCTGGAGCTGCCCAGACAGCCACCACTGGTTTTGCATACAAGCAGGAGATCCTGCGTCCCCGGGGACCGGACCACGACTCAGAACCTGCTCTGCCAGCAGCCGAGGGGCTGCAGCACCCACAGGGGAGCAGACTGAGGCATCTCTCTGAGAGGGAGGTTGGGGTACAGTTTGCTTTCCTCTAAACCTCCAAAAACCATCAAAAGCTATCAAGGCAAGAGAAAACAAATGAACAAACATAAAAACTTCCAGAGAACAAAAGCCTGAAAAACCGGTTTCCTCAGAGCCCACCCCCTTGAGGGGGGTGGGAAGACTTAACTCAGGGGACATAATTGGCTGAAAACCCAAGTGGCAGGCCCCTCCCCCAGAAAACCAACCAGGAAAAAAAAAAGATGACAGGAGAACAACCACCACTACTTCATAGATACAACTTTTATTTTTAACTTGTTCCCAACTCTGGTTCATTTTTTTTATATATAGATAATTTTTTAACCTATTTACCATCACAGTGAGATGTCCAGTACATCAAATTCTATAATAACCTTTTAACCTGAACTTTTTGATACATATACCCGTGTTTTTCTTTTGCTTTTCAATTTTTTTTAAAATTTTTTTAAATTTTAGTTTAGTTTAGTTTATTCTTTTTTTATTTTTATTTTCTAATATTCATATAGAGTTAAACTTCAAGATAATCCCCTTTCCCCAATCAATGCTACCCCTATAGGTAAACCAATTTTTAATCCCCCTTTATCTTAGAAAAGTTGAGTCCTTTAACAAAGATATCAAGATACATCCAGGAAGAATCAAAATAACCTTCCTTGCACACACTGAGAATTTATAACCACTCTCCCATATTTTTCTTCCGCCAGAGTTTCTGTGTATTTGTGTTTGTCCTGATAGTATATAAATCTTATACTTGGGGTTCTTTTTGACGAAGTTCTTCCTTTTTTTGCTTTTATATATATATATATATATATATATATATATATATATATATATACTTTTTTTTTCTCGGCATATACTTTTATCAGTCTTTTTGTTTGTTTTTGTTTGTATACTTCATAAATCTTACCTTGGGGCCCATTTGGGCTGAGCCTACTCTTTTATTTTCCCCTTTTTTCCTGTCTCTCTCTCTCTCTATATATTTTTTTCTTTTTCTTTTCTTTTTTCTCTTGTTTGGGTGGGGAATCCTGATTGCTCAGAAGCGTTCCAGGGTGCACCTTGACTGCACCACAGTTGATACATCCAGCTACATCCATTCAGCCATCTCTCACCAAAATGACTAGAAGGAGGAATGCCCAATAGAAGAAAAATACAGAGGATGGGCCTTCTGCAACAGAGTTAACAGCTATCAACATAGACAATATGTTGGAAAGGGAATTCAAGCTAACAAGTATCCAGGCAATAGCTAGGTTGGAGAAAGCCATGGATGACCAAACGGAATTGATTAAGGCAGAATTGAAAGCCACCAGGGATGATGTTCACAATGTTAGGGCAGAACTGAAAGCCACCAGGGATGATGTTCAAAATGCTCTCAATAAGTTCCAATCTAATCTAAATTCTCTAAAAGCTAGGGTAACTGAGACAGAAGATAGAATTAGTGATCTGGAGGACAAACAGATAGAGAGAAAGGATCAGGAGGAAGCCTGGAACAAACAGCTTAGAAGACATGAAAACAGAATCAGGGAAATAAATGATGCCATGAAACATTCCAATGTCAGAATTATTGGAATCCCTGAAGGGGAGAAGAAAGAGAGAGGTCTAGAAGATATAGTGGAACAAGTTCTCCATGAAAATTTTCCCAATCTCACGAGTGGAACCAGCGTTCATGTACTAGAGGCAGAACGGTTTTCCCCCAAGATTATAGATTCTCAAAAGTCCTCGAGATACCTGATAGTAAGAATAAAAAATTTTAATTGTAGGCACACCCTCTTGAAAGCCGCTAGGACAAAGAAGCTCCTTATGCACAGAGGAAAGCCCATCAGAATAACGTCAGACCTGTCCACAGAGACCTGGCAAGCCAGAAAGGGCTGGCAAGATATATTCAGGGCAGTAAATGAGAAGAACATGCAGCCAAGAATAATTTATCCAGCAAGACTGACATTCAAAATGGATGGAGAGATAAAGAGTTTCCAAGATCAGCAAGGCTTAAAAGACTATGCAACCACCAAGCCGACACTGCAAGAAATATTAAGGAGGGTTCTTTAAAAGAGAAAAAATCCTAAAAATATCATTGAACAGAAATATAGAGACAATCCACAGAAAGACTTCAAAGGTAACACGATGTCAATAAAAACGTATCTCTCAATAATCACTCTCAATGTGAATGGCCTAAATGCACCCATAAAACGACACGGGGTTGCAGATTGGATAAAACGACAGGACCTATCCATACATTGTCTACAAGAGACCCATTTTGAACCTAAAGATACACCCAGACTGAAACTGAAGGGATGGAGAAGCATCTTTCATGCCAAAGGGCCTCATAAGAAGGCTGGGGTAGCAATTCTCATATCAGATAAATTAGATTAGTTTTAAACTAAAGACTGTAGTCAGAGATACAGAAGGACACTACATCATTCTTAAAGGGACTATCCACCAAGATGATCTAACAATTGTAAATATCTACACCACCAATATGGGAGCAGCCAACTACATAAGAAAACTATTAATCAAGATAAAGAGTCAGATTGATATGAATATATTAATAGTAGGAGATCTTAACACACCTCTCTCAGTAATAGACAGATCATCGAAGCAGAAAATCAATAAAGAAACAAGAGCATTGAATGACACATTGGACCAGATGGACCTCATAGATATATACAGAACATTCCACCCTAAAACAACAGAATACTCATTCTTCTCAAGTGCACATGGAACCTTCTCCAGGAATAGACCACATACATACTGGGTCACAAATCAGGGCTCAACCGATACCAAAAGACTGAGATTATTCCCTGCATATTCTCAGATCACAATTGAAACTGGAGCTCAATCACAAGAAAAAGTTCAGAAGGAACTAAAACACCTGGAACCTAAAGACCACCTTGCTAAAGAAAGCTTAGATCAACCAGGAGATCAAAGAAGAACTTAAACAATTCATGGAAACCAATGAGAATGAAGACACTTCGGTCCAAAACCTATGGGATACAGCAAAGGCGGTCCTAAGGGGGAAATACATAGCCATCCAAGCCTCCCTCAAAAAAATTGAAAAATCCAGAATACACCAGCTGTCTCTACAGTTTAAAGAACTGGAGCATCAACAACAAATCAAACCAATTCCACACACAAGAAGGGAAATAATCAAGATTAGAGCAGAGATCAATGAGGTAGAAACCAGAGATACAGTAGAATGTATCAATGAAACTAGAAGCTGGTTTTTTGAAAGAATCAATAAGATCAATAAACCACTGGCCACATTAATCCAAAAGAAAAAAGAGAAAGCCCAAATTAATAAAATTATGAATGAAAAGGGAGAGATCACAACTAACACCAAAGAAGTAGAAACAATCATCAGAAGTTATTATCAACAGTTAATAATAGTTAAGTTAGTTAACTATTAACTGTTAGTTAAGTTAAGTTAGTTAACTATTAACTGTTAGTTAATAACAGTTAAGCTAAGCAACCTAGATGAAATGGATGCATTCCTGGAAAACTATAAACTCCCAAAATTGAACCAGGAAGAAATTGACAACCTGAATAGACCAATATCTAGTAATGAGATTGAAGCAGTGATCAAAAGCCTCCCAAAAAACAAGAGCCCAGGACCTGACGGATTCCCTGGAGAATTCTACCAAAATTTCAAAGAAGAAATAACACCTATTCTCCTGAAGCTGTTTCAAAATATTGAAGCAGAAGGAAAACTTCCAGACTCTTTTTATGAAGCCAGGATTACCCTGATCCCCACACCAGGCAAAGACCCTACCAAAAAGGAGAATTTGAGACCAATATCACTGACGAATATGGATGCTAAGATTCTCAACAAGATCCTAGCAAACAGGATCCAACAGCACATTAAAAAGATTATCCACCATGACCAGGTGGGATTCATCCCTGGGTTACAAGGATGGTTCAACATTCGCAAATCAATCAATGTGATAGAACAAATCAATAAGAGAAGAGAGAAGAACCACATGGTCCTCTCAATTGATGCAGAAAAAGCTTTTGACAAAATCCAGCATCCATTCCTGATTAAAACGCTTCAAAGTATAGAAATAGAGGGAATATTCCTGACCTTCTTAAAATCTATCTATGAAAGACCCACAGCAAATATCATCCTCAATGAGAAAAAGCTTGCAGCCTTCCCATTGAGATCAGGAACACGACAAGGATGCCCACTCTCACCACTCTTGTTCAACATAGTATTAGGAGTCCTAGCAACAGCAATCAGACAACAAAGAGAAATAAAAGGTATCCAAATTAGCAAGGAAGAAGTCAAACTCTCTCTCTTCGCAGATGACATGATTCTTTATATGGAAAACCCAAAGGAGTCCACCCCCAAACTACTAGAACTCATACAGCAATTCAGTAATGTGGCAGGATACAAAGTCAATGTGCAGAAATCAGTGGCTTTCTTATACACTAACAATGAAAATACAGAAAGGGAAATTAGAGAATCGATTCCATTTACTATAGCACCAAGAACCATAAGATACCTCGGAATAAACCTAACCAAAGAGGTAAAGGATCTGTACTCGAGGAACTACAGAACACTCATGAAAGAAATTGAAGAAGACACAAAAAGATGGAAGACCATTCCATGCTCTTGGATTGGAAGAATAAACATTGTGAAAATGTCTATACTGCCTAGAGCAATCTATACTTTTAAGGCCATTCCGATCAAAATTCCACCAGTATTTTTCAAAGAGCTGGAGCAAATAATCCTAAAATTTGTATGGAATCAGAAGAGACCCCAAATCTCTAAGGAAATGTTGCAAAACAAAAATAAAACTGGCGGCATCACGTTACCTGATTTCAAGCTTTACTACAAAGCTGTGATCACCAAGACAGCATGGTACTGGCATAAAAACAGACACATAGACCAGTGGAACAGAGTAGAGAGCCCAGATATGGACCCTCAACTCTACGGTCAAGTAATCTTTGACAAAACAGGAAAAAAATATCCAGTGGAAAAAAGACAGTCTCTTCAATAAATGGTGCTGGGAAAACTGGACAGCTATATGTAGAAGAATGAAACTCAACCATTCTCTTACACCGTACACAAAGATAAACTCAAAATGGATAAAAGACCTCAACGTGAGACAGGAATCCATCAGAATCCTAGAGGAGAACATAGGCAGTAACCTCTTTGGTATCAGCCACAGCAACTTCTTTCAAGATATGTCTCCAAAGGCGAAGGAAACAAAAGCGAAAATGAACTTTTGGGACTTCATCAAGATCAAAAGCTTCTGCACAGCAAAGGAAACAGTCAACAAGACAAAGAGGCAACCCACGGAATGGGAGAAGATATTTGCAAATGACAGTACAGACAAAAGGTTGATATCCAGGATCTACAAAGAACTCCTCAAACTCAACACACACAAAACAGATAATCGTATCCAAAAATGGGCAGAAGATATGAACAGACACTTCTCCAATGAAGACATACAAATGGCTACGAGATGCATGAAAAAATGTTCATCATCACTAGCCATCAGGGAGATTCAAATTAAAACCACATTGAGATACCACCTTACACCAGTTAGAATGGCCAAAATTAGCAAGACAGGAAACAACGTGTGTTGGAGAGGATGTGGAGAAAGGGGAACCCTCTTACACTGTTGGTGGGAATGCAAGTTGGTGCAGCCACTTTGGACATTCCTCAAGAAATTCAAAATAGAGCTTCCCTATGACCCTGCAATTGCACTACTGGGTATTTACCCTGAAGATACAGATGTAGTGAAAAGAAGGGCTATCTGTACCCCAATGTTTATAGCAGCAATGGCCACAGTCGCCAAACTGTGGAAAGAACCAAGATGCCCTTCAACGGATGAATGGATAAGGAAGATGTGGTCCATATACACTATGGAGTATTATGCCTCCATCAGAAAGGACGAATACCCAACTTTTGTAGCAACATGGACGGAACTGGAAGAGATTATGCTGAGTGAAATAAGTCAAGCAGAGAGAGTCAAGTATCATATGGTTTCACTTATTTGTGGAGCCTAACAAATAACATGGAGGACAAGGGTAGTTGGAGAGGAGAAGGGAGTCGAGGGAGATTGGAAGGGGAGGTGAACCATGAGAGACTATGGACTCTGAAAAACAACCTGAGGGTTTTGAAGGGGCGGGGGGGTGGGAGGTTGGGGGAACCAGGTGGTGGGTATTAGGGAGGGCACGTATTGCATGGAGCACTGGGTGTGGTGAAAAAACAATGAATACTGTTACACTGAAAAAAAAAAAAGTTTGAGTACATAGGTAGCATTTACATTGAAGGAATGAAAGGATTTTGTAATCTAATATTGAACCTCCTTGCCCTTAAAAATTAAATGGCTATAGCCATTTATTTTCTTTAAATATTTTTTACTGTGTAATTTTCTTATCACTTTTTTAGAAATTTAAATAGATTTAATCTATTCCTTTTCAGTCTTCTTTTTAAAAATGTAGATCTAAGTGCCTGACACATAACCTAAAACTTTAAAAATATTTCTTATGGGGCAGATCAGCTGGCATTGAGTTTCCGGTTTTTGTCTCAGAAAAATCTTTCTCTTTCACCTTTGAGGGATATTTACACTGGATATAGAATTCTATGTTGGTGTTTCTCGTTCCTTCAACACATTCTTCTCAACTGTATTGTTTCTGATGAGAAGCTTGCATTTCTTTTTTTTTTTTTTTTAAAGATTTTATTTATTTATTTGACAGATAGAGATCACAAGTAGGCAGAGAGGCAGGCAGAGAGAGAGAGGAGGAAGCAGGATCCCTGCTGAGCAGCAGAGAGCCTGATGTGGGGCTCGATCCCAGGACCCCGGGATCATGACCCGAGCCGAAGGCAGAGGCTTTAGCCCACTGAGCCACCCAGGCGCCCCCGAAGCTTGCATTTCTTACTTTATTCTTCTCTTTGGTTTCTTTCAACATTTCTTTTTTACCTCTGATTTTGTGGTTTGAATATGCTATGTATAGGTGTAAATTTTTTCGTATTGATCCTTCTTGGTGTTTTCTAAGTTTCCTGGGTCTGTAGTTATATGTTTGCTAGAGTTTGAGAACATTCTTAGTCATTCATACTTAAATTTTTTTTTCTGTTCTCTTTCTCTTCTTCTGATATTCCTATTAGGGGTATGTTAGATCTTTTAAATTGTCCACAGTTCTTGAATATTCTATTCTGTTTTTTTTATCTAGTTTTTTTCCTTTATATTTCAGTTTGGGAAATTTCTGTTGATATATCTTTAAGCTCATTAATTTTTAGACTTTGTGCAGTCTACTGTTGGACCCAATAAGGGCGTTCTTCATTTCTGTTACAGTGTTTTTTTAATTTCTAGTGTTTCATTTTTATTCTTTCTTAAGTGTTTCCATCTGTCTGCTTATCTTCCCCATTTGTTCTTTTATGTTGTCTATTTTTCCATTAGAGTCCTTAACATGTTAATCAGAGCTTCTTTTAATTAACATATAATGTATTCTTAGCCCCAGGGGTACGGGTTTGTGAATTGCCAGTTTATACACTTCACAGCACTCACCATAGCACATCACCAGAGCTTATTTCAAATTCACTGTCTGATATTTCCAAAATCTGTATTATCTTTGAATCTGGTTCTGATGCTTGCTTTAGCTCTTCAGGCAGTGCTTATTCTTGCCTTTTAGCATGTCTTATAATTTTTGTTGAAAGCTGGACATGATGAATATGGTAAGAGAAATTATGGTAAAGGCCTTTAATGTGAAGTTTTATGTTAATCTGGCTGTATTTAATGTTTGCTGCAGCTATACACATGAGAAGCTCCAGATTCCTCTAGTGTCCCAGTTTATTCCCCCGTACTGTCTTAGGGTTTCTCTGAGAACTCCTCCTTAAATAGATCTGTGCCTCATAACTCTTTTGTGTGTAATGCACTGTTACTATACTGGGGCCCTGTTGGTGTGTTGTAAGGTGTGTGGTAAGAGAAGTGTTCTTATGATTAAATCTCAGTCTTTTAGTGAGTCTGTGGCCCTATGTCTTTATAAGTGTTTCTTAGCAGTTTTCTCCCCTTGGTTGAGATAGGAGGTTAGAGGGGGTTAGAATTGGGTAAACATTCTTCCCTTTAGGTGGGATAAGACTCTGGTAAATTCTTTAACTTAGGAGACTAGGCTTTCATTATGGAGAATGCTCTGGACATCTATCAAAATGGTCACTTTCCCCCTCCTCCTGCCTGAACCATGAGGGGAATTTTTCTTGGCTTTTCACCATGAGAACCTGGTGAGGTTTCTAGAAGTAAATCCACAAAAATGTCTTCATCCATCAAGATTGCAACCCAAGGAGTTTCTCACTTTTTAGGTAACTCATACTCAGGCTACATCAATTTCTCAAAATCACCAGTTAAGTATTCCTACCAGCTTGTGACTATAGTAGTACCTTCTGCTCTAGCTACACACAGGTTATTTGTCTATTCAGATTTCTGGTGACAATTTATTATGTAATCTCATCTATCTCTGATAGGTCCAAAGTAGGTTGGTTTTCACTTTGTTCAGCATTTTTTCTATAAGGATGGCAGTGGTGAATCCAAGCTCTTTCTCATTGTTGAAATTTCAGCACCTTAGACTAACTTTTGACCTTTAGTTTAAGTTTGTACAATGGACAGTATTCTTCAAGTTTGAGAGGAATAAAGTTGCATAAGTAATTAGATGAATGACTTAGAATTTTCCAGAAGCTAATCTTGTTAGTGAAGCTTACTATGGAAAACTCTATGTAACTTAGATATTGTCACTTACATAGTGATCCTGGTACATTGTTTCTCTAAGATTTTCTGTTATGTTTTAAGTTCCTGTAAACATTAGAGTTATGTCATTTTCAAAACTCATTATTCTTAAATAATCATTACTTACTTACTGATAGACTTGCTTTCCATATGAAGCATATAATGCAATTTACCCATATAATGTGCTTCAGGTTGTGTTGCAGGATTTTACATAATTAATGTTGGCAAATGACTCAGGTAGTCATGTTCTAGAACGAACCGTGTTGGAGGAATTACCTTTAACTTCTGTTAACATTGGCAGCAGGACTGATAAATAGAAAAAAACAGTTTAGGAGTGGAAGAAAAAATAGGACATTAAATTAATAGCTTTAGCTCCAAGCATTTACTTGTTCTAAGAAGCTGTAAAATTGAGAATAGTATATTGACTAGAAAAGCACCAAGTTTTGTGTTCACTGACCAAATGAAATATGAGAATTATTAAAGTGAGGAAAACTTTAATTTTGTCAGATTATCTTTGGGGCAACAAAACGATTACAGTTATGTGAGATCATTGATGAAATATGCAATCCACTGTGTAGTAAAAACAGAAGTAGAAATGTTTGCTATGATATATATAAATTATACATATATATAATACATCATGGTTCCTACACAGTATGAAATCAAATTTCAAGTGTTTGAATTCCATCTGTTATTAGACCTTGAGGTTTATAAAAAGCCCTCAGTAATTCCAGGATTATTAAAGTACCTTTTCTTTTGGGAAACACAGTTATTTCATTTGAGTAATGAATAATGAAGGCCTTCTGGGAAAAATAGGAAGGAGGATTTTTTTCATTAAAGCTTTTGGTGCTTGATACCTGTTATGCTTAAAATTTTTCCTCAGGTGGCACACTTTCTTCAAATTTCATTTATTAATATGTTTAGGGGATGTCATAAAAATCTCTGATTTCTATAGATCATTGACTATAACTGAAAATTACAGTTAAATAATATAATTAAATAATCTTTTAAATATGATTTAATAATTTATGACATTCATTTCATATAGTCATAGAAGTAAAACAGTTGGCAAGAATCAAGAAATAGTCTGGCACATGTACTAGTTCACTAATGTTTCAATAGAAAGTGGTAACTGATTTTTTAAAAATTTCACTTGTATTTCATGAAGGAATTTTCTTTAGTATTAATGTCTATAACTTAACATTTTATTTCATATTTTCCTTAAAATACTCTACTACCTGAATTTCCCACTCTGCTACTGGCATGGGGAGTACTTTTTATAACATTTTGAACTTTTTTTTTTTTAAAAGATTTTATTTATTTATTTGACAGATCACAAGTAGGCAGAGAGTCAGGCAGAGAGAGAGGGAAGCAGGCTCCCTGCTGAGCAGAGAGCCCGATGTGGGTCTTGATCCCAGGACCTTGGGATCATGACCCGAGCCGAAGGCAGAGGCTTTAACCCACTGAGCCACCCAGGCACCCCCATTTTGAACTTTAAAAAAAAAAGATTTTATTTATTTATTTGACACAGAGAGCGAGAGAGCACAAGCAGAGGAAGTAGTAGAGGGAGAGGGAGAAGCAGGCTCCCTGCTCTTTTGAGCTTTCAACAGTTGTTTTTTATGAGGGAAGGAAAGGTTGGGGTGAGGAAAATAAGCTAAGGGAGGTGATGTCCAAACATTTGTTTTTTTTTTTTTTTTTTTTTGGACAGAGAGAGAGAGATCACAAGTAGGCAGAGAGGCGGGCAGAGAGAGGGGGAAGCAGGCTCCCCGCTGAGCAGAGATCCCGATGCAGGGCTGGATCCCAGGACCCTGGGATCATGACCTGAGCCGAAGGCAGAGGCTTAACCCACTGAGCCGCCCAGGCGCCCCGTCCACACATCTTAAATTGAGTGATGAGTCTCTACAACTTCTTTATTTCTTCCTTAGAAGCCTGAGACTCAGTTTTGTAGAGTTCACTCCATTATTTTGTTCCCACTTTTGACATTTTTCTCAAAAATTCTCTGAATTTTCTAATAGGCTATTAGCATCCATCTGTATTTTCCAACTGATAAGAATTCACTGTTACTTCTATACCTTTAAAAAGACAGCTTTATTGAGATATAATCCACATTACATAAAATTTACATTTAATGTGTACAATTCAATCTGTTTTAATATTTTCACTTATACATGCAACTGTCACCATAGTCAACTTTTAGAACACTTTCAACACCTCTAAAAAAATCTCCCTACTCTTTAGTTATCATCTCTCTCATCCTCCTTCCCCAACACTAAACAACCATTAATCTACTTTCTGTCTCTATGGGTTTTTTTTTCTTGACTTTCATGTGCATTGAATCATAATAGCATACAGTCTTTTGTGACTGGTTTCTTTTAGTTACCATATTTTCAAGGTTCATGTTGTAGCATTCATTGATACCTCAAAACCTTTATATAGCTAAAGAATATTCCATTATTTGGATATACCATATTTTGTTTACCCATTCATTAGGTTGTTATGACTTAGGCAATTGTGAATAATGCTGCTCTAAACATTCACATACAAGTTTTGTGTAGACACTTATTTTCATTTGTCTTGGATGTATATATGTATGAGTGGAATTGCTGCATCATGGGTGAACTCCATGTTTACACATCTGTGGAACTGTCAGACTATTTTCCAAAGTGGCTACACCATTTTACATTCCCAACAGCAGTGTATGGGAGTTTTGTATTTCTCTATATCCTGATCAACACTTATTATCTGACTTTTTGATTCTAGTCATGCTAATGCATGTGAAGTAGTATCTCACTGTGGTTTCAACTGGCATTTCACCAATGACCAATGATGTCAATATTCTTTTCATGTTATTTACCTTTTAATTTCAGTGAGCTATTTGAAGGGTAGAATGAGGTAAAAATATCCCTCAGTCTACCATCTTGATTCAGAAAGTCTTTCATTTATATTTAAAATGATAAAAATAAAGTGATTCCCTCCCCCACCTTTGTTATAGGCAACACAACAAGCCATTACTCGGCACTGTGAAGCTCTTGGAACCCAGATAAGTAAAGAAAATGACCTGGCCCTCATCATTGATGGTGAAACATTGAAGTATGCCCTCCATTCTGAAATTAAAAGGAGCTTCCTCGATTTGGCCCTCTCATGTAGAGCAGTATTATGTTGTAGGTAAGGATACATTCACTGTTTTTCCCTCCCTGCTATCTTTAACACTGTTCACATAAAGAAAATGTGGACATGGAAATACAAGTTTTTGTAGAAGTAAAGTTCCTTATTGGTAAAATATATGCTCAAATTGAAGAAAGACGTCTGAATTTAATTTTACTTGTCAGGCTTAAGATATTACTAGAAAGCAGATTATAATCTTTAGTGATAAATTATTTAGTGATGTATTGATGTGTATCTTCAGTAAGAACAAAAGCCCTCTATTTGTAATGAGGGACAAATCTGAAAAAAAAAATCCACTGATCTCTAGAGGAAAATTAAATTATAAGTATTAGTACAAGTCAAACATCAACTTAAAAAGGTGAATCTTGGAACACTGCATCAAAAACTAATGATGTATTTTATGGTGACTAACATAACACAATTAAAAAAAAAAGAAAAGCCAAAAAAAAAAAAAAAGGACAAATCATGTATAGCAAAAATGGCTGGAACTAAGAAAATGAAACTAGGTACAGTTGTTCCTTGCTCTTGAATGAAAATATTAACATAATCAATTATTAAAACATCTTGATGCTTTGAACTTCTAAGTATTAATATAGATTTACTAGTGAATCAGTTGAGTTCCCTATAAGCTTTGAATGTTTCCCTTAGATGTCCTTCTGTGTTCATATTCATTCAGCATCTGCTATAAAAATTCATCACTTTCTGTTCTTCACTCCACTCTCACTTGTCATGATTATAGTTTAGCCTTTAGGATTCTTTGTGATTTAGTCTTCCATTAGTTAGAACTGATAAAAAATAATGGAAAGCTGAATTCAAATCCAGTTTGAGCAAAAAGGGAATTTATTAGCTTTCATGACTGAAAATTCTGTAGGTAAAGCTGACTTCAAGGGAAGCAAGAAGATTCATCAATAGTCAATTCACCAAAATTTTTGTTTCTTTTAACTATTTAGATTTAATTGACCAGTTTTCATTTTGCATCAGAAAAATATTTTGAGGAATGCTCACTTTCTCTCCGCCCAAACTTCCTACTCATGCTGGAGGAAACAATGAAAGGACATACTGAAGAAGCAGGGAGAAGGAGAGAACACGGACTAATTTTGCCACAAAGGATGGATATTCCAGTAGTTGGTTTGCAGTGAACTATTAGTGGTTTGTCCTAAATCTGGCTTTACTTGTGGTTTGATGTAGAGTTCAAATGCTGTCTCCCTTTTGATTCACCCGGTGCAGGCTTTAACCCCAGGCCAGATCCCCTTTCGGCAGCAGGTTGGGGTTGAGAGATTCAAGCTTCACAAACTCGTATGATTCCATCCAGAGGAAGATGCACATATGCTTTCTCCCAGAAATCTCAGCAAATGGGACATTATGTTTGGATCTTAAAGATAACTTGCTGTCAGGATCCCAAGATGAAAACAGAGATATCATATACATGCTGGTAACAGTGGAAAGAGCTGATATACCCCTGGGTCCAAAAGGATCAGAGGAGTGGAGTAGTCCCTATACCTGCAAAGAGGGAGCCCTGCAGAGTGGACTGCCTCTAGAGGAGCCTTGAGCTGTGGTAGGCAGACACAGCCACCTGGAGAAGACATGGCAGGGAAGAGCAGGGAAATGTCCAACTTGACTTCACTCTCTTCCCTGTCCAGCTTCTGCAGGGGTCACCCTTAACCAACCATGACAGCAACTCTCAGCTGTCCAGGTTTAAGTGATTCATTGCCTTAGTTTCTCCACTTAGTCACTTCATCCCTTTAAGTGTCCCATTAGATGAACAGTAAACATAAATGAATACAAAACTGAAGTCTGTTGACTAAGCTATATATCCTGGACTGATGAAAGCAATTTGTTATGGAACTGGCTGAAACTGTAACTTACAAAGGAAGTGGTGGTAGGGAAGGAGAGTAGAGTCTGTCTCTAACATTCTTCATGGCTTCAAAATTTTATGACTGAATTTTATCGTTTTTCTTTTTTTTTTAAGATTTTATTTATTTTTTTGAGAGGGAGAGGGAGAAAGAGAGAGAAAAAGGGCAAGCACAAGCAGGGGGGAGGGGCAGAGAGAGAGGGAGAAGGACTCTCTGCTGAGCAAGGAACATGATACCAGGCTCTATCCCAGGATCCTGAGAACGTGACCTGAGCCAAAGGGCAGACACTTAACCTACTGAGACACCCAGGCGCCTATTGTTTTTCTATATACTCTACGAAAATTTCATTAAGAATTTTTAGTCTATACTCATGAAGGATATTTGTGGTTTTATTTCAAATTAATTTGGGAGGTATTTCTTTGTCCTCTGTCTACACTTCTGTGGATTATTTCTTCCTAAAATGTTTAATAGACTTCATTGTTGATGCCATCTGGATCTGACTTTGTGGGAAGGTCTTAATAAATAATTCAATTTGTTTGGCAAATATTTTCTACTAGTTCTTCAGTTAGGTTTGTGATTTGTGTCTTTCAAGGAATTTATTCATTTGATCTAGTTGTCAAATGTATTGCCATTAAGTTTTCCACAACATTCCTCTATTTATTTGTTACTTTTGCATGATTTATGATGGTGGTCCTTCTTTCCTTCCTCATATGAATAATTTACTTTTTTCCTTGATCAGTCTAGTTAGGGCTTTACCAATTTTGCTGATATTTTCAAAAGGCCAACTCCATGCTTTGTCCAGCTTTTATGTTCTGATATATATCATATTTATAATGTATATATACTATTATGCATAACAAATTAATATTATAAAATTTATGCATGTTATAACATAGTGATATAATATTCTCACATACACTACATACTTATCTTATTTTCTACTTTTACATTACTTTGGACTGAATTTATTTTTCTTTTTCTCATAACTTGATAGAGACTTTTATCATTGATTTAAAATTTTTTTTCTACTATAAGCATTTTAAGCCATAAATTTTCAAACACTGATTTAACTACATACCACAAATTTTGATATGTCGTGTTTTCATCATCATTCACTTCAAGTATAGTATTTTTTCATTTCTCTTGATTTCTTTTTTTATCTCATGGGCTATTTAAAATGTGTTATTTAATCCTCACACATTTGGGTCTTTCCTATATCCCTTTCTCTTACTGATTTCTAATTTAAAGCTGTTTTCAAAGAACATATTAGATTTATTCTTCCCCCCTTGGTATTTTGTCATTCTGTTGCCTTCTGGCTCCCTTGTTTCTGATGAGAAGTTCACACTGTTGTTGCCCTGTATGTGATTAATCCTTTTCCTCTTCCTAATTTCCAGATTTTCTCTTTGTTATTTGGTTTCAGTTGTTTGGCTATTTTGGCTTGATATGTAGTTCTTACTGTATTTGTTCTACTTTGGATTCAGGGGATTCCTAAATTAATGTTTTGTTTTGTTCCTACCAGATTGGAAAGTTTCAATCATTACTTTTTCAAGGTTCTTTTTTTCTTTCTTTCTTTTTACTTTTGGTTTCCCTTTCTTTTGGGACTCCAATCACATACGTGAGTGAATGCTTGATGTTGACTATAGACATGTGGCACTGCCACTGCATTTTTCTTTAATTTCCCCTCCTTTCTTTTTGTATTTACTATTGATGTGATTTCAAATTTACCGATTCCTACCACTATCTCAGATCTAATGTTTAATTTTGGGTTAATGGAGTATATTTTTAATTTCATCCCTAGAATTTCTATTTTTCAATAGTTTCCATTCCTCTGTTGGGATATGCTGTTTGTTGACTCATAATTGTTACAATTTTCTTTGATTCTTTGAATGCATTTTATTTCAATTCTATCCACATGTATTTTTTTAAATTAAATTTAATTTTTTTCAGTGCTCCAAAATTCATTGTTTATGCACCACACCCAGTGCTCCATGCAATACGTGCCCTCCATAATACCCACCACCAGGCTCACCCAACCCCCCACCTCCCTCTCCTCCAAAACCCTGTTTGTTTCCCAGAGTCCACAGTCTCTCATGGTTTGTCTCCCCCTCTGATTTACCCCAACTCACTTCTCCTCTCCATCTTCCCATATTCTCCATGTTATTCCTTATGGTCACAAATAAGTGAAACCATATGATAATTGACTCTCTCTGCTTGACTTATTTCACTCAGCATAATCTCTTCCAGTCCCATCCACGTTGATACAAAAGTTGGGTACTCATCCTTTCTGATGGAGGCATAATACTCCATAGTATATATGGACCACATATTCTTTATCCATTCGTTCATTGAAGGGCATCTTGGTTCTTTCCACATTTTGGCTACTGTGGCCATTGCTGCTATGAACATTGGGATACAGATGGTGCTTCTTTTCACTACATCTTTATCTTTGATCCTTCTGCAATAGTGCAATTGCAGGGTCATAGGGAAGCTCTATTTTGAATTTCTTAAGGAATCTCCACACTGTTTTCCAAAGTGGCTGCACCAACTTGCATTCCCACCAACAGTATAAGAGGTTCCCCTTTCTCCACATCCTCTCCAGCACTTGTTGTTTACTATCTTGTTAATTTTGGCCATTCTAACTGGTGTAAGGTGGTATCTCAATGTGGTTTTGATTTGAATCTCCCTGCTAGCTAATGATGATGAGCATTTTTTCATGTGTCTGGTAGCCATTTATATGTCTTATTTGGAGAAGTGTCTGTTCATGTCTTCTGCCCATTTTTTGACATGATTATCTGTTTTGTGTGTGTTGAGTTTGAGGAATTCTTTATAGATCTTAGATATATATCAGCTCTTTGTCTCTACTGTCATTTTTGAATATCTTCTTCCATTCTGTGCATTGCCTCTTTGTTTTGTTGACTTTTTCCTTTGCTGTGCAGAAGTTTTTGATCTTGATGAAGTCCCAAAAGTTCATTTTTGCTTTTGTTTCCTTTGCCTTTAGAGACATATCTTGAAAGAATTTGCTCTGGCCAATGTCGAAGAGGTTACTGCCTATGTTCTCTTCCAGGATTTTGATAGATACCTGCCTCATGTTGAGGTCTTTTATCCATTTCGAGTTTATCTTTGTGTATGGTATAAGAGAATGGTTGAGTTTCATTCTTCTACGTATAGCTGCCCAATTTTCCCAGCACCATTTATTGAAGAGATTGTCTTTTCTCCACTGTATATTTTTTCCTACTTTGTCAAAGATTATTTGACCATAGAGTTGAGGGTCCATATCTGGGCTCTCTACTCTGTTCCACTGGTCTATGTGTCTGTTTTTATGCCAGTACCATGCTGTCTTGGTGATCTCAGTTTTGTAGTAAAGCTTGAAACCAGGCCACGTGATGCCCCCAGTTTTGTTTTTCTTTTTCAACATTCCCTTAGCAATTCGAGTTCTCTTCTGGTTCCATACAAATTTTAGGATTGTTTGTTCCAGGTCTTTGAAAAATGCTGGTGGAATTTTGATTGGGATGGCATTGAAATTATAGATTGCTCTAGGCAGTATAGACATTTTTATAATGTTTATTCTTCCAATCCATGAGCCTAGAATGGTCTTCCATCTTTTTGTGTCTTCTTCAGTTTCTTTCATGCATGTTCTATAGTTCTTCGAGTACAGATCCTTTACCTCTTTGGTTAGGCTTATTCACAGGTATCTTATGGTTCTTGGTGCTATAGTAAACAGAATTGGTTCTTTAATTTCCCTTTCTGTATTTTCATTGTTAGTGTATAAGAAAGCAACTTATTTCTGTACATTGGTTTTGTATCCTGCCACATTACTGAATTGCTGTATGAGTTCAAGTAGTTTAGGGGTGCAGTCTTTTGGGTTTTCCATATAAAGAATCATGTCATCTGCAAAGAGAGACAGTTTGACTTCTTCAAAGCCAATTTAAATAACTTGTATTTCTTTTTGTTGTCTGATTGTTGTTGCTAGGACTTCTAGTACTATGTTGAATAACTGGCAAGAGTGGACATCCTTGTCGTGTTCCTGATCTCAGAGGGAAGGCTGTCAGCTTTTTTCCCCATTGAGGATGATATTCGCTATGGGTTTTTTATAGATAGATTTTATGAACTTGAAGAATGTTCCCTCTATCCCTATACTTTGAATTGTTTTAATAGGAATGGATGCTGTATCTTATCAAATGCTTTTTCTGCATCAATTGAGAGGATCATGTGGTTCTTCACTCTTCTCTTATTGATTTGTTCTATCACATTGATTTGCGAATGTTGAACAACCCTTGCCTCCCATGGATAAATCTCACCTGGTCATGGTGGATAATCTTTTTAATGTACTGTTGGATCCTATTAGCTAGGATCTTGATGAGAATCTTGGCATCCATATTCATCAAGGATATTGGTCTGAAATTTTCCTTTTTGGTGGGGTCTTTGCCTGGTTTGGGGATCAGGGTAATGCTGGCTTCATAAAAAGAATCTGGAAGTTTTTCTTCTGTTTCTATTTTTTGAAGCAGCTTCAGGAGAATAGGTATTATTTCTTTTTTTTTTATAACTTAACATAAATGTATAATTTGATCCTATTACACATTCTTTTGTTGTTGTTGTTTTGTTTTTTGTTTTTTTTCTTTTTTTTAAATTTTTTATTTCTTTTCAGCGTAACAGTATTCATTGTTTTTTCACCACACCCAGTGCTCCATGCAATACGTGCCCTCCCTAATACCCACCACCTGGTTCCCCCAACCTCCCACCCCCCGCCCCTTCAAAACCCTCAGGTTGTTTTTCAGAGTCCATAGTCTCTCATGGTTCACCTCCCCTTCCAATCTCCCTCGACTCCCTTCTCCTCTCCAACTACCCTTGTCCTCCATGTTATTTGTTAGGCTCCACAAATAAGTGAAACCATATGATACTTGACTCTCTCTGCTTGACTTATTTCACTCAGCATAATCTCTTCCAGTTCCGTCCATGTTGCTACAAAAGTTGGGTATTCGTCCTTTCTGATGGAGGCATAATACTCCATAGTGTATATGGACCACATCTTCCTTATCCATTCATCCGTTGAAGGGCATCTTGGTTCTTTCCACAGTTTGGCGACTGTGGCCATTGCTGCTATAAACATTGGGGTACAGATAGCCCTTCTTTTCACTACATCTGTATCTTCAGGGTAAATACCCAGTAGTGCAATTGCAGGGTCATAGGGAAGCTCTATTTTGAATTTCTTGAGGAATGTCCAAAGTGGCTGCACCAACTTGCATTCCCACCAACAGTGTAAGAGGGTTCCCCTTTCTCCACATCCTCTCCAACACACGTTGTTTCCTGTCTTGCTAATTTTGGCCATTCTAACTGGTGTAAGGTGGTATCTCAATGTGGTTTTAATTTGAATCTCCCTGATGGCTAGTGATGATGAACATTTTTTCATGCGTCTCGTAGCCATTTGTATGTCTTCATTGGAGAAGTGTCTGTTCATATCTTCTGCCCATTTTTGGATACGATTATCTGTTTTGTGTGTGTTGAGTTTGAGGAGTTCTTTGTAGATCCTGGATATCAACCTTTTGTCTGTACTGTCATTTGCAAATATCTTCTCCCATTCCGTGGGTTGCCTCTTTGTCTTGTTGACTGTTTCCTTTGCTGTGCAGAAGCTTTTGATCTTGATGAAGTCCCAAAAGTTCATTTTCGCTTTTGTTTCCTTCACCTTTGGAGACATATCTTGAAAGAAGTTGCTGTGGCTGATACCAAAGAGGTTACTGCCTATGTTCTCCTCTAGGATTCTGATGGATTCCTGTCTCACGTTGAGGTCTTTTATCCATTTTGAGTTTATCTTTGTGTACGGTGTAAGAGAATGGTTGAGTTTCATTCTTCTACATATAGCTGTCCAGTTTTCCCAGCACCATTTATTGAAGAGACTGTCTTTTTTCCACTGGATATTTTTTTCCTGTTTTGTCAAAGATTACTTGACCGTAGAGTTGAGGGTCCATATCTGGGCTCTCTACTCTGTTCCACTGGTCTATGTGTCTGTTTTTATGCCAGTACCATGCTGTCTTGGTGATCACAGCTTTGTAGTAAAGCTTGAAATCAGGTAACGTGATGCCGCCAGTTTTATTTTTGTTTTGCAACATTTCCTTAGAGATTTGGGGTCTCTTCTGATTCCATACAAATTTTAGGATTATTTGCTCCAGCTCTTTGAAAAATACCAGTGGAATTTTGATCGGAATGGCCTTAAAAGTATAGATTGCTCTAGGCAGTATAGACATTTTCACAATGTTTATTCTTCCAATCCAAGAGCATGGAATGGTCTTCCATCTTTTTGTGTCTTCTTCAATTTCTTTCATGAGTGTTCTGCAGTTCCTTGAGTATAGATCCTTAACCTCTTTGGTTAGGTTTAACTTCTAGAACTCATACAGCAATTCAGTAACATGGCAGGATACAAAATCAATGTACAGAAATCAGTGGCTTTCTTATACACTAACAATGAAAATACAGAAAGGGAAATTAGAGAATTGATTCCATTTACTATAGCACCAAGAACCATAAGATACCTCGGAATAAACCTAACCAAAGAGGTATTATTTCTTCTTTGAATGTTTGGTAGAATTCTCCAGGGAATCCGTGAGGTCCTGGGCTCTTGTTTTGGGGGAGGTTTTTGATCCCTGCTTCAATCTCATTTCTAGATATTGGTCTATTCAGGTTGCCAATTTCTTCCTGATTCAGTTTTGGAAGTTTATAGGTTTCCAGGAATGCATCTAGGTTGCTTAATTTATTGGCATATAACTGTTGGGAATAATTTCTGATGATTTTTTCTGTTTCCTTGGTGTTAGTCGTGATCTCTCCCTTTTCATTCATAATTTTTAAAATTTGGGTCCTCTCTCTTTGCTTTTGGATTAATTTGGCCAATAGTTTATCAATCTTATTGATTCTTTCAAAGAACCAGCTTCTAGTTTCATTGATGTGTTCTACTGTATCTCTAGTTTCTAACTCATTGATCTCTGCTCTAATCTCATTTCTCTTCTTGTGTGTGTGGGGTTGGCTTCATTTGTTGTTGGTTCTCCAGTTCTTTAAAGAGAGCTGGTGTATTCTGGATTTTTCAGTTTTTTTGAGGGAAGCTTGGATGGTTATGTGTTTCCCCCTTAGGACTGCCTTTACTATATCCCATGGGTTTTGGACTGAAGTGTCTTCATTCTCATTGGTTTCCATGGATTGTTTAAGTTCTTCTTTGATTTCCTGGTTGACCCAAACATTCTTAAGCAGGGTGGTCTTTAGCTTCCAAGTGTTTGAATTCCTTCCAAGTTTTTTCTTGTGGTTGAGTTCCATTTTCAAAGCATTGTGGTCTAAGAATATGCAGGGAATAATCTCAATCTTTTGATATCAGTTGAGTCCTGATTTATGACCCAGTATGTGGTCTATTCTGGAGAAAGGTCCATGTACACTTGAGAAGAATGAGTATTCTGTTGTTTTAGAGTGGAATGTTCTGTATATATCTATGAGTTCTGTATCTATCTATGTTCTGTATATATCTGGTCCAATGTGTCATTCAACGCTCTTGTTTCTTTATTGATTTTCTGCTTGGATGATCTATTACTGAGAGTGGCATGTGAAGATCCACTACTATTAATGTATTCATATCAATATGACTCTTTATCTTGATTAACAGTTGTCTTATGTAGTTGGCTGCTCCCATATTGGGGGCATAAATATTTACAATTGCTAGATCTTCTTGGTGGATAGACCCTGTAAGAATGATGTAGTGTCCTTCTTTATCTCTGAGTACAGTCTTTAGTTTAAAATCTAATTTATCTGATATGAAAATTGCTACCTCAGCTTTTTCTTGAAGCCCATTGGCATGAAAGATGCCTCTCCATCCTTTCACTTTCAGTCTGGATGTATCATTAAGTTCTAAATGGGTCTCTTGTAAACAACATATGGGCAGTTCCTGTCGTTTTATTCAATCTGCAACCCTTTGCCATTTTATGGGAGCATTTAGGCCATTCACATTGAGAGTGATTATTGAAAGATACCTTTTTATTGACATCATGTTGCCTGTGAAGTCCTTGTTTCTAAAGATTGTCTCTGTAAATTTCTGTTCTATGACACTCTTGGGTTCTTTCTTCTTTTAGAGAACCCCCCCCCTTAATATTTCCTATAGTGCCAGGTGCCTGGGTGGCTCAGTGGGTTAAGCCTCTGCCTTCAGCTCATGTCATAATCTCAGGGTCCTGGGATCGAGTCCTGCATCGGGCTCTCTGCTCGGTGGGTAGCCTTCTTCCCCCCCCACCCCCGCCTGCCTCTCTGCCTACTTGTGATCTCTCTGTCAAATAAATAAATAAATAATTAAAAAATATATTTCTTGTAGTACTGGCTTGGTGGTCACATTTTCTTTTAAACCTTGTCGGTGTTGGAAGCTCTTTATCTCTCCATTCATTTTGAATGTCAACCTTGCTGGATAAAGTATTCTTGGCTATATGTTCTTCTCATTTAGTGCCCTGAATATGTCTTTCTGGCTTGCCAGGTTTCTGTGGACATGTCTGACTTTATTCTGATGGGCCTTCTTCTGTACTTAAGGAATCTCTTCCCCCAGCTGCTCTCAAAAGCTCTTTTCTAAACTTATGATTCATCAGTTTTATAATCAAGTCCCTCAGAGTCCTTCTAGATTTGTTGATCTTGGAGGGTGTTCCTTCTACTTCTAGGACAGAAACACTGGTTCCATTCCCCACATTGGGAAAATTCTCATGGAGAATTTGTTCAACTATATCTTCTAGTCTTCTTTCTTTCTCCTCCCCCTCAGGAATCCCAATAATTCTGATGTTGGAACATTTCATGGCATCATTTATTTCCCTAATTCTGTTTCATGGCTTCTAAGCTGTTTGTTCCAGGCCTCTTCCTGATCCTTTCTCTCTATCAGTTTATCCTCTAGATCACTAATTCTATCTTCTGCCTCAAGGTTACCTTAGCTGTTAGAGAATTTAGATTAGATTGGATCTCATTGATAGCATCTTTAACTTCTTCCTGGGTGGCTTTCACTTCTGCCCTCATTGATTCCATGTTGACACTAATGGTTTTCTCCAACCTAGCTATTGCCTGGATAATTGTTACCCTGAATTCCCTTTCCAACATACTGTTTATGTCCATATCCCATAGCTCTGATGGAGAGGGCACAGTCTCTGAATTTTTCCTCTGTTGGGTGTCACTCCTCCTAGTCGTTTTGGTGAGAGGTGGTTGAGGGGATGTGTAGCTGAATATATCAACCGTGATCCAGGCAAGTTGCACCCTGGAACGCTTCCGAACAATCAGAAGTCACCACTAAAAAGAAAGAAAAAAGAAAAAAAAAGAGAGAGACACACACAGAGAGAAAAAAAGAGAAGACCCAGCCAGAATGGACCCCAAAGTTAAGATTTATAAGGTATACAAACAAAAATCGCCAAACAAAAAGACTGACAAAAATAAATAACAAGGGAAAAAAAAAAAAGAACCCAGCTAAAATGAACCCCAAGTATAAGATTTATATAATACCATAACAAAAACAAATATGCAGAAACACTGACAGAAGTAAAAGATGGGAGGATGGTTATAAATCCTCAGTGTGGGTGAGGAAGGTTATTTTGATTCTTCCTGGGTATATCTTGATATCTTTGTTAAAGGACTCAACTTTCCAGAGATAAAGGGAGATTAATACTGGTTTATATATAGGGTTCGTATTGATTAGGGAAAGAAGATTACCTTGAAGCTTATATCTATATGTATATTAAAAAAAGAGAAAAGGAAAGGAAAAATACAGGTATATGTATGAAAACAATTTAAAAGGTTATTATGGAATATGTTGTATTAAACCTCTAGTTGTAATGGTAAGTAGGTTAAAAGAATTAAAAAGAGGGGTGCCTGGGTGGCTCAGTGAGTTAAAGCCTCTGCCTTTAGCTCAGGTCATGATCCCAGGGTCCTGGGATTGAGCCCCGTGTTGGGCTCTCTGTTTAGCTGGGAGCCTGCCTCCCCACCCCCTCTCTGCTTGCTGCTCTGCCTACTTGTGATCTCTGTTAAATAAAAAAAAAAATCTTTAAAAAAATTTAAAAAAAAACAAGAATAGTGAGAACGAATTAAAAATAAAAGTTCTATCTATGAAATGTACATGTTTTAGGACAATATCAGGAGCTTAATATCTTGTTTTCCCCTAATATTGGGGTTTTACAGTTTTATGGGGACCCTGTAGTAGTTGTCCTCTCATTCTTTCAGCTGGCTTTCTGGGGGAGGGACCTGCCTTGTTTTTTTCAGTCCGTCTTGCTTGGGTTGAGTCCTCTTGCTCCCTATCAAGGGCCTGGGCTCTGTGGAAACTGGTTTTTCAGGCTTTTGTTCTCTGGAGGTTTTTGTTCTTTGGCAGCTTTTTTCCCCCTTTTTTCCCCATTTTATTATATTTTATTTCTTTTCAGTGTTCCAGAATTCATTGTTTATGTACCATACCCAGTGCTCTGTGCAATACATGCCCTCCTTAATACCCACCACCAGGCTCACCCAACCCCCCACCCTCTCCCCTCCAAAACCCTCAGTTTGTTTCTCAGAGTCCACAGTCTCGTGGTTCGTCTCCCCTTCCAATTTCACCATCTCACTTCTCCGCTCCATCTCCCAATGTCCTCCATGTTATTCCTTATACTCCACAAGTAACTGAAACAGTATGATAATTGACACTTTCTGCTTGACTTATTTTGCTCAGCATAATCTCTTCCAGTCCCATCCACGTTGATACAAAAGTTGGAGTATTATACCTTCATCAGAAAGGATGAGTACCCATAGTGTATATGGACCACATCTTCTTTACCCACTCATCCATTGAAGGGCATCTTGGTTCTTTCCACAGTTTGGCAACTGTGGCCATTGCTGTTATGAACATTGGGGTACAGGTGGCCCCTCCTTTCACTACACCAGTATCTTTGGGGTAAATACCCAATAGTGCAACTGCAGGGTCATAGCATAGCTCTATTTTTAATTTCTCATGAACAGACACTTCTCCAAAGAAGACATACAAATGGCTATCAGACACATGAAAAATGTTCATCATCATTAGCCATCAGGGAGATTCAAATCAAAACCACATTGAGATACCACCTTACACTAGTTAGAATGGCCAAAATTAACAAGACAGTAAACAACAAGTGTTGGAGAGGTATGGAGAAAGGGGAACCCTCTTACACTGTTGGTGGGAATGCAAGTTGGTGCAGCCACTTTGGAAACAGTGTGGAGATTCTTTGGTGGCTTTTTGTGGCTTTTCAGAGGTTTAGTGGAAAGCAAACTGCGCCCAGACCTCCTTTTCCAAGAGAAACCTCAGTTCACTCCCTTCTGTGTGGTCCAGAACACAGATTCCCCCTTGAAAACTCCACTGAGCTGTGCAACCTCCTACAGGGAGTGCAAGTCCCCAGCCACCATCTCAGGGGTCGCGTGAAGCACCTGCTTTTCTTTGCACCCCCGTGCTACTAAAACAGTGAGCGATATTGGTCCAGGGAGCCCACTTCCAGTGGCTGCCTTTGCTGTCTGGGGTTCAGAACTCAGGGTTTCACAGGTCACTGCCCACCTGAGATATCCCAACCAGAGATCTCACTGAGTTCCTTCAAGTCCAGGCTGGGAGTGTCCAAACTCTCCGCCGGTCCTAGAGACAGCTGGCTAGCACCAGCATGGAGCTCTCTCAGGTGCCGGTAGGGAGCACGATTCAGACCCCAGTTGCGCAGTGAGCACAGAGTACAAAAGGCTGTGGTTCTCTAGAACTGTGGTTCTTGTAGAGTGCCCACTAGACTCCCTCATTTGGGGCAGGAGTGTGCCCTGGCCCAAGAGGTGGTGCAAGCCATGCGACCCTGGGGTCTCCAGGACCAGGAACTGGAAACTCTGCTGCCACACACTCTCTGGCCTGGGTGGTTCACCAGCGGTGGTTGTCCTGGGTCTGTAGGCTTAGGCCCATGTCTGTGACTGCCTGATTCCACCCGTTGCCCCTTAAGATCTTTTGCACTTTTTGAGTGCCTTTAACTGGACTCCAAGTTAATGCTGGTCCCCAATCACAAGGCACTCTCATATTGGGGTATTACTTTCCAATGGGTCACTTCTGGTTTATCCTCCAGTATCAGTCTGATCATTCCCACTCCACTTTACCTGTCCACTGATGTCTTCTGCCCCCGTAGAGATCCAGAAGTGTATAATCCTACATCTCAGGCTGATTTCATGGGTGTTCAGAGTGTTCTGGTAGATAATTAGCTCTCTTTAGGGGACCGGTTGAAACAGGGTCTCCTACTCCTTCTCCATCTTGCCCCTCCTCTATGAACATATTTTTAATGCTATTTTGAAGTCTTTGCCTGCAGCGTTGTGTCATCGCCCAATTACTTGGACAAGTTTGTGCCTCAACAACTCAAACCCTAATACTTCTGCCTCTGCTGCTGGGGCTGTATGTGGTTGGAGCAATTCTTTCAGAGGTATAACAAGTTGCAAGCCTCTCTGAGCTCTTCCCTGGATAGCCTTAATTTAGTGCTCTGTTAGGAATATGTAGAAAGTTTATTATCTCAATCTCATGATGCTTTTGTTGCAAAATCTTCCTGTTAAATTTCTAGCTGATTTTCTGCCCTCCCTGAACTAAGAGACCCACCTCAGTTGATAAAGATGTGGATGTTCATTATCTGCTCCCAACCATGACCGCCATGTCCTAACAGTAAATCTGCAGATTCTTGCCCCACTCCCAGGTCAGGGGAATACGAACGCCTCCAGGAAAGAAGGTCACAGACTTGCTGCACTTACCTGATACAGTAAAATCTTTTCATGAGTAAACATATCTCAAGGTCTTTTCCTCCTTTTGCCATTTTCTGGTGAGCTGAAATACTTGTTTTTAATCATTTTTTCCAGTTCTAAACTTGTTTTCTTATTGGAAGAAATTGTCCAATGTCCATATGTGCCATTAACAGGTATAGAAAGTTTTCTTAGGGAAATTGGAAGGGGAGGTGAACCATGAGAGACTATGGACTCTGAAAAACAACCTGAGGGTTTTGAAGGGGCGGGGTGGGAGGGTGGGGGAACCAGGTGGTGGGTATTAGGGAGGGCACAGATTGCATGGAGCACTGGGTGTGGTGAAAAAACAATGAATACTGTTACGCTGAACATAAATAAAAAATTTAAAAAAAAAAAAAAAAAAATTTGACCAACAATTTGCTTACTGAATGTCATTTAAAAATAAAAAAGTTTAAAGTTTAGATAGTTGGAGGGTGTCATATAGTATGTGTTATAATTGCTCAATCAGTGGCACTCAAGTGAACATAATTAAGAGAAAAATTAAGTAATTTTTAAAAGTGTATTTAGGAAGCTGTAGACTTATTTTCCCTACAGTTCTTATCACTATATGCCATAATTTTTGTTTCACTTACTTGGTTTATTGTCTGTCTCCTCTCTACTGCAGTGTAAACTTCATGAAGGCAGGGATGTTTATGTATTTTATTTTCTGCTCTAACTTCTCCATCAAGGATTGTGCCTTGCTCATAGTAGGGACATAAATATTGTTGAATAAATAATAATTAATGAACATGAGATTACCTTTAAGTAGCTTTCTCAGCAAATTGCAAATACAAATACAGCAAAAAAAAAAAGCACTTATTTATATAGCCAAGAAAATATCTGTGCCATACCATATGCTGAACCTATTTTACAATTTTTAAAAGTCTTTTATTTAAATTCTTGTTAGTTAACATACAGTGTAATTCAGTTTCAGATGTAAAATACAGTGATTCTACCCTCTCATCTATCACTCGGTGCTCATCACAAGGGCACCCCTTAATCTTCATCACCTATTTAACCCACATTTTGAGTGGAAACCATTTTATTTTTTATTCTCACACTGATTATACTGATAAGGAAGTCAATAGTATGTGCCATGGAAAAACTATGACATTATTCCAGCCAATTGGTTTACTTATCTTTGTATATTTTTAATCCATGAAAATAGATGATAAAGAAAATAGATGCAATTTTTGAATTAAGGCAAATGTGACTTAAGTATTAGTTTTATGGGTTGGAATCTATTATGTGCTCTTTCTAAATTATTGTTGAATTTGTTATTTGGGTCCATGTTTTAGATTAAAAATCAAAATGAGAGTTGACATGTGAAATAACTATTTTTGGAAAGTAAAAATGTCCATTTGGATGAGAAAAGTAGAAATGAACTGTTTAATGTCTGTTTTGAATTCCTAAAACTGTTTTTGGGGCTGTTTTCTAATCACTTTTGTGCTCTGGAATAGCATATTGACTTATGGAACTTCTATGTTGTCTCAGCCAAAAGAATGACAAGATGAACTTGGCCAGACATTAATGTAAATACCATCAATTGGATATAACCTTAAAATTTCAGTTAAGGGAAATTTGGCTTAATGCCCATACATGGACATATGACCCTAAGTATATTATTAATTGGAGCTCAATTAACGGATGGTTATTAAGAGACTAATATTATTTTAAGATTTATTTTCATATATGGTTGAGGAGGACCCAAAATCAGAATAGTGATGATTCAGTTCTATTCTTAACTGTTCAAAACTGACTTAGAGCTTTGGTGAAAGGCCCAGAACAACATTGCCAAAGGACTGAAGGACTCAGTGATGTTTTGCAAGGGGAGGAGAAGATTTAATAGTTCCCTGATAGTTCTCTTCTCATATTTTAGAAAGCTTAGTTGGCCTAGAGGATAGAATTAATATCTGAAAGTATGAAGAGTCAAATTTGGGATTAATATGAGGTAGTTTTTCTTTTTTCCACAAATATCATAGTCTGAATATAAAAGTAGTTGCCAGACTAAATGGTGAAGTTATTATAATTTCAGCATTCCAGCAAGACAACAAGCATCTCTGGAGGGAAACAAAACTTTCAGATGGTTTCTGGAACATCCTCTACTTCAGTAACTTTTCTTACTGTACCAACAAAGTAGTAATGTTAACTCATTTTATTTTCTTCATTATGAAGCAAAAGTTTTTCCATCTGTGCTTCTGTCTTAAATTTGGAGTGTGTTCTAGTCAAGGAAACTGATCTCCTCAGTTTTTAAAAATAATCTCACCTTTGGGGGCCTGGGTGGCTCAGTTGGTTGAGCGACTGCCTTCAGCTCAGGTCATAATCCTGGAGTCCCAGGATTGAGTCCTACATCGGGCTCCCTGCTCAGCAGGGAGTCTACTCTCCCTCTGAGCTCTCCACTCTCACACTCTGTCTCTCAAAAATAAATAAATAAATAAATAAATAACCTCACCTAAAATTTGAAAGGTTTAAATTTAACTTAGTTTTTAGGAGTTGTTTTGTGGGAAGGGATGATCATTTTTTTACTAGAAAATAAAATCTTTGTGTGTCTCTTATTGTTTTGGATAGAGGTGTGTATCCAATTCATTTAGTGAATGAATACATGAGGAATAAGAGATAAAAAATTTTGCTTCTCTTTCCTTGATTTACCTGTAAGTATTTTGTGTAGACAGGGTCTGCTAGCCTGAAATATTTTAGGAATACTAAATTTGCTTTTGTAGCTTATCTGAGGGGTAAAAAAAGGATCAGCAGTATCCTCTTCTATGCTGGATACCTACCATGGAAAGAAAGAAACATTTGTCATGTTACATCACTTCGCTATTGTTTTTTGTTGTTACCACATTCTCTCCTGACTGACACCTTCATATTTTTATATCTCCTTGTATTTTTCAAGTTCACTTGAGGATAGTTTGATTTTCATAGGCTAGTCTACAAGCTATCCTTTGGGTAAATGCCTTCATATAGTTTCAGAAATCTTATTCACCTCTTGCTCTCATTTAGGTGGATGATATAAATTAATATAGCAGACCAGAGTTAGGCAACAGGGAGTGATGGGGAGAAAGGCAAATTGAAGAGTTATCTCCATGTAAACTGGGCAACTGATGTTGTGTATTTCTTTTGGGACGTTAAAGACGTTACTGTGCGGTTTCTTTGCTTTTCTTTTTATTTTGGGTGAGAGTGGGAGGGAACTTTTTTAAAAAATTGAGTATAGTTGACACACAATGCTATATCAGTTTCAGGAGTACAACATAGTGATTCTCTATATGTTAAGCTATGCTCACCACAAGTGTAGCTCCTATCTGTCATCATACACTATTACAGTGCCACTGACTATATTCCCTATGTTGTACCTTTTATCCCTGTGACTTATTCACTGCATAACTGGAAGTCCATATCTCTAAGTCCTCTTCTCCCATTTTGCACATCCCTCCATCCCCTTCCCCTCCAGCAGCCAACAGTTTGTTCTTTTACTTATAGTTCTGATTCTGCTTTTTGTTTATTCATTTGTTTTTTTAGGTTGTGGGCAAAACATTTCCATATTTGTAAAAAGCTTTATTAATGAATTGGGAGATTTACCAGTAACTGCCATTTAAAGTTGATTATGTATAGATCATTGTTGACTACTTGTTAAAGGGTTTTAGAACAAGGTGAACAAAAACAAAACACTAAAAAATGGTGGTTTCTGTCTTCTTTTTCAGGTTATCTCCCCTCCAGAAGGCAGAAATAGTGGACCTGGTTAAGAAGCATGTAGGGGCCATAACTCTTGCCATTGGGGATGGCGCCAATGATGTTGGGATGATCCAGATGGCCCACGTGGGTGTGGGAATCAGTGGGAATGAGGGCATGCTGGCCACCAACAACTCAGATTATGCCATTGCACAGGTCAGTAGCGTGGGCATGAGAATGCTGAATGTCTGAAGTCTACCCCTGAGGACTACCCCACCCTTTAAGCTGCTTTTCATATGAAACTACCAGCGTAGGGTTTTCTTTAGTTTTGTTCTTATGTACTTTGCAGCAAAAAAAGTTTTCCTTGAGCAGTCATGGAGTTGGTCATACTAATGCCACCAAGAATCTATAGCTCTGCTAACATAATCTCTAATCCCTCAGTCTCTTCAATCTGTAATGTGTGCTGTGCTTTGTGATGTCTCTCCATGAAGATTTCTTAAAGTCTTACAATATCCCCATTTCTACTTTTTAAAAGGAGACATTGCCTCTTGGCAGGCACTTAAAAAAATTAGACTGTATATTTTAGAAAAATTATAGCTTCACAACAAAACTGAGCAGAAAATATAGAGTTCCCATATATTCCCTGCCTTCCCCCACAGACTCCTCCATCATCAACATCCCCTACCAGAGCAGTATATTTGTTATAAACGATCAACCTACATTGGCACATCATTATCATTGCCCAAAGTCCACAGTTTACAGTAGGACTCACTCTTGGTATTATACATTCTATGGACTTGGAGAAATGTATAATGAAATGATGGTGTATCCACCATCACAGTATCACTGTATCACACTGTATCATCACTGTATCACAGTAGTTTTGCTGGCTTACAAATCCTCTGCACTCTGCCTATTCATCATTCCCTCCACACACCAACCCTTGGCAACCACTGATTTTTGTACTATATTCGTGATTTTGCCTTTTCCAGAATGTCATATTCATACAGCATGTAGCCTTTTCAAATGGGCTTCTTTCACTTAGTAATATGGTTTGATATCTCATTTCTATTTAGTGATGAATAATATTCCACTTTCTGAATGTACAATACTTTATCCATTCACTTGCTGAAAAATATCTTGGTTATTTCCAAGTTTGGGCAATTATTAATAAAGTTGCTATAAATATCCATGTGCAGATATTTTTTTTTGCTCAATTAGTTTTTTTAAATTTTTTATTTCTTTTCAGCGTAACAGTATTCATTGTTTTTGCACCACACCCAGTGCTCCATGCAATCCATGCCCTCCCTAATACCCACCACCTGGCTCCCCCAACCTCCCACTCCCCGCCCCTTCAAAACCCTTAGGTTGTTTTTCAGAGTCCATAGTCTCTCATGGTTCACCTCCCCTTCCAATTTCCCTCAACTCCCTTCTCCTCTCCATCTACCCTTGTCCTCCATATTATTTGTTATGCTCCACAAATAAGTGAAACCATATGATACTTGACTCTCTCTGCTTGACTTATTTCACTCAGCATAATCTCTTCCACTCCCATCATGTTGCTACAAAAGTTGGGTATTCATCCTTTCTGATGGAGGCATAATACTCTATAGTGTATATAGACCACATCTTCCTTATCCATTCATCCATTGAAGGGTTGCCACAGTTTGGCGACCGTGGCCATTGCTGCTATAAACATTGGGGTGCAGATGGCCCTTCTTTTCACTACATCTGTATCTTTGGGGCAAATACCCAGTAGTGCAATTGCAGGGTCATAGAGAAGCTCTATTTTTAATTTCTTTTTTTTTCTAATTATTGTTATTTTTTAAATTTATTTTCAGCATAACAGTATTCATTGTTTTTGCACCACACCCAGTGCTCCATGCAATCTGTGCCCTCCCTAATACCCACCACCTGGTTCCCCCAACCTCCCACCCCCTGCCCCTTCAAAACCCTCAGGTTGTTTTTCAGAGTCCATAGTCTCTCATGGTTCACCTCCCCTTCCAATTTCCCTCAACTCCCTTCTCCTCTCCATCTACCCTTGTCCCATGTGCAGATATTTTTTAAAGTTTTCAACTCCACTGGATTTGTACCAAGGAGTGTAATTGCTACATCATATAGTAAAGGTATAAAAGTATGTTTAGTTTTATAAGGAACTGTCAAACTGCCTTCCACAGTAACTGTACCATTTATTGGAAGGCACATAAGTAGTTGTGTGTGGTCTGTGATTTACAGCCCCTGTATATTTATGTACTATCCTAGGCTGTTCAACAAGAACACCTCCTCCTTCTACATATTAATATTTTGACAGTTGAAGAATATTTTAATCAATAATTTAAAATGAGCTTTTAATGGATCTAATATTTGAGCAACTAACAATAACACTCTTTAGTCTTGCTGAATTCAGGAGCCACCTGTAACTCTTGAACATTTCCTAGGAATAATCACATACTCTGAGTAGGTCATCCCTGCTGGGACTATTTTTATGGTGGCTGTCTCGGAGGGGCTAGATGATTTAGAACCCTGTCCACAGGTAAACAGATGCCTGGAATGGAGAGGTAACAAAATGAATTCCTAGGATTCCACAGCATAGATGAAGAGCATATATTACCCCAGTGTTTGAATCAAATCCATTCTGAGACCCTTCTTACTCATAGATTAAGTGTTCTGGTTTTATAGCAGGGAAAACTAAGGCTCCTATGTGCTAGAGTATCTGTGTTAGAGAAAGTGTCAGTAAACTATGATCAAAGCACCTGTGTCTATAAATAAGCAAACGAACACACCAGATTTACCTAATCCTGTCCTAAACTGCTACATGCCATTGGGATCCATACTTCCAGTGATCTCAGCAATTATATGTGACACAAGCCTTGAGCTATTAAACAGTGTAGACACATCAGGCTGGCCAGTATCAAGTGTCCTGGGGATCCAGGGAAATATTTGTTTCTTGTTGTTGTTGTTTTGTTTTGTTTTTTAGGATTCCACATTATAAGTGAAATCAAATGGTATTTATCCTTTTCTGTTGGGCTTATTTTACTGAGCACAATACCTACTATGTCCATTCATATTGTCACAAATGGCAAGATATCATTCCTTCTCATGGTTAATATTCCATTACACACACACACACACACACACACACACACACACACAACATCTTCTTTTATCCATTCCTCTATTGATGGACACTGAAGTTGCTTCCATATTTTGGCTATTGTCAGTAATGCTTCAGTGAATATAAATGTGCATATATATCTTTTCAAGTGTTTTTGTTTTCTTTGGGTAAATACACAGTAGTGCAATTACAAGGTTATTTGGTATTTTTAATATTTCGAGGAACCGCCATACTGTTTTCCACAGTAGCTGCATCAGTTTGTAATGAGGGTTCCTTTTCCTCCACAGCCTCACCAACACCTGGTATTTCTTGACCTTTTGAATACTAGCCATTCTGGTAGGTGTGAGGTGATACCTCATTGTTTTGATTTGCATTTCCCTGCAAATTAGGTGATGTTTGCTACAAATTAGGTGATTGGTGATGTTGAAATCTTTTCATCTGTTTGTTTGCCATCTGTGTATCTTCTTTGGAAAAATGTCTGCTCCCATTTTTAAAAGTTTTTAATTTAAATTCTGGTTAGTTAACATACAGTGTAACACTAATCTCAAGTGTACAATGTAGTGATTCAACACTTTAATAAACTACCCAGTGTTCATCACAAGTGCACTCCCTAATCCCCATCACCTATTAAACCCATCTCCCCCCACCACTGCCTTTTAAAATTTGATTATTTACAGTTTTTGGGTGCTCCGTTGAATAGCTTTGTTATATATTTTGAATATTGACCCCCATAACAAATATATCATTTTCTTTTTTTTTTTTTTTTTTTTATTTTAATAAACATATAATGTATTTTTATCCCCAGGGGTACAGGTCTGTGAATCGTCTGGTTTACACATTTCACAGCACTCATCATAGCACATACCCTCCCCAATGTCCATTTCCCCACCACCCTCTCCCATCCCCCTTCCCCCCCGCAACCCTCAGTCTGTTTCTTGAGATTGAGTCTTTTATGGTTTGTCTCCCTCCCAATCCCATCTTTTCATTTTTTCTTTTCCTACCTCCCCCCAAACCCCCCCACCTTGCATCTCCACTTCCTCATATCAAAGAGATCATATGATAGTTATATTTCTCCGATTGACTTATTTCGCTAAGCATGATACCCTCTAGTTCCATCCACGTCGTCGCAAATGGCAAGATTTCATGTCTTTTGATGGCTGCATAGTATTCCATTGTGTATATATACCACATCTTCTTTATCCATTCATCTGGTGATGGACATCTAGGCTCTTTCCACAGTTTGGAAAGAACGCAAATACATGGAGACTAAACAGCATCCTTCTAAAAAATGAATGGGTCAACCAGGAAATTAAAGAAGAATTGAAAAAATTCATGGAAACAAATGATAATGAAAACACAACAGTTCAAAATCTGTGGGACACAACAAAGGCAGTCCTGAGAGGAAAATATATAGCAGTGCAAGCCTTTCTCAAGAAACAAGAAAGGTCTCAAATACACAACCTAACCCTACACCTAAAGGAGCTGGAGAGAGAACAACAAAGAAAGCCTAAACCCAGCAGGAGAAGAGAAATCATAAAGATCAGAGCAGAAATCAATGAAATAGAAACTAAAAAAACAATAGAACAAATCAACAAAACTAGGAGCTGGTTCTTTGAAAGAATTAATAAGATTGATAAGCCCCTGGCCAGACTTCTCAAAAAGAAAAGAGAAAGGACGCAAATAAATAAAATCATGAATGAAAGAGGAGAGATCACAACCAACACCAAAGAAATACAAACAATTATAAGAACATACTACGAGCAACTCTATGGCAACAAATTTGACAACCTGGAAGAAATGGATACATTTCTAGAGATGTATAAACTACCACAACTGAACCAGGAAGAAATAGATAACCTGAACAGACCCATAACCAGTAAGGAGATTGAAACAGTCATCAAAAATCTCCAAACAAACAAAAGTCCAGGACCAGACGGCTTCCCAGGGGAATTCTACCAAACATTTAAAGAAGAATTAATTCCTATTCTCCTGAAACTGTTCCAAAAAATAGAAATGGAAGGAAAACTTCCAAACTCATTCTATGAGGCCAGCATCACCTTGATCCCAAAACCAGACAAGGATCCCACCAAAAAAGAGAATTACAGACCAATATCCTTGATGAACACAGATGCGAAAATTCTCACCAAAATACTGGCCAATAGGATCCAACAGTACATTAAAAGGATTATTCACCACGACCAAGTGGGATTTATTCCAGGGCTGCAAGGTTGGTTCAACATCCGCAAATCCATCAATGTGATACAATACATTAATAAAAGAAAGAGTAAGAACCATATGATACTCTCAATAGATGCTGAAAAAGCGTTTGACAAAGTGCAGCATCCCTTCCTGATTAAAACTCTTCAAAGTGTAGGGATAGAAGGCACATACCTCAACATTATCAAAGCCATCTATGAAAAACCCAAATTTCCTCTTGTGATTGAGTTCGAGCTTCAGAGCATTGTGGTCTGAAAATATGCAGGGAATGATCTCGATCTTTTGGTACCGATTGAGACCTGATTTATGACCCAGGATGTGGTCTATTCTGGAGAATGTTCCATGTGCACTAGAGAAGAATGTATATTCTGTTGCTTTGGGATGGAATGTTCTGAATATATCTGTGATGTCCATCTGGTCCAGTGTGTCATTTAAGGCCTTTATTTCCTTGTTGATCTTTTGCTTAGATGATCTGTCCATTTCAGTGAGGGGAGTGTTAAAGTCCCCTGCTATTATTGTATTACTGTCGATGTATTTCTTTGATTTTGTTATTAATTGGTTTATATAGTTGGCTGCTCCCATGTTAGGGGCATAGATATTTAAGATTGTTAGATCTTCTTGTTGGACAGACCCTTTGAGTATGATATAGTGTCCTTCCTCATCTCTTATTATAGTCTTTGGCTTAAAATCTAATTGATCTGATATAAGGATTGCCACCCCAGCTTTCTTCTGATGTCCATTAGCATGGTACATTGTTTTCCACCCCCTCACTTTAAATCTGGAGGTGTCTTCGGGTCTAAAATGAGTTTCTTGTAGGCAGCATATGGATGGGTTTTGTTTTTTTATCCATTCTGATACCCTGTGTCTTTTGATTGGGGCATTTAGCCCATTAACATTCAGGGTAACTATTGAGAGATATGAATTTAGTGCCATTGTATTGCCTGTAAGATGATTGTTACTGTATATTGTTTCTGTTTCTTTCTGATCTACTACTTTTAGGGTCTCTCTTTGCTTAGAGGACCCCTTTCAATATTTCCTGTAGAGCTGGTTTGGTGTTTGCAAATTCTTTCAGCTTTTGTTTGTCCTGGAAGCTCTTTATCTCTCCTTCTATTTTCAATGATAGCCTAGCCGGATATAGTATTCTTGGCTGCATGTTTTTCTCGTTTAGTGCTCTGAATATATCATGCCAGTTCTTTCTGGCCTGCCAGGTCTCTGTGGATAGGTCCGCTGCCAATCTAATGTTTTTACCCTTGTATGTTACAGACTTCTTTTCCCGGGCTGCTTTCAGGATTTTCTCTTTGTCGCTAAGACTTGTAAATTTTACTATCAGGTGACGAGGTGTGGACCTATTTTTATTGATTTTGAGGGGCGTTCTTAGCATCTCCTGGATTTTGATGTTTGTTCCCTTTGCCATATTAGGGAAATTCTCTCCAATAATTGTCTCCAATATACCTTCTGCTCCCCTCTCTCTTTCTTCTTCTTCTGGAATCCCAATTATTCTAATGTTGTGTCGTCTTATGGTGTCACTTATCTCTCGAATCCTCTCCTCGTGTTCCAGTAGTTGTTTGTCTCTCTTTTGCTCAGCTTCTTTATTCTCTGTCATTTGGTCTTCTATGTCACTAATTCTTTCTTCTGCCTCATTTATCCTGGCAGTGAGAGCTTCCATTTTTGATTGCACCTCATGAATAGCTTTTTTTATTTCAACTTGGTTAGATTTTAGTTCTTTTATTTCTCCAGAAAGGGCTTTTATCTCTCCGGAGAGGGTTTCTCTAATATCTTCTATGCCTTTTTCGAGCCCGGCTAGAACCTTGAGAATTGTCATTCTGAACTCTAGATCTGTCATGCTACCTATGTCTGTATTGATTAGGTCTCCAGCCTTCGGTACGGCCTCTTGTTCTTTTTTTTGAGGTGAGTTTTTCCGCCTTGTCATTTTGTCCAGGTAGGATTTGCTTTCTCCTGCTGTGGAATTCCGCTGTTCTTGGTGACTGAAGTTGGTTTTGGATGGTTTCTTGTTGATCTTCTGGGGGAGGGGCCTGTTGTAGTGATTCTCAAGTGTCTTTGCCGCAGGCGGAATTGCACCACCCTTGCCAGGGGCCGGGCTAAGTAATCCGCTTGGGTTCGCTTTCGGGAGCTTTTGTTCCCTGAGCGCTTTCCGTAGAGTTCCGGAGGACGGGAATGAAGATGGCGGCCTCCCAATCTCTCGGCCCAGAGGAGCCGAGAGCTTGGGGTTCCGCTCCTCAGTGCGCTCTCAGAGCAAAGCGCCCAATAGCCCCGCCTCCCTGGCTTGCGGTCGCGCCTCGAGGAAAGCAGTCAATTGTTGGAGGTGGAGAAAAGCGCCGGGTCGCTTTTGTCTCCGTGGCCTCCGGCCGCGCTCCGAGCCCACCCAGCCTGCGACCGGCACAAGGTAACCCCGGGCTTAGAGCTCACTCCTCGGCTCTGTCGCTATAGCCGGCTTCCCCGCTCTAATACCTGCGAGCTCTGCGGCACTCAGACACCCCCAGTCCTTCTGTGACCCCGCGGGTCCTGGGGTTATGCTGACCCCGCCTGGGTTTCCCCCCAGTTTAGCCTCTGGAGCGATGTCTCCCAGTGGAGCCGACTTTTAAAAGTCCCGATTTTGTGCTCCGTCGCTCCGCCGCTTGCCGGGTGTCGGCCCCTCCCCCCGGGGTCTATCTTCCCGTCGCTTTGGATTCACTTCTCCGCAGGTCCTACCTTTCAGAAAGTGATCGATTTTCTGTTTCTGGGATTGTTGCTCTTCTTCTCTTCGATTTCCCGTTGGATTTATAGGTGTTCACAATGGTTAGATAAGCTATCTAGCTGATCTCCTGCTACCCGATGTCGTCTCAGCCTGCTACTTCTCCGCCATCTTGACTCCTCCCCCCCAAATATATCATTTTCTAATGTCTTCTCCCACATAGTAGGTTACCTTTTCATTTTGTCAATGATTTCCTTTGCTGTGTAAAAGATTTTAGTTTTGATGTAGTCCCCATAGTTTATTTTTGCTTTTGTTTTCCTTGCCTGAGGAGATATATCTAGAAAAGTGTTGCTAAGGTCAATGTCCAGGAGATTGCTGCCTTTGTTTTTTTCTTTTATCAAGTTTTTATTTAAATTCCAGTCAGTTAACATACAGTGTAATATTAGTTTCAGGTGTAGAGTTTAAGGATTCATCACCTATGATGCCCAGTGCTCATCACAAGTGCCCTGGGTTTCAAGTCAGACATTTAGGTCATTAATTCATTTTGAGTTTACTTTTCTGTATTATGTAAGAAAGCAGTCTAGTTTCATTCTTTTGCATGTAGCTTTCCAATTTTCCCAACATCTTTTTTGAAGAGACTGTCTTTTCCCCCATTGTATATTCTTGTCTCCTTTGCTATAGATTAATTGACCATATAAGTGTGGGGTAATTTTCAGCTCTCTGTTCTTTTTTTTTTTTAGATTATTAACATACAGTGTATTATTTGTTTCAGGGGTACAGGTCTGTGATTCATCAGTCTTACACAACACACAGCACTCAGCACAACATATACCCTCCCTAATGTCCATCACCCAGTTACCCCATCCCTACCCCTCCCCTCCAGCAACCCTCAGTTTGTTTTCTGAGATTAAGAGTCTCTTATGCTTTGTCTCCCTCTCTGGTTTCCTCTTGTTTCATTTTTCCTCTCTATTCCCCTATGATCCTCTGCTTTCTTTCTTAAATTCTGCATATCGGTGAGATCATATGAAAATAGTCTTTCTCTGACTTATTTCACACAACATAATATCCTCTAGTTCCACCACGTCACTGCAAATGGCAAGATTTCATTTTTTAATGGTTATATAATATTCCATTGTATATATATATACCACATTTTATTTATCCATTTATCTGTTGATAGACATTTAGGCTCTTTCCATAGTTTGGCTATTGTGGACATTGCTGCTGGGGTTTGCATGCCCCTTTGGCTCACCACATTTGTATCTTTGAGGTAAATACCTAGTAGTGCAATTGCTGGGTTGTAGGGTAGCTTTTTTTAACTTTCTGAGCAACCTCCATACTGTTTTCCAGAGTGGCTGCACCAGTTTGCATTCCCACCAACAGCGTAGGCGGGTTCCCCTTTCTCCACATCCTTGCCAACATTTGTTGTTTCCTGACTTATTAATTTTAGCCATTCTGACTGGGGTGAGGTGTGGTTTTGACTTGTATTTCCCTGATGCTGAGTGATGTTGAGCACTTTTTCATGTGTCTGTTGGCCATTTGGTTGTCTTTTTTTTTTTTAATATTTTATTTATTTATTTGACAGACAGAGACCACAAGCAGGCAGAGCAGTAGGCAGAGCAGTAGGCAGAGAGAGAGGAGGAAGCAGGTTCCCTGCTGAGCAGAGAGCCCAATGCGGGGCTCGATCCCAGGACCCTGGTATCATGACCTGAGCCAAAGGCAGAGGCCTTAACACACTGAGCCACCCAGATGCCCCCATTTTTCCATTTCTTTATGTCTTCCTCAATTTCTTTCATGAGTTTTCTGAGTACAGATCCTTTGACTCTTTGGTTAGGCTTATTTCTAGGTATCTTATGGGTTTTGGTACAATTGTAAATGGGATCGACTCCTTAATTTCTCTTTCTTCTGTTTCATTGTTAAGAGTATAGAAATGCATTGATTTCTGTGCATTGATTTTATCTCCTCCCACTTTGCTGAATTCCTATATGAGCTCTAGCAATTTTGGGGTGAATCTTTTGGGTTTTCCACATAGAGTACCATGTCATCTGTGAAGAGTCAGAGTTTGACTTCTTCTTTGCCAGTTTAGATGCCTTTTATTTCTTTTCACTGTCTGATTGCTGAGGCTAAGACTCCTAATACTATGTTAAACAACAGTTGTGTTTCTGACCTTAGGGGAAAGCTCTGTTTTCCCAAAATTGCGAATGATATTTACTGAAACCAGTTTTGTTTTCACTTTCGTTTGTTTCCATGAATTTTTAAAATTCTTCCTTAATTTCCTGGTTAACCCATTCATTCCTTAGTAGGATGTTTTTTAGCCTTCATGTATTTGAGTTCTTTCCAAATTTTCTCTTGTGATTGAGTTCATTTCAAAGCACTGTGGTCTGAAAGTATGCAGGGAATGATCCCAATCTTTTTGAACTGGCTGAGACCTGATTTGTGACCCAGTATGTGATCTCTTCTGGAGAATAAGTATTCTGTTGCTTTAGAATGGAATGCTCTGAATATATCTGTGAAGTTCATCTGGTCCAGTGTGTCATTCAAAGCCCTCGCTTCCTTGTTGATCTTCTGCTTAGATGATCTGTCCATTGCAATGAGTGTGATGTTAAAGTCCCTTACTATTATTGTATTATTATGAATGTGTTTCTTTCATTTTGTTACTGATTCATTTATATAATTGGCTGCTCCCATGTTGGGGGCATAAATATTTACAATTGTTATATCTTCTAGTTAGATAGGCCTTTTAATTATGATATAGTATCTTTCCTCATCTTCTATTATAGTCTTTGGTTTAAAATATAATCTGATATAAGGATTGCTACTGCAACTTTCTTTTGATATCCATTAGCATGATAAGTGGTTTTATACCCCCTCACTTTCAATCTGGACGTGTCTTTGGGTCTAAAATGAGTCTCCTAGAGACAACATATGGATGGGTCTTTTTTTTTTTTTTATCCAATCTGATATCCTCTTTTGATTGGAGCATTTTGTCCATTTACATTCAGAGTAATTATTGAAGATATGAATTTAGTGCCATTGTATTACTTGTAAAATCACTATTTCTGTATATTGTCTCTGTTCCTTTTTGGTCTATGCTACTTTTGGGCTCTCTCTTTGCTTAAAAGTTCCCCTTTAATATTTCTTGGTGGGCTGGTTTAGTGATCACACATTCTTTTAGTTTCTGTTTGTCCTGGAAGTTTATTTTTCCTATTTTGAATGACATCCTTGCTGGATGAAGTATTCTTGGCTGCATATTCTTTTCATTTAGCACCCTGAATGTATCATGCCAGTACTTTCTGGCCTGCAGGATCTCTGTGAATAAGTCTTCTGCCAGTCTGATGTTTCTACTCTTGTATGTTATGGTCCTCTTGTCCCAAGCTGCTTTCAGGATTTTGTCTTTGTCTCTGAGATTTGCAAGTTTCTATTATTGACTATTATAAGTCAGGGTGTTGACTTATTTTTATTTATTTTGAAGGGGGTTCTCTGTGCCTTCCGTACTTCAATGTCTGTTTCCTTCCCCAGGTTAGGTAAGTTTCCTACTATAATTTGCTCCAATACCTTCTGTTCCCCCCTCCCCCAACTTTCCTCTTCTTCTCCAATCCCAATTAGTGTAATATTGTTTCTCTCTCTCTCTTTTTTTTTAAGATTTTATTTATTTGACAGAGATCACAAGCAGGCAGAGAAGCAGGCAGAGAGGCAGGCAGAGAGAGAGAGGAAGGGAAGCAGGCTCCCCGCTGAGCAGAGAGCCCGATGCGGGGCTCAATCTTAGGACCCTGAGATCATGACCTGAGCCAAAGGCAGAGGCTTTAACCCACTCAGCCACCCAGGTGCCCTGTTTATTGTTTCTCTTTATGGTATCATTTATTTCTCAAATTCTCCCCTCATGATCCAGTAGTTTTTCTTTTTCTCAGCTTCTTTATTCTCCATAATTTTTTCTTACATATCACTAATTCTTTCTTTTGCCTTATTTATCCTAGCAGTTAGAGCCTCTATTTTTTTATTGTATCTCATTAATAGCCTTTTTGATTTTTATTTCATTAGATTTTAGTTCTTCTATTTTTCCAGAAAGGGATCCTCTAGTGTCATCTATGCTTTTTTTCAAGCCCAGCTAGTATCTTTGTAATCATTATTCTGAACTCTTCTTCTGACATCTTATTTATATCAGTACTGATTAAGTCCCTGGCAGTCAGTACTGCCTCTTGTTCTTTTTTTCTCTTTTTTCAGGTGAGTTTTCTGTCTTGTCATTCTTGCAGAAAGTGGCAGCTCTTCTATTTGTAGAGTTTCAGCTAATCTTTTTTAGATCTCTGGTTAAGTTTGCACGTGTTCAGAATGATTTGATAGCTATCTTGCTGAATTCCTGGGAGCTATCTTGCCGAATTCCTGGGACCAGACAAACTAAGATCTCCTACTTGTCTGCCATTTTGGACTATCTCCCCCATGTATTTTTTAATTTCCTATTTGATTCCTTCTTTGACTCAGGAGCTGTTTAGTAGCATATTGTTTAGCCTCCACATGTTTGTGCTTTTTCTGTTTTTTTTTTTTTTTTTCTTATAATTGGTGTGTAGCTTCATTCATATCAGTTGTAGTAAAAAAAAAGATGCTTGGTATGATTGTAATCTTCTTAAACTTATTTAGGCTTCTTTTGTGGCCTAACACATGATGTATCCTGGAGAATGTTCCATGTACACTTGAAAAGAAGGCGTATTCTATTGTTTTGGAATGGTATTTTCTGTATATGTCAAGTTCATCTGGTCTAATGTGTTGTTAAAAGACACCATTTTCTTATTCATTTTCTGCCTGGAGGATCTATTCACTGATGTGAGTGGGGTGTTACAGTCCCCTACTATTTATTATATGACTGTCAATTTTCCCTTTGTGTCTATTAATATTTGCTTTGTTTAGGTGCTCCTGTAGATAACTATAATTATTATATTCTCTTGTTTATTGATCCCTTTATCATTATGTAGTGCCCTCTTTGTCACTTGCTACAATCTTTGATTTCAAGTCTATTTTGTCTAATATAGGTATTGCCCCTGGCTTTTTTTTTTTTTTCCACTTCCATTTGCATGGCATATCTTTTTCCATCCCTTCACTTTCAGTCTGTATGTGCCTTTGGGTCTGAAGTGAGTCTCTTGCAGGCAGCATATAAATGAGTCCTATTTGATTTATCCATTTTGTCACCTTATGTCTTTTTTCAGGCATTTAGACTATTTACACAAAGTATTGATAGATATTTACTTATTGCAATTTTGTTAATTGTTTTCTGGTTGTTCTTATAGTTTTTCTTTATTCCCTTCATCTTCTCTGTTTGTCTTGTGATTTGTGATTTTCATTAGTGTTTTGCTTGTCTTTATTTCTCTTTATTTTTTGTGTATCTGCTATAAGTTTTTTGGTTTATCGTTATTATGAAGTTTTATATAACATCCAAAGTATATTGCAGACTATATTAAGTTGATGGTCTTTTAAGTCTGAACTTATTTTAAAAGTACATTTTTTCTTCTACCTCCACAATTTATGTATATTTTACATCTTTATATTTTTTAAATCCCCTTAACTATTTTTTTGAATTGATTTTACTACTTTTGTCTTTTAACCTTCATACTAGTTTACAAGTGATTGTTCCCATGATCTTTATGTTTGGTTTAACTTAGAACAGTTTTCCTTTCATAGGAAATACATGCATACATACATACATGCATATATATATATACACACACACACACACACACACACACACACACTTTTTTTTTTTACTTCTAATTATGGCCTTTTGTTTTCCACTTTAAAAAGTCTCTTAAATATTTCTTATAAGGCCAGTTTAGTGGTGATGATTTCTTTTAATTTTTGTTTAGGAAGTTCTTTATCTCATCCTGAATTCTGAATAACTTTGCTGGATGGGATATTCTTGGTTGTGTGTTTTTTCCTTTCAGCATTTTGAATATATCGTGGTATTACCTTCTGAGCTGCAATATTCCTGCTGAAATTTATTGTCATTATTATATGTTATTGTGTGGATGTCTTATTGGAACTCCCTGTGCTTCCTGAATCTGAATGTCTGTTTCCTTTCCTAGGTTAGGGAAGTTTTCAGTTATTATTTATGCAGATAAACTTATCTGCCTCTTACTCTCTCCTCCCTCTGAAACCTCTGTAATGTGAATGTTTCTTCCTTTGATGTTGTCCAAGAGATCCTTTAACCCATCCTTATTTCTTTTTTTCTTTTTATAGTTCAGCTTGGGTGCTTTCCATTACCTGTCCTCCAGATTATTGATCCATTCTTCTGTATCCTCTAATCTACTTTCATTTCCCCGTAGTGTATCTTTTATTTCAATTACTGTATTTTTTTTCTAGTTTTTCTCCCCCCCCCCACATTATTTGTATTCTTCAACCCTGATTGGTTCTTTTTTTATATTTTTTATTTCTTTGTTGAAGGTCTCATTGAGTTTATCCACTCTTCCCTCTAGTCTGGTAAGCATCTTTATGATCATTACTTTAAAATCTTTATCAGGTAGGTTGGATATTTCTGTTTTTAGTTCTCTCTCTCTCTTTTGAGGTTTTTGTCTTGTTCTTTCATTTGGAGCATATTCCTCTATCTTCTCATTTTACTTGGCTTTCTGTGTTTTTATGAATTAGGCAGAACAGCTTCTCTCCTAAGCTTAAAGGAATGTGTATGGTTGTCCCTCATGTAGACTGTGTGTGCCTGGTCACTTTGGCTGCCTGGCTGGAGCTGTGCCTGGCATAGGATGAGATTCCCAAGGCATTCTTTGCTAGAGCCACCCTGGTGGGATGGCCTGAGCTGCACTAAGCATATAACAGGATGTTCTTAGGTTTCTCTTGGTGTCCTGGAAGGACAGCTGAAGCTGAAGTGCATATAAGTCGGGTGTCCTTGGGTACTCTACACAGGGGGCACTCTGGCAGGTGGCTGGTGCCAAGGGAGGCTCAAGACATAGGTTCCTAGGCTCTTTGTGTAGGGTGATTGGAGCTGAGGTGTGTATAGTCCAAGGGGTTCCCAGGGCAATCTGCTCAGGACATATCCTGGTGAGTGGTGCGGCGCCAAAGTAGTGTGGGCCAGGAGTGTTCTGGGATGCTTTGCTCCTGTGTCACCTTAGTGAGATGACTGGGGTTGTAGTGAGTGCTGACCTGGATTGTCCCAGTGGTGCCATGCTGGGCCCACCTTGGGCTGAAGTGGGCTAGGGGTCTAGGCTTACCGAGGTGGTAGACTGGCTAGGGCAAAGTAAGCTTCCATCTACACCATCAAGGTGGAAAAGGAACAAACTGTGGCACCTAGCAGCCCCTCCAACCTAGACTTTTCTAGCAGCCCCCCACATTATTTGTCAGAGTTTCAGGGTTGGCTCTTTTATATTCTAGTTGCTCTTTTAAAGTAAGGGGTTTTGTTTTGTTTTGTTTTTCTGGATGTCTGGGACTGGTATGGGCTAAGGGCCTGGGGCTTGCTGAGGCAATAGGCTGGCTGTGGCATGCAGACCATGTTCTTGTTGGTAACTATTAAAGTAGAGGGAGAACACAAACCATGGTACTCATTAGCCCCTCTCACCTGGAGAGAGTTCAAGGGAATCATCTATTGTTTGGGAGGGTTCTGGGGATGGTTCCTTTATATTCTAGTTGCCTTTTTAGACTGTGGCTTTTTTTTTCTGTACCCCAGGACATATTAATCTTCTTGTGGTCATTAAGTACTACTATTGCTCCCCACTGCATTTTGCAGTGTCGTGGTGGGTATTCCTTTTCTTACTGTGTCTCCATCTATCTTTTATGGTGCAGAAGCTATTCAAGAGGAATAAATAGGTGTAAATTTGATGTATCTGAGAAGCAGGTGATTTGAGGGTCTTCGTGTGTCACCATCTTGGAGCAGACGTTCCAAGTTTTCTTTTCTTCCTTCCACCCACCCCTAAAGTGCCACACCAAGACAGTCACTAATGCAGGAGATTGATTTGATTTGTGCTCAGGCCCCTATTAAAAGGCTATCTCATGTCAATGATAATACTTTAAGCCACATTGGGGTTTTTTCCCCTCCATCTTACTTTGACCCAAGAGCAGCTTTGACTGCAAAGAGGTAGAAGGCATTCTGCCAATGATGTGTGCCATCTTATACTTTTGCAGAATGAATCTTATCTCCAGAACTGTAAGTTGAAATTTTCCCATTTCTGCCCCATCTGCCTCTAGCCTTTCATATGTATTCTGCAGCAGTGGTCAAACAAATGTCTTTTACTCTGCTCTTTCTAGGTAATATACAACTTTCTCTTCTCAGAGTATAGTAGTATAACATTTAACTCACAACCTGGGTCATTTTATTCTCTGGAAAGTGTAAATTATTCTCTTCCTTCTCCCCACAGTTCTTAATATTTTAAAATTATCCCAAGAAATGGAACTCTGACTTTAAACAACAGCAAAGCTAAACACTGAAGCATTAGGAATATTTTCTATTGTGACTCAAGTTTAATATCAAGTTCTGGGTAATAACAAACAAAAATCTTTCTTTAATTCACTTATTTCTCATTTAGCTCTACCTTTTCTGATTGAGCATCTTCTGCCCCATTGTGCTCTCTCATGATCCAAAATCTTAAATGCTCTTTTTTTTTTAAGTTTCAAGTTTTTTATACATACCAACTTGTGCCATTTTGAAGTAAGTATTTAATTCCAGGAGTCATTAAATTATGGGAATTACTTCATTTTGTGGAATAACTCTCCTGAATCGTCATTCATTCAAAAACATAATCACTAAGCAAATACCATATTCTTGGCATGTTTCTGGGTGTTTAGGACTCATAAGTAAATTAAACAATGAGACCTACTCTCACAGAGTTTCCATTGTAGGAAATAAAAATATACAGTAATGCCTGTCATTTGTTAGAAGGTAATCACTGCTATGAAAGCGTGTATGAATATGAGGGTAAGGAGGTTCACCAACACTGCAGAACCTGCATATAATCTTCATTTTTAATTTTAACATTTTATTTATTATATGAAGTGGGGAACTGATTCCTGTAAGACTTTGTTACTTACACCTGATCACACACACACAAAAGAGTGATTTAACCTGAGTTCTTGTTTCTAATAGGATGTTCCTTTCATTAAATAATTCTGTCCCATTACCATGATTGTATACCCTGATGTATATCAGATTAAAAGCCTTGCACACTCCAAGTGAAAATCCAGGACACATTCACTGGGCAAGAAATATGGTGTTAAAAAATTTTTTTAGTGATAAGAGAAGTTAAGTTTATAAAGCTTTAAAAAAATTTCTTTATAGAGAACTGCCATGTCAGGTTGTCTGCGAAATTGGTTTCATTCCACTTCCTTCTATGTTGTATTTTCTAGAGCGGGAACTCTGAGGTGTGAAATGCTGAGAAAATGATGTTTTGTGGGTTTTGTCACTAAATGATAGACTCATTTGAAATTGCACTGACTGTTGTTTCCTTCTTTTAGTTTAGCTACTTGGAGAAGCTTCTGCTGGTTCATGGAGCTTGGAATCATTTTCGAGTGACAAAGTGTATATTGTATTGTTTCTACAAAAATGTAGTGTTATATGTTATTGAGGTAAGAAAAGAGATACACTTTCTTTCATGGAATAGTTAGGTCTTTCTTTGACACCAGGCTTGGTACTTTAGGGTTTTGGGGTTTTTTTCCCCTATATTTGTATCACTTAAATTACCATTACATAATTCTGTGTTAGGCTTTCACTTAGAGTTATTCATCATCCTGACTTAAAAAATACCCATGTAAACCTTTATTTTAGCTATGGAAACATATTTTTAAATATTTTATTTTTAAATAATTATAGATTCATAGGAAGTTATAACAAATATTTTTAGAAGGTCCTGCAAAACATTCACCCAATTTTCCCCAAAGAACACCTTGAATAACTCTTGGACAGTATCAAATATCAAATATCAGGATATAACCAACAGAGCTTATTCATATTTCACCAGCTTTACACATACTTGTATATGTAATTCTGTATACTTTTATCCACTTGTAGATTGATGCAAACACCAAAGAAATCAAGGCAGAGGACTATTTCCCTCCCCAACCCTCCCCCAATGATATAAACCAGTTCCCATACCACAAGGATCCCCTTCATGCTACCCCTTTATATTCACATCCACCCCTAACCCCTGACAGTAACTAATCTGTTTCTTACCCTTATAATTTTGTTCCTTCAAGAATATTATAAAGGCGGAATCATGTAGTATATAACCTTTTGAGACTGTTTTTTTTCAGTCAGTATAATTCCCTTTAGACTGATACAAGTTGTTCCCTGTACCATTTGTTCTCTTCCCATAACATTTATCATCCACCTATTGAAGAGCATTTGTGTGCAGGTTTTGTACAAACACAAGTTTTCACTTATTCAGGACAAATGTCCAGGGTACAATTTCTGGATCATATGGTAAGTGCATGTTTAGTTTTGAAAGAAACTATCAACTATTTTCCAGAGTCACTTTACCATTTTCAGTTCCTGCCAGCAAAGCATCTGTTATCTTGTTTCTCTGGATCTTTACCAGCACTTGATTTTATAACTATTTATTTTTTTAGCCATACTGATAGATGGGTAGTGATACATCACTGTGGTTTTAAATTGCGTATCCATAGGGGCTAATGATGTTGAACATCTTCTCATGTACTTATTTGCTATCTTCATATCTTCTTCAGTGAAATGTGTCTTCATATTTTTTGTTCATTTTCTAATTGAACCGCTTTTTTGCTCTTAAGTTTTGAGACTTCACATATTTTAGATATTAGTCCTCTGGCAGATAAGTAGTTTGCAAATATTTTCTTCCAGTCTGTATCATGTTGTTTTGTCATCTTAATAGAGTCAGAGTACAAAAGTTTTTAATTTTAATATATTCCAATTTATATATTTTCCTTTTATAGATCATGCTTTTGGTTCTATGTCAAAAAACTTTTTGCCTAGCTCTAGATTCCAAAGATTTTCTTCTCTGTAGTTTTCTAAAAGTGTTTTACATTTAATGTCATGTTTCATTTTCAGTTGATTTTTGTGTATAGTGGAGGGTTTAGATTGTCTAGTTGCTTTGTCCATAGAGATCCAATTATTTCAGTACTATTTGATGAAAAGACTATCCTTCCATTACATTGATTTTCCACCTTTGTCAAAAATCAGCTGGGCAAATAATGAAGAAATAGAGAATATGAACACACTATAGTAAGGAGATGAGATCAGTAATCGAACACGTCCCTGGAAAATTATACCAATCATTCAAAGAAGAATTAACACCAGTCTTCCTCAAACTCTTCCAAAAAGTTAGAGAAAGTAACACTTACAAACTCGTTTCAAAGAGGGATATCTTCTAAATTCATCCATGTTTTTGCAAATGATGGGATCTCATGCTTTTTTATGGTTGAGCAACATCTCATTATATATGTATATGTATCACATCTTCTTTATCCATTCATCTATTGATGAACACGTGGGTTGTTTCCACCTTTTTCCTGTTGTAAATAATCCTGCAATAAATATAGAGGGGCATAAATCTTTTTGAATTAGGAGTTCTCCTTTCTTTGGCTGGGCCAGTTACAATTGTTAGTAGCTGCAGATGCTACAATTTGCTGAAGCAATAGACAAAATCATTCAGAACCTTCATAACTCAATATCGTGCTTTACTGAAGCAATGCATTATTGGACAATGAAATCTAAATATTTCATTAAAATTATTTCTTGATAGAGAAAGGACAGTAACAAAGAATGAAATTTCTAAAATAAATGGACTGGCTTTCTGTTAGGCTCACTTGATTTTACTTATATTTTGGTAAACTCCCATTTAATGACAAAGAAAGAATGATAAAGTACAGTATCTTAAGTACTCCAATGAATGGAAACATTTAGGTCAATATTGATATAAAACGTCTTGAACTTTCTTCTCTTTCAGCTTTGGTTTGCCTTTGTTAATGGATTTTCTGGGCAGATTATATTTGAACATTGGTGCATAAGCTTGTACAATGTGGTAAGCATTCCCCATCTCTATCTGAGAGCATGCTGTTTATGTCTGGGAAGTGTATCTAAGTCAATCATCTGCACATAGCAGGCAGCACAAGCTCATCTTTAGAGCCTTTGTTGCTGCAACACATCTTGCAGAATCCCATACTCGGCACACATGGTTTCAATCATAAGAGATCATTCTGTAGCAACTACATTAAATTTCTGTGCAATGCATTTTGATAATAAAGCCAAAACCTCCTTACTATATGCTTGTACAATGTTTTTAGGCTTTTAAGCCAAGTAGTTATTATTGAACTCTACCTCTATCTATTCAATATATATAAAGCATTTAATTAATATTTATTTGTATCTTCATATGTGGGTGTGTGTTTATAGTATAATTCCCTGGCTTTTTAAACCTCCTGGTAGAAAATTTGTCCTTTGGTAAATATTTCACCCTGTCTTTGTATGAAATGATGAATTTTGATATGAAGTCCTATAATAATAAACAATTTTCTGAAACTAACAATCCCATACCATACTTAACTCATTTAAAATTAAAAAACTAGAAATAAACAGTATGGTTAAATGGTCTTTTAATTCACCTTTGAATTTTTGTTTTATTTTTCTTGTTTATTATTCCACTTTAGAGGTTAGGGATACCTAGCATAAAAATCAGGTTCCTAATGAGTATATCAGGACCTTTCTTTGCTGCTGTATGTATGCATTATCATAGCATATTACGATCTGATACTCTGTGCCTTAATCCCTAAAATTCTGTCTTCTAGGGGCTTAAATTCTGAAACAGCATAGACAAAAGTCATTGAGTGTCCAATAATACAGAAATGTCAGTGCTATGAATAGTTAGTTGTATATATGTCAATTCTAGACATATTTGGCTAGAGCACTACATCAGTGGACCTAAGGTCATACACATATTTGTCTCTACCAGGCTTTTGGTCACAGATGACAATACTCATTTTTTTAAAAGTTTCATTACAGACTGGGATGGTAGAGTCTTTGTGTGAGAAAATTCACTATGAATGCATAAGCCACAGAGATTGGTCAATGGAATTTTTTTTAAAAAATAAACAGTAAATGAGGGCTATAGCAGGAAACAAAATTATGGACATTTTAGGATAATATATGATGACTTATTAATGTCTGTTGACTTATTAAATATTATCTCATTAAATATATATTTTATAGATGGGAAAAAGATGAGGTCTAGGACATTTCAAATAGTTACTAGCAATAAGAGAGCCAGATTGCTTATTTAATAACTAAATTTAAATAGGTAGTCATACTGTTTCTGGATTTGTTTTCAAACATTAAACAACAGGCTTCTCATGGCTGTTATCCTTGAGAGAAGAACTATTTCCAAGCCACGGTGCAGGAAGATGGATCCAAAAGAAAACCCAGGTGTCTTAATGAATTGAAGACACAGAGGTTGGAGCTCAGTGTGAGCCCAGGTAGCTAGAATGTCAAAGAGGGAACTGTACTGAGAGAGACAGAAAGAATGACTATGAAGATCTGTAGAGAGCCCTCTTGAGTCTTTGGTTGTGGTTTGTGTATCAATTAGAAAAATCTACCCAAAGCTAGGGAAAGAACTACCAGAAAGCAGTAGGATGAATTCTTAGAGCTAAATCAGGGCTAGGAATAACTTGTTACACATGATATTGGGAAAACTTAAGTTACATTTTTAAAAATAAAGATAAATTAGACCTATAATAAACACTATTCTAGGCCCATAATAATAAAACTTAAAAGCAAACTTAAAAAAAATCAAACTATTTGCAAGTTACTTACCTACAAATTGGAACACAGGCAAACAATATTTAAAGAGATGAGATGTCCTTCAACAGATGAATGGATAAAGAAGATGTGGTTCGTATATACAATGGAATATTATTCAGCCATCAGAAAGGATGAATATCCACCATTTGCATGGACATGGATACAGCTGGAGAGGATTATGCTAAGTGAAATAAGTCAAGCAGAGAAAGACAATTATCATATGGCTTCACTCATAGGTGGAATATAAGAAACAGTATAGAGGATCATAGGGGAAGAGAGGGCAAACTGAATGGGAAGAAATCAGAGGGGAGACAAACCATGAAATGCTCTGGAGTCCAAGAAACAGACTGAGGGTTACAGAGGGGAAAGGGATGGAGGAATGGGGTAACTTAGTGATGGATATTAAGGAGGGCATGTGTGGTGATGAGCACTGTGTGTTATATACAACTAATGAATCATTGAACCCCACATCAAAAACTAATGATGTACTATATGTTGGCTAACTGAACATAATAAAAAATTCAAAAAATTAAAAATAAATAAAACTTAGGGAAAAAAAGAGAAAGAGAGACTAACGGGGGTTCCAAAGCCACAGAAAACAATATATATATAAATAAAATAAGGAATTGAAAAAAAATTTACTCAACACAAAATTTGAAGTAATAAAAGATAAATGGTCATGCAAAGAAATAGGAGAATAAGATCCATAATGTGAAAAATAAGTCAATGAGAGCAGATACAAAAATTATAAAGTTGTTAGAATTAATAGATAAGAACTTAAAACAGGTATTTTAAATCCTATAAACATGTGCAAGAATATAAAGGAAGAAATGAACATAATGAGGAGAAAAACAGAAGATAATAGAAAGGAACCAAATAGAACCTTATGATAAAAAATACAAATAGAAAATGGACATTTTGCTGGATAGGATTAAGAGCAAATTAGAAACTTCAGGAATAGGATCAGTAAATATGAAGACATAGCAATTACAGAAGCACAGAGAGAAAAATCAGAAAAACACAAATGTTCTTCATAACCAAATTGTTGAAAATCAGTGATGAAGAGAATAATCTTTAAATCAACCAGATAAATATTACATATAGAAAATAAATGCATATAGAAAACCATGCATGGCAGAAAACAATGGAATATCTTCAAAGATCTGAAAGAAAAAAGAAATCCATTAACCTAAAATTCTATATGCAACAAAAATGTCTTCTGAAAATAAACCAAATAAATAGAAGATTTATCACCAGAAGACCTATAATAAATGTTAAGGGAAGCTCTTCAAACAAAAGAAAAAGTATACCAGGATGAAATTTGGGTCTATCCAAAGAAAGAAAGAGGAACAAAAATGTTAATTATGTGGGCATTAATAAAAGACTTACCCTTTTCCCCTCATTTTCAGTTAGGATAACAGATAACTGTTTAAAGCAAAATTAATAATATATTCTGGGATTTGTCATTAATTTAGAATAAAAATGTATGATAACTATAGCACAAAGAATAGGAGGAGGAATTTGGGAGTGTACTGTTATTTGAATTTTGTGATACATTGTGTATGTATACTGTAAACCTTAACAACTAAAACCACCAAAAATTATGGCTAATGAACCAATAAAGATGATAAAATCTTAATGTTCAATTACTTCAAAAGAAGTCAGTAAATAAGGTAGAGGAAGACTAAATACAACAACAACAACAAAAAAAGTGATTTAAATCCAACCATATTTATAATTACACTGAAATGCAAGTGGTCTAAATATTCTAATTAAAAGGCAGATATCGTCAGATTGGATTAACAAAATCAAAACCTACTTTGGGGACACCTGGGTGGCTCAGTTGTTAAGCGTCTGCCTTTGGCTCAGGTCACGATCCCAGGGTCCTGGGATCGAACCCCACATTAGGCTCCCTGCTCAGTGGGAAGCCTGCTTCTCCCTCTCCCACTACTTTTGCTTGTGTTCCCTTTCTCGCTGTGAGTCTCTTCATCAGATAAATAAATAAAATTTTTAAAAAGCCTACTTCAAATATAAAGACACAGATAGGTAAAAAGAAAAAGGATGAGAAAAAATTTACAATGTAAACAATAATTTTTTAAAAAGCCAAAGGGTCTATATTAATAACAGAATAATAGCCTTCAGAAATGGCTAGTGATGAAGATGAATATTTCTTAACTATAGTGTTAACTTATTAATAACACATTAGAATCCTAATATGTAAGAATAACATAGATCATTAAAAAGTAATTAAAAATGAAACATATTGATATAATTAAATGGCAAGTTAAGTAAATTAACTCTAACATTCACAGACTTAGCCTCTCCTTAATGGATAGGGTCTAGGTGCCCTGGCCAACCTATCACCTCCATGAGCTCTGGGACCCCAGTCTATACCAGCAGCAGTCGTTGGTTTCTGATGAACACTAAGAAAGTGCTTCTATGAAAAACCTAAAGCTAACATCATACCTAATGGCAAAGCCTGTTCCCCTAAGATGCAGAACAAGAGAAGAATGTGTGTTCTTACCACTTTATTCGACACCATCTATAGGTCCTAGCCAGTGTGATAAGACAAAAAAAAAAAAAAAAAAGGATTGACAATAATGCTTGCTTTAGTTGCTGCTAACATTCTGTATAAAATTCTAGAAAAAATTCTAGAAAATCTACATAGGTCTTATGTTGTGTTAGATTGTTATAATAAAGGCCCCCCAATTTGTTCACACCCTTCTGTATCCACACCTTTTGGTGTACCCACTCACACTGACTCTGGGTTTGGTCAGTGACTGGTTTAGCCAATGAGACAACAGCAGACACAAGAAGCTCAGAGATGTGAAAAATGCTTGCTCATTGAAGCTTGTACCATCTTGTTGCTTTTTGTGAAGAATCCCTGGTTAAACTGCCATAGAAACAGAAACAAAATGGAACAGAAATATGTCACTTCTGTCTTCCTGCTATTTTCCTCACTTCTCCTTTTTTAACTTCTCCCTTACCTCACCATTTTTTTTCACTTATTATTATACCTACTACTATAAGGTTCCCTCCTTGATAAGGTCCAGAACTTTTTAAAGGATCATGTATTTTTAATTTAATATGGTTGCTAGCATAATGATTGTTAATCAGATATTTGAAGAGTAGATGAATAGGAAATATCCCTTTGGTTCTGATAATAATTATCAAGATAAAGAATTTTTCTGTATTTTTTAAGTCTAACATTCACAACACTATTTAGTAACTATTATGTGCCAAGATCCGGCAAGTGAACTAGCTTATAAAACAACTGGTTCTTATGAGGGATACAGATGTCAATATTGGTAGATATATTGGTCAATATTATGCCTTTAAATACCTAGATATTCAATTCATTTTTATGCTCATTAAACAATAAATTTATTCATTTTATGCTCATAAAGCAACATTTACAGTTTCAAATCAATCAGAAAAATTGTCATGATTTGTTAAATGTGTTGGAATCCATGCACTTCATTAATATCTTATTTGCAAGTAATTTTTATTTTTATATAGCTTAAGACTTACCAGAAGATACAAAAGCAGTTCTGTGTCTCCTTCAACCAGTTTCCCCCATAATGATAGCTTAATAGTTGTAATACATTATGAAAGTCAGGAAATTGACTGCTACAATATTAACTCAGTTACAGACTAAAAGTTCTTTTTAACAAATCCTTGTTTTCTATGTAGCTTTTCACTTCATTACCACCTTTTTCTCTGGGGATCTTTGAACAGTGTTGCAGTCAGAAGAGCCTGCTTGCATATCCACAGCTCTACAGGATTTCTCAGGCAGGGAATACTTTCAACACAAAGGTAAACAGAAGATTTATTGCAGGCCTTTCATCTCAACTTAACACCAAAGTTACCTTTGGTCTTTTCCTTTTCTGATGCTTAAAAAAATAATTTACAAAGCAAGGGATGCAGCCCTGTGCAATCATTTACCTTGTAGTTTAGTTTAACCAGGGAATTGAGGTTTAAATAACAGTATGTGGGAAGACAAGCCTTAAGAAAAAGAAGCAAGGCACCACATATGGTCCACAAATTGTGCGCTGAGCAACTTCAGGAGGCATGCTGTATGCAGTGGGTCAGTGCTGGCAAATACTTTTGTCTTTTTAGATGAGACAAGTGATTCTTTTGGTATGATCTCTTCCTGGGATCATGAGTTGAGATTTAGCAGGGGAATTAAAGGGATTTTACAGGCCATAAGAGTAAACCTAATTGCATCTCAATCATTATTAGTGAAGATTTAAAAAATACATCTGCAAGTATCTTCTCAAATTAGTGTTTTTGTTTTCTTTGGGTAAGTACCAAGTAGTGCCATACTAGAGCATATGATAATTATATTTTTAACTTTTTGAGGAACTTCCATACTGTTTTCAACAGTGGGTGCAGCAATTTACATTCCTACCAATAGTACACAAGGGTTCCTTTTTCTCTACATTCTCTCAACATTTGCTATTTCTCATTTTTTTTATTTTAACCATTTTGACAGGTATAAATTGATATCTCATTGTGGTTTTAATTTATATTTCCATGATGATAGTGATGTTGAGCATCTTTTGATGTGTCAGTTAATCATCTGTTATGTTTTCTTTGAAAAAATGTCTATTCAGGTCCTCTGCCCATTTTAAATCACATTATTTGGGTTTTTTGGTGTTGAGTTGTGTAAGTTCTTTATATATTTTGCATATTAATTCCTATGCACTCGTATTTATTGCAGCATTATCTGCAATAGCCAAAATATGGAAGCACCCCAAGTGTTCATCAATAGATGAATGGATAAAGATGTGATAGATCTATATACCTACACACACACACACACACACTGGAATATTACTCAGCCAGAAAAAGAATGAAATCTTGTCATTTGGAAAAACATGGATGGACCTAGAGGATATCATGTTAAGTGAAATAAGTTAGAAAAAGACAAATACCATAAGATTTCAATCATATGTGGAATTTAAGAAACAAATAAGTGAACAACAATGCAAAAAGAGCAAAGAAGTAGACTCTTATATACAGAGAACAAACTGGTGGTTACCAGATGAGAGTTAGGTAGGAGGATGGGTGAAATAAAGAGAATTAGGAGTACACTGATCATGATGAGCACTGAGTAATGTTTAGAATTATTGCATCATTATATTGTACACCTGAAAATAATATAACACTGTATGTTAATTGTACTTCAGTAAAAAAAAATAAAGACACCTGGAAAAAACATAGGTCTTTTAAATGTATTGCTTCATGGCTCAAAATATAGTCTATCTTATAAATATTTCAACTTGAACAGAATGATTAAATTAGGTCAGGTTCCTATTCAAACTTCTACATTCTTATTTTCTGTTCAGTTATTCTATCAATTATGGAGAGGAACTAAAATCTCCAACTGAAAGTATAGATTCATCTCTATCCCTTTGAAGTTCTATCAGTTTTGCTTCATGTATTTTGAAGTACTCTTAATAGTTATATCAATGTTTAGGATTATTATATTGTCTTGATTGATCCCTTTTTAATTAAGAAATTATCTGTTTTCTTCTTTGATCTGAAATCTACTTTGTCTGATACTAGCATGACCACTTCAGCTTTTTTTAATGTTTCTATTTTTCCATCCTTATACTTATATAACCTTATAACCTTATAACATCCTTATAACTTGTGTCTTCATGTTTAAAGTATGTTTCTTGTAGGCAGTTTGTAGTCTTGCTTTGTTATCCAATCTGATAATATCTGCCTTTATACTGAGTGTTTAAAGCATTTATATTTAATATGTTTATTGATGTGTTTTGGTGTAAACTTACCATCTTTCCATATATTTTCCATTTTTCCCAATTATAATTTCTTTCCTTGTTTCCTGTTGTTCTGAGTTCTTTTGGATTAATTTTTGTGAGTTCCATTTAATCTCCTTGTTGGCTTTTTAGCTTTAATTCTTTCTTTCTTTCTTTTTTTTTTTTTTTAAGAATTTGCTTTAGGTTTTATACCATACATCTTTAGGCTAATATAGTCTGTCTTCAAGTGATATACTAATTCACACACAGTATAAAAAACTTAATACTATACCACCATTTCTTTCCTTCTGACCTTTGGTCTATTGTCATACATGTTACTTTTACATATATTAAAAAACCCATACCAGATTCATATTTGTGTTTGAACAATTATTTTTAAAAGTGATTTAAGTAGCAAAAGAAACAACTTGGGTTTTTTTTTTTTCCCCCAAAAGATTTTTATTATTTATTTGTTAGGGAGACTGAGCAAGCAAGGGGAGCAGCAGGCAGAGGGAGAATCAGGCTCCCCGATGAGGGACTTAGTCCAAAACCTGGGATCATGACCTGAGCCAAAGGCAGATGCTTAACCAGTTGAGCTACCCAGGCATCCCAGCAAGAGAAACACTTAAATCCTTACCCATATATTTATTATTTCCAGTGATTTCTGTCCTTCATGTAGATTCACATTATTATTTGTTGTAATTTCCTTTCTGCCTGAAGGGCTTCCTTTAAAATCTCTTGTAGTGCAAATCTGCTGATGTTGAACTCTTTCAGCTTTTATATATATCTCAAAAAATCTTCATTTTACCTTTAATTTTGAAACTTGTTTTTGCTTGGCATAAAATTCTAGGTTGATAGTTTATTTCTTTTGGTAATTTCTATTGTCTTCTTGCATTGTTTTAATGTGGAATTACTGTTATCTTCACCATTATGACTTTACTGTGTCTTTTTTCATCTGGCTCAATTGAAGAGCTTTTTCTTAATTACCAGTAAACATAGGAGTGCATATATCTGTTTCAATTAGTGTTTTTGTTTTGTAAATACCCAGTAGTGGAATTACTAGATTATATGTATTTCTATGTTTAATTTTTTGAGAAACTTCCATACTGTTTTCTACAGTGGCTGAACCACTTTGCATTGCCACCAACAGTGCACAAGGGTTCCTTTTTCTTCACATCCTCTTCAATGCTTGTTTTTTGTGTTTCTGATTTTAGCCATTCTGATAGATATAAAGTATATTGCTATTTTGATTTGCAGTTACATGATGATGAGTGATATTGAGCATCTTTTAATGTGTTAATTGGCCATCTGTCTTTAGAAAAATGTCTTCCCATTTTTAATCAGATTATTTGTTTTTTTGGTGTTGACTTATAGAAGTTTTCACATGTATTTCGGACGTTTACTCCTTATTGGATGTATCATTTGCAAATATCTTCTCCCATTCAGTAAGTTGGTTTTTTGTTTAGTTGTTAGCTTCCTTTGCTGTGTACAGAAACTTTTTATTCGGTATTACCATGACTATTCTTGAGTTTTGTTCTGGAAACAATTTAATCCTTGTGGATCTGCATCTTAATATTTATTAGGAAGGACAGGAATTGTGTTAAGTCCAAAGATAATTTTTCTCCAGTACTGAGACAAAAACTTCTATGTATTTTACCCAATGTTCCATGAGTCTTGAGGTTTTCCAATTTGGCATTAACTGTGCTTTTAAACCAGTTTCTTACATTCTTTCCTAAAAACAGCTTTGTTCCAGGAAATTTAGGTCACAGGACAAAATGTTTTTCCACATTTTTTTCTTCTTTAGTCCTTTATCTGTAAGTCTTCCTGGCAAGCATAAAAATAACTGATATATTTTTAACCAAAAGAAGTTCAACCATCTAACCCCAAGGTGTACTCTTGTCTGACTCTAGAGATCTTATATTATTAAGATTTCTTCTAATAAAATTGTATGTGGTATATTAAAATTCATTTTGACCAGAGTCTTGGTGGAGATGTAAAGGTACAGAGTGTATCATATGAAATAAGCCATGAAATTATTTAAAATACTACAATTTAAGTATTAAAAATATTTTTATTTCTTTTAAAAATTACTTCCGGTTCTTTTTCATTAGATAATTTAGGACTTTATAATTTTTAAAACAAATATCCTATATTTGAGTTCCATACATTTACATTTAATTTTTCTTTTCAAATAATATCTCATACATTCCCAGTCATTTCTTTTAGAAGTAAAAGAAATGGAATTTTTCCATTTCAGGAAAATATTTGGCTTTATAACTGTTTTAAACTATAAGCATATTTCATAATATCACATGTTTTTAGATTTAGACCAGTGTACTATCATAACTTTCTTGCTTTGCTTTCTTTTAGGTGTTTTGGTTTCAATGCTTAAATGCTTCGATCCATTCCTTCATTCTCTTCTGGATGCCCATGAAAATGCTGGAGCATGGTAATGGCTTCATTGTTTCATATATTCTACAAAGAGTATGTTTTTCTCACTGGAGCCAATATTCTGTATTGTGTGTTTATATGTATGTCTCCACAGAAGAACTTAAGGCAAAAGAAAAATGGAATTTAAAAATATTTACCTATATGTAATATTATAATTACATTGACATTTAAGAATAATAAATAATAATAATAAACAATAATAATATATTATATACTATTATATATAATAAATTATAATTTATTATATAAATAATAAATAAGAAATAATAATAAGAAATAATAAATTGACATTTAACAATTGATCTTTTTTTTTTAAAAGATTTTCTTTATTTGACAGAGATCACAAGTAGTCAGAGAGGCAGGCAGAGAGAGAGAGAGAGGGAAGCAGGCTCCCTGCTGAGCAGAGAGCCCGACGTGAGGCTTGATCCCAGGACCCTGAGATCATGACCTGAGCTGAAGGCAGAGGCTTAACCCACTGAGCCACCCAGGCACCCCACAATTGATCTTTAGAACACATTTTCCTGGTCTTTGACATATATGAATTGAAAATTAGTGCTTTTATTGTTATATATAAATATATTATAAATATATATAATATATATCATATATATTATATATAAATATATAAACAATAATATATTATTATATATAATAAATTATAATTTATTATATAAATAATAATAATAAATAATAAATTGACATTTAACAATTGCTCTTTAGAACACATTTTCCTGGTCTTTGACATATATAAATTGAAAATTGGTGCTTTTATCGTTAATTTGTAATAAGTATTTGAGTCAGCAGGTCTGATAGAAAGCTCAACACCTTCTGAAAGTTTGAAATTTATGTCTGTTTCTTGTTTCACTTCCCAAACTTCACGTTTCGATTTAGACTATAACACAAGTTCAGTATACTTTATTATTGGACCAAGTCTCTTTTCCTGATGTACAATTTTTAAAAAAAATTATTTGGGAAGTTTTTCTACAGACTGACCTGGGTCTAATACAATTAAATGTAGGAGATACACTTAACAAAGTATATGCTATGGCTGTACAATGGCTTCACAGCCACAAATTAAAGTATAAAATATAATTATTTTTCTTTAATCCATTGGGTATTACTAGGCATATTGCCAGTGGACATATTGCATATTACTGTGGACACATGTTTTTTAAACATTGAGTTTGAGTTGTATGTGTTTGTGTTTGTTGGTATTTAAAAGAACTGATCTTCCATTAATATAGCTAAAGCCCTTCCTTGTAATGAAAATAGGCAAAACTTTCAAATGATAAATATAGCAAAATCATCAGTTTACAAGAAGTTCCTTTTGGGGGTGCCTGGGTGGCTCAGTGGGTTAAAGCCTCTGCCTTTGGCTCAGGTCTTGATCCCAGGGTCCTGGGATCCAGGCCTGCATCAGGCTCTCTGCTCAGCAGGGAGCCTGCTCCCCACTCTCTCTTTGCCTGTCTCTCTGCCTACTTGTGATCTTTCAAATAAAGAAAATTAAAAAAAAAAAAAGAATTATTTAAAAAAAAATAAATAAAGAAGTTCCTTTTGGGATGGAAGTGTGAGGGGCTCTTTGGATTTGCTCTCCATCCAAATAAGCCAAACTGGTCAAAACTATAAAAGCACAACTCTGCAAATTTTCTGGATATTGTCTTAAAGACAAATGAAGAAACATTTACTTAAGCAAATCTATTGCAACTCAGTAAGAATGTTAAAAGTCTGTGGCATTGTAGCCATGACCTACTCCTTCACTCTCTTATTCACAGCCTAGCTTGATGGAAGCCCCACTGTAGGCAGATGTGGTTAAGAGTGTAGGACTACTAGTCTTCTCAATTTTCACTCAGGGTTACCATATCTCACAGGAGGGGCAGCCTACTAGCATTTCTCACCCCCCCCCAACTCTAAGTTAAAGAGGCAAAATTGATGAGTGTGGCCAAGAGATTAGAGCTCCTCTTTTCCAATCAACTTATATCCATAGGACAGTCTCTATCACAGGCATGACAGGCTAAGAATACTGAGTTCCTAATCACTCACAACAGCTTGCTTGTAAGGCAGAGAATTTCTAAGAGATTATTGGGAAGGCAAGCCAAGAAGACCAGTGACTACAACCTCTCTGTCACCAAGTGTAGTGGCAATAAGTTTTTTTTTTTTTAATGATTATTTATTTATTTATTTATTTGACAGAGAGAGATCACAAGTAGGCAGAGAGGCAGGCAGAGAGAGGAGGAAGGAGGCTCCCCGGTGAGCAGAGAGCCCGATGCGGGGCTCGATCCCAGGAACCTGAGATCATGACCTGAGCCGAAGGCAGAGGCTTTAACCCACTGAGCCACCCAGGCGCCCCGTGGCAATAAGTTTTGACAGGTAGTACATACGAAGAGAGAGCTCCAAAACTATTCCCAAAGGAAGTGACTATTTGAAACAGACTAGAGAGAGAGTTCAAGTCTAGGGATGTTCTCAAAAATAATAACTTTTCCTAATTGAGACCAATAAGATAATCATAGGCCTACTAGTTTACCAGAATGAACCAAGCACAGAAGCAAAAATAGCTCTTCTAAGGTAAGAACAAACCTCAAAGACGTGTCTCAAAATTATCCAAGTCTGAATTTAATTGGATCAGACTGCTGTACAATTTATGTCCCATAACACTGTAAAAGACAATAGACTAACCCATGGGTAATTAGTGGAGCCTAACAACTGGTGTAATGCCAAATGAGTCAGATTTCTTAGTGGAGAAATCAGGGAAAAACACAGTCAAGACAGACCAGATAAAACCAAGGTGGCTTTGCTTGCCCAGGGCTTCACCTTCCAAGGTACAAAACCAAGGTTTAATGGACTTCACTAAAATAGCCAGCCAAATCACAAAACAAACAAACATCAAAACAAATATAAGCCTTGGAGGGAAGGGGGATTAGTATTCAGAGTAGCTACGATATATTATGTAAAATTTCCAGTTTTCAATAACCAAAAAGTACAAGACACACAGAGACAGGACTGCATGACCCATACACCAACAAGTAAGTAAGTACTTGAATTGCCTATGAGAGGGCCTACATGTCAGATTTAAGAGTTCAAATTAGCTGATGTAAACATGTTCAAAGAACCAAAAGAAATGCTTAAAGGTATGAAGGTATGAAGGCACATCAAACAGATTGTTGATAAAGAGATAGAAATTATAATAACCAAATTAAAACTTTTAATGAAAAAAAGAACAATTCATTAGAGTGGCTCAATGGTAGGTTTAAACTGGAAGAAGAAAGAATTATGAAACCTGATCTTACATTAATAGAAAGTATGCAGTTTGAAGGCCAGAGAGAAAGTAGAATGAAGAATATAATAATGAGCAGACTCAGAGATGATAGTCTTTAAATACATCAAATAGGCATATGGGAGTATAAGAATAAGAGCAGGAAAAAAAATGAAGTAGGAAAAATATTCAAGAAAATTATAGCTAAAGAGCTTCAAATTAGCTTAATAACATTAATGTGTACATTCAAGGGGGCTCAGTGAACTTTAAGTGAGATAACTGCAAAGAGATCTATATCTAGACACATTGTAGCAAAAATTTTGAAAGCCAAAAATGATGGGATAAGATTGAAAGCAGCAAAAGAAAAATAACTCAGGTACAAGGGAGCTCCAATAAGATTCTCAGATGACTTATTGCACCCAAAAAAATGGAGGCCAGAAGGCAGTGGGATGATAAATTCAAAGTTTTGAAAGAATAAAATACCTGTCAACCAAGAATCTTATGCCCAGCAAAATAGTCTTTCAAAAATGGAGGCAAAATAAAAATATTCCCATATTAACAGAGAAATGAGAAGACTTGTTACTATAATATACACTTTTCAAGAAATACTAAAAGAAGTTCTTCAGATTAAAAATAAGTAAATCCAGTCTACAAGAACCTTGGCAAAGGAAATTATGTAATCATGTAAGATGGTATGAATGATATTTCTTCTCTCTTTTCATAACTGATTTTAAAAGAAATTTCATGGAAGAGTATAAATGCAAAATCTTCATCAAACTATCAAACATAACAAAACTAGAATTATATATAGGGTTATAAATAAACACCAAATGGGATTTATCGCAAGAATGCAAAATTGGCTTAACATCCAAAAATAATGTAATACATCATAACAATGAAGGATAAAAACTACATGATCATTTCAATAAATTCAGAAAATGGATTTGACAAAAGCCAATACCTCTTCAGGATAAAAGCAGTCAACAATGTAGGAATAGAATGGATCTTCCTCAATTGATAAAAAAAAATCTACAAAAACCACAGTTAACATTTTGCTTAATGGTGAAAGGCTGAATGCTTTCTCCTAAAATCAAGAACAGAACAAAGATATCATTTCTAACATTCCTATTCACTATTGTACTATTGTACACTATTGTACACTATTGTACAGTGCAGTTGGACACGAAAATGCAATAAAGATCACCCAGATTAGAAAAGTAAATTTAAAATGATCTCTATTTTCATATGGCATGATTTTATATATATATAGAATGCTAAGATTATATGTTATATATACAAAATGCTAAAATTAAAATACTTTTAGAAGTAACAAATTAAGGGGCACCTGGGTGGCTCAGTGGGTTAAGCCTCTGCCTTCGGCTCAGGTCATGATCTCAGGGTCCTGGGATCGAGTCCCACATCAGGCTTTCTGTTCAGCGGAGAACCTGCTTCCTCCTCTCTCTCCCTCTGCCTGCCTCTCTGCCTACTTGTGATCTCTCTCTGTCAAATAAATAAATAAAATCTTAAAAAAAAAAAAAGTAACAAATTAAGGTTTCAGGGTATACAAAATATACAAAATACACAATTAATATACAAAATACACAATTAATATACAAAAAATGCATTTTATTTCTATACAACAGAAATAATAAACCAGAAAATTATATTAAGAAAACAATTATATTAACTACTGAATAAAAGGAAGAAAATACTTAGAAATAAATTTAACAAAAGTGGAAAATTTATACTTTGAAAATTGCAAAACATTGTTGAAAGACATTAATAAAGACTTAAATGAATGTAAAGATAACCCATGTTTGTGGATTGGGAGATATAATACTGATAAGCTGGCAATAATTCCCAAATCAATCTAAAGGCCCAATTAAATCCTTTTCAAAGTACCAGCTGACTTTGCAGAACTGGGCAAGCTGATTCTAAAATTTGTATGAAAATATAAGTGACTCAGAATAGCTAAAACAATCTTTAAAAAGAAAAACAAAGTTGGAGAACTCATACTTCTTGATTTCAAAACTTACTCCAAAGCTACAGTAATCAAGATGATGCAATACTGGAATAAGTATAGATATATATAGCCCAATGAATAAAATTAAGAAATCCTCATATTTATTATTTGATATTTAAGAGTGTACGAATGTAATTCAGTGGAGGGTGGGAAAGAATAGTTAGTCTTTTTGAAAAATAGTTCTGAAGTAAGTGGATATTCATATATAAATCTGAACATGTACCACACACAAAATACACAAGTGAACCCAAATAGATTATAGAACTAAATGTAAGAGCTAAAAGTATAAATATATCTTAGAAGGATGGATAGGAATAAATATTTTTGGCTTTGGTCAGGTGAAGGTTCTTGGTTATATGAAACCACAACACAACACAAAAATAAATAAAGTGGACTTAAAAAAAAAAACTTGTGCATCAGAAGACACAATTAAGAAAGCAAAAATATAAATAAGGTCAATGAAATCAAGAGCTGGTTCTTTGAAAAGATAAGCAAAATGGCTAAACCTTTAGCCACTCTTTAATTAAAAAAAGAGAGGACTCAAAGTACAAGATGAAGGAGGAGAAATACCACCATCACCATAAAAATACAAAAATATGAGAATATTATGAAATGTTATATGCCCACAAATTGGACAACCTAGAATAAATGGATAAATTCCTAGAAATATACAATCTTCCAAACTGAATCTAGAAGAAATAGAAAATTAAAACAGACCAATTAGTAGTAATGAAAGTAAATCCATAATAAAAAAATCTCCCAACAAAAAAAGTCCAGGACCAGACAGTTTCACAAGTGAATTGTACCCAATATTTAAAAAGTTAATACTTATTTTTGTACTACTTAAAGAAGAGTTAATACCTATTTCTCAAACTCGTCCAAAAAACAAAAAAATAGAGGAATAAAACTTCCAAATTCATTCCATGAAGCCTGTATTACCCTGATACTAAAACCAGAAAAACACACTACAAAAAATGAAAACCACGTAACAATAGTAAGCATCAACAAAACAAAAGGCAACCTAGTGAATGGGAGAATATATTTGCAAATGGTGTATCTGAAAAGTAGTTAATATCCAAAAAATATGAAGAATTTATGCGACTCAACATCCAAAAAAAAAAAAAAGGCAATCTGATTAAGAATAGAGGACTTGAATAGATGTTTTTCCAAAGAAGACATACAAATGGCCGACTGACACATTAAAAGATGCTCATCACTAATCATCAGGGAAATGTAAATCAAAACCACTATCAGATATCACCTCATACCAATCAGAATGGCTAATACCCAAAAGACAAAAAAAGTGTTGGTGAGGATATGGTGAAAAGGGAGACCTTATGCACTGTTGATGAGAATGTAATTTGTTGCAGCCACTCTGGAAAGGAGTATGGAGGTTCCTCAAAAGTTAAACATATAAACACCATATGATCCAGTTATTCCATAACTGGATATTTACCCAAATAGAACAAAGCACTAATTTGAAGATATAGGCACCTATAAGATTATTGCAAACTTACTTATAGGCAAGATGTAGAAGCAACCCAAGTGTCCATAGATGAATAAAGAAGATGTGGTACACATATACACACAATGGAATATTACTCAGCCATAAAAAGAAGGAGATCTTGCTATTTGTGACATCTGGATGGACCTAGCGGGTGTTATGCTAAGTGAAAATAAGTCAGACAGAGAAAGACAAATACTAGATGATTTCATTTACATGTGGAATCTAAAAACAACACAACTGAACAAAGACGCAAAAGAGCAGACAAATACAGAGAATAAACTTATGGTTGCCAGATGGGAGGAAGATGAGGGATGAGTGAAATAGATAAAGGGGATTAAGAGGTACAAACTTCCATTTATAAAATAAGTCATGAAGATGAAATACACAGCATAGAGAATATAGTCAATAATATTATAATAACCTTGTATTGTAGTAGATGGTAACTAACACTTATGGTGAGCAGTGACTAATGGATAGAATTATCTAATGTTTTACACCTGAAACTAGTAAAACACTGTATGTTAATTATACTACAATAAATGAAAATACAAACCCCAGAATGGAACAAAACGTCTGTCCATTGGGATGCCTGGGTGGCTCAGTGGTTTAAGCCGCTGCCTTCGGCTCAGGTCATGATCTCAGGGTCCTGGGATCGAGTCCCGCATCGGGCTCTCTGCTCAGCAGGGAGCCTGCTTCCCTCTCACTCTCTCTGCCTGCCTCTCTGCCTCCTTGTGATCTCTCTGTCAAATAAATAAATAAAATTATAAAAAAAAAAAAAAAAAAAAAAAACGTCTGTCCATTATATTTATAACAAAGATTTCTATCTGGACTATATAAAGAATGCTCACAGCTCAATAGTCAAAAGACAAAAAGACCCAATTTTTAAAACATACAAAAGATTTGAATAGACGTTTTCCCCCAAAGGATATGTAAATAACTAATAAATACATGAAAAGATGCTCAACATCATTAATCATTAAATGCAAGTTAAAACCACAAAGAGGTACTACTTCATGTCTATTAGGATGACTATAATCAAATGATAGATAGCAATAAATATTGACAAGGATGTGGAAATTGGAACCCTCATACACAGCTGACAGGAAGTGTAACATGGTGTAGCTGCTTGGGGAAACAGTCTGGCATTTCCTGTAATGGTTAAGCATTGAGTTATCTATTATCTAGCAAAGTAGGTAGGTAGGTATATGCCCAAGAGACATTAAAATCTACACCCACAGAAAAATTTGTACACATAGCAGCACTATTCATAACAACCAAAATGTTCATTACTCAATGAATATTGTGGATATGTGCCACATATACAATGGATATACAATGGATATGTGCCACATCCATACAATGGAATAGTGTTAACAAAAAGGAATGAAGTATTGTTCATGCTACAACAGTGATGAATCTTGAAAACATTATACTAAATGAAAGAAGCCAGTCACAAGGACCACATATTGTGTGAGTCTATTTATAGGAAATGTCCAGAACAGGCAAATATATAGAGACAGAAAGTAGATTAGTGTTCACCTAAGGCTAGGGGGATGGAGGGATGGGCAGTGACAGATGAGGGGTCTGGGGGTTCTTTTGGGAGGAACGAAAGTGTACCAAAATTGATTATGCTGATAGTTGCAAGACTCTGTTAATATAGTAAAAGCCATTGAACTGTACATTTTAAGTGTGTGAATGAATGGTATATAAATTATATCTCAATAAATCTGGTTTAAAAAAAGTTAATGAAGACTTAATTTCATAATATAGCAAGTAGTCCAGAGAAAAGAATGCTCACTATATAGTAAATAGAATGTATTTGGGGGATCATAGATCATCCTCAAAATATAGAATGGGATCTGAACCACTGTAGTAATAATGAATGCAAATCCAGAACCAGAAATACCATGGTTGTACTAAATTAGTATTTCATAGAATTATGTTGTTAATGTCAAGTATTAAACTAATTTTCTAAGACTTTCATTTTTTAGCATTTTTCTCTGAGATTCACGAAAATTTTCAACCTCATGACATTTAACATGTCCCCCAGCATGCATGTGTGTGTGCGCGCGCACACACACACACACACACCCCCACAGACAACACCCTCACATTCTCTATAAGGAATAAACAATTACTGGTTATTTGTGCTTTCTGGGTAGGACAGAGGACTAACTTAAATAAAATAATCTTTGCCAATTTCCTTAAAAGTTAATGGGACTGAATTATTTAACTGCTCACACCTTGTGGAGATATGGGCACTAATAGGTTTAACACATGTTCAAATTTAAAGGTATTTTCTACATAACAAGCAGGCAAACTACATCATCACAAACTCTCACTCACCATTATGAAGTCAGGTGAAGTGACAACCAGTGTTTCCAGGTTCCTACTTTGTAAATTCAGCCTTAAATGTGTCATGCTAAATGTAACTGACCAGGTTTATATTACCTACATAGTGTTCTTTATGTTTTAACTTGTATCATATGAAATCTTTTAATGCAAGACATTCAAAATAAGTAGAGAGGGAGAGAGAGAGGATCATCATCCCTACCATTTTCTACTAACTACAGCATTTCCCAAACTTGTCTATATGTTAGAATTGGTGGAAGAATTTTTTTTTTTTTAATTCCAAAGCCCAGACCATCCCCAAACCAACTGAATCACAATCTCTCTGGTTAGGCCACAGGCATCAGTAGCTCACGAAGCTCACCAGAATATTCCAAAGTATAGACAAGTTTGGTAATTACTGCTCTAGTGCAAGTGCAAACAGGCAAGGAATGATTTTCCATATTTCAAAAATGTTCTCATTGTTTTTAATGTTTTACTATGCTTTGTATTCTATAGTATTAATTCTATTTCTAGTGATTTACAGCTAATGAAAATTTTATTCTAAAAGATTATTAAATTATTTAGAATTTGGGATATATTTTTCCTTCTTAATTTATTTACAGTGGTGTCACTGACTGCTTAATATCACAATTTTTTACCCACTTTGAGTTCTCCGAGATTGAGGGGATGTTGTGCAAGTTGCAGCTAGGAATGTCCAGCATCTGTGGTAGTATAGGTTCTTCAGGCAGGAAAGTAGGAGTGGTGATGGGGGCAGGGATCAAGACCTGGGCATGAGATCCTCACAAAGAGGTCTTGAAATGTTCTGTTGCCATAGAAGCCCATTGTATGGGGAGGCCATTTGCAACTTGGATATATATTAACCAGGGACTGTAATTTTACTTGTATGATGGTTTCTTATCAAACAATCTTAAATTAGAAATTCAATGTGACTAAGTGGACCCCATTTTATCATGTATCACTAATTATTTACAACATCACTGAAATATTTATACACTAGTTCTTCGTGATTTTATTTTGCATTTTTCTGATGACTAATGATATAGACCCTCTCTCATGTGATTGTTTGCTTGGGAGTTTTTTCCCAAGTCCTTTGCCCATTTTTTTTTAACTGAATTATTGTCTTAGGGAGTTGCAAGAGTACTTTCTAGATAAGAGTCCTTTTTCATGTATACATTGTAAGTTTTTCCCTTAATCTATTCCTTGACTAATTTTCTTAATATTATTAAAATCAGAAGTATTTAAGTACAATTTATAGAAACATTTTTATGGTCATTGCTTTTCTTTTTGTCCTAAGAAATTTTTGCCCTACCCCAAGGTTACAAAGACTTAATGCTGTTTTCTCTTAGAAGTTTTCTCTTCTTAGGTTTTATGTCTAGTTTTCTGATCTATTTTAATTTTTGTTTATGGTTTGATGTAAGAATTGAGATTTATTTTTTACATATTGATATCCAATTGTTATAGTACCTTTTATTGAAAAGATTATGCTTTTCCCATGAAATTATGTTGACATCTTTGAGGCTGTTTGTATGGATCTATATCTGAAAACTGTTTCACTGATCTACATGTCTATTTCATTGGTCTGCATGTCTATTCTTGGACCATATTGTCTTGACAACTGTACTTCATATTTAAATCCTGAACCAGGTAGTATAACTTCTCTGAAAGAAATTAGCTCTTCTAGGTCCTTCGAATTTCAATATAAATTATTAAAAATCAGCTTTTCAAATTCTAATTTAAAATACTGGCATTTAGATTACAATTGCATTTAATTTATAGATTAACTTCAGGAAAATTGGAAAATTGATATTTTAACATTACTGAGTCTTCCAGTTCATAAACATGGTATATCTCTCCAATGATTTGTCTTTTATTTCTCTCAGAAATGTTTCAGAGTTTTTAATGTATGGTCTTGGCACATCTTTTGTTAAACTTATCCACCAGTATTCAAGTTTTGAATGCTACTATAAATGATTTTTAGATCTTATTTTCTAATTTTTCATTGTTACTATATAGAAATATTTTATTTCTTACAATAACTTGCATCCCATGTCCTTGCTAAATTCACTATTTGTTCTAGTAGCTATTTTTTGCTTTATTAGGATTTTCTATATATATAACAATGTTGTCTATGAATAAAAAGAGGTTTAGTTCCTTTCCTTCATTTATTTTTTTCTTACACTGATGCAGAGTCTATGACCTCCAGAACAATGTTAAATAAAAGTAATGAGTGTGGACATATTTGCTTTTTTCCTCCTAGAAGGAAAAAATTCTTTTTACCATTAATTATGATGTTAACTTTTTCATAGAGGTCTTTTTCCTTTTCTTCTGGGACTCTAACTACACATCTGTTGGAACTCTTGATATTTTCCCACCTCTCTGTTCATTTATACCATCTTTGTTTTCTCTTTTGGTTCATTTTTAGTTTCTTTTGCCATGTCTTTAAGTTCACTGATCTTTTATTTAGCAGTCTCTTGCAGTTAATATCAAATCAATGACATTTTCCTTCCATTGTTAATACTCTTATATCTCTAGAAATTCTAATTAGTTCTTCTTTACATCTTTCTCTCATTTTTTTCAAATGCCTGAGTGTAACTGTGATACTACAATAGCTATCTTATAGATTTTTCTGCTAATTCCAACAAGTCTGTTATTTCTGTGTTGGTTCTATTACCAATTTCCCCCTGCTTATGGTCAAAATTCTGTTTCTTCATATATCATACTTTTATAATGGATACTGGACATTGTGAATTTTATGCTGCTGGATGTTTTCTGTTGTATACATTTAAATATTTGGACTTTGTTTTGTCAGGTATTCCCTATGAATAGTTTGAGCCTTCTAAGATCTGTTTTACTTCTTTGAGTCTAGAGTATCTTTTACTATAGAAGTAATTTAGTTCCTATACAAACGTTAGCTCTTCTTGGATGTCTACTGAATGCTTCATGTATTAAATGATGTCTATTTTGGCCCATGGAAATTTGAGTAAATCTTAGCTTTATATTAATCTGGCAATTTTCAACTTGTAGTTCTGTGGTAATTTGGTATTCCAAATTGCTTTTTGGTGACCTTATGAAATTTCTCAGTATATGTATGCAGACTGGCATTCAGCCAAAGACTTATGAAGACCCCATGTGACTTTCTGGAACTCATTCTTAGCATTGTTACCTCATTTCCAGTGTTCACTTCTGCAAATTCCAGCCATCTTGGCCTCTCTAAAGTCCAATGTCTGCCTCATCAACTCACTCAAAATGTTGACCCACCTTTGGGTTCTTCCTCTCTGCCACGAACAGAAATTGCCTCCAACTATGAAGTCAGGGCATTGGTAGGTCTCACCTGATTCTTTCCCCCTCTCTCAAGGATCACAGTCTTGTGCTGCTTTTTAGCCAGTGTCTGAAAAATTTATTTCCTATGTTTTGTTCAACTTTCTAATTGATTATAGCAAGAGGGAAATGACTATTTCTTCTTATGAATCATAACAGGCAGAGGGTCTTGCTAATTTTTTTTCTTTTGTCACTAGTCTGTCATGTACTGAGAAAGGTAAGTCAAAAGTCTACTACTACTACTAACATATTTGTTTCCCTCTTGGTTTCTCAAAATTTATAGTTTAGAAATGTTTGTTACTTGTTGCACCAATATTTCTAGTTGTTTCATATGTATTGCAACTGTACCATTTGGCATTACAAAGTTCTCTTCTTTGTCTTGTTTAGTTCTTTTCAGCCTCAGTATCTTCTTAATATTACTATCATTTTTGTGCTTTTAATTTGTATTTTCATTGCCTGTAATTTACTTTTCAAACTTTATGAATTACTTTTTTTTTTAGGTCTGTGGTTTTTATACTGCATAGAATTTGGGATTTGGTTTTGAGACACAACTAGAGAGTCATTTTTTAAAAAACAGGTTTTGTTTGAAATCTCATTTGACTTTACACTTCCTGTTTTAATATATTTTTCTAATCTTTATGTGCTTGGCTTTCTTTGTGGGTTTTTTCTGTGTTGTCTTCTCGTATTCAGGAAGGTTTGAATTTTTTTCTTAAGCTTATTTTTATTATAAGTTTATATAGACAGTGCTCTTTTTCTTTGGAGAAATTCACTGGTTTCCAAGTATGATAAAATTATGTTTCCCATCTTTCCATCTCCCTTCCCTTTCCTCTAGCAACCCATTATCTTGAACATGGCATACCTTTACATAAACTTGTAATTCCTTGATTGCTAGCTTTGAATATTCTTTATTGACTCCCAATTATAGATGAGAAAATCTGCAAACTTATTTGACTTCCCATCTAATTAACTTGTACCCCTGGATATTACATAAATTACATCATTCCCACATTGTCTGGGCATTGAATAATTATAATTAGATTGATCGTTCTAACACTGTATTGTTTTTCATTTTTGCTTTAATTCTATAGCTAAATATATCAAATGCTTAAAAAAAGTCTTTTTGCTCTGGCTTCACCAGTCATTTCTTTTTTGGCTGGTTGTAATAGGTATTTTTGTTTTTTAATTTATTTATGTTTTTATTTTCAGCGTAACAGTATTCATTGTTTTTGCACCACACCCAGTGCTCCATGCAATCCGTGCCCTCCCTAATACCCACCACCTGGTTCCCCCAACCTCCCACCCCCCGCCCCTTCAAAACCCTCAGGTTGTTTTTCAGAGTCCATAGTCTCTCATGGTTCACCTCCCCTTCCAATCTCCCTCGACTCCCTTCTCCTCTCCAACTACCCTTTTCCTCCATGTTATTTGTTATGCTCCACAAATAAGTGAAACCATATGATAATTGACTCTCTCTGAGGTTTTTTGTTTTTGTTTTTTTAATTCCTTGGTGAGTATACTTCATCTAATAAATTTTGGTGCTCTTCTAGTAACTTGCTTTCAAACAATTTTCTTTTTCTTTGGTTTAAATATTTTATTTTAATTAGTTAACTAATTAATTTAAAGTGTCAATGGGGGGGAGGGGCAGAGGGAGAGAGAGAATCTCAAGCAGACTCTGGTGCTGAGCGCAAAGCCCAGCATGGGGCTCCATCTCACGACTCTGAGATCATAACCTGAGCTGAAATCAAGAGTGGGATGCTAAACTGACTGAGCCACCCAGGAGCCCTGGTTTCAAACCAATTTCCAACACATACATTAGACAAATTTATAGTAACCACACATCACATAGAATTTTTTCCTATAGTCTCTTTTAATAGATGTTGTGCCTGCTTCTTTTATATCATTTCCTCAAGAAATAAGATTTTTCTTTCCCAGCTACTGGAAGAAGGTTCTTTTAAGGAGAGCAGTTTTGCTGATATTTCTGAGGTCAGCCTGATACTTACTTTGTGCCGGTGCTTTTATCATCACCCAGCATAATTTCTGCTCACTTTCACTGCTTGGAAGCCCTCATTAGCTTTCTGAGACTGTGGGGGTTTTGTCTCATAGTTTTCCTGACATAGATTCTGTGGAGGTTTTCTCTTTTTGCATCATTGATTTAGTATAATATCTGGAAGGAAAATAATTTGTTTCACATCACCATGTGCAAACCAGAAGTTTCCCTCTTTCCAACAAACCTTATAATTTCTCTCTTCCCTTTGTGAATATGTGTCTGGACAATGTGACTCAGTATGGCCTTTCTATGCAGTTTTCTCCCTGTTTCTAGTCAATTACAAGATTATTCTCATCCATACTATCACCTCATTCCCATTAAAACTTACCAAGTTAGGTCTCTACACAATCCAGACTCATGATTGTCACTTCCCTAGCTGGTTTAACCTGGTCCACATATTTCCCTATAGTTTCTCTCAATGAGATGCCTTAATATTCCATTGCAGATAATTTGAAGAAAGGGTATGAGTTTTTTATTTTTGTTTTTTTTTTTATTTTTATTTTTGTTTTTTAAGATTTTATTTCTTTATTTGACAGAGAGAGATCACAAGTAGGCAGAGAGGCAGGCAGAGAGAGAGAAGGAAGCATGCTCCCAGCTGAGCAGAGAGCCTGATGTGGGGCTCGATCCCAGGACCCTGAGATCATGACCTGAGCTGAAGGCAGAGGCTTAACCCTCTGAGCCACTCAGGCGCCCTGAGACTTGTGTTTTTTAGTGGGTTCTAAATCAAGAGAAAATGGAGGGGCGCCTGGGTGGCTCAGTGGGTTAAAGCTGCTGCCTTCGGCTCAGGTCATGATCCCAGCGTCCTGGGATTGAGCCCCGCATCGGGCTCTCTGCTCAGCAGGGAGCCTGCTTCCTCCCTTCTCTCTCTGCCCGCCTCTCTGCCTACTTGTGATCTGTCTGTCAAATAAATAAATAAAATCTTTAAAAAAAAAAAAAGAGAGAAAATGGAGTAAGTGAGCTTCTGAATTGGTATTAGGATCCAGAATTTACACCCCCAAGTTTCCATATCAACCAGGACCAGAAGCACAAGTATATATTTGGGAATTTTAAAAAGTGAAAATAAGTGAAAAAATCATCCTAATCTTGAGATAGTTTTAAGCCTTTATACAGAATAAAATTCATAAGTTATAGCAGACTTAGCAATAAGAGAATATGAGATTCCACTGTAAATTTAAATTATCTGTTAGGTTGATTATTTTAGTAATCCTGGAAAAGAAAAAGTGTGAAAAATGTGATTTTAAAATGCTTAAAATCATAGCCTCATCTTCTAATAGCACTCATGAGATTGTTCGGACTTGCAATTTGCCAGACAGTTTATATGCATGTGAAACTAGGTCTCATAATCATATTCATGTACTCTTTGCAATTTATTTACTCATTTTTTGCTTAATCTATCTCTGGAGAGAGTAAGAAATGGAAAAATGTCACAATCATGACAGGCAAAGCAAGCATTGTTGTCACTTTAGAAATATGATCAATAATTGAGAAACATTTTTGGTGGCCAGTATGGGTTTCTTTAGCAAAAATAAATTCAAATCTATTGTTTCAGACTCAATAAAGATAAAAAAATGACTTTTTCATTTTTCAGATATGGTCTTACAAGGGGGTTACACTACAGACTACTTGTTTCTTGGAAATTTTATTTATACGGTAAGATCACTCATATGATTCAATTGCTTTTTCTAGTTTTTAATTGGAAAATTCAGGTATTTTAAGGATGTCATAAATTTTAAGTCTCCCTTATGCTCCAATACCTTTTCCAAGAAGAAACTATTACAATGGTTGCGTATGCATGTGTGTATATGTGTGGGAGTATATATATACACATGTATATGTATAACTTCTAGAAATATGAGATACATTTAACAAATGTCTATGTCCTCCCTTTCTTTGTACAGGTAAGGAGGTACGTTCCATATCTTGTTTTTTCAATATACAATATGCCTTGGTGATGGCTTCAAGCCAGCCCATAAATATCTACTTCATTCTTTCAGGGCTGCTTATGTGACTAACTCACCACTATTTATTTAGCCAGTCTCCTAGTAGTGGACCTTAAGATTGGAGTCCTTTGCCATTACCAACAATCCTGCAAAGTTATCTTTTATGCCCACAAGTAAGTCTGTAGGGTAAATTTCCAGGGGTGTAATTGCTGGATCAGAGGGTATTGTAAATTTTGAAAATCATTACTAAATTATCTCCCAAAGAGGTTATTCTTATAACATCTAGTTACGAGACTATCAGTTTTCCCAAGCCCCTATGGGTGGTTGTCTTATCACACTTTCTGATCTAGTGGTAAAATTGTATTCTATCATAGTTTTTGCCTTGAAGAAAAACATATTTGCATGAAGTGAGAAAACACTTTCATTTCTTCTTTTGTGAAGGCTTGTTGAATTAATCTAGCAGTCCTATTAGTTTGCTGGTCTTTTTATTACTAATTATTCATAGATATTTATATGTTAAGATATTATGTTTTTTCTCATATTTGTAACAAAAATATATTCCCAGTTTTACATTTTCACTTTTCGTGGCATTTTTGTCATGCATATATTCTTCCTATTAGTTTTATGTGGTTACATTTATTGATATTTTACTTTATGGCTTCTGAGTTTTGTGTCTGCCACTAGTTTCTTACTCATAATTCTAAAAATTATAGATGTATATTTAATTTATATTATCCCTCTGGCATGGAAGTAGAAACATATTCCTCTGCATGTTATTCCTTTTCATTTAACAACATATTTTGGAACAAGAAAACTCAAAACCATTTTCCCCATGTTTGCTTCTACATAAGAAGCAATGTATTGGCATATTGCTTCTTTTCACTTTAGCTGGTTGTCTTTATTATTTCCTGTTACTGGGTGTGGCTTTAACTCGATATTATATAGGCCTAAACATCAAGTGTGGTTAGATAGTAGTTTCTTATTTATTTGGACATATGCATACAGCAAGTTTCCTTCTTTTCAGACCTTCTCACATACAGATATGTATGCATATATACAAATGTATATACAGTCCTTGTTAAGATGCCAGAGTAAATTGATTTCATGGAATCTCTCTCTCCAAAGGGGGGGGTAATAGATAATAAAACCATCACTAACAAATTATAGCAAAATAAATTTAGCACATCAGTTAAAGAAGGAAAGGGGACTACACCAATGCTAACTACCTCAAAATGAGATGCCAAAGGAGAAATGGTAGAGTTGGCAGGGTCAGCATAGTGAGATCATTAACTCACTGTTTCCATGCCAGTGGGTCAGAGGAAGTACTAGGCCCAAAGATAGTGCCTGGAGGGATACAGTAAACCTGCGGGAGATAGAGGCCACCCTAATGTTTTCAGGGAATTAAAGAAGGCCAATGGAACTAGAGCACAAAGTGTGAACCGTGTGTTCGGCAAGGGAGGTTCAGGATAATGGCAAAGATGAACTTGGAGCAGTAGGTAGAGGCCAGGGCCTTGGCAACTTTAAGGTTTTGTTTACCACCTCTCTCCAACATTGTGGAGGAGTTACTAATCAACACAGTAAGAAGATGAAAAAAGGAGCACAAGCCTTGAAAAGGGGAAAAATTGATTTTCAATCAGAGATTATATATGTGTATACACAGAAAAAGCAAAAAATCTGCAAATAAAATATTACAACCAATAAAAGAGGTTGGCAGTTTGCTGGCTATTGGTCAACGTTTTAAAAACCAATTATATTTCAACATACCAGCAGTAAATATTTATAAAATTAAGAAAAATTATATACTATTTACCATAGTATCCAACAAAGGAAAAACATGAACAAATTTAACAAATGATGTCCAAGACCTGGACATCTGAAGAAAATTATAAGACTTTATGGGAGACATTAAGAACATCTAAATGGAGAAATATATCATGTTCATTAATTGGAATACTCAAGACTATGAGGAAATCAGCTCTCTTCAAGTTGATTTATAGATTCATTACAGTTCCAATCAAAAGCCCCAGATGCCTGATGGGCTATTTCTAAAATATGTATATATGAAATGCAAAAGGCCAAGAATAGCCAAAATGCTCTTTATAATGATTTCAATCTACCCTGTTCAGCTGTGCCTTTTATCAATAGCACTTGGGTTTCTAATCAGAAAGAAATCTTCCATGCTATTTATAAAGAATGTAAATATATATATGATATAAGCATGAATTTTGTCATACGTTAAAGGGCTTCTACATATGAAACATTAATTGAAAAGTACTACATTCTCTCCTCAATTAAAACCTATAACACCAGAATTCACTGGACATGGAGAACAGGCATTGGGTGAGGGGAATCAGGGAAGAGGGAGGTGACATGAATTCTAATGGAAATTTTAATATATTTTTCCAATCTGTTTCCCCTTCTCATCTCCTTGCACAGTACGTAGTTGTTACTGTCTGTCTGAAAGCTGGTTTGGAGACACAATCTTGGAATAAAGTGAGTATTCTTGAGGGTACTTCCTCAATCCAGTGTAGTTGTTTGCATGTTAATTTACTTCTAAGGTTTGGAAAAGTGATAAGCATTTCTCATCTTCCTATTTTACCTACCCTCTGTTTTGCATATTCAAGTGATGATTTAAACAGGATGGTGGCATATTAGCAATCTAATGTCTTAAAATATTCATTTCCCTGCCTTACATCTTAGAAAGAGATTCAATTTATTGTGACATTAGAGATTCTTACATTAACATTACATGAGATCCTTAATTCATTATTATTATCAAGGAACAGAATTATAACAGAAAATTTAGCAAATACAGAAAAAGAAAGAAATAAAAATTGCCCATACCTTTCAATATCAATGACATGGACATTTTGCTTTTTGTTCTTTTCTTTCAGTCTTTGTTTTATGTGTGCTTGGTTTGGTTTTGTTTTCATAAAAATAGAATTCTAAGGTAGCTAATATTTTGTAATCTGCTTTTTTCACTTAATACTTGATCTTCAACTTTTCTATATCTTTAATATTTATATCTTATTTAATGACTATAATATTTTATCACCTGGATGCTTATTATTTACATTATTTTTAGAATAATTATTCTAACTTTACTATAAATAATATGTAATCAGTACTGTTATGAACACAGATGTACGTGTTCTTAACAGTCATAAGTAATTTCCCTAAGATATTCTTAAAAGTGGAACTTCTGATAAGTAGAATGTTTTTATGAACTGGTCAATAACTTAAGTGAATCTATATGTACATGTACACATATACACCCATAAATAAATTGCTTTCCAAGTTGTACTCAAAAGTTTATGAGAGAAAATGAATTTTTATTAGCCCTCTGAAGAGCTTCAATTATGTAGTATATCATGTATTTCTTCTCCAATGCAATCAATGTAGAGTTCTCACTGCTCCTGTCCCCAACGGAACATCAACACAATGTTGGGACTGAAGTGTTCTGCACAAAAATATTTTATTAGCAATACATAAGGCACACCAATTGTATGTATTATACTGCCTTAGGTTACAGAAATAAATGATGATTTTCTATTCCTCCTTTTAATTATTGTTAAATTCTCTTCAGTAAGAGTGTTCCTTTGATCCATGATCACCTGTACTATCTACATATGGTGAATCTCATTTATGGATAAGGTAGTATTTCAAGGCCAAAGCAGACTTAACAAAACTCTTCTGGCCTATGAGCTACGAGGCTCCTGCCCTCCAGCTCACATATTAGATAGGAAGGAGCCTGGGGACTGGGGCAGGAAAGAAAAGGGACTGGTTCTCACTTTCGGTCATAGGCTACTTTGCCCCGTGGGGAGGGTCTAGTTCGGACCATGCTTCTTCACTGGGGAAGAGAATGCTGGCAGCCACTGTTTAGGTACAGAGAATGAGCCAGGGCAGAAGGAGATAACAAAATATATCTCAGAGCAGCAATGGTGGCTTGCTCTTGCCCCCAAGGGGATGGTCCTGATGCAAACCTACCTGAAAATACTCTTTAAGCCACAAAAAATACCTTGCATTGCAACTCATGTGTTAATGCCAACAATAAAGGAATGGTTGCATGAAAATACACTGAAGTGTTTGAAAAGTTTAAAGTTCACAGTCTTGATCTGATTCTCTTCTCCTTCATCTCCTGCATGGTCATAAAAGAGAGTCCTTAGGAGACCAGTTTTATTTAATCAGAGAAATCCTCTGAGTAAGAGATTATTTCTAAAGAGTGTAAAAACTGCCTCTGAAAATGACTCAAAGAAGAAATAATAAATACTCTGAGAAGTAGCAGATTGGGTTTTTTCCCTCCATATTTTTGCTGTTCAGGTAGGATTAAGTAGTGAGCAGTACCTAACAGGATGAGAGCACTTGAGCCCTTAAGAAATCATCTCTTGAATCGCTGATTTATACACAGATGGTAACTCTGAGATGACCCGCTCAGCCAGGTTTAGAATGCAGGTCTCCTATTCATTTTCCTTATGATTCTTCTGCTAACACAAATCATATGCGGCAACAGATCAGATCAACAGAAGACCTACCTCCTTAGCATTAACTATTAAGAATGTGTCACAGTTCCCAGCCCGAGGCACAGACTGTAATCCCTCAACCAATATCCTCAATCTGAATGACATACATCCTTGATATGCGCAGAAGACCTTCCAGTTTCCGTCAACCTAAGAGTCACAATTTCTGCCATTGATCCAGAATTATTCATGCAGAATAGATATGATAGGGTCAAACTTTTTCTGTTCAAATTTTTTTTTCCCTGAAGAGATCTTTGTTTTAATAAGTAGACAGAAGCAGAAGTCTCTTTGAATAACCTCTCAATTGTATGAGCCAATTCTGATTGAGAGTTGACAGTTTCCCTGAAGACACTGAATATCACTTGGCTTAGGTGACAAGATAGTTGGTTTAGATGCTTTAAACAACGGCTTCTTGAATCCACAGCAAAATAGCCTGAGAAGGCTCTTAGAAAGGAAGTCTCAAGAATCAAGAAATCAAAAGATTTTTCTTCATATGAGTACATATGGCCTAGACAAGTGATTTTGTCAGTTGATAGTTATTTTTTTTTCTTTTAAATGGAAAAGGTTGAAGTGTTTCTATAATATTTTTCTTTCTGCAGTTTAGTCATATCGCCATTTGGGGAAGCATAATTATATGGCTGGTGTTTTTTGCAATTTACTCTTTCGTATGGCCCACCATTCCTATTGCTCCTGAAATGGCAGGACAGGTTAGTTTTATTAATTGTCAGTGGTGAGTATACTTTACAACCTTCTTGAAAACCTATGTTTGTTAATAATAAAAGCTTATGTTATCTACTCTCGAAGTAATTTGGAAAGAAAATATAAAATCAATGCAATTAGAAATAGTTGGTGATCCAACTAAATTCTGGTTGATGTTTTAAATATTATTTTAACTAAAATCTCATTACTTCAAATTATATGTTAACTATGGTTTCCAAAATTTTTATCTTTTGTGCATAACTGATAAAAGTTATAATCACTTCAGAATCATCTAAAATTGCTAATATTGTAATTATGTTTTTTCATGTAATGTACTATGTGCTGTTTGGTACTTAGAAAGGATGCATGGCAACTAAGAAAACATTATTTGAAATGTTTAAGCAGAATAGACATTCTTTGGAGCTCTGGGAGCTCCTTTTAAATATTTTAAAGTCTCATGAAACTGTTATTTTGCTTATGTTAAACCTCAGAGGTGATACGCTTTTTAGATTTTTATAATTATTTACATATTTCTAAATTCTACTTTGTCTATACTTATAATGTGGGATTAGGCCTATGGTGCTTACAAAATGGATCAAAGAATTACATGATTGTAGAACTAGAAATAGCCTTGGTCCAAATTCAGTCATTTACCAAATAGAGAAACACAGGTCCAGAATTGCCCAGTTCAATCCCTGTCTGTCTACCTGTCTGTCATACTCACTGTCTTTCTCTGTGGAAACAAGAGATGACCCTTGTACCCCTGGCTGGAGTCAGCCCAATTCTTAGGAAATAAGAATTTTAAGAGACTTCCTGTTTCAGCCATGATTAAGTGGCCAGTATTAGAAAAGTCTGACAAAAACAACTCTAAAAACTGAATAAGATATAAGAATTATTTGAAGACATTGGCTAGAAACCAACAGAGTAATACTTGAGGATATGATTCTTGAAAGAAGGGAAGCCTTTTTCTTCCATATCCTAGCATCTTCCCTATGAATATTTCTCATTTTGCAGTACAAGAAGAGGAGCCCAAAGTTAATGCAGTGAACTTACCGGGAGGAGGAGGTAGAATTCAGAGTCTCAGGCTGCTGAAATGCCCATACTAGGGACAAAACCCTCAAGAAGATGTAGCCATAGAGAAATGAGAGGCATAGGCACGGTACTTTGACAGGGCCAAGCGTAGTTTATTTTGCCATGAACTATCATGGCCTTATTCCCAGAATGTAGTACTCTCTTCCAACTTGAGGCATTTACTTCTAGGGCACAGCTTCTTTGGGATCTCAAGAAGACCCTGGATGTTCACCAAGGGCATTCCCATTTGGCAAGTCTTAAACTACAATCTCTGTCTCCCCAATATTGGGTGGGCACCAATTCTGGCTTGGTTTTTCAGCCTGCTCTCTGTTTCCTGCTGAGTCTCTTAAAGTCTCAACCTATACATGTACTGTTTAAAAGTCAGTCCAGGGGCACCTGGGTGGCTCAGTCAGTTAAAGACCTGCTTTGGTTCAAGTCATGTTCCCTGGGTCCTGGGATTGAGCCCCCCATCGGACTCCCTGCTCAGCTGGGAGTCTGCTTCTCCCTCTCCCTCTCCCTGCTGCTGCCCCTGCTTGTGCTCTCTCTCTCCGTCAAAAAAAAAAAAAAAATCTTTAAAAAAATTTTAAAGTCAGTCCAGGAGTTAAGGGCAATTGACATACTTTATATGTCAGAGAGGAAGTTGGACATTATGAACTGAATGAAAATGAAAACATGACATGTTAAAATTTGTAAAATGCAACTGATGTAGTACTTACAGAGAAATTTTTAGCATTATATCTGTAAAAAAGAAAGTTTTCAAATAAACAGCTCTAGCTTCCACATTAAGAAACTAGAAAAAGGACAAATGAAACCCAAACTGAGAAGGTAAATAATAAAGATAAATTGACCAAATTATACAAAGGACAAAATACTCAAATAGATACTTTACCAAAGAATATATATGACTAACAAAGCAAATGAAAAGATGTTCAACAGCATTCGTTGTGAGGTAAATACAAATTAAAACCAAAACGAGACAGCAACACAAAACTATTAGCATGGCTAAAATTATAAAAATGTCAACACCAAGAGTGGATGAGGCTGGGGAGCTACTGTAGTTCTCATATGCTGCTCATAAGAATGTGAAATTGGAAAGCTGTTTGGCAGTTTCATAAAAGTGTCATGTACATACACTGTAAGACTCTGTCATTCTACTCCCTGAGAAAGCATATGTCCACACAAAGACTTGAACATGAATATTCATAGCAACTTGGTTTGCAATGGCCAAAACTAGAAACAATCCCCAAAAGTGCAAGGACAGGGCGAGGAGTCAAGATGGCGGAGAAGTAACAGGCTGAGACTACATCAGGTAGCAGGAGATCAGCTAGATAGCTTATCAAACCATTGTAAACACCAACAAATCCAACAGGAGATCGAAGAGAAGAAGAACAGCAATTCTAGAAACAGAAAATCGACCACTTTCTGAAAGGTAGGACCAGTGGAGAAGTAAATCCAAAGCGATGGGAAGATAGACCGCGGGGGGAGGGGCCGGCTCCCGACAAGCGGCAGAGCAACGGAGCACTAAATCAGGACTTTTAAAAGTCTGCTCCACTGAGGAGCATCGCTCCAGAGGATAAACCGGGGTGAAGCCCACGCAGGGTCAGCGTGGCCCCAGGTCCCGCGGGGTCACAGAAGGGTCGGGGGTGTCTGAGTGTCATAGAGCTCGCAGGTATTACACCAGGGAAGCCGGCTACAGAGACAGAGCCAAGGAGTGAGCTCTCAGCTCGGGGTTACCTTGAACCGGTCGCAGGCTGGGTGAGCTTGGAGCACGGCCAGAGGCCAGGGAGATGGGAGTGATTGGGCTCTTTTCTCTGAGGGTGCACTGAGGAGTGGGGCTCCCGAGCTCTCTGCTCCTCCGGACCGGGGACTGGGAGGCCGCCATTTTCATTCCCGCCCTCCGGAACTCTACGGAAAGAGTTCAGGGGACAAAAGCTCCCGAAAGCGAACCCAAGCTGATTACTTAGCCTGGCCCTTGGTAAGGGTGGTGCAATTCCACCTCGGGAAAAAACACTTGAGAATCACTACAACAGGCCTCTCCCCCAGAAGATCAACAAGAAATCCAGTCAAGACCAAGTTCAACTACCAAGAACAGCAGCAAAATTCCAGAGGAGGAGAAAACAAAGCACGGAACTCATGGCTTTCTCCCCATGATTCTATAGTCTTGTGGTTAATTTAATTTATTTAATTTAATTTTTTTTCTTATGCTAAATTTTTTTAAACTTTTACCCTTTTCTTTTTTAACGTTTTTAACTAGTTTATCATATATATATTATATATATATATAAAATATATATAGTTTTTATATTTTTTCTTTATTTGTTTTCTTTTTTTAAATTTTTTTTTCTTTTTTCTGAACTTCTTCTTATCCCCTTTCTCCCCTCCATGATTTGAGGTCTCTTCTGATTTGGTTAAAGCGCATTTTCCTGGGGTCTTTGCTACCCTTTTAGTATTTTATTTGCTCCTTCATATACTCTTATCTGGACAAAATGACAAGGCCGAAAAACTCACCACAAAAAAAAGAACAAGAGGAAGTACTGAAGGCTAGGGACCTAATCAATACAGACATTGGTAATATGTCAGATCTAGAGTTCAGAATGACGATTCTCAAGGTTCTAGCCGGGCTCGAAAAAGGCATGGAAGATATTAGAGAAACCCTCTCTGGAGAGAGAAAAGCCCTTTCTGGAGAAATAAAAGAACTAAAATCTAACCAAGTTGAAATAAAAAAAGCTATTAATGAGGTGCAATAAAAAATGGAGGCTCTTACTGCTAGAATAAATGAGGCAGAAGAAAGAATTAGTGATATAGAAGACCAAATGACAGAGAATAAAGAAGCTGAGCAGAAGAGGCACAAACAGCTACTGGACCACGAGGGGAGAATTCGAGAGATAAGTGACACCATAAGACGAAACAACATTAGAATAATTGGGATTCAAGGAGAAGAAGAAAGAGAGAGGGGAGCAGAAGGTATATTGGAGAGAATTATTGTAGAGAATTTCCCTAATAGGCAAAGGGAACAAACATCAAAATCCAGGAGATGCAAAGAACACCCGCCGAAATCAATAAAAATAGGTCCACACCCCGTCACCTGATAGTAAAATTTACAAGTCTTAGTGACAAAGAGAAAATCCTGAAAGCAGCCCGGGAAAAGAAGTCTGTAACATACAATGGTAAAAATATTAGATTGGCAGTGGACTTATCCACAGAGACCTGGCAGGTCAGAAAGAACTGGCATGAGATATTCATACAGAGCACTAAACGAGAAAAACATGTAGCCAAGAATACTATATCCAGCTAGGCTATCATTGAAAATAGAAAGAGAGATAAAAAGCTTCCAGGACAAACAAAAACTGAAAGAATTTGCAAACACCAAACCAGCCCTACAGGAAATATTGAAAGGGGTCCTCTAAGCAAAGAGAGAGCCTAAAAGTAGTAGATCAGAAAGGAGCAGAAACAATATACAGTAACAGTCACCTTACAGACAATACAATGGCACTAAATTCATATGCCTCAATAGTTACCCTGAATGTTAATGGGCTAAATGCCCCAATCAAAAGACATAGGGTATCAGAATGGATAAAAAAACAAAACCCATCGATATGTTGCCTACAAGAAACCCATTTTAGGCCCAAAGACACCTCCAGATTTAAAGTGAGGGGGTGGAAAACAATTTACCATGCTAATGGACATCAGAAGAAAGCTGGGGTGGCAATCCTTACATCAAATCAATTAGATTTTAAGCCAAAGACTATAGTAAGAGATGAGGAAGGACACTATATCATGCTCAAAGGGTCTATCCAACAAGAAGATCTAACAATTTTAAATATCTATGCCCCTAACGTGGGAGCAGCCAACTATATAAACCAATTAATAACAAAATCAAAGAAACACATCAACAATATAATAATAGTAGGGGACTTTAAAACTCCCCTCACTGAAATGGACAGATCATCCAAGCAAAAGATCAACAAGGAAATAAAGGCCTTAAATGACACACTGGACCAGATGGACATCACAGATATATTCAGAACATTTCATCCCAAAGCAACAGAATACACATTCTTCTCTAGTGCACATGGAACATTCTCCAGAATAGATCACATCCTGGGTCATAAATCAGGTCTCAACTGGTATCAAAAGATTGGGATCATTCCCTGCATATTTTCAGACCACAATGCTCTGAAGCTAGAACTCAATCACAAGAGGAAATTTGGAAAGAACACAAATACATGGAGACTAAACAGCATCCTTCTAAAGAATGAATGGGTCAACCAGGAAATTAAAGAAGAATTGAAAAAATTCATAGAAACAAAAGATAATGAAAACAAAACGGTTCAAAATCTGTGGGACACAGCAAAGGCAGTCTTGAGAGGAAAATATATAGCGGTACAAGACTTTCTCGAGAAACAAGAAAGGTCTCAAATACACAACCTAACCCTATACCTAAAGGAGCTGGAGAGAGAACAAGAAAGAAAGCCTAAACCCAACAGGAGAAGAGAAATCATAAAGATGAGAGCAGAAATCAATGAAATAGAAACCAAAAAAAAAAAAAATTTTTGAACAAATCAATGAAACTAGGAGCTGGTTCTTTGAAAGAATTAATAAGATTGATAAACCCCTGGCCAGACTTATCAAAAAGAAAAGAGAAAGGACCCAAAAAAATAAAATCATGAATGAAAGAGGAGAGATCACAACCAACACCAAAGAAATACAATTATAAGAACATACTATGAGCAACTCTATGCCAACAAATTTGACAATCTGGAAGAAATGGATGCATTCCTAGAGACATATAGACTACCACAACTGAACCAGGAAGAAATAAAAAACCTGAACAGACCCATAACCAGTAAGGAGATTGAAACAGTCATCAAAAATCTCCAAACAAACAAAAGTCCAGGACCAGATGGCTTCCCAGGGGAATTCTACCAAACATTTAAAGAATTAATTCCTATTCTCCTGAAACTGTTCCAAAAAATAGAAATGGAAGGAAAACTTCCAAACTCATTTTATGAGGCCAGCATCACCTTGATCCCAAAAGCAGACAAGAATCCCATCAAAAAAGAGAATTACAGACCAATATTCTTGATGAACACAGATGCAAAAATTCTCACCAAAATACTAGCCAATAGGATTCAACAGTACATTAAAAGGATTATTCACCACAACCAAGTGGGATTTATTCCAGGGCTGCAAGGTTGGTTCAACATCCGCAAATCAATCAATGTGATACAACACATTAATAAAAGAAATAGATGCTGAAAAAGCATTTGACAACGAAATAGATGCTGAAAAAGCATTTGACAAAGTACACCATCCCTTCCTGATCAAAACTCTTCAAAGTGTAGGGATAGAGGGCACATACCTCAATATTATCAAAGCCATCTATGAAAAACCCACTGCAAATATCATTCTCAATGGAGAAAAACTGAAAGCTTTTCTGCTAAGGTGAGGAACACGGTGGGGATGTCCATTATCACCACTGCTATTCAGCATAGTACTAGAAATCCTAGCCTCAGCAATCAGACAACAAAAAGAAATTAAAGGCATCCAAATCGACAAAGAAGTCAAACTATCACTCTTCGTGGATGATATGATACTATATGTGGAAAACCCAAAAGACTCCACTCCAAAACTGCTAGAACTTGTACAGGAATTTAGTAAAGTGTCAGAATATAAAATCAATGCACAGAAATCAGTTGCATTTCTATACACCAACAACAAGACAGAAGAAAGAGAAATTAAGGAGTCAATCCCATTTACGATTGCACCCAAAACTATAAGATACCTAGGAATAAACCTAACCAAAGAGGCAAAGAATCTATACTCAGAAAACTATAAAGTACTCATGAAAGTAATTGAGGAAGACACAAAGAAATGGAAAAATGTTCCATGCTCCTGGATTGGAAGAATAAATATTGTGAAAATGTCTATGCTACTTAAAGCAATCTACACACTTAATGCAATCCCTATCAAAATCCAACCCATTTTTTTTTCAAAGAAATGGAACAAATAATCCTAGAATTTATATGGAACCAGAAAAGACCTCGAATAGCCAAAGGAATATTGAAAAAGAAAGCCAAAGTTGGTGGCATCACAATTCCGGACTTCAAGCTCTATTACAAAGCTGTCATCATCAAGACAGCATGGTACTGGCACAAAATCAGACACATAGATCAATGGAACAGAATAGAGAGCCCAGAAGTAGACCCTCAACTCTACAGTCAACTAATTTTTGACAAAGCAGGAAAGAATGTCCAATGGAAAAAAGACAGCCTCTTCAACAAATGGTGCTGGGAAAATTGGACAGCCACATGCAGAAGAATGAAACTGGACCATTTCCTTACACCACACACAAAAATAGACTCAAAATGGATGAAGGGCCTCAATGTGAGAAAGGAATCCATCAAAATCCTTGAGGAGAACACAAGCAGCAACCTCTTCAACCTCAGCTGCACAACTTCTTCCTAGGAACATCGCCAAAGGCAACGGAAGCAAGGGCAAAAATGAACTATTGGGATTTCATCAAGATCAAAAGCTTTTGCACAGCAAAGGAAACAGTAAACAAAACCAAAAGACAACTGACAGCATGGGAGAAGATATTTGCAAACGACATATCAGATAAAGGACTAGTGTCCAGAATCTATAAAGAACTTAGCAAACTCAACACCCAAAGAATAAATAATCCAATCAAGAAATGGGCAGAAGACATGAACAGACATTTCTGCAAAGAAGACATCCAGATGGCCAACAGACACATGAAAAAGTGCTCCACATCACTCGGCATCAGGGAAATACAAATCAAAACCACAATGAGATATCACCTCACACCAGTCAGAATGGCTAAAATTAACAAGTCAGGAAATGACAGATGCTGGCGAGGGTGCGGAGAAAGGGGAACCCTCCTACACTGTTGGTGGGAATGCAAGCTGGTGCAACCACTCTGGAAAACAGCATGAAGGTTCCTCAAAAAGTTGAAAATAGAACTACCTTATGACCCAGCAATTGCACTACTGGGTATTTACCCAAAAGATACAAACGTAGTGATCCAAAGGGGCACATGCACCCGAATGTTTGTAGCAGCAATGTCTACAATAGCCAAACTATGGAAAGAATCTAGATGTCCATCAACAGATGAATGGATAAAGAAGAAGCGGTATATATACACAATGGAATACTATGCAGCCATCAAAAGAAATGATATTTTGCCATTTGCGACGACGTGGATGGAACTAGAGGGTATCATGATTAGTGAAATAAGTCAATCGGAGAAAGTCAACTGTCACATGATCTCCCTGATATGAGGAAGTGGAGATGCAACATGGCGGGTTAGGGGGGTTGGAGAAGAATAAATGAAACAAGATGGGATCGGGAGGGAGACAAACCATAAGTGACTCTTAATCTCACAAAACAAACTGAGGGTTGCTGGGGGGAGGGGGGTCGGGAGAGGGGGGTGCGGTTATGGACATTGGGGAGGGTATGTGCTATGGTGATTGCTGTGAAGTGTGTAAACCTGGCGATTCACAGACCTGTACTCCTGGGGATAAAAATACATTATATGTTTATAAAAAAAATAAAAATTAAAATAAAGAAAAATTTAAAAAAACTTAAAAAAACGTGCAATGACAGGTGAATGAAAAGGCAAATCACCATATTATTACAAATATTATTCAGTGATAAAAAGGAAACAAGAAATTACTGACACATACGACAACATGGATGGCTCTCAAAATAATTACGTTAAGAAAAATAAACCAGGCCAAAAAGTTTACAAAGTGTATGGATCTGTTTGTAAAAATTTCCAACAAATTTATAGTGGCAGAAAGCAGATCAATGGTTAACTGGAGAGAGGATAGTGGGTGGCACATGGCAGGGAAAGACAGGAAGGAATGCTTACATTGCAGGATAAGGAGACTCCTGGGGTGCTAGTTATATTCTTGATTGTGATAATCATCTTAGGAGCATAGTGGATGTCAAACATAGTAAATTGTTCACTTTGAATATGTTCAATTTATTGTAATCCAATTATGCCCTGATAAAGCATCTTTAAATAATAAAATATTAAAATGAGCCCTAATTCATAAATGTGGTGGAATAAGTACTATAGTAAGGGAATGGTGATAAGCTCATTTTGTTCCCATTTAAGAGAGAATATTTAAATTGTCATAAATTTTGTATTATAATTGAGAATGTCAGTGAAAAACAGAGCTTTTCCCCTAAAATCAGGAACAGGTCAAGTATGTCCACTCTCACCACTTCTATTAAACATAATACTGGAAATCCTAGCTAGAGCAATCAGACGAGAAAAAGAAATAAAAAGCATGCAAATTGGTAAGGAAGAAGTAGAACTGTCAATATTTGCAAATGACATGATATTATATATATAGAAAATCCTGAGGACTCTGCCAAAAAAAAACTATTGGAACTTATAAATGAATATAGTAAGGTCACAGGATACAAAATCAATATACAGAAATTGATTGCATTTCTATATACTAATAATGAAGTAACAGAATGAGAAATTAAGAAAACAATCCATTTACAATTGCACCCAAATAAAAAAATACCTAAGAATAAAGTCAACCAAAGAAGTGATAGTTTCATTACTCTGAAAACTATAAAACATTGGTGAAAGAAATGGAAGATGACAAACAAATGGGAAGATATTCCATGCTCATGGATTGAGAAAACAAATATTGTTAAAATGTTTGTATTACCCAAAGCAATAAACACATTTAATGCAATTCCTGTCAAAATACCAACAGGATTTTTCACAGAACTAGAACAAGTAATCTTAAATTTTATATGGAACCACAAAAGACTCTGAATAGCCAAAGCAATACTGAAAAAGAAGAACAGGGGCACCTGCATGGCTCAGTTGATTAAGCATCTAACTCTTGGTTTCAGCTCAGGTCACGATCTCGTGGTTGTGAAATCAAGCCTCATGTCAGGCTCCATGCTTGATTGTGGAACCTGCTTAAGATTCTCTCCCTCTCTCTCCCCGTCCTACCCTCCCCCGCCCCTGCCCAGCTCTCTCTTTTTCTCTCTCTAAAGAAAAAGAAAAAGAAGAACAAACCCAGAAATACCACAATCGCAGATTTCAAGATACTATAAATCTATAGTAATCAAAGCAGTATGGTACTGGCACAAAAACAGACACAGCAATCAATGGAACAGAATAGAGAACCCAGAAATAAACTCATGATTATATGGTCAATTAATCTTCAACAAAGGAGGCAAGAATATGCAATAGAAAAAAGACATTCTCTTCAACAAATGTTGGGAAAATTGGATGGCTACATACAAAAGAATGAAACTGGACTTTTTACACCATACATAAAAATAAACTAAAATTGACTATGTATTTTTAAAGATTATTTTTTCCTTTGAATGGGGCATACTTTCCTATTTCTTTGTGTGTTTTATGAATTTTTAGTCAAACACTGGAAATTTAAATCTAATAATGTGGTAATTCTGGAAATGGGATTTTCCCTTTTCCCCAGGGTTTGCTTGTTTTGTTATTTTTGTTTGTTTGTTTATTGTAAGGCTGCCTCTGTGCTGAAGATTAATTTGAGGTATTTATTTCATGTCCTCTTAGGTCCTTTCTGACTTCTTCCTGGGCACAAGTGGTCACTTTCTAATTTTACTTGTATATATAGCTGGTTTTGAATGTCCTAGTTTTAAATATATCTGGCTCCTAAAAGGGGAAAAAGTGGGAAAAAATGAAGTGGACAAAGAGTTCCTGTGCTTAAAGGCCCTCTGAAGTCACTTCAGTCAGAGGGGAGGGGCTCGGAACAATGCAGGGATGTACAACAACACTTGCAGTCCCCCTCTTTGCACCTCTGTGATCAGAAGCAGCAATCAGTGATCAAAGACTTCCAATATTTGGATAACGGGTTTCTTTCCCCTAGTCAGTTTCCCCTATCCTGTAAGCAAGATGCTCCAGAAATATGTGCCATTTGATTGGGAATACATGATGGGTAGCTGCTACTGAACTAAGAGCTGAAATTGACCAAAGCTAAACACAATTTACCATTCAAGTCACTCCCTGTAATATGCAAGCCTTCAACAGATTTCAGAGTTCAAAAACAGACACATTCTATGAGTGCAGTGTTGTTGTTTAGGGCGGGGACAGATCCCCACGGCTCTTATTCTGCCATCATCCTAGAATCCTGTTACTTTATTCCCACTCTAATCTTTATTTCCTTCCTTTTGGCCATGGTTTTAGTTGTTCTTGTTCTTCTAGTTCTCTAAGTTGTTAAGTTAGATTGTTTGAGATCCTTTATTCCTTGATATAAACATTTATTGCTATAAACTTTGTTCTTAAAATTGCTTTTGCCATACCCCAGTTTTGGTATGTTGTGTTTTCATTTTTGTTTGTCTAAAGATACTTTCCAATTTCCTTTTTTGTTTCTGAACTATTTTTGTTGAGTTTTGTTTTTTAATTAAAATATAATTAACGTACAGCATTTTATGAATTTCAAGTGTATAACATAGTGATGCAACAACTCTATATGTTATCCTATGCTCACTTTCAAGTGTAACTACCATCTATCAGCATACAATGCTCTTATGATACCCTTGGCTATATTCACTGTGCTATACCTTTAATACCATGACTTACTCATTCCACAACTGGAAGCCTATCCCTTCCACTCCTTTTTACCCATTTCACCAATCTTCTCACCCCCAACTGCCTGGCAACCACCAGTTCTCTGTATTTAGATTTATTCATTTGTTTTGTTTTTAGATTCCATAGGTAAGTCAAATCATATGGTATTTGTCTTTTTCTGTCTGATGTGTTTCACTTAGTATAATACCTTCTAGGTCCACCTGTGATGTCATAAATGGTAAGATATCATTCTTTTTATTGCCAAATAATAGTCCATTGTGTATATGTATGTATGTGTATGTATACACATACATACACATGTGTGTGAGTGTGTGTACACACACACCACTTCTTTATCCATTCATCTATTAATGGACACTTAAATTGCATCCATATCTTGGGTATTGTAAATAATATTGCAATAAATAAATATTGCAATTTTAAATAATATTGCAATAAAAAAATAAATATGTATCTTTTTGAATTAGTGTTTTCCTTTTCTTTGGGTAAATACCCAGTAGTGGAATTATTGGATCATATAGTATTTCTTTTTAATTTTTCAGGGACCTCCATACTGTTTTCCACAGTGGCTGCACAAATTTACATTCCTGACAGCATGAGGATTCCTTTTTCTCCACATTCTCACCAACATTTGTTACTTTTTGTTTTAATTCTAGCCATTCTGACAGGTATAAGGTGTGGTTTTGACTTACATTTCTCTGATGATTAGGGATGTTGAGCATCCTTTCATTTGTCTATTGTCTATCTGCAAATCTTCCTTAGAAAAATGTCCATTTGTGTCTTCAGCCCATTTTAGTTGAAATATTTCTTCTCTCTCTCTCTCTCTCTCTCTTTTTTTTTTTTTTGGCATTGACTTCTATAAGTTCTTTATATATTTTGGATATTAACTTCTGATTGAATATATGATTTGCAAATATCTCCCATTCAGTAGGTTGTCTTTTTGCTTTGTGGCCCAAGATGTGATCTATCCTGTAGAGTGTTCCATGTGCACTCAAGAGGAATGTGTATTCTTGTGCTGTTGGATCGAATGTTCTGTATGTGTCTATAAGGTCCATTTTGCCTAGTGTGGTATTAATGTAAGCGGTTGCTTTATTGATTTTGCTGTCTAAATGATCTATCCATTGTTGAAAGTGGAGTATTGAATTTCTACTATTATATTGTTCTGACATTCCTTCTTCAGTTTTGTTAGTATCCAGTTTAAATACTTAGGTGCAACACTGTTGGGTGCAAATAATTTACAATTCTTATATCCTCTTAATGAATTGACCCCAACACTATACAGTGATCTTCTCTGTCTCTTATGACCAATTTGGCCTGAATATAACTTTATCTAATACAAGTACAGCCACTCCTGCTCTCTTTTGGTTACCATTTATTTGTAATATCTTTTTCAATACCTTTACTTTGTGCCTATGTGTCCTTAAAGTTGAAGCGAGTCTCTTAGCAGCATACTGTTAGATCTTATTTTTGTTTTTAGATTTTCTTAGAGAGCATGCACAAGTGGGGGAAGGGGCAGAGGGAGAGGGAGAAACAGACTCCCCACTGAGCATGGAACCCTATGTAGGGCTCGATCCCAGAACCCCAGATCATGACCTGAGTGAAAGGCAGATGCTTAAGTGACTGAACCACCCAGGTATACCTGGATCTTATTTTATTCTATCCATTCAGTCACTCTGTGCCTTTTGATTGGGCAATTTAATCCATTTACATTTAAAGTAATTACTGATCAGTAAGGACTTACTATTGCCATTTTAACAAAATTTATCATTCTCACAGTTCCTAAAGATAAATCACAGAATGCCACATAGGGCCAAAAGGGAAAGATACCAAGGTTTTCAGGAGATGGAACACAGGAGCTTGGGAGCTTTTAGGCCTTGCCTTTATTGGGTTTTTCAGGGGGAAAGCAAGGCAGAGTGGATAAACAGCCCAGGAATGGCTTGTTTGAGTGATTTTTGCAGGTTTTGGCCTATAGGTGGTTTCTAGTTGCCTGGTTCTTGGTTCTGGGGTGATTACAGCAGAGGAATATTGCCTCCTGGAGTGTATGGGCCAAATAGAGGAGAAAAGGCTTGAATTTGCAGAGCAAAGGCATCCTCCTAGTTGAGATCTTACTATCTCTAAGAATAGACTAGCCCTGGGAGGGGCAGTCTTCAGACAGAAAGGTTTTTTTTAAGATGTTGAACTATTAGAATATACAGAAAATTAAAAATATATATACAATGCAGAACCTTACCCAGTCTCAAGTCAGTACAGTCCTTACTGAATTAAAGTGATCTGTTACCAGTTAATCTGTCAGGCAGAGAGAAGAGTGAGTTTTCCCAGGGGACTATAATGGCATAATTGCCTTGCACACAATGTCTGGAAGTTAAAGGTGTATTGCTAGGTAATATAAGGTTGAACCAGTCTTGCATTCCTGAAATAAAACTTACTTGATCAAAATATTTATTTAGTTGGTTGTTTATAGAATATACTATTAAATTAAGCTAGCTAATACTACAGTTTGGCGTTATGTGTGTACATTGATTTAGTAGTTCTAGACTTCATGACTGTATCCAAACCTGCATCTCCAGGTTTCTGTGGAGAAGAGAAACTGAGAGTTGCACTTGGTACCCAATCCTGACAAACTAAAAGATTCCTATTTAAATACTCTTAATTTCTGTTTATTTGCAGGTCAAGATGGTTCTGATTTGTCCATACTTCTGGCTGGGTTTTTTCATAGTCCCCATTGTGTGCCTGATTCTAAATTTAATATGGAAATCGTAAGTTGAAAAATGAAGTAGTAACCAAAAGATATGATGTTAATTTTTTCCAATTATATGGTTTTCACATCAAATTAAATTTAAAAATCGGCCATTTTATGAATATTATAAGTCATGGAACATTTAGAGGAAGTGAATGCTCTCTGCTTTTGCCACTTATTTACCAGCACTCAATTTAGAAACAAACAAACAATAAAAGAGCATCAAAATTCACAAGAGGTAAAAATTTATAATGATATTACATAATTTGCGATTTTTTTTTCCTGAAAGGTCATCCATTCACTCTTTAGAAGTGGGATTTATAGAACTTCTATCCACTTTAGAGGAACCAAAACCTGATACCAGAGGATCACAAATTAAAAACCAATAATAAAATAAGAACTAGGAGGGAGATATTCAAATTAGACAGATATTCTTTACTTTTTAAAAATATTTGAAATAAGAATCTATCAAATATATTTCTCCCAGAATATGTATTAGATGACAGAATCCTCCCACTTTTTTTTAACCAAATCACACAGCAAAACAAAACAAAACAAACAAACAAACAAAACCCTTTAAACTAAAGTGCTAGAAATCCCTGAAATCCCTGAGGTAGTACAAAAAAATCCATGAAATTGCAAGCTTTCAAAATCAGAAATAACTTACATAAGATCATTGTACATAATCTACAACATAAACAGAGCTCTGAAACATTATAAATTTCAAACTAAGATGCAGAGAAAGAAATAATATAGAAGGGATAATATTAATTTTGATCCATGGTATTGACTATAGGTGTTAACTTGGATCTTTTAAAACCTATGGTTTTTCACTCATATGTGGAACATAAGGAATAGCATGGAAAACCATAGGGGAAGGGAGGGAAAACTGGAGGGTGGGAAATGAGAGAGGGAGACAAACCATGAGAGACTGTGCACTCTGGGGAAATAAACTGCGGGTTTCAGAGGGGGAGGAAGGAGATGGGGTTGCGGTAGCTGGGTGATGGGTATTAAGGAGGGCATGTGTGAGCACTGGGTATTTTAGCAACTAATGAATCATTGAACACAACATCAAAAACTAATGATGTACAAAATGGTGGCTAACTGAAGATAACAAAAAAGTAAATAAATAAAAGTAAAACCTGTGGCCTCTGTGAATTGATTCCCCAGTGATATCTTTATCTAGGTGTAGATTCCAGATTTCCGGGAAGAGGTAAAGGTACACTGAGTACTGAAAGGCTTATGTTAGAATCATCCTATCAGTATGTTAGCATCTTCTCTACCATTGAGTATAGCCAAGGTTGTCTGCAAGTTCCCAACTGCATTTTCAAGGCAAGTAATGATAATCTTGAATTTGTTGTTGTCTTATTTATTTATTTATTTATTTATGTTTAAAGATTTTATGTATTTATTTGACAGAGAGAGAGAAAGATCACAAGTAGGCAGAGAGGCAGGTGGAGAGAGAGGGGGAAGCAGGCTCCCCGCTGAGCAGAGAGCCTGATGTGGAGTTTGATCCCAGGAACCTGAGATGATGTCCTAAGCCGAAGGCAGAGGCTTAACCCACTGAGCCACCCAGGCGCCCCTGTTGTTGTCTTTTTAATTACTTGAGACCTCTTTTTCTCCTGTGAGTAAAGATAATTTAGCATACCACTTTTCTTTGGTTTTGTTTTGTTTTGTATTATGGTAAATACAGGTGTGAAAATCTCTAAGTCAAAGGGGACTGTGAAATCTTTGAAGTTTATACTTTTGTGTAAGTACTATGTAGCTCAAAAAAAGTATTTTAGTAGTATGTACAGTCTTTTAAAATCCAAGTAACATGTATGTTTGAATTATTTCATTTTTAATAAAGTTCGATTAGCCAACATCTAATACACCTTTAGTTTTTGATGTAGTGTTCAATGACTCATTAGTTGCCTATAACACCCAGTCTTCATTAAATCATGTGCCCTCCTTAATGCCCATCACCCTGTTACCCCATCCCTCCCACCCACCACCTCTCCAGCAACCCCCTGTTTGTTTCTTATAGTTAAGAGTCTCATGGTTTTTCTCTCTGATGACTTTCCATTCAGTTTTCCCTCCCTTCTTCTATGATCCTCTGCTTTATTCCTTATATTTTGTATTTCATATTCACTCATATTTTACATATGAATGAAACCATTTGATGATTGTCTTTCTCTGCTTGACTTATTTCACTGAATCATTTCACAATTTTTGTTTAATTTTCACTTAAGTGTCTTCCTGGGATTGTACCAAGATTTTTAAATCATTCTGAATCATAGAATATCTTATAAACAGGAACTGTAAATAGATTAGTAAAGGAAACAGATATATTGAGGTGAAAAACAAAACAGAGCCAAAAGAACTGCCCCTAAAAGCCCAGTGGCTTTAGGGACAGCATTTTACAGCAACCTTAACAAATGAATTTGGTTGTGCTGTGGGTATATGGGACTTCATTTAAAAATGCCATCTCAGATAAACAATTCAACATTAACTTTGGTTATGTGGAGTCTTCCCTGGTTCTACACAAATTCTGGCATTTTTTGTTTGCTCTAGCTCTGTGAAAAATGGTGGTATTTTGATAGGGATTGCATTAAATTTGTAAATTGTTTCGTATTATAGATGTTTTAATAATATTTGTTTTCCAATCCATGATCATAGCATGTTTTTTCCATTTCTTTGTGTCATTTCCAATTTCTTTCATCAGTGTTCTATGGCTTTCAGAGTACAGATCTTTTTACCTCTTTGGTTAGCTTTACTCCTGGGTATCTTGTGGGTTTTGGTACAATTGTAAATGGGATCTATTCCTTGATTTCTCTTTCTGCTGTTTTATTATTGATGTATAGAAATGCAGATTTCTGTACATTGATTTTATAGCCTGTGACTTTGCTGAATTCTTGTATCAGTTCTAGCAATTTTTTGGTGGAGTCTTTCAGGTTGCCCACATAGAGTATCATGTCATTTGCAAATAGTCAATGTCGACTTCTTCTTTGTCAATTTGGATACCTTTTATTTATTTCTATTGTATGATTGCTGAGGCTAGGACTTCCAGTACTAGGTTAAATAACAATGGGGAGAGTGGACATTCCTGTATTTTTCCTGATTTTAGAGGAAAAGCTCTCAATTTTTTCCCATTGAGGATGATATTAGCTGTGGTTCTTTCATACATGGACTTTATAATGTTGACATATGTTCCATCTATCTGTACTTTATTGAGGGTTTTTATCAAGAATTGCTGCTTTATTTGATAAATGCTTTTCTCTGAATCTATTGAGAGGATCATATGGTTCTTATTCTTCCTTTTATTAATGTGGTGTATCATATTGATTGATTTGTGAATATTGAACCATCCCTGCAGCCCAGGAATAAATCCTACTTGATTGTGGTAAATAATTCCTTTAATACACTATTGGATTCAATTTGCTAGTATCTTATTGTGAGTTATTGCATCCATGTTAACCAGGGATATTGGCCTATAATTCTCCTCTTTAGTGGGGTCTTCGTCTGGTTTTGGAATCAAGGTAATGCTGGTCTTGTAAAATGAGTTTGGGAGTTTTCCTTTCATTTCTATTTTTTGGGAATAGTTTAAGAATAGGTATTAACTCATCTATAGCTGTCTGGTAGAATTCCCCTGGAACCCCTTTATTATGATTTATTATGATACAGTGCCTTTCTTCATCTCTTGTTACAGTCTTTGGTTTAAAATCTAGTTTCTCTCATATAAGTATGGCTATGCTGGCTTTCTTTTGACATCCATTAACATGATAGATGGTTCCCCCATCCACTCACTTCTATCTGGAGGTGTCTTTAGATCTAAAATGATTTTCTTGGGCCACCTGGATGGCTCAGTTGGTTAAATGTCTGCCTTTGGTTTGGGTCATGATCCCAGAGTCCTGGGATCAAGCCCTGTGTTGGGTTACCTGCTCATGGGAGCCTGCTTCTCCCTCTGTTCCTCCCCTCCACCTCATGCTCCCTCTTACTTGCTCCATACTCTCAAATAAATAAAATCTTTTAAAAATAAAATAAAATGCTTCTCTTGCAGGCTGCATATAGATGGGTCTTGGTTTTTTCATTTCTTTTGACATGATGAACCTATGTCTTTTTTTTAATTAATTAATTTATTTTTTATAAACATATAATGTATTTTTATCCCCAGGAGTACAGGTCTGTGAATCGCCAGGTTTACACACTTCACAGCAATCACCATAGCACATACCCTCCCCAATGTCCATAACCGCACCCCCCTCTCCCGACCCCCCTCCCCCCAGCAACCCTCAGTTTGTTTTGTGAGATTAAGAGTCACTTATGGTTTGTCTCCCTCCCGATCCCATCTTGTTTCATTTATTCTTCTCCAACCCCCCTAACCCGCCATGTTGCATCTCCACTTCCTCATATCAGGGAGATCATGTGACAGTTGACTTTCTCCGATTGACTTATTTCACTAATCATGATACCCTCTAGTTCCATCCACGTCGTCGCAAATGGCAAAATATCATTTCTTTTGATGGCTGCATAGTATTCCATTGTGTATATATACCGCTTCTTCTTTATCCATTCATCTGTTGATGGACATCTAGATTCTTTCCATAGTTTGGCTATTGTAGACATTGCTGCTACAAACATTCGGGTGCATGTGCCCCTTTGGATCACTACGTTTGTATCTTTTGGGTAAATACCCAGTAGTGCAATTGCTGGGTCATAAGGTAGTTCTATTTTCAACTTTTTGAGGAACCTTCATGCTGTTTTCCAGAGTGGTTGCACCAGCTTGCATTCCCACCAACAGTGTAGGAGGGTTCCCCTTTCTCCGCACCCTCGCCAGCATCTGTCATTTCCTGACTTGTTAATTTTAGCCATTCTGACTGGTGTGAGGTGATATCTCATTGTGGTTTTGATTTGTATTTCCCTGATGCCGAGTGATGTGGAGCACTTTTTCATGTGTCTGTTGGCCATCTGGATGTCTTCTTTGCAGAAATGTCTGTTCATGTCTTCTGCCCATTTCTTGATTGGATTATTTATTCTTTGGGTGTTGAGTTTGCTAAGTTCTTTATAGATTCTGGACACTAGTCCTTTATCTGATATGTCGTTTGCAAATATCTTCTCCCATGCTGTCAGTTGTCTTTTGGTTTTGTTTACTGTTTCCTTTGCTGTGCAAAAGCTTTTGATCTTGATGAAATCCCAATAGTTCATTTTTGCCCTTGCTTCCGTTGCCTTTGGCGATGTTCCTAGGAAGAAGTTGTGCAGCTGAGGTTGAAGAGGTTGCTGCTTGTGTTCTCCTCAAGGATTTTGATGGATTCCTTTCTCACATTGAGGCCCTTCATCCATTTTGAGTCTATTTTTGTGTGTGGTGTAAGGAAATGGTCCAGTTTCATTCTTCTGCATGTGGCTGTCCAATTTTCCCAGCACCATTTGTTGAAGAGGCTGTCTTTTTTCCATTGGACATTCTTTCCTGCTTTGTCAAAAATTAGTTGACTGTAGAGTTGAGGGTCTACTTCTGGGCTCTCTATTCTGTTCCATTGATCTATGTGTCTGATTTTGTGCCAGTACCATGCTGTCTTGATGATGACAGCTTTGTAATAGAGCTTGAAGTCCGGAATTGTGATGCCACCAACTTTGGCTTTCTTTTTCAATATTCCTTTGGCTATTCGAGGTCTTTTCTGGTTCCATATAAATTCTAGGATTATTTGTTCCATTTCTTTGAAAAAAAAATGGGTTGGATTTTGATAGGGATTGCATTAAGTGTGTAGATTGCTTTAAGTAGCATAGACATTTTCACAATATTTATTCTTCCAATCCAGGAGCATGGAACATTTTTCCATTTCTTTGTGTCTTCCTCAATTACTTTCATGAGTACTTTATAGTTTTCTGAGTATAGATTCTTTGCCTCTTTGGTTAGGTTTATTCCTAGGTATCTTATAGTTTTGGGTGCAATCGTAAATGGGATTGACTCCTTAATTTCTCTTTCTTCTGTCTTGTTGTTGGTGTATAGAAATGCAACTGATTTCTGTGCATTGATTTTATATTCTGACACTTTACTAAATTCCTGTACAAGTTCTAGCAGTTTTGGAGTGGAGTCTTTTGGGTTTTCCACATATAGTATCATATCATCCACGAAGAGTGATAGTTTGACTTCTTTGTCGATTTGGATGCCTTTAATTTCTTTTTGTTGTCTGATTGCTGAGGCTAGGATTTCTAGTACTATGCTGAATAGCAGTGGTGATAATGGACATCCCCACCGTGTTCCTCACCTTAGCAGAAAAGCTTTCAGTTTTTCTCCATTGAGAATGATATTTGCAGTGGGTTTTTCATAGATGGCTTTGATAATATTGAGGTATGTGCCCTCTATCCCTACACTTTGAAGAGTTTTGATCAGGAAGGGATGGTGTACTTTGTCAAATGCTTTTTCAGCATCTATTTCGTTGTCAAATGCTTTTTCAGCATCTATTTCTTTTATTAATGTGTTGTATCACATTGATTGATTTGCGGATGTTGAACCAACCTTGCAGCCCTGGAATAAATCCCACTTGGTTGTGGTGAATAATCCTTTTAATGTACTGTTGAATCCTATTGGCTAGTATTTTGGTGAGAATTTTTGCATCTGTGTTCATCAAGAATATTGGTCTGTAATTCTCTTTTTTGATGGGATTCTTGTCTGCTTTTGGGATCAAGGTGATGCTGGCCTCATAAAATGAGTTTGGAAGTTTTCCTTCCATTTCTATTTTTTGGAACAGTTTCAGGAGAATAGGAATTAATTCTTTAAATGTTTGGTAGAATTCCCCTGGGAAGCCATCTGGTCCTGGACTTTTGTTTGTTTGGAGATTTTTGATGACTGTTTCAATCTCCTTACTGGTTATGGGTCTGTTCAGGTTTTTTATTTCTTCCTGGTTCAGTTGTGGTAGTCTATATGTCTCTAGGAATGCATCCATTTCTTCCAGATTGTCAAATTTGTTGGCATAGAGTTGCTCATAGTATGTTCTTATAATTGTATTTCTTTGGTGTTGGTTGTGATCTCTCCTCTTTCATTCATGATTTTATTTTTTTGGGTCCTTTCTCTTTTCTTTTTGATAAGTCTGGCCAGGGGTTTATCAATCTTATTAATTCTTTCAAAGAACCAGCTCCTAGTTTCATTGATTTGTTCAAAAATTTTTTTTTTTTTTGGTTTCTATTTCATTGATTTCTGCTCTCATCTTTATGATTTCTCTTCTCCTGTTGGGTTTAGGCTTTCTTTCTTGTTCTCTCTCCAGCTCCTTTAGGTATAGGGTTAGGTTGTGTATTTGAGACCTTTCTTGTTTCTCGAGAAAGTCTTGTACCGCTATATATTTTCCTCTCAAGACTGCCTTTGCTGTGTCCCACAGATTTTGAACCGTTTTGTTTTCATTATCTTTTGTTTCTATGAATTTTTTCAATTCTTCTTTAATTTCCTGGTTGACCCATTCATTCTTTAGAAGGATGCTGTTTAGTCTCCATGTATTTGTGTTCTTTCCAAATTTCCTCTTGTGATTGAGTTCTAGCTTCAGAGCATTGTGGTCTGAAAATATGCAGGGAATGATCCCAATCTTTTGATACCAGTTGAGACCTGATTTATGACCCAGGATGTGATCTATTCTGGAGAATGTTCCATGTGCACTAGAGAAGAATGTGTATTCTGTTGCTTTGGGATGAAATGTTCTGAATATATCTGTGATGTCCATCTGGTCCAGTGTGTCATTTAAGGCCTTTATTTCCTTGTTGATCTTTTGCTTGGATGATCTGTCCATTTCAGTGAGGGGAGTTTTAAAGTCCCCTACTATTATTATATTGTTGATGTGTTTCTTTGATTTTGTTATTAATTGGTTTATATAGTTGGCTGCTCCCACGTTAGGGGCATAGATATTTAAAATTGTTAGATCTTCTTGTTGGATAGACCCTTTGAGCATGATATAGTGTCCTTCCTCATCTCTTACTATAGTCTTTGGCTTAAAATCTAATTGATTTGATGTAAGGATTGCCACCCCAGCTTTCTTCTGATGTCCATTAGCATGGTAAATTGTTTTCCACCCCCTCACTTTAAATCTGGAGGTGTCTTTGGGCCTAAAATGGGTTTCTTGTAGGCAACATATCGATGGGTTTTGTTTTTTTATCCATTCTGATACCCTATGTCTTTTGATTGGGGCATTTAGCCCATTAACATTCAGGGTAACTATTGAGGCATATGAATTTAGTGCCATTGTATTGTCTGTAAGGTGACTGTTACTGTATATTGTTTCTGCTCCTTTCTGATCTACTACTTTTAGGCTCTCTCTTTGCTTAGAGGACCCCTTTCAATATTTCCTGTAGGGCTGGTTTGGTGTTTGCAAATTCTTTCAGTTTTTGTTTGTCCTGGAAGCTTTTTATCTCTCTTTCTATTTTCAATGATAGCCTAGCTGGATATAGTATTCTTGGCTACATGTTTTTCTCGTTTAGTGCTCTGTATGAATATCTCATGCCAGTTCTTTCTGACCTGCCAGGTCTCTGTGGATAAGTCCACTGCCAATCTAATATTTTTACCATTGTATGTTACAGACTTCTTTTCCCGGGCTGCTTTCAGGATTTTCTCTTTGTCACTAAGACTTGTAAATTTTACTATCAGGTGACGGGGTGTGGACCTATTTTTATTGATTTCGGCGGGTGTTCTTTGCATCTCCTGGATTTTGATGTTTGTTCCCTTTGCCTATTAGGGAAATTCTCTACAATAATTCTCTCCAATATACCTTCTGCTCCCCTCTCTCTTTCTTCTTCTCCTTGAATCCCAATTATTCTAATGTTGTTTCGTCTTATGGTGTCACTTATCTCTCGAATTCTCCCCTCGTGGTCCAGTAGCTGTTTGTGCCTCTTCTGCTCAGCTTCTTTATTCTCTGTCATTTGGTCTTCTATATCACTAATTCTTTCTTCTGCCTCATTTATTCTAGCAGTAAGAGCCTCCATTTTTTATTGCACCTCATTAATAGCTTTTTTTATTTCAACTTGGTTAGATTTTAGTTCTTTTATTTCTCCAGAAAGGGCTTTTCTCTCTCCAGAGAGGGTTTCTCTAATATCTTCCATGCCTTTTTCGAGCCCGGCTAGAACCTTGAGAATCGTCATTCTGAACTCTAGATCTGACATATTACCAATGTCTGTATTGATTAGGTCCCTAGCCTTCAGTACTTCCTCTTGTTCTTTTTTTTTGTGGTGAGTTTTTCGGCCTTGTCATTTTGTCCAGATAAGAGTATATGAAGGAGCAAATAAAACACTAAAAGGGTAGCAAAGACCCCAGGAAAATGCACTTTAACCAAACCAGAAGGACCCCAAATTGTGGGGGGAGGGGAGGGAGAAAGGGGATAAAAAGAAGTTCACAAAAAAAAAAAGAAAGGAGAAAAAATATAAAAAAGAAAAGTATATATATATTAGATAAACTAGTTAAAAAATGTTAAAAAAGAAAAGGGTAAAAGTTAAAAAAATTTAGCAGAAGGAAAAAAAATTAAATTAACCACAAGACTATAGAATCATGGGGAGAAAGCCATGAGTTCCGTGTTTTGCTTTCTCCTCCTCTAGAATTCTGCCGCTCTCCTTGGTAGGTGAACTTGGTCTTGGCTGGATTTCTTGTTGATCTTCTGGGGGAGAGGCCTGTCGTAGTGATTCTCAAGTGTCTTTCCCAAGGCGGAGTTGCACCGCCCTTACCATGGGCTGGGCTAAGTAATCGGCTCTGGTTCGCTTTCGGGAGCTTTTGTCTCCTGAATGCTTTCCGTAGAGTTCTGGAGGACGGGAATGAAAATGGCGGCCTCCCAGTCTCCAGCCTGGAGGAGCTGAGAGCTCGGGGTCCCACTCCTCAGTGTGCTCAGAGAAAAGAGCCCAATCACTCCCATCTCCCTGGCCTCTGGCCACGCTCCAAGCTCACCCAGCCTGCGACCTGTTCAAGGTAACCCCAAACTGAGAGCTCACTCCTTGGCCCTGTCTCTGTAGCCGGCTTCCCTGGTGTAATACCTGCGAGCTCTATGACACTCAGACACCCCCGACCCTTCTGTGACCCTGCGGGACCTGGGGCCACGCTGACCCTCCGTGGGCTTCACCCCGGATTATCCTCTGGAGCGATGTCCCTCATTGGAGCAGACTTTTAAAAGTCCTGATTTAGTGCTCCGTTGCTCTGCCACTTGTCGGGAGCCGGCCCCTCCCCCCACAGTCTATCTTCCCGTTGCTTTGGATTCACTTCTCCACTGGTCCTACCTTTCAGAAAGTGGTTGATTTTCTGTTTCTAGAATTGCTGTTCTTCTCTTCGATCTCCTGTTGGATTTGTCGGTGTTTGCAATGGTTTGATAAGCTGTCTAGCTGATCTCCTGCTACCTGATGTAGTCTCAGCCTGCTACTTCTCCACCATCTTGACTCCTCCTCGACCCTATGTCTTTTGATTGGAGCATTTACATTTAGAGTAATTATGGATAGATATGAACTTATTTCCTATTACCTATAAAGTCATTGTTTCTAGAGATTTTCTCTGTTCCTTTCCAGTCTTTGTTGCTTTTGGTCTTTCTCACTCAAAGAGTCCCCTTTAATATTTATTGCAGGGCTGTTTTAGCGCTATAAACTTAGTTTTTATTTGTTTGGGAAACTCTCTCTCCTTTTATTGTGAATGATAGCCTTGCTGGATAAAGTATTCTTGGCTGCATATTTTTTCCTATTCAGCACATTGAATAAATTATGCCATTCTCTTCTGGCCTGCCAGGTTTCTATAGAGAGATCTGCTGCTAACCTGATTTGTCTTCCCTTGTAGGTTAGGGATTTCTTTTCCCTTGCTGCTTTCAGGATTCTTTCCTTATCTCTGTGTTTTGCAAATTTTACTATGTCATGTCTTGGTGTTGGCTGGCTCTTGTTGATTTTGATAGGAATTTTCTGTCTCTTCTGGATTTGGATGTCTGTTTCTTTCTCCAGATTAGGGAAGTTTTTAGCTGTAATTTACTTAAATAAACCTTCTGGCCCTTTTCTCTCTCTTCCTGTGGGACTCTCATGATATGGAAGTTATTACACACTATGGAGCCACAGACTTCCTTAAGTCTACATTCATGATTGAATATTTTTCTTTCCCTCTTCTTTTCAGCTTCATTAGCTTCCATAATTTTATCTTCTCTATCACTTATTCTATCCTCTGCTTCTTATGGTCATTATATCCAGTTGGTTTTGCATCTTAGTTATTGCATTTTTTTTTTTTTTGCCTGACTAGTTTTTAGGTGTTTTATCTCTTCAATAAGCATCTCTCTGGTTTTTCTCAAGCCCAGCTCGTATCCTTATGATTGTTGTCTTAAATTCTCGTTCAGGAATATTATTTATACCTATTTTGATTAGCTCCCTGGTCATGGCCCCTTCTTGTTCTTTCTTTTGGGATTGATTCCTCCAATTTGACATTTTGTCTAGGTCTCTGTTTTTGTGTGTTGGGAAAACCTGTGCTTGGTCCTATTTCCTCTAGAGTTGAAGATTTGTAGCACTCTATGATGTGCTTGCGGGGTGGAGGGGGGTTGCTGGCCTTCTGGGGAATGGCCCTGCTGCTGCTCTGGCTCTCAATCACACTCGTCCTATTAAAAAAGGCACCTGCAGAGCAATCAGGGCTTGGTGTAAGCAGCTCCAGAATCCACTATGTGCACTGTTCTGCTCACTGAATTCTGTCCGTGTTGATGGGAGGGGTAAAAAATGGTGTCAGTCTGCTATCTTCCCTGGAGAGAGGAGTTCACGTCTGCAGCTATTCATGAAGCCCTCACAGAAAAGTGAACAATCTCCCCTCTTGTGTCCCAGGCTTCTGTCAAAGCCCTACGTTCACTTTGTCTGTGTCCAAGCCATCTGCCTGTCTGGTGGAGCAGTACTCCTGTGTTTTATCTCAGGCATGCAAATAGTTTTCAAAACTCCAAATTTGGGGGAGCAGTCACAGTGCAGACTGCACTGATCCTCTGTGGGAGGCTCTTGCCAGGCTGTGGCTGGGACAGGTTTGTCACAGAAAAGCAGTCCCTCTACTAAGTAGGGGCTTGGGTTTTATGGTAGAGCATAGCAAAACCCAGCATCCAGTTAGCTGCCCTCAGCAGGTGTCTTTACTCATATGTTAATGAACAAGACAGCTAAACAGTGCCTGCTGGCTCTTTTGTCCCCTGAGAGGCAATGTCACCTCTCCCGAATACACTCCAGAAAGGGGAACTGTTTGCCCAGGGTGATGCACAGGATTCTCAGAGCATGATGTCCACTCCTGGGCATCTGCCCTCCTTCTCCATAGTAACACTGCTATGTCCATCAGGCTCAACTCTAGCAATGGCACAAACTTCTAAAACTTCAGAGTTTCAGTTCGACCACTTATAAAAACTTGTGATAATCAGGCCCTCTCACTTTCCCAGTCAGTGGTTTTGGGGAAGTGTTTTCTTGTGTAATTCCCTGTGCACCAACCCCCCCCGCCGCCCTCATTCTCTGTGATAGGGCTTCCTCCCCTCTATGGCACCTATGATTCTTTTCTACCCCAGGTCACATCACCACACCTCCTACCTTCTACAATGTGGCTTCTTTTCTCCCCAGATCAATGTTCTGGGTTTTCAGAATGATTTGATAATTATCTAGCTGTGTTCAAGAGACAAGACAAACATAAGGTTCTCCTACATGTGTGGATAAATGATGAATGCTTGAATATAGACAGAGATAGATACCCCACTGAAAATAAGTTGCCACAGAAAATGGAGATTATCTGTCTCAGTTGCTTTGCATGTTTCAAATATGCACACGGATATATGAAGCTCTGACACAACCACTCTGCCATTACTACTGTTACTAAATGGCACACTTAGTCCTAGGTCTCTCTGCCTAAGTGAGGGTTGGAGGTAGCACACAGCTGAAAATTTAAGAATCAAGATTGTGGAATAGTGAGCATGGTAGAAAAAGTCATACAGAATCATGTCAGTCCTATGAATCTTCAACAGTCTGGCTGAATTCATACAGATGGACTCCTCCAGAATCAGGGCCCTCTGTGGCTTAGACACACACTCAGATCTATAGACTTGCATGGAAGTCTGTATTTGAGGTGGTTGGCTACTAATGGGCACTACCCAGCTCTTTCCAGTATCCCTTCTGGTAATGCTTCATAGCTACTAAGAAAATAGAGTCTGGTTTCACAGGAAGACTGGGCCTGCTGCCTCACACCCTATCATATGGCCTCTAGGTAAGAGATGTCCAGAATTATTCAAGAAGGAAGAAATTGTTGCTTAGAGTGTGTAAAGCTCATGTGTTATGCTGTATCTTTTCCACATAATACAGGATTAGAAATACCTGCAAGAGAACATTACTAGAGGAGGTTCGGGAGATGGAAAGTAGCAGAGCTCAAAGATTTCATCCTCCTACGATGTTTAGAAGGAGGTGAGGCTGTTCTCTTTATCCTGACTTTTGTTAAAAAATTGTTCTCATTCTTTTTTTAAATATTTGTTTATTCCAGAGAAAGAAAGAGAGAGAGCAAGTGGGGGAGGAGCAGAGGGAGAGACTCCCCAGGCAGACTCCACTGCCACTGAGTGTAGAGCCTGATGCTGGGCTCGATCCCATGACCCATGAGATTATGGACCTGAGCTGAAACCAAGAGTCAGATGCTTAACGTACTGAGCCTCCCAGGTGGCCCCTGTTCTCCTCATTCTTCCCACATTTCCCTCCCAGGTACTTCCACACTTTCCATGATTTCCCCAAGCTTGTTAAGCACATGTCAAACAGGTATCTTGAACTTCACATCCCCAGCAGCCCAGACCCCTAGGCTGCCACACTAGCTTCCCCTAAGGTCCTCCTTTCAGTAGATGGCAACATCATTCTTCCAATTTCTCAGGCCAAAAATCCTGAAGTCACTTTCACATCCTCTTTTCTGCTATTCCACACCCATCATGTCAGAAAATCCTGTTGTTCCTACCTCAAAGTAAACTGAGAATTAGATCACTTAAACTATCTGTATGATCTTGCCCTGGTCCAGCCCCTATCATCTTTCTTCTGATTAGTTCAGGAGCCTCTTAACAGGTATCTCTGTTTCTGGCCCTTCCTGTAGTAATCAGAGGGAAGAGGTTTTGGCAGTGTAAATCAGACACATCACTCCCTGCTGTTTGCCTTTCCACGACCTCCCCTATCACTCAGAGAAAGACAAGACCCTTTCAGTGGCTTATAGTGCCTTACACTGTCCCTTCATAAACACACACATGCACATGCACAACTAGTTTGAGATATCTTCTTATGGTTTTCTTTACCAAAAAAAATTTTTTAAATAACTCATTTTGGAAAATCATGTTTCCATTTCACCTCGCATGTTTTCAAAGTTTTGTCCTTTCACAACCTTCCTTGCTATTATTCTAACAGATGGTGCATCAAGTTTGTATATCCTAACTTTAACTTCTGGTGGTTGGTGGACAGACACCCAGATCTCTGTGTTGAGCCAGAGAATCTGCTAATTTCTGCCACTTTCCCCTGCATATTGTTGCAAAAAGGTTTAGATATCCAGGGTCTGTGTTCTTTTGTCTGGATGAAGCTGTGGCTACTGGAGGTCAGGGGAGTGCACTGTAGGAGAAAAGGACCAGGGCTTCTCCTAGAATTGCTCTCTTTCTCCCAGTCCCTTGGAAGAAGACAACAAATTACATTGTTTGCTTTCACAGTTGTTGCCTTTTTCCCACTGGTCCTGATCTGATGGCCTTGAAGAACAACGGGCCAAATGATAGAAATTAATGTGTATTAACACTTTTAATCTCTATACCCCAACTATCTCCAGGGAGAGGTCAGTTCCAATGGTCTTCCATAAACTGTGTGTTCTTCTGAGTGAAAATACCACGCTCCTTCTCAGTAATAACAGACTTCTATTTCAGACACATGAAGCCTAGCATGTCCTGAGGTTTTAGGTGGGCTTTCAGGAATTATAAGGCAAATAATTAGTCTTTAACTATACTGAATGCCTGCTATATTTAGAGTACTGTGTTAAGCCTGGAGATGGTGTGACCTGGGTAAAGAGGACCAAATGCACTTTTAAAAATTTTTTTATTTTGAAAGAAGCAGGGGCACCTGGATGGCTCAGTGGGTTAAGCCTCTGCCTTCTGCTCAGGTCATGATCTCAGGGTCCTGGGATCGAGCCCTGCATTGGGCTCTCTGCTCAGATGGGGGGGTCTGCTTCCCCCGCCCCCCCCCCGCCTACTTGTGATCTCTCTCTCGTCAAATAAGTAAATAAAATTTTTAAAAAAAGCAAAATTGGAAGTATGGGCAAATCTAAAGTAAATGAGTGAAGTGATTAATTAACACTCACCTATTTGGCACCTATTGAGTACTCAGCACTGACAGTACCACCTGTTGGCAAGGATGAGAAGCAACTGTAACTCTTGAACAATCAGTCTGGGCAACTGGCCATTTCTAATCAATTTAAAGAAATGCTTATCCCCATGACCCAACAATTCCATTTCTAGGTATTTACCCAAGAGACTTCTAAATATGTGCCCACATATCCAGGTACATGATGCAGAAAGATTCCCAACTCAGGTACAACCCAAAAAATATTTCACTAAGATACATTATAATGAAACTGTCAAAAATCAAACACAAAGAATCTTGAAAGCAACAAAAGAAAAGAAGCTAATCACACACAAGGGAACTCTATGAACAGATTTCTCAGAACAAACCTTGGAGGCCAAGAGTGGGTAGGATGCTATATTAAAAATGCTGAAGGAAAAACAACTACCAACCAAGAATACTGTATCCAGCAAAGCTGGAATTGAAAGTTTTCCAGACAAACAAAAGCTAAAGAAGTTCCTCACCACTGATCTGTCACTACAAGAAATGTTAAAGGGACTTCTTTAAACTGAAATGAAAGGGCACTAGTCAGTAACAGAAAAGCATGAAATTATAAATCTCATTGGTAAAGGTTAATATATAGTAAAGTTCAGAATAATCTGATGTTGTAAAAGTGATGGATAAATCATTTCTAAAGCTAATATGAAGGTTAAAAGACAAAAGGATTAAAAATAACTATAGTTGCAATCATTTGTTAGTAGACACACGAGAAAAACATGTAAATGGTGACATCAAAAACATAAAAAGTGGTGAAGAGGGTAAAAATGCAGACCTTTAGAATGCATTTGAACTTCAGTTGTTACCAACTTAAAATAGACTTAAAATATAAATAATTTTATGTAAGTTTCATGGTAACCACAGAACAAAAAAACCTATAGTAAATACACACACACACACACACACACACACACAAAATAAAATAAAGAGAAAGGAATCTAAGCATACCACTATAGCAAATCGTCAAATCATAAAGAAAGAGAACAAGAAATGAAGGAACAAAGCAATTACTAAATAGCAGAAAACAAAGAACAAAATGTCCATAAGTATACACAGGCATATCTTGTTTTACTGTGCTTTTCCTTATGGCACTTCACAGATAGTGCTTTCTTCCACCCCCCTTTCTTTTAAAAAATTGAAAGTTTGTGGCATACCCTGTCCACAGATTTGTTGGTGCCATTTTTCCAACAGCACTTGCTTACTTCATGTCTCTGTCACATTGTGGTAATTTGCACAATATTGCATACTATTTCATTACTTTTAGTGGTGATCTGTGAACAGTGACTGACTTGCTGAAAGTTCAGGTGATGGTAGGCATACATTAACAATAAATTATTTTTAATTAAGGTATGTACATTGTTCTTTTTAGGCATAATGCAATGATACACTTAAGAGACTACAGTATAGTGCAAACAACTTTTATATGCACTGGGAAAGCAAAAAATCCACTTGATTCAATTTATTACAATATTAGCTATATTGTGGTAGTCTGAAACCAAGCCTGCAGTATCACTGAGGTGTGCCTATGGCTAGGAGTAATTTCTTTAAACATAACTAGACTAACTTATCCAATCAAAAGACATAGAATGGCTGAATGGATTGAAAAACAAAAGCCACCTATATGTTGCCTACAGGAGACTCACTTCAGATGTAAGGACACACAGAGAATGAAGGTGAAGGGATGGAAAATGCTATCCCACACAAATGGAAACCAAAAGAAATCTAGGATAGCTATAATTATATCAGACAAAGCAGACTTTAAAATAAAAACAAGAGACAAAGAAAGGCATTACATAATGATAAAGGGGTCAGTCCAATAAGAGGATATGACATTTGTAAATATTTATGCACCCAACATAGGAGCACTACATGTATAAAGCAAATATTGACAGACCCAAAAGGAGAAATAAACAGCAATATAATAATAATAAGGGATTTAATACCCTACTTTCATCAATGAGTAGATCTTCTAGACAGAAAATCAGCAAGGAAATATTGTCCTTAAATGCCCCATTAGACAATTGGCTTAACAGATACACACAAACATTCCATCCCAAAGGAAAAGAACATACATTCTTCTCAAGTGAACATGGAACAACCTCCAAGATAGGTCATACATTAAGCTGCAAAACAAATCTTAGTAAATTTAAGAAGACTGAAATCATATCAAGCATCTTTTCCAACCACAATGGTGTGAAACTGGAAATCAACTGCAAGAAGAAAACTGGAAAATTCACAATGTGTGGAGATTAAACAACATATAACTGAACAACCAGTAGATCAAAAAAGAAACTGAAAAAAATAAAAATACATCTAGAGACAAATGAAAATGGGAAGGCAACATGGGGTGCAGTAAAATCAACTCTATGGAGGGACGTTCGTTATAATAAATACCAACATTAAGATACAAAGACATCTCACATAAAAAACTTCATGCTACACTTTAAGGAACTAGGGAAAGAAGAACAAACTAAACCTCAAGCTAGCAGAAGGAAGGAAATAGTTAACTAAGATCAGAGCAGAAATAAGTGAAAGAGAGACAAAACAATACAGAAAAGATCAATTAATGGCTGTGTGTGTGTGTGTGTGTGTGTGTGTGTGTGTGTTTAACAGACAAAATAGATAAAATTTTGGTTAGACTTGTGAAGAAAAAAAGAACAAGGACTCAAATCAGAAATGAAAGAAGAGACATTACAACTGATACCACAGACATACAAAGGATCACAAAGCACTACTACAGAACCAAAGCAACCTTGAAGAAGAACAAAGCTGGAGACATCACACTTTCAGATTTCAAACTATATTACAAAGCAATTATATTACATTTTACTATAAAGCTAATATATATCACTGTAGCAATCAAAACAGTATGGTACTGGTATAAAAAACAGATCTGGGAAATTGATACATAGGCAAATAGTTAAACTGTACTTTTAAGATTTATGCATTTTATCACATACAAAATGAACCTCAATAATAAGAAACCAAACTGAAAATATAAACACAATATAAATTGTACAAAAATAAAGTTCACATAACAAAGGGCTAGCCTCCCAAATAGATAAATTGTTTCCAGAAATCAGTAAAACCAAACACCTAAGCAGTAGAAAAATAGGCAAAGTATAAACAGATAGTTCACAGGAAAGGGAATACTGAAGTTTCTTAAACATATGAAAATATCCTCAACTTTACTCATAGTAAGAAATGAAAATGCTAAGTATACAGGCAGGATATTTTTTTTTTTTAAGATTTTATTTATTTGCCAGAGAGAGAGAGTACACACAAGCAGGCAGAGAGGCAGGCAGAGGCAGGGAGAGAAGCAGGCTCCCTGCGGAGCAAGGAGCCCGATGCGGGACTCGATCCCAGGACCCTGGGATCATGACCTGAGCCGAAGGCAGCGGCTTAACCAACTGAGCCACCCAGGCGTCCCCAGGCAGGATATTTTTAATCTATCATTGTTGGCCACCCTTGGTTGGTGAAAACGTGGGAAAGGAAAGAATTAAGGTAATTTGGCAATATCTATCAGAAATACAATTGCATATGGCCTTTGACTCAGTAATTCCATTTCTGGGAATGTACCATCCCTTCTCATCCTCCCAATACTCACATATGTCCTAGTGCTAGGGACTACAGCAGTATTTGGAACAACCAGCACTTAGGAACAACCATATCCATGTACACATTCACAAACTACAGTACTCTCTAGTTGTGAAAAGGAGTCAGGAAGCTTTCTGTGTTCTGAGGTGCAAATGATTCCAGGATGTATTAACAGAAAAAAAACATACGTTGAACCCTTTGTACAATATGCAACCTTTAGTGCGAAAGGGCAGGGATAATGACATATGAGCACTTTTCCTTCTAAAGCACCTCTGCAAAATTAGCTAAGAGACCACTAGGAGTGATTACTGGTAAGCAACAGAGGTGAGGAACCAGGAAGATGGGAAAAGGAAGTAGAATGTTTATTCTCTACGTTTACATATTCTCTCTTTAAATTTTTAATGATGTAAATGCTTTATATGTGACAAATTTAACATAGACAGACAGAAAGAGAGGAAGAGGGAGAGAGGAAGTAGAAGAGAGGGAGAGGAAGAAAGGGAGAAAACAGGAGGGAATGCAAATGAGTAAGTGGATTCTGGAGAGCCCCGAGCCCAGTGCTCTTCAACTCCTGGGTACAAACAAAAGTAAAATCCTAATCTGAGTCTTTCAACAACTTTGGAAAATTCCAACCTTTTTTATGATTAACTTTTTTTTTTTTTTTTAAATTCTGGTTCAGAACATTATCAATGGGTCACCTTCATTCTAGAGAGGACTTCAAAGGGGGAAGTCAGTAGTCAGTCAGTCCCAAGGCCATGCACCTTGGTAATGACTTTTGACCTGCACCACCCCAGGAGCTGCTCCTTCAGATAGTCCTTAGAAACCTTCCTCTGAGTCACAAAAGGGAAGCTGGCTGTAGAGGAGGCCCTCTTCCCACAGGAGGGCATGGGATAGGGGTACAGCTGTGGTTGTTGAAAACAGCTACAATTTGTCACACCAGCTGTGAGTCCCTCAGATCTCTGGAAATACCAGGATACCTGGCAAATCCTCAAACAGCAAAAGGCCCCTATGGCCTGATGACATCTTTGAAGTGAGAAAACAGAGCAGCTTAGGTTGTATGGGGTTTGTTGTTGTTGTTGTTTACCCTATTTTTCAGGCTTATAGAGAAAAAAAGAAACCATGGACTTCCCTAATTATGCTGCTCTGTTTACCCACAATGATTCCACAACTCTTTGAAATTTAGAAAGTAGTGAACTTGGGGCTTCCAGTGCAGTTCCATAGCAAGCCTTGGAGGCTTTAGAGAAGGTGTCTCTTGTGCCTAGAGCTGACTGACCCTTCTTGACACACACTGTTCAGAGTCTTAAACCAGGAAATTGAGACAGATTTTTAAAATACACACCATAAAATCTCTAAGGTGCTCTGGAAGGCCAGAGGACTGACAGGACTTGCATTGTTCCATTCAGTTCCTGGGGTTGGGGGGGGACAGTTAGGAGAGCTGTATATAAGAAATGTTCACAAACCGAACCCCTATTTTAGAAGAAGCACCTTGCTGAGTGTCTGGATAATATAAATTTTATTTTAAATATATGAACACTCTCTAAAAAAGAGGAAGACTTTTTTTTTTTTTTTACCTTGTACCTCCCCCTCCCATAAATTTCTTTGAAATCTGTTCCAATGAACTAAAGCAAGGCTATGATTGATTTACTCACAGGGTGGAGGCAAAAGAAGTCCAAATGTTCCTAGCCACCCCGCCACATGAGATAGTCTTCCAGAGTGAATCTTTTGATCGAAGCATCCCACGTAAGTAATGTACTGTACCTCAGGCCACAAGCTGAGACTCCACCTACCAACATGAAGGATGGGTAATGCAATGTTAGGTGCTTCTTGAGGAGATGAGGCCAAGTGAAACAAGCCATACAAAAAGACAAGTACTGTATGATTCCACTGATATGAGGTACTTAGAGTAGCCAAATTTATAGAGACGGAAAGGAGAATGGGGGTTTCCAGGGGATGGGGAGGGGGGGCAGTGGAGTGGGGACTCAGTGTTTAATGGGCACAGAGTTTCAGTTTGGGAAGATGGAAAGTGGTTTGCAGATGGATGATGATGACGGTTCCACAGCACTATGAATGTACTTAATGCTCCTGAACTGTACACTTAAACACCATTAAGATGGTAAATTTTATGTAACATTTTACCACAATTTTTTTAAAGGAAACTACCTGTGGTATTAAATATTAAAAAAAAAAAAAAACTAAGGTAGTTGTCATAGGGCAGGAAAGATCAACTGGATTCATCAAATTCATGTTCTTGGCCTAAAGCCAGTGCAGTCGGAAAGAACACAGTTCCTGGTCAACCATTCCTGAATGATGACATCCTTAAATGTAACATCCTCACATTCTCAAGATCCTCTGACAGACTCCCAACATGCCATTTAAAATGGAAAAGTGGTATCTGGCTCCAAATAACTTTTGCCCTTAGAAAACTTATGTACCCTTTTTGGGGGTATGATGTTAACATAGCCCACGTTGGACATGAAAACCGTTAGAAGTTATTTCATTTTCCTGTCATTTAATAAGAAATGCATCGGAGAAGTACCTACATGAAAGATTTAGGTCCTCTGTGACTCCTATCTGATAACATGAGTGCTGAATGCTTTCCTGTGAAAGGAAACAAGTCAAACATGAAGGTACTACAAACAAAGAAACATGGGATATTTGCAGAGAATGAGAGCTAACTGTCCCTCTTTTCTGACCAGGGTGTTCACTGAAAGTTGTAGGATTTTGTAATACTAGATTCTTTAATTGCCTTTTTTTTTCATATCTCTGAGATTTATTTGTCTCTGGATTGATCGCTCTTTCTCCTTTGCACGTACACACACTTCTTCCTGTCCTGTGTCCAGCATTTTGCTTTTCCCCCCTCTCCCTACATATATTTAAGGAACAGAACCTGAAGGGTAACCAAAAGTAAAAAATGAACCAGGACAAGAAAACAAAGTACAGCAGATATCTTAAGGATTAGGGTTAACATCTCTCCAATCTTTCAAAAATGATGACCTTGATTTCTACATCCCAGAGAAAAATGGGCCAAAAATGAAATTCCTCAGCTGCCAGCCACTCCCACCCACACACTCTGCCTTCCTGCTTGTTTCCACAGACTGCCTCTCATGCCAGTGCGTGGCCATTGACTCCATTTGCTCTTGCGTACCCAAGAACCTCATTCCCGTCATTCTTTCCTTTATCTCCTATGTCACCACTTTTTCACTCTCCTCTACTAGATCATTCTTACCAGCATAAAAAAGGTTGTCTCAAAGAGTAGAACTTTCTCTGGACCACACCTCACCCATTAGAATGTGCTTCATATTTCTTGAACTCCTTTGCAACAACAGTTCTTGGTCAAATGGTCTGTATCCATTTTCTCCAAATCCCCTTCTCCCATTCTCCCTTAAGCTCACTCCATCAAACCTTCACTCCTACTACTTAACTGACATTTCTCCAATCAAGGCCACCAATGATGTCCAAAACTGAGCCCTTGGTCTCCTCTCCCACCAAGACTGTTCTATCTGCAGTCTTCACCTGAAGACAACTGCATGCTTCCAATTGCTCAAGCCAAAATCCTTGTAGTCCTTTTAATTCTTCTAATGTATTAGATGGCTCAGAGACAGACCATGTCTCACTCACACCCCTATGGCATCTTGGTCTAGACCACCATGACCTGCCTGTGTTACTGCAACAATCTCTTAACAAGTCTCCTGCTTCTACCCTTGACTCTTGTACAGAAGCCAAAGAGATGCATTTAAAATCACGTCAGCACAGGCACATCAATTTTCCGCACATCTAAATCCTGCAATGGCTCTCATCACATTCAATATAAAAGCCTTACAATGGCCAAAAAAGACTTATTTGATCTGGACCCTGTTACTTTCCTGGTGTCATCTAATCTTCTTCCTCTTTCATTGCAATCCAACCTCTGTGCTCTTCTTATATCAGGAATTCTCCCACCCCAGGGCATTTGCACTGGCTGACACTTCAGCCTAGAAAACAACCTCTCGTTATCTGTGTTGCTCACTCTCTCGCTTACTTCAAGTCTTTGCCCAAATATTACCTTCTTAATGAAACCTACCTTGACCTCTCTATTGCTACACAATCCCAACCGATTTCAGCTTTTTCTTTTGTTCATAACTCTTTAGTATACTCTTGGGTACTATATGATTAACTATTTGTTATATGCTTATTATCTTCATGGGCTAACATATTTGTATTGCTAGAATGTAAGCTCTGTAAGAACAAGGATTTTTGCCTTGCTAATTTATTCCAAGAATGAATATACATAGTAGACACTCAGTACAATCCTTCTGAATGAACTAATTGACTAATGAAGAGTCCAAGCAGAATTACATATACTAACAAATAATTTCTTCTTCCACCAGTTCAATAGCAACTATAAATACATACAAAATGGAGCCAGTATTTGTTGGGCACATACTGTGATCTTGACCACTGTTGAATACTGGGCCTTTATTGCACTGAATATTTGGAGACAGTTATTAACTACTTGTTGAATGACAAGTTAACTGAATTAATCCTCATTTTGCAAGGAAGGAAATGATGATTCAGCAAATTTAGTCACTCGCCTTAGATTATATAACTAGAAATGACTGGAAGACAGACTGGAACTTCGGTCTGTCTCATTCCAAAGTGGCACATTGTTCAGTTCCATGGGAATTCAGCTGACATATGGGAATCAGATGGGCAACTGCATCCCAGCTCTGCCTCTTGACTTGCTATGCAACTCAAGGCATGTTACTTACCCTCTCTGAGCTGCCCTAGCTCTACCTTTTTGGTACTTCATGCTACTGGGTCACCATAGGTAATATGGGATGTTAAAGGACATGTGTATCCATATTTGAATAGAGGGATAAGTGTTTTATGCAGGAATCACATGGTCCTAAAACTACTACCAAAAGTTTTGTAATATGTGAAGATATGAAGGACTTTTAAATGTCATGGAATATATATGAGAAATAGAAAAGTATATTTCAGTTACCTTAAAAATACCTTAAAATATTGTATAGGAAGAAATTATTTTCATGACTCACTTTTTAAAAATGGCAAAATAGAGAATACTATTGGACAGCTAGAAATTGTATAGGATTATAAGAGATTCTAAGGTGTGTTCTCTATGACATTTTTTGTTGCTGGAGGTGAAGTTCCTCAGACAGTTTGTAGGTTTTTGGGTCCTGTATGTTTTTCTGTGCTTCACCACAATATTAACTTGAATTTGTAAAGTGCTCTGAGCTCCTCAAGTAAGAAGTTAATTGCAATATTAATAATTCTTTCTTGAGCCAGAAAATTTTGACTTTAAGATTTTATCAGACTTTCAAAATTTACAATGAAGTGAACTAAATGAGACAATTATGCCAAAATAATAAGAAATGACATGGTTGATTATGAAATCTGCTAAATGTCTTACCAGGTTGAAGGAGAAAAAAAATGACTTGAAAATTCCTCATACTTCACTTCTATCTCCCTCTCCTTACCTCCGCCCCCACCCCGCCCCATCCTCCCAGATTCTGGCTGCCCCTAAGCATTTAGAAAGCTGATGCACTGGGAAACCAGCCCAGGAAAGTTCAGGAGTTGGGTCCATGGGTGGCTTTCCCCAGACCCCATCATTACTTTGTGGCTATCAGAACTTCCTGAAAGAGGAAGAAAGTGGGAAAGGCTAAGAGTTGGAAGCTTCCTCTGAGCTCCTCATTTGGATGTAAATGGAAGTTAAGGTTCATCAGGCAGAAACTGGTGACCAGATGGTGCATCTTTGTCAGGCTGAGGGCTTAAGGCTGGACAGGCAGAGGATCCTGGTCCCGGTTGTCCCTCTTCAGCTCTCTCTCCTCCCAGAGAACACAGATTGGAAAACCAGCCCAGATTTCCAAAAGACACCATTTATTTCTGAGTTAGCAGCAGATACTGGTTTTCTGTGACCAGATCTTTATACAATTTAGGGAAATTTTTTGGAAAATTAGGTTTAAATGCAAATATTTAGAATGAGTAAAAAATATCAAAACAAATCGCTAGTATACAAAAGAAAATTCTAAGACATTGCCTACCCTTGAATGGAGGTAATGTGGCTGAAACTTCATCAGCTCACAAAAGATCCTCTCTGTGTACACGTCTTGTAAAAACTAAGAAATATTTTTTCAGGCCATATCCGAAATATTCTTTTCAGACCCTCCTGGTCCCTGGGGTTAAGACAAGAACTAAAAATAGGAAAAAAGGTTTTGTCTCTGTCAAAGTGGGGACAGAATGGGGAGAGACCATTTAAAATGCTATCACATCTTCCATTTAAAAAGGTGGCAGGGGAGTAAGTGAAGTTCATTTTTATGTCCCTCCTTGTTTTTGTGATTAGTACATTTAATATAAAAATAGACAGCTGTTTTTTCACCTTTGGCTATTGGCATGGCTGACGTAAAGTGGGTCCCCTCTCCAAAAGAGGAGGCCTCTGAATGCGCTGAAATGCTGCCTCTGGGTTTTCCTGCCACACCTGCAGGCCTTGTCCTGCAGTATTATGTTCTTCAGAGCCCCTCAGAGCATCCCTGGATCCACTTGGGTGGTTCTAAAAAATGCCAAAGTTTCACCTTGAGATTGTGATCAAGTTCCTCTCAGTGGGCAGGAAAGAGAAGGAAGCCTATCCCCAGCCATTGGGAGCTATTGCTACCAGCACCCACCCACAGGCTGTGGTTCAGTTGGCCTCAACAGTGGTTCTCTGTGCCTTGTACTGAGGCCAGCAGCAGGTGCATCAGCTGGAAAGTTGTTAGAAATGTCGGTTCTTGATCCCCTAGAGCAGACTTACTAAACCAGAAATTCTGGAGGTGGGACCAGTGGTCGCCAAGTGAATTCTGGTGCACAATGAAGTGTGAGAACCACTGGTCCAAGTGTTGGTACTGGACCCTGGGATTTTACCAGCTTTCAGGTGATGCTACTGTGGGGAGAGGTCTAGAACACTCATCTTTCCTTCCACACAGAAGCACTGCAGTTAATCCAATAATCCAATAATGGATAGAAGTTACTTTCAATTGTGGCCCCCAAAATGGGTATGTTTAAAGGACTCCCCTAAGTGGTTCTTTAATATAGCCAAACCTGCAAGGTGCTGCATTACCATTCTCTCATCATACATCACCACTTTACCTGCATCTGTTACTGGCCTGGCTGATGTGGTCAGTTGTCGTCCAATGCATCCAACAGCCAATTCATCTCTGTTGGGTAGGAGTCTTACTTTCTGCTAACAGAATGCTCCCTGTACATTAGTGTTCCTAACAGAGTTCCCTGTACTTTACACTTTCAGGTGGGTACGCATTTTCTCAAGTAGAACAAGCTGTGATCACTCAGGAAGAACTAATCCGTTCTTACAACACTTCTAAAAGCAAAGAGGATAAGGTAACTATGGACTCTTCCCACTCCAGATAGAAGTAAGGTTCGGACCACGACATCCTGTGTTCTCATGTCCATCCCCGAGACTGCAGAACATCCCAACACCCCAAACACTCATTTCTTGTGGCTCTGGGCACAGTTTGTTATTTATGTATCAACTGAGTCGCAATCCTTGGATATAAATAATGGGGGAAGCCTATTTTTCTTAATTTTTCTTCAGTGTTTTATCTAACCTGTTTACTTTTCTGTTGTTTTGAGATAATTTGTCAGTTCAGTCTGAAGTACAAAATTAAAAGCATTTTGTTTCACCAAAATTTAAGCTTCGGTGCAAGTTGTTTCAGGAGAAAAGATTAAAAGGCCATGATGCATAACAAGCCTATCTTAGCTGAAAAGGAGTCACACAGAAACTATTTTGAAAACTCACAAATTAAGGTGGCATATAAAGAAAGCATATAAAATATTTTTCTAAATAGTATGTCCTGTCACCCTGAATCATATCTTATTTGTAGGAAATTAGCACAGTATTCTTGATTTTTAAAAAAGATTTAATTTACTTATTTGACAAAGAGAAAGGGAACACAAGCAGTGGGGAGAGGGAGAAGCAGGCTCCCCGCTGAGGAGGGATTCCCAATGCGGGACTCAATCCAAGGACCCTGGTATCATGACCTGAGCTAAAGACAGATGCTTAATGACTGAGCCACCCAGGTACCCATCTTGATTTTTTAATGAATTCACATAATAGGTATAATATACTGTAATCTCAGGTTTCAAAATCAGTGTGCAAAAATCAACCTATCTCATTTTCTGTACATCAATTTAATCTCCATTCTGATTTCCCACATGCATTAGGACTTAGTGGGAAATTCTGCCACAGTCATTCTTGGGACTGTGCTTCAGGCTTGTGCTAACTTCCTAGAGTTTCACACAATGCACAGGATCAGGGCACCCTCTGTTCTTCTGTCATCTTCCCACACAAGTCACCACTAAAACAAATGGTTTATTTTGGTCACTTTCTGAGGTTTCTGTACCAAGTGTGGGAAACTGGAACCTCTGGGGAGCTTGGAAATCCCCATGCCTATTAATGATTCTAGGTCACTAATTCTGATGTGTGGGAGGGTATATTCCTCATATAGCCAAAGAATTCTCAGACACCAGCTGGGTGCCCTACAATTCAACTCAATTCTGACACTATCTATCTAAAGATAGCATCAGACCCCCCAGGTTAAAGACTCAGTCCCACAAGACTCCTCCCCCCCACCATCTCCACATACACACTTCAGATGCACAATGTCACCTATGCTTCTGACCAACTGGTTATAAGTCAAAAGTTCCTATGACACCCTCCTTGGATCCAGTTAATTAGCTTGAGCAGCTCACAGAACTCTGGAAACCCATTTACTCATCAAATTACCAATTTACTACAAAGGATATTAAATAATATGAAAGAAGATGATTCAACAGTCAGATGAAGAGATACATAGGGCAAGGCCCCAAACAAAGCAGCTTCTCTCCCAGTGGAGTTTGGGCCCAGCATGGTAACACATGGAAATATTCTGGTTCACCAACCCAGAAGCTTTCCAAAACCCTTCCTTTTGGTTGTTTATGGGGCTTCATTACATAGGCATGATTGATGAGATCATTGGCCATTGGTGAGTGAGTCAGCTCCACTCCTTCACCCTCCCCAGAAAGGAGTGGGTGGGACTCAAATTTCCAACCCTCTATTTATTGGTGGTTCTCCTGGTAACCGGGTCCCATCCTAAGGTTTTTTCCAAAAGTTACCTCATTAACATACACCCAGTTGTAGTAGAAAGGAAGTTAATAGCAATAAAAATATAGCATTTCACCTTTATGTGTCTGGAGCATTTTCAGGAACTGAAGACAAGAAAGCAAATATTATAACAAAAAATGTTCTCATTGCTCTTATCACCCAGGGAATTCCAAGGATTTTTGTTGCTGTGAGCCAGGAAACACTGACAAAAAAAAAATATGAGAAATATTTTGGTCATTCAGATGACCATTTTGACCAAGTATGTATTTCTTATAAATCACAATATTGCACCTGTGGTCTAACATTGCCAGCAAAGCCATTCCTCTCCTGGAACACATCATCATCCCGGTGCACACTAAGGGAATGAGGAGAGAGTTTTCAAATTCCCCCTGTAGTCTAAAGTCCCCTTTCTCACACCCATTCTACTTAGTGAGTTTTTAAAAGTAGAACCCAAGAATTCTTGAAGGCAGAGTCCTCTATTTTCTGTCCTTCTATCCAAATGACTCCTCTGAAGAAATAACCCTAAAGGCCTGATAACTGTTTGAAAGGAGATACGGCAATGAGAGAAACATGGTGGAAGAAAAACCTAATTAAGAGAACACGGCAGGGCTGTCTACTATCACCACTGCTATTCAACATAGTACAACAAGTCCTAGCCTTAGCAATCAGACAACAAAAATAAATAAAAGGCATGTGAGTTGGCAAAGAAGTCGTCAAACTCTCACTCTTTGCAGATGATAGGCTACTTAATGTGGAAAACCCAAAAGACTCCAATCCAAAACTGCTAGAACTCACACAGGAATCAGTAAATTGTCAGGATATAAAATCAATGCACAGAAATCAGTTGCATTTCTATACACCAAAAGCAAGACAGAAGAAAGAGAAATTAAGGAGTCAATCCCACTTACAATTGCATCCAAAACCATAAAATAGCTAGGAATAAACCTAACCAAAGAGGCAAAGAATTTGTACCCAGAAAACTATAAAGTACTCATGAAAGAAACTGAGGAAGACACAAAGAAATGGAAAAACATTCCATGCTCATGGATTGGAAGAACAAATATTGTGAAAATGTCTACGCTACCTAAAGCAATCTACACGTTTAATGCAATCCCTATCAAAATACCACTCTTTTTTTTTTTTTTTCAAAGAAATGGAACAAATAATCCTAAAATTTGTGTGGAATCAGAAAAGACCCTGGATAGCCAGAGGAATGTTGAAAAAGAAAACCAAAATTGGCAGCATCAAAATTCCAGACTTCAAGCGCTATTACAAAGCTGTAATCATCAAGACAGTATGATACTGGCACAAAAACAGACACATAGATCAATGGAACAGAATAGAGAGCCCAGAAATGGAACCTCAACTCTATGGTCAATTAATCTTTGACAAAGGAAGAAAGAATGTCCAATGAAAAAAAGACAGTCTCGTCAACAAATGGTGTTGGGAAAATTGGACAGCCACATGCAGAAGAATGAAACTAGATCACTTTCTTACATCATACACAAAAATAGACTCAAAATGGATGAAAGACCTCAATGTGAGACAGGAAGCCATCAAAATCCTTGAGAAGAACACAGGCAGCAACCTCTTGGACCTCAGCTGCAGCACTTCTTCCTAGAAACATCGCCAAAGGCAAGGGAAGCAAGGCCAAAAATGAACTATTGGGACTTCATCAAGATCCAAAGCTTTAGCACAGCAAAGGAAACAGTCAACAAAACCAAAACACAACTGAAAGAATGGGAGCAGATATTCACAAATGACATATCAGATAAAGGGCTAGTATCCAAAATCTATAAAGAACTTAGCAAACTCAACACCCAAAGGACAAATAATATGATCAAGAAATTGGCAGAAGACATGAACAGACATTTCTGCAAAGAAGACATACAAATGGCCAACAGACATGTGAAAAAGTGCACCACATCACTTGGCATCAGGAAAATACAAATCAAAACCACAGTGAGCTATCACCTCACACCAGTCAGAATGGGTAAAATTATCCCATCAGGGATAGACAGATGTTGGCAAGGATGTGGAGAAAGGGGAACCCTCCTACACTGTTGGTGGGAATGCAAGCTGGTACAGCCACTCTGGAACAGTATGGAGGTTCCTCAAAAAGTTGAAAATAGAGCTACCCTATGATCCAGCAATCACACTACTGGGTATTTACCCTAAAGATACAAATGTAATGATCCAAAGGGGCATGTGCACCCAAATGTTTATAATAGCAATGTCCATAATAGCTAAACTATGGAAAGAACCTAGATGTCCATCAACAGATGAATGGATAAAGAAGATGTGATACACACACACACACACACACACACACACACACACACACATACAATGGAGTACTATGCTGCCATAAAAAACTGAAATCTTCCCATCTGCAGTGACATGCAAGAAACTAGAGGGTATTAGGTTAAGTGAAATAAGTCAATCAGAGAAAAACAATTATGATCTCTCTGATATGAGGAATTTGAGAGGCAGAGTAGGGGGTCATGGGGGGAAAGGAGGGGGAAAAAATGAAACAAGATGGGACCAGAGAAGGAGACAAAGCATAAGAGACTCTTAATCTCAGGAAACAAACTGAGGGTTGTTGGGGCTGGTGGGGGAGGGATAGGATGGCTCGGTTATGGACATTGGGGAGGGTATGTGCTATGTTGAGTGCTGTGAATGGTGTAAGACTGATGATTCACAGACCTCTACCCCTGAAGGAAATAATACATTATGTTAATTTAAAAAAATACAAATGTAATGATCCAAAGTGGCACATGCACCCCAAAGTTTATAGCAACAGTGTCCATGATAGCCAAACTATGAAAAGTCGAGATGTCCATCAACACATGAATGGATAAAGATGTGAGATACAGACACACACACACACACACACACACACACTCACACATACACACTGAAATATTACTCAGCTATCAGAAAGGATGACTACTTATCATTTACATCAATGTGGATGGAACTGCAGGGTACTATGCTGAACAAAATAAGTCAACCAGAGAAAGACAATTATCCTATGGTTTCACTAATAGGTAGAATACAAGAAACAGTACAGAGGATCATAGGGGAAAAGAGGGAAAACCGAATGCGAAGTCATCAGAAAGGGTTACAAACCATGAGAGACTCTTAACTATAGGATACAAACTGAGGGCTGCTGGAGGGGAAGTGGATGGGGGGATGCAGTGGGCATTAAGAGGGCATGTGATGTGATGAGCACTGGGTTTTATACACAACTGATGAATTACTGAACACTATATCTGAAACTAATGATGTTCTAATGTTGGCTAATTGAATTTAAATAATTTTTTAAAAAAAGAATGGAAGCTTTAAAAAAAATCTCAAAAATGTATCCATGAATGGAAAAACAAAATGTGATATGTCCACACAATGGAATATTATCTCACCATAGCAAGTAATTAAATATTGATATACGCACAACATGGATGAACCTTAAAAACTATGCTAAGTAAAAAGAAAAAAAAAAGCTAGTCATGAATGGCCACATATAATATGATTCCATTGGGGAAGTTCATAAGCAAAACTATAGATATATAAAAGAGATTAGTAGTTGCTTAGGGTTGGTAGGAAGATGAAGGGGAAAGGTTAATATCTAAAGGGTACAGGGTTTCTTTTTGAGGTGATGAACATGTTCTAAAATTGACTGCAGTAATAGTTGCACATATTTGTGAATATATTAAAAAAACATTGAGTCATGTACTTTAAATGGATGCATTGGTGATTTAAATCTCAATAAAGCTATTTTTCAAAAATTATCCAGGTGAATTCTACTTCTAATCACAATATACTAAACTTGCTCTCCTTCTTAAAAATAAACAGGAAAAGCATATGAAAAAAAATTTCAGACATTGGAAAGGGCAGCATAGGAATATAATTTCCAAGACAAAAGACTTAAAGTAAGCCATACTACTTCCCAGGCTTTCTTCCTAGAGGCACTTTCCAGGCCATGGTGCAGAAAAGTAGCACCCAAGCAAAGCACGGTATTCTCAGTGAATAGGGGAAACTAAGCCAAAAGTCTGGGGAGGCTGAGGCAGCTGATATTTGCTGGGTATAGTATTATTGAGAAAGGAGCTGTACATAAAGTTCTAAACATTTATTTATGGATATTCTAGAGTAAATAGCTAGATGCTAACCTACATATATGTGGAATGAAACTCAATGAAATTGGGCAAAGACAACTACCAGAGTCATGTAAGCTGGACAATTCACAGAGCTTCCTCAGGATGAAATATTTAACCAAATAGGGTGGAAAGGGTTTGATGAATACTTGAGATACTCCATAGAGACCCCAAAAGACCCATACCTTAATAGTAAGGCTAAGCTAACACTACAGCAAGAACTACTCTAGACTCAATCTTATTTTGACAAAGCTTATTTTAGCAAATCTTGAAAGGAAGCCTCCAAAGCATCAAGGGGATCTATAGTTAATTTAGCTGCCTATAGGAAAAAAGCCTTCTAAACAGAAGAAAACAAATCCAGAGACTTCACTGTAACAGTAACAATGTCCAACATCTAGTAAAATTGTCAAATAGATATTCAAAGCAGGAACACTTAATCCATAAACAAAATAAAAATCAACTGAACGACAGAGATGATGGAATTAACAGACAAGAACTTTATAACAACTGTTACAAATATGTTTAATTACTAAGGACAACATGAACACAATGAGGAAAAAAACAAAAACCATAAACAAAAAACAAATGAAACTTCTCAAGCAGAAGAAAAATATACTAAATGAAAATTTCATTGAAAAAATTAAGCCTATTAAACACTGCAGAATAAAAAAAAAATAAAAACTTGAACATAGTAGTAGAAACAATCCAAACTGAAACACAAAGAAAAAGGCTGAAAACTGAAAAAAGCGCCAGTTACCTATGAGACAATATCAAGCAGAATATGCATTCTTTTGAATTGCAGATAAATAGAAAAAAAATCACTGAAGAAACAAAGGCAGAATATTTTCCAAGCATGATCTGAGAAGCATAGCCAACCCATGGCACGCTAACCTCACGCACACCAACAAAGCATAATCAGTTTGCTGAAAATCAAGGATCAGGAGAAAAATCTTAAAGTTAACCGGAAGGTAAAACACACACACACACACACACACACACACATTATAAAGTTAAGAAAAAGCAAATTGAAAAATTGAAAATGACTACTGACTTCTCAGAAAAGCCAAAAGGAAATTTGCTGAAGGAAGAAAAAAATATTGTCAACCTGAATTCTACAGCTAATGAAAATATCCTCCAAGATGAAAGGGGAAGATAAGGTATTTTTCTGACAAAAATTGTGAGTTTACCACAGACAATCCTGAGCTAAAAGGAGATATTTCAAGGAAGTTGTTTAGGCAGAAAGAACATAAGAGATGGAAAATCTGATCTACAAAAACTTCAAAAATGGTAATTCTTGGAGAAATAGAAACAAACTTTATTTTCTAATTTAAAAATGTGATTTTATTTAATCCAAAATTAGTAAGAATGTATTACAGGGTTTATAATATATGTAGAACAAAATGTATGTCCACAATAGTACAAAGGAAAGGAGGAAGGAAAGTATTATACAGTTTTTACATTATATGTTACATGATTTAATATTATTTAAATGTAGTCTGTGGTAAACTAAAGAGGTATATTAAAAATTAAGAGGTATAAAATTAAAATTTATACCTATAACAAAAAATTAATAAAAATAAAGAGTTATACTAAAAATTATAGACAACTGCTAAAAACTTAAATAAAATGGTATGTCTAATAAAAAAGTTTATGGGATAAATATGGAATATCAAAAATAATTAACAGAGAGGGAGGTAAACCATAAGAGACTCTTAAATACAGAAAATAAACTGAGGGTTGCTGGAGGCGCGGTGGGTGGCAGATGAGCTAAATGGCGATAGGCATTAAGGAGGGCACTTGTTGGGATGAGCACTGAGTGTTATACATAAGTGATGAATCACTAAATTCTACTTCTGAAACCAATACTTCACTATATGTTAACTAATTTGAATTTTTTTAAAAGGCAGAAGAAAAGTGGGGAAAAATAGAAAATAAAAATAAAAAATAATTAGAAAGCTGGTAGATTTAAACCCAACTAGACTGATAATTACATTGAATATAAATGATTTAAATACTCCAAATAAAAGTCAGAGATTGTCAGACTCAAAAAAGCAAGATCCAATAATATGGTATTGGCAAGAAATGTACTTTAAATATAAATATATAAGATGAAAAATTTCTAGAGATTTGTTGCACAATGTGAATATACTTAACACTACTGAACTATATACTTAAAAATGGTAAATTTGGGGTGGCTGGGCAGTTCAGTTGGTTGAGTGTCTACTCCTAATTTTTGCCTCTGGTCGTGATCTTGGGGTCATGAGACTGAGGTCCGCATTGGGCTCCAACCCAAGCCTTTTTGGGGTTCCCTCTCTCCCTCTCTCTCTGCAACCCCTCTCCCCCCACCCCACTTGCACTCTCTCTCTCTCAAAAAAAAAAGTATTATTTAATGTTACATGGGGTTTTTTACTACAAGAAATACGTATATTAGTAGTTTAAAAGGATAGAAACACCACAGGTAAACCATGGAAACACTAATAGAAAAGGTAGGTTGCCTACATTAATATCAGAAAATTTAAAGTTGATTAACACTAAGAGATAAGGTATATGTCATAATGATAAAAGGGTCAATTTATCAAGAGAGTTAGCAATCCTAAGTGCATATGCACATAATTACAAGTCTCCAAGTACATAAAGCAAAAATCAATAAAACCATAAGGGGAAATAGACAAATCCACAGTTATAGCTGGAGACTTCAGCACTCCTCTCTTAGTTATTCTAAAATAAGTAAATAGAAAGGAAGGATATAGAGGATTTGAACAACACTACCAGTTAAAGTTGATCTAATTGAAATTTATGGAACACTAGTCACACCAACAACAGGACACATATTCTTTTCAAGTACATGGAATGGAATATTCACCAATATAAAATATATGCCAAGTTGTAAAATAAGCCTCGACAAATTTAAAAACTTTACATTATATAAAATATATTCTCTGGTATTAAACTCAGTTGAAAGACAGATAAGCTAGCTGCAATACCCCTAGGTATTTGGAGATTAAATACACATTCATATTCCTAACTCATGAGGTAAATAAGAAAAAAAATACTTTTAATAGGATAATTTTGAAAAGACAGCATACCAAAATTTTGTGGGATGCTGCTAAGTGGTGCTTAGAAAGAAATTTATAGCTATAAATGTTATAATAGATAAGAAGTCTAAAAGCATGAATAAAGCTTCCTAGGGAAAAAAAAGAGCAAATTAAACTTAAGTAGATTCGAAGGTAGTTAAAATAAAAAATGGAAAAATGTAGTGTAAGTACCTAACATTAAACTTAAACTGATAAGGCATCCATTTCAAAAGACGTTCATCTTGAGTAAACTTATTACCAGCTACTAGCAAAACAACCAGATAAAGAATTATGTTGCCCCCACATAACCCACACAACTACTTGAGTGACTCCACTTCTCACTTCCTGTGCTCTGATTCCCACCTTTATACTTTAAATTAGCCAATAGATTGAACTCTCAAACATTAGACATGCCCCCTTCAACCTTCATAAAGGCAGAACCTCAGATCCTTTCTTTCTTTCTACGTGATCTCAGTGTGTGGCCCTCGGTCATGCTGTGTACCCTTCAGGACCTTCGAGTAATAAACCTTGTTCCTCAAATTTCCCTGATGGTTTTTGCTGTTGTGCATCTCACAATCACAATAAGAACCACAAGGGCTGATCCAAGCACAACATTGTCCTGGGTTGGGGAAATGTCTGTGGGTACTCACTGTGGGTAATGCAGGCAAGTACCTCAGGCATTCCTACCTGATAGGATTACTATCAACAGGCTGGAACTGGCACAACACAGCAATAAGTGTGTTGGATATAAGTGAAACCAAAAACCCAGATCACTGAAAACATCAATGAAACTAATAAGTGTCTAAGTTAATTAAGAAAAAAATAGTGTGGGGTGCCTGGGTGGCTCAGTGGGTTAAAGCCTCTGCCTTCGGCTCAGGTCATGGTTCCAGGGTCCAGGGATCGAGCCCCACATCGGGCTCTCTGCTCGGCAGGGAGCCTGCTTCCTCCTCTCTCTCTGCCTGCCTCTCTGCCTACTTGTGATCTCTCTCTCTGTCAAATGAATAAATAAAATCTTAAAAAAAAATAGTGAAGACACTAAATATCAATATCAGAAATGAAAGAGGGGACATCAGTACAGATCCTACAAACTTTATAATAATAAATATTATTAATAATGTTAAGCTGGCAAACCCAAAAACCTAGATAAAATTGATAAATTCCTTGAATAAAACATTACCAAAGCTTTCACAAGAAGAAATAAAAATCCTAGTAGTCTTATCTATTAAAGAACTTGAAATTGAATTTATAGTTTGAAACCTTCCCCTAGAGAAAATTCCAGGTCCAAGTAGTTTTATTGATGAAATATATAAAATATTTAAGGAAAAAATGTCAATTCTGTACAAACTCTTTCTAAAAATAAAAGAGAGGGGGCATCTGGATGGCTCAGTTGGTTAAGGATCTGCCATTGGCTCAGGTCATGATCTTAGCGTCCTGGGATGGATCCCCCTGTCAAGCTCCTTGCTTAACAAGGAGTCTGCTTGTCCCTCTCCCTCTCTTTCTCTGCCCCTTCCCACGGCTTGTGCTCTCTCTCTCCAATAAATAAATGGAATCTTTTTTTTTTAAAAGTAAAAATAAAGGAAAAAGGAACACTTCCTAGCTTATTTTATGAGGACAGTATTTTCCTGATGTTCAAACCAAAGAAAGACATAAGAAAACTATAGGCTAATATCCTTCAAGATTATAATACAAAAGTCCTTGACAAAATATTTACAGATTAAATTCAGCAAAATATAAAAATTAAAATACATCATGAGCAACTGAAATTTAATTCAGAAAGGCAAAGTTGAAAATCATCACTCTAGTTCATCTTTTTCTACTCAAGTAGAAAAAGTAGAAAAAGAATATGAGCATCTCTAAAAATGTAGAAAAAGGCTTTTCACAAAATTCAACAACATTCATGACCTCCCAAAACTCTAAAGAAACAAAGAAAAGTAAAAACTTCTCAAACTGATTCAAAAAATCTATAAAAATCCCACAGCTTACAGCAAATAGAAAAAGGCAGAACTCTTTTCCCCTAAGATCAGCTACAAACCAGAAATGTCTGATCTCACAACTTCTAGGCAACATTGTTCTGGATATTCTAGTCAGTGCAATAGGAGGAGGAAGAAAAATAGACTGAAAAGAAAAAAGTGCAATTGACTTTATTTTCAGATAATGGTATATTTACAAATCCTAAGAAGTATGGCAAAAAGCTACTAGACCCATAAAAAGAAATGAAATACTGGTAGATGTTACAAAATGGATTAACTTTTAAAACATCAAGGTAAGTGAAAGTAGCCAAACAGAAAAGGCCACATATTTTATGGCTCCACTTATATAAAATAACCAGAATAGGTAAATCTGTAGACAAAGTAAATCAGTTGTTGCCTAAGGCTGGGGGAGGGGGGGTTGTGGTGTGATGAAGAATAATTGTTAATGAATACAGGGTTTCTTTTGAGAATGATAAAAATGTTTTAAATTTAGATAGTAGTGATAGTTGAACAATTAAGTGACTATAGTAAAAGCCATTCATGTATACACATTAAAAGGGTGAATTTTATGGTATGTGAATTATATCTCAATATCTCAATAAACCTGCTAACTTTTTAAAAATCACTTATTAAAGCATTAATAAGTGAATTCAGAGGATTTGAAGCTACACAATCCATATACAAAAATCAAACGTATTTTTATATGCTGGCAATAAACAATTAGAAAATGAAATTTTTTAAGATAACATTTACAATAACACCAAATGACAGAAAATAAGTAGAAATCTAAAAAAATTTGTAAGATCTGTATGCTGAAAATTAAACACTCATGGGAAAAAATTAGGAAAACAGTAAATGAAGAGATATGTCATGTTCATGGACTGGAAAACTCACTATTGTTAAGATATCAGTCCCCCTCCCCCCAAGTGATCAACAGGTTCAACACAATCCTAATCAAAATCATAAATAATACCATTTACAATAGGGATTTACCTTTAGGAATAAATTAAACAAAGTGCTACTGAATACTGGACATTGCAAAATATTGCTGAGAGAAAGTAGAGATGATCTAAATAGTGATCATGAACTGGGTAATTCTTACTAAAAATTATTAAGATGTCAATTCTTTCCAAATTTATCTATAGGTCCTCTGTAGTTTTAAATAACACTCCAGCCAGTTTTTCGGTTTGTTTTGGCTTGTTTTTGTTTTAGGAAAAGTTGATTGCTAATCTAAAATTTTAATGGAATATCAAAGACCTAGAACAGTGAAAACAATTTGGGGAAAAAAAGAATAAATCTAAAGAACATATATTACCTAATTTCAAGACGTAATCTACAGCCAGATACAGTAATCAAATATAGTGTATATACTTAGACATATAGAGCAACAGAACAGAAGAGTCCAAATATACACCCACATAATATATATAAGGTCAATTGATATTTGACAAACATTTTGAGGTAACTCTATACAAAAAATGAGTAACCCATTAAGGATGACCTTTAAGTGCTTTCTTGTTTCTTACTGAAACAACTGAATAACTATATGTAAAAAATCTGAACTTCAACCTCTACTTCATAACAAATGTGAAATTAATTTGAAAAGCAGACAGACATAAAGGCAAAGCTAATCTATAAAATTTCTAGGAGAAGTTTTAAGAAGGAAGGAAGGACCCATGATTTATAAATAATATTTGCAATTAACAAGGAAAATAAACCTTAAACTCATCAAGAAAATTAGATTTGAAGAGACACTAGAGGAAAGCAGGGAAATGAAATGAATAAGGCTGAAGAAACTTTCCCTCCTTTTCACCCTGTCCTAGGAAAAAGCAAGTTTGGTCTGCTGGTTGGTTTTAATGTTAAATAATTAATAGCAGTTGGGTCAAGCAATTTGCTGATCATTTAGAAACATCTGTTAACACTTTTATAGAGAAATTATAATATATTCACAGTCAACCATAAATCAACATGTATATTTGTGTGCATATTCTAGAGCTGTATATGAACATATTTATGTTAGAAAACAAAATTGTAACAAAGATCTTGAAAGTCTACTTTTGGAGTTATTTTTAACACTGTAAATATTTTCACTTGTGATCAAAACCACTTGAAAAGTGAGCCAAAATTCAATTTTTTTCAAGCACTCGACTATTTTCAGAACTTGATTCTGACAAAGATAAACCCATAAATCAAACTTTTTATACTACTTACTGCAGTTCATTTTTTATTTCTATTTTTCCGGGGTCTTACCCACCTGTTAGAGTGAGTCCCAGCCGTGGAACTGTGATTGCTGTGATGAAATTCCATAGTCACTGGGCCAATGAAAAGCTAAAGTCTGATTTTGTGTTGATTTTTCCTCCAAAACATTCAATTGATGTAGTTTTCTTTTCTGACAAAGTGCTGTTTCCTATTAATGCAAAATGAAAACAAATTTGTGGGAGGCCATAAATTAAATTAAAAGGGAAATTAAAGTGGGGTAAAAGATAAGTTATGATAATTAGAAAGGCAATACCTCACTAAATAAGGGGGGGGGCAAAGAACATAAATTATTTACAGATGCAGGAAAACACAGATGACCCTTAAAAGTGAAAAAGTTAACTTCACTTCTAGTCAATGGGAAAACAAGTGAGAAAGACAGTGAGCCACCACTTTTCACGTAACCAGAAATGGCTGCATTTCCAGTGTTTATGGAAAGCCAGTGTTTATGAGTTTGTATTTACAGCTATGATAAAATTTTACATTAAAATATGCATCTATAGGGGTGCCTAGGTAGCTCAGTGGGTTGAGCCTCTGCCTTCAGCTCGGGTCACGATCTCAGGGTCCTGGGATCAAGCCCCACATTGGGCTCTCTGCTCAGCGGGGAACCTGCTTCCCCCCACCCCCGCCTGCCTTTCTGCCTACTTGTGATCTCTTTCTGTCAAATAAATAAATAATCTAAAAAAAAATAATAAAATTACACTGAATATTCACTAACCAGAATTTTAAAAAAGAAACAAAGAACAGCTAAGAAAGAGTATAATGTGCCCAGATGGGTTATTTTTAACTGAAAAAGAAATCATGTTTTCAGAGTAGAGAAAATGCTGCCACCCATCATAAGTTGTATGACATTGTGTCAAATGATACTTTAATTAGTGATATCATTCCTAGAAATGCAAAACTACTTGTTTTCCATCTTGAATGGCATTTTTATATAAATGGCTGCCTTATCAGTCCCTTTTACATTTCTATAACTCACTTTTAGAAAATAACAGATTTTAGTCAAAACTTACTGAATTTTCTAGGTGATTAAAAAAGGCCAATCACATTATATAAATGAGTCCTGGGGATATAATGTATAACACGATATAGTTAATATTGTATATTTGAAAGTTGCTGAGAGAGTAGAACTTAGGAGTTCTTATCAGGGGCACCTGGGTGGTTCAGTCAGTTAAGCATCTGCCTTCAGCTCAGGTCATGATCTCCAGGTCCTGGGATGGACCTATTTTAAAGGCATAAACTTGTTGGAGTAAGATTGCCCTTACTATCAATCTGGAAGTCCAATAAATGTTCCCTTAATGGGAAAATAAAATTATAGGTGTTCAAATAACTGGAGGCATCTTAATCCTGTTCCTTTTTCCAAGTTGAGATATACTTGACCTAACATTATATTAGTTTCAAGTGTACAACATAATTACTCAATATTTATACATATTGCAGAATGGTCACCATTATTGACTTATTAGTCTAGTTAATATCCATCATCACACATGGCTACACTTTTTTGATAAGAATTTTTTAAATATTTTATTTATTTGAGAGAGAAGGAGTGAGAGCACAATTGGGGATGGGGGTTTGGGGGGAAGGGCAGAGGGACAGAGAGAAGCAGGCTCCCTGCTGAGCAGGGAGCTTGACACAGGGGCTCCAGGGTGCTCTCACGTCCTCCAGCTTCTCAAATCCTTCCTTCTGATATTCATATAAAAGTGGCAGAACCCACAACCAACTATGGAAAATCCAGCATCCTTCTTTAGTTCACTCAAGGATTCTCGGATCTTACGTTCCTCCTATTTATCTCAGCTTCAATTTTCCACCTCAAGTAGATCCTTGATTTCTTTTTCTTCCCCTTGAAGCTGTTTCCTTCTACCTTTCCTCAACTTAAACTTGAACATAGCCTTTTTTTTTTTTTTTTTGCTTAAACACCCCGAATACAAAACAATTATGGGTTTGTTGTTTTATTTTTTCTTTACAGAGTATTTGAAATGAGGCATGAAGATGGGTAAAGAAGGGGAATTAGGTTTGCACAAATGGTAGGATGACCAACTGTCCCTGTTTACCTGGGACTGAAGGTTTTTCCTGGGATGTGGGACTTCAGGAGAGTTCTGGATAAAGTGGGATGAAATGGTCATCCTAACCAAGTTTGATTGCTAAAAAGACAGGACTCAACATTGCGGTGCTTTTGGATTTACAGTTTATTGCAGGAAAAGGATATACTCTAAGAACAGCTCTAAAGTAAGGTGATACATCACGGTCAGAGGTTGCTCCACAGCCACAGGGACACAGAGGCCAGGCACCAGCTCCCAGAGTCCTCTCTCTGTGAGGGCCAATGCAGACACCCTTTGTCTCAGCTCAGGAACCACTGACTTCTGCATGGAATACCTCAGAACTGAGTCCAAAATGTAATCTCAGCTGTTTCTTATACCCTCTAGGCATTTTCTTGTCACATAACGAATCTAAATGGCAAGGCACCCTAGGGACAAGAGAGTCTCGCTGAGACAAGTGCAGATCATCATTCTTACTGTTATCAATAAACAATGCTGACAAGCCTGTACAAACTTAGCAGACCTACGGTTCCAAAGAAACACTATCACTCAGTACATTCCATACATTGACCAGGGGTAGTGCCCTGCATGGATTTAGTAAAACAGTTCAGGTCAATTCCAGGTCTCCTGGAGTAAACCCTCACAGCTCAGATCAGCAAAACAAGAGACTTAAAACAGAATGGTAGGTGCTTTTATCATTGTAAGTCTTTGGCTTTTCCTGCCAAAGGACCCTTCCAGTTGGCCTCTTCTTGGGCTCATGCTTCTTTACTGCAAACTGAGCCCAGTCTATGTCTTCACTTCTCATTTCCAACCCAGCCTTCCTGTTCTCCTAGCCTTTTCACTCTACTTCTCAGGATGCTGACTGAAAACTAAAAATTCTTCATATTTTACTTTGCAAAGCAATATGCTTCACTTTGCTGTACTCCAAGTTCTCACAAGCAGTGTCCCACCTCTTCATCCTCTTCCTCATCATCATGATTATAATCACTACAACATCAACAGGAGTGGCAGGAGCAATGCTTAATACAGGCCTTACTCTGTCCCAGGCCCTAAGCATCTTACACGTACTATCATATTTAATCATCACAACAGTGTTGCTAAGAACAGAATATTAATACCCCCATTTTACAAATGAAGAAGGTGAAAAAGAAGTTCAGTTATTTTCCCAAGGTCACTCAAATTGTAAATGAAGAAGTCAGAACTGGAAGCCAGGCTCTGGCTGCCACACGTGCTTTCCTTCACTGTACTCTCCAAAATGTCCCATCAGGCTATTTCACAGGTACTTCTCTCCAGCAGTATCCTGCCACTTTTAATTATTATTTTGGAAAATCAACAGCATAGAATACAAAGACTAAGTTTTTAATAAAATCACTTCTAAAAATACACCAATAACTTGCAAAAGAAAACATATTTTTACAAAAAACTGGTAATTATATATTCAGATATTTTTGAGAATACATCCATAAAACAAGGAAAGAATGGTATGAAAAGGACAAATCAAAGAACATGAAAGAGTTCTTAACAATTAAAAATATTGCTAACATAAAATAAAACACACCCTCCAAAAGGATTTTGGAAAATAAAGTTTGGACAATGTCCTAGAATGCAGAGAAAAAGGAAGAATCAGATTATGAAAGAAGAGATAGAAGATACAGAGACTCAATCTCGAATGTTCAACATCAACTAAGTGGAGTACAAGAAGGAAGAGGACAATGAAGATGGGAAATTCAGGAAAAGCATTTGGAAGAGTGTCAAAGCTGAAGAAAAGCACAATCTTCACTGAAAACAACTTATGGATAGAGACCAAAATGAAAAAGAAAAGACAGTTGTATACACTACTTCACACATCAAAGAATAAAGATGCTGAAAGCATCCAGAGAGGAAACAGATGTCATCAAGAAATAACTGTTAGAGTGGCACCACCATGTAACCTAAATAGTTTACTTAATCTCTCTGTGCCTCAGTCTCCTGATCTGTAAAAGGAGGATAATATAATATTTTCCTCAAAAAAGTGTTGTGAATATTAGCAAGAATTTCGGGATGATGACAAAGTAGAAGGATCCTTATCCCATGCCACAAACATACCAAAATAACAGCTACATGTAGGTGACTACTCTGAAAACAACCTGAAGATTATCAAAACAGACCTTCCATAGCTAATCATGGTAAGGAGGCCACATCCCAAAGGGATGGAGGGGCAGAAACATGGTTGAGAACTAAAGCCCCAGTTGGACTATCCACAAATGGGAGGGACATTACAAGCATGAAGAAGTAAGAGTGCAAGTCTCAGCATTGGAGACCTGCACTGAGAAGACAAGTCTTCATCATGTCTGGCTTTGAAAACCAAAAAGACTTAACTTAGGGAGCTTTTCAAATCAGCAGGGTTTAACTCTGGGTATTTTAATATCAGTGGGCTTAACTCCAGGAAAGCCAGAGGGTAACAGGAAATGGAGTCCCAACCCTGAGAGATCCAGGATACAAAATAACTCAGACTGAGACATAGCACAGAAGCACTAGTTTAAAAATGCCTGGAGTATACATGAAAGAGATTTATTGAGTAATCTTAGAACATGTGCTGGAGGGGCAAGTAATCTTAGAACATCTATGGGAAATTTCTCTAGAAAAAAAAAAAAAAAGCATTAGTGAATGCCATTTCTTTTCCCCTCCTCCCAGCCTAGGTAGCTGGATACTTGTGGGAGACAACACCATTCTCTCCATCTACCCTGCTAGAACTACATGCCTGCCAGACATTCCTCTGTGGACCCACCCCATCAACCCTACCTGACTCTGGAGGTTTCCTTCCAAAACAACTCCTGCCTTGCCATACCCAGCAGGAGCCATAACCAGAACCAGTACCAATACAAAGTGACTCCTACCTTAGGGTGGGGGAGGTATACAACCCCACACACCAGCATGCCTGCAGGGCCTGCAGCTAGGCCTCTTGCCTAGCGATGCAGAGTGAGTCTTTCCTTTCAGTGCACCTATAGCTGTGGTAGAGAGGCTAATTTTAGACAGCTAGGCTTACTGCCCACTGGCCCATCAAAGAGGTGACAGTGGCTGAAGGCAGTCTTCTCAACAGCATAGGATGCAAACCTTGCCTAGTACACCCATAGCAGGAACAATGGGACATTGCACTTAGCTGTGCTGAAGGCAATCACATCCAGTTACAACAGGAGGGTGCATGCAGCCCCTAGAGGGGGCGCCCTGGAGCACCTGGCTCTGGCGATAGAATTGCGTTAGAGAGTACCACATGATCTCTTCTATGCAAGGCCACTACTTTCAATACCAAGAGCCATAGCTGACCAACTTAATACATAGAAATACAGAGTTAGACAAATTAAAAACACAGAAGATTATGTCCCAAATAAAAAAAAAAAAGAAAAGAAAGAAAAAATCACAGTAAAAGAGCTAAATAAAATGAAGATAAGCAATATGCCTGATAAAGAATTCAAAGTAACAGCCATAAAGATATTCAAGGGACTTAAGAAGAGTGGATACATTCAGTGAAAATTTCAACAGAGAAAAAATATTAAAAAGAACCAGGCAGAGCTGAACAATTCAATCATTGAAAAAAACAAACACACTGGAGATAATCAACAACAGATTAGAGGATGCAGAAAAAAATATTAGTGACCTGGAAGACAGGGTAATGGAAAGCAACCCAGCTGAACATCAAAAAGAAAAAACAATAATAAAAAATGAGAATAGGTTAAAGGAATGCTGTGACATCATCAAGCATACTAATATTCACGGTTTAGGGATCTCAGAAGGAGAAAAGGGAGAAGCAGGCAGAAAACTTATTTGAAGAAATAATAGCCAAAAACTTCTCTAATCTGGGAAAGGAAATAGACATTCAGGTCCAGGAAGCAAAGAAGGGCCTTAACAAAATAAAACCAAGGAGATCCACACTAAGACATATAATAATAAAAATGGCAAAAAGTAATGATAAAGAGAATTTTATTTTTTTAAAGATTTATTTATTTGAGAGAAAGAGCATATGTACATACAAGCAGGGTGAGAGGTACTGGGGAAGGAGAGAGAAAGGTAGAGATAAAGGATATCAAACAGACTCCCTGCTGATTGTGGAGCTGATGCAGCGCTCGATCCCAGGACCCTAAGATCATGACCTTAGTTGAAATTAAGAGTCAGACACTCAACTGACTAAGGCACCCAGGTGTCTCAATAAAGGGAGAATTTTAAAAGCAACAAGAGAAAACAGTTACATACAAGGGAAACCCCATAAGGCTATCAGCAGATTTTTCAGCAAAAATTTTGTAGGCCAAAGGAAAGAGGCATGATATACTCAAAATGTGGAAAGGAGAAAAGAAAAAAAAAAAAAAAAGTACACCAAGAATATTCCATCTCATATGGTTATCATTTGGAATAGAAGGAGAGACAAAGAGTTTCCCAGACAAAAGTTAAAAGAATTCATCAATATTAAACCAGCCTTACAAGAAATATTAAAGGAAATTCTTTAAGTGGAAATAAAAGGCTGTAATTAGAAGTAAGAAAGTTATGAAAGAAAAAATTTCACCAGTAACAGCAAACATTTAGTAAAAGTACTATAAATGTACTATTAATCACTTATAAAACCAGTATGGAGGTTAAAACACAAAAGTAGTAAAATCAGTTATATCTACAAAAATCAAGCAATGGATACACAAAACATAAAGATGTAAAATATGACATCATATATATAAAATGTGGAGGGGGCAGTAAAAATTGAGTGCTTTTAGAATGTATTCAAATTTCAATGACCATCAACTTGATATAGACTGTTATGCACATAAGATGTTACATATGAACCTCATGGTAACCATAAATCAAAAACCAATAGATATACACACAAAAAGAGAAAAGAATCCAGGCATAACACTACAAAGAGCCATCAAACCACAAGGAATGAGAGCAAGAGAAGAAAGGAACAGAGAAGACCTATAAAAACAATCATAAAACAAAATGGCAATACATATATACCTTTGAATAATTACTATAAGTGTAAATTGTCTAAACGCTCCAATCAAAAGACATAGTATGGCAGAATGGATTAAAAAAACAAGAGTAATCTATATGCTGCCAGCAGAGACTCACTTCAGACTTAAAGACACATACAGACTGAAAAATGAAAGGATGGAAAAACATATGCTTATGCAAATGGAAGCAAAAAAAAAAATAAAGAGTGGGGTAGCAATACATAGATGAAATAGACTTTAAAAAAAAGACTGTAATGAGAGACAAAGAAGGTCACTACATAATAATAAAGTGATTAATCCAACAAGAGAATAGAATAATTTAGATATCTACGCACCCAACAAAGGAGCACCTAAACACATAAGAAAATATTAATAGACATAATGGTAGAAATTGACAGTAATACACTAATAGTAGGGGACTTCAACAGTCCAGTTACATCAATTGATAGATCATCCAGACAGAAGGTCAGCAATTGTGCAGTGACTGAATGACTCATTAGACCAGAGGGACTTAACCAATATACATTCTATCCAAAAGCAAGATACACATTCTTTTCAAGTGCACATGAAACATTTTTCAGAATATATCAAATTTTGGACCATGAAACAAGACTCTATAAATTTAAGAGGACTGAAATCATATAAAGCACTTTTCCCATCCATGATGGTATGAAACTAGAAATCAAACACAAGAACAAAACTGAAAGATCATGAATGGATAAAGAAGATGTGGTATGTATATATAATGGAATACTATGCAGCCATCAAAAGAAATGAAATCTTGCCATTTACGATGATGTAGATGGAACTAGAGGGTATTATGTTTAGCAAAATAAGTCAATCAGAGAAAGACAACTATCATATGATCTCCCTGATATGAGGAATCTGAGAGACAGGATGGGGCGGGATGGGAGTAGGGAGGGAAGAAATGAAACAAGTTGGGATTGGGAGGGAGAAAAATCATAAGACATTCTTAATCTCACAAAATAAACTGAGGGTTGGGGGTTAGGGAGAGGATTGCTGGGTTATAGACATTGGGGAGGGTATGTGCTATGGTGAGTGCTGTGTAATGTGTAAGCCTGGTGATTCACAGACCTGTACCCCTGGGGCTAATAATACATTATATGTTAATAAAAAAAATAAAAAATTTAAAAAAAGAACAAAACTGGAAGAAACACAAACACATCCAGGCTAAGGCTAAACAACATGCCTACTGAACTACCAATGGCTCCATAAAGAAATCAAGGAGGAAATCAGACTCTTAACTATAGAGAACAAATTGATGGTTACCAGAGAGGACATGCATGGGGGGTGATGAATAAAGTAGGTGATGGGGATTAAGAAGTGCGCTTGCTGTGATGAGCACTGGGTGTTGTATGGAAGTGCTGATTCATTATGTTTTGCACCTGAAATTAATATTACACTGTATGTTAACAGTGTATTAGAATATTATAATTTAAATAAAAACTTAAAAAAATTTTTAAAAGATGAAATAAAAAACACATGGAGACACACACAAAAATGAAAACTCAATGGTTCAAAATTTTGGAGATGCACCAAAAGCGTTTCTAGGAGGAAATTTTATGGCAGTATGGGCCTACCTCAAAAGAAAAGAAAAATCTCAAATAAACAACATTATATCTGAAGGAAATAAAAAGAAGAAATAAAGCCCAAAGCTAGGAGAAGAAAAGAAAAAGTTTCAGAGTGGAAATAAAGGAAATGGAGACTGAAAAATGAAAGAAAAAAAATCAATAAAACCAGGAGCTGGTTCTTTTAAAAGGTAAACAAAATGGATAAATCTTTAGCTAGATTCATCAAGAAAAACATGATTCAAATAAAGTCAGAAGTGAAGACACAAAAATACCAACACCATTGTCAACAGCATAGAAATACAAAGGGTATGCTCTTTTTGTTATTTCAATACTATTTGAATTCTTATTTGAGAAATTATATGCCAGCAAAGTGGACAACCTAGATGAAATTGATAATTTTCTAGAAACATATGATTTTTCAAAACTGAATCAGGAGGAAATAGAAAATTTGACCATATTAATGACTGAATTTACTAATTTAATTTACTGAGTTAAATCAGTAATAAAATACCTCCCAACAAACAAAAGTCTGGGACCAGATAGCTTCACCAATGAATTCTACCAAGCATTTAAAGAAGAGTTAATACCTAGTCTTCTCAAACTATTCCAAACAATAAAAGAGGAAGAAAAATTCCAAATTCATTCTACAAAGCCAGCATTACTGATACCAAAATGAGATAAAGACACTATAAAAAAAAAGAAAGATATAGGCCAATATCTCTGATAAACATGGATGCAAATATCCTCAGCATAATATTAGGATACTGAATTCAACAATTCATTAAAAAATCATTCACCATGATCAAGTGGGATTTATTCCAGGGATGCAAAGGTAGTTTAATATTTGCAAATCAATATTATACCTTATTATACAATAAGAGGAAGGATTAAAAACTGATCATCTCAATAGATGCAGGTAATACACTGAAAAATTCAACACCCATTCATGATAAAAGCTCTCAACAAAGTGAGGTTGAAGAGATTATTTCTCAACATTAAAAAGGCCATAATACAAAAACCCATAATTAACGTCACACACAGTGGTGAAAAACTGGAAGCTTTTCCTTTAAGATCAGGAACAAGACAAGGATGTCCACACCCTCCACTTTAATTCAACATAGTACTGGAAGTCCTAGCCACAGCAATCAGACAAGAAAAAGAAAGAAAAGTCATCCAAAGCAGTAAGGAAAAAGTAAAACTTTCACTACAGGCAGATGACATGATACTGTATAGAGAAAATTCCAAAGACTACACCAAAACATGACCAGAACTAATAAATGAATTCAGTAAAGTTGCAGGATACAAAATTAATATAGAGAAAACAGTTACATTTCTAGACATTAATAATGAACTAGCAGAAAGACAAAAGAAAACAGTCACACTTATAATCAACCAAAAAGAATACCTAGGAATCAATTTAACCAAGGAGGTGAAAGACCTGTACTCTGGAAACTATAAGACACTGATGAAAGTAATTGAATACAACACAAAGAAATGAAAAGCTATTTCATGCTCATGGACTGGAAGAAAAATATTGTTAAATGTCCATACTACACAAAGCGATGTACAGATTTAATGTAATCCCTATCAAAACACTAACACTCTTTTTTACAGAACTAGGGCAAATACTCCTAAAATCTGTGTGGAACTACAAAAAACCCTGAATAGCCAAAAAAATCTTGAGAAAAAAGAACAAAGCTAGAGGTAATGTAATCCCAGATTTCAAGACATACTACAGAGCTATAGTAATCAAAACAGTATGGTAATAGCACGTAGATAGATACATAGACCAATAGAACAGAATAGACCCCCAGGAATAAATCCAAGCTTATGTGGTCAATTAATAAATCCAATAATCCAATAAAATAAATAAATCCAACAAATAAAATAAATCCAGTAAATCAAATAAAATAAATCCAAGCTTATATGGTCAAAGGAGGCAAAAATATACAATGGTGAAAGTACAGTCTGTTTAACAAATGGTGCTGGGACAACTAAACAGATACATGGAAAAGAATGAAATTGGACCACTTTCTTACACCATACACAAACTAAACTCAAAGTGGATTAAAGACCTAAGTATGAGATCTAAAACCAGAAAACTCTTAGAAAACATAAGCAGTAATTTCTTTGATATCAATCATAACATTTTTCTAGATATGTCCCCTAAGGCAAGGAAAACATGCAAAAATAAACTATTGGGACTACACTAAAATAAAAAGCTTTTGCACAGCAAAGGAGCCCATTAACAAAACAAAAAGACAACCTAGGGAGTGGGAGATGATATTTGCAAATAATATATATAGTAAGGGGTTAGTATCCAAAACATATAAAGAACTTATACAGCTACACCAAATAATAATAATCCATTAAAAATGGCAGAGGCCCTGAATATACATTTTTCCAAATATACATTTTTCCAAAGACAAGATATAGATGGTCAACAGACACATTAAGAGATGTTTAACGTCACTACTCATCAGAAAAAATGCAAATCAATACCATGGTGAGTTATCTCCTTACACCTGTCTGAAAGAGTAAAATCTAAAATAAGAAATAACAAGTGTTAAAGAGGATGTGGAGAAAAAGGAACCCTTGTGCACTGTTAGTGGGACCGTAAACTAGTGTAGCCACTATGGAAAACAGTATAGAGATTCCTCAAAAAATTAAAAATAGAATTACCATATAATCCAGTAGTTCTACTAGTATGTATTTACCCAAAGAAAATAAAAACATTAATTCAATTAATTTATTTTTTTATTAACATATAATGTATTATTAGCCCCAGGGGTACAGGTCTATGAATCACCAGGTTTTATGCATCACCACATTATTGCAGCATTATTTACAAAAGCCGAGATATGGAAACAACCCAACTCTCCACTGATAGATGAACTGATAAAGAAGATGTGGTATGTATGTACAGTGGGCTATTACCCAGCCATAAAAAAGAATGAGATTTTGTTATTTGCAGTGACATAAATGCATGTACAGGGTATAATGCTAAGTGAAATAGACAAATACATATGACTTCATTCATATGTGGAATTTAACAAAACAAAAAAAACGAACAAAGACCAAAAAAAATAGACTCTTAGATATAAAGAAATTGCTGTTTTCCAGAGAGAAGGTGGGTGGGGAATGGGTGAAATAAAGAGGATTAAGAATACACCTATGTTATGTAATAGCGTTGTATGGTGACATGTGGTGTCTATGTTTGTGGTGAGCATAACAATGTATAAACTTGTCAAATCACTATGTTGTACACCTGAAATTAATGTAATATTGTGAATCAACAGCACTCAAGTAAAAAAAAATTCAATTAAAGGAAAAAGAATACACTTATCTTCATGAACACTGAATAATATATAGAATTATTGAATCATATTGTACACCTGAAACTAATATAATGTTGTATTTTAATTTTACTTCAATGAAAAAAAACTAGTTAACTATATCTAAAGTGGAACAAAAAGTGTGAATGACAGCAAATTTGATAAATCTGAAACCATGGAGTCCTAAGTGAGGCAGCACAATATTTTTCAAGGGCTGAAAGACAACTGTCAAAACAAAGTCCACAACCAGTGAAAATATCCTTCAAGGATAAAGGTGAAATAAAGTCTAATGTGCATGCTCTAGTCAGAGCTTTTATAGGTGAATTTTCTCTAAGTGGGGACCTGAAGATCCAGGATCCTTCCATCTTATGAGACCATCTTCAACATGTGTCCTTGAAGAGGAAGGATATGGGGATATATTTGTGATCCAGCCCTGGGTATATATTCTTACTACTCAAAGAATGTGGTCCACAGACCAGGAGCATTAACTTACCTGGGAGCCTATTAGAAATGCCTGTTAGAAATCTGAGGTCCTACCCACACCTAATGAGTCCATATTTGATTATTAAAAGATCTCCAGATCATTTATATGCACACATCATTTAGAAGCACTGCTGTGTATCAGTTTATCACCTCTGCCACCATTTGCTTTTGGCCAGACTGGTTATTTGGAACTACCTAAATGGACTATATAGGTTCTTGAAATAAAGTCTATGCCTATGGCTAGGAGGAAAACAAAACAGTTTTGTGAACACATAATACTGAACCATTTTGTTCTTTTCCCTACACGGAAAATACACTTGCTTCTCCTCAGAGGAGATGAAACAATGTGATTTCCAATCAATGCATCCACTGATACTAGTTTTCTCCAAGTGTTCGACTTACTAAAATAAGTAGAGTAGGCAATGTTCAGTTTTCTCCACCAGTTCCAGACATGGCCCATCCTCCTATGGCCACCTATGATCTAAGAGACCAGTTATCTACCCTCCCCACCACACACAGAATGCAATGGTGCAGCATGGACAGGAAAAGTGCAATAAAATCTCCCATTCAAAAAAAAAAAAAAAAAGGAAAACTGTAAGACACAACAGCTGTCACTGGTCCACATGAAGAAATCCCACAAAGTCACAAAGTAGGTATGGTGAAACTTCCCTTGTCTGGAAGTGGGGGACATCCCTAATAAGGCTGCAGATTAGCTTTTGGAAGGATCACTTGTCCATTTCCTCTGCTGTCTCTACCTGATTTCTGGGAGGTTCTTTACATGTTATTCTCTTCCATGATGTCTGCAGAGGGATTGGGGAATATGCCCTTCTTAAGGGCTACACAACTTTTACAGCCTGCTTCCTACAAGAACAAACTTGTTTAGGATCTCAGTCAATAATCTGTGTGCAAATCTGCTTCAAAGCTTCTTTGACAACATAATTCCATCAAAATTTTAGGAGGCTCCTGATATACTTGCCTTTAATCAGTGTCATGTGTCATTAACAACACCCAAATTCTTTCCTAGATACAGTCCTCAAATCTTTTTTTCATTCCTGTCCACATGTCTCTCTTAACTTAATACTAGGGAACTTGAAGTTATTAGTTTAAGTGGGAAACCATACTGTTAATTGGATCTTTGCCATGAGGCTCAGTCAATTTGTACAGCTGAAAAATCTAAGTTCATGCCAGTTGAAGACTTTTAAATCCCATGTCTCACGACTTAAAATTAGCTTTCCAGTCCTTTAAGACTCTAAATCTTTGCATTCTCCCTTCTCTTTCCTATCTGCTTGCAAAATGGCCAATTTACTTTGAACTCCCCTCTTTCTTGCAACACCTTGCCAAATGCATCCAATGACAATATTATTCTTTCCAGTCACATCCTCTAGAGCCATTGGCTCACCAAGAACATGACCTGCTTGCAAAGTTATTAGAGGTGACACCACGGTCAAACATGCACAACATGAGCCTCCATTTTCTCAGAGCCTGGTATCAGTTTTCTCGTAGCCCACAACTTGACCACTGAGCCGGTGCTACATGTGTTAGCCTGCAGTACTATTTGCAGCACCAATTTCTGAGCTAGTCATGATTGGCAACTGCTATATCCAACAACCTCCAAAAACCATAACATTCATTTCTCAGTCACACAAAGGTCATGATCCCAGGGTCATGAACCCAAGGGGCTTTTGTACAACTTGCTTCGCAAAGCTCAAAGATCTAGACCTCTTACATCTTGTGACACTCCCTTCAATGCAGGGCTTCCAAGGCTGTCATGGAAGGAGATGACAATGTGTAGGAATTCCATTTGGACTACAGGAAGAAATGGTGTCCATCACATTTGCCCACATTTACCAAAAGTAGTCACACTGAAACTGGATGCAAAGAAGCTAGGTGTAAAAACACCTGCAAGAAACCCAGGAAATTTAAAAAGGAGCAGCAGCTTTAAAAATATCATCTTCCTATGTAACAAGGATAAACTCACATGGTGGACATGCAGCTTTAGCTTTCCCAGAGCAGATACAGATTGGAGCAGGAGGTCATAACGTTCAGAAAATAAAGACTTAAAGAATCTTTGAAGAGGATTTCATACAGTAGATACTATGATTGAGAAGGGGGATTACATTGGAGACACGAAAAATGCATGTACTTCTATTAAGAAAAAAAAGGCAATTAGAAACCTCCAGAAAACCCAAAAGCTATAGAAGAAAATTATGCTCTCAATATGAAGGAAAATAAAAAGTTGTGTGACCTTGAACAATTGATGGCATATAAAAAGAAAAAGATGGAAAACAGACTAGAGAGAATATGTTTGTCCTCAAAGCCTGTCAGTTTTGTTAAGGAAGATGCAAGGCCAGTGAAATTGAACACAGAGAACTGTAGAGAAGGAAAGATAATCCTAAAATACAACTTGGTTTGGCAGGGAACAGGGAACATATAGAATAAAAGGAATATAAATATTGTTTATTGGTTTTCAATGCATAGACTCAACTTGCAATGAAGCACACAATGCTTAGAACACAAATATTAACAGCTATGAAAATGTAAAGCAAAGGTGTAGTTAATAGAAGAGGAGATAGGAATAGTGCTGAATAGGTAAAGATATGGTTAATAGAAGGGGGAAAATACAGAAACATTCATTTATATAGTAAAGTTGCTATGGACTGAATTGTTTCTTAAAATTCATATGTTGAAACCCTAACCCCTGGTGTAACTGTATCCGGATAGGGTTTTTAGGGAGATAATTAACTTTAAAGGAGTTCAGAAGGGTGGGGCCTTAATCTGATAGGGCTGGTGTCCTCCTAAGAGGAAAAGAGCCCACAGATCTCTGTGCACACAGAAGAGGTCATGGGAAGACACAGTGAGGAGGTGGTCATCTGTAAGCCAGAAGGAAAAATTTCACCAGAAACCAAACCTGATAGAACCTTGATTATGAATTTCCAGCCTCTGCAATTGTGAGAAAGTTAATTTCTGTTGGTTTGAGCCACCCAGGTCTGTGGTATTTGGTTATGCCAGCTTGAACAGCCTAACATAGGAGTCAAGAGACTAAAGCTGATGGAAAAAACATAGAGGTTCAAAAATATAAAGTTATGATGAATCCACTATATTCTACTTCTGAAACAAATATTATGCTACATATTAACTAACTAGAATTTAAATAAAAACGTGGGGGAAAAATATAAAGTTATGAAGATAGGTAACCAAGAGAAAATGTTTAAATAATTATCAAAAATGAGATCAAAAAAGAAGGATATGTATCAAACTGAATATTTATTTCAAGTAGGCAGAAGAAAATGCATTAGGAGGGAGAAGAATAAATAGTCCTGCTCTTGGGTCACTTCCTCAGAGCTCTCCAAGGAAATGGGGTCCATACATCCTCGCCCAAGACAGATACGGTAATTGGCGGCTTCTAAGTGTTAGGCAGTGGTCCCTGCTTCCTGGTATTCATGCACTTGTGTAAATTTACCCCCTTGAGTACAGGCTGCTCCTAGCACCTTGCTTCTAATAAACAGAATATGATCAAAGGTATGTGGGATGTCATGAGTTTAAGTGACCAAGACTCCAGATTTCATCTGGCCATCTTTCTGGTTCTCTCTTACTTGCTCTGATGAAGGCCAGCTGCCATGTTGTGAGCTATCCTGCAGGACCAGTCAGTCAGAGGGTTGCTAAGGGAGGCCTCTAGCCAACTGCCAGCAAGGACTTACACAGCTTTAAATCTGATGGTATGTGAGGAATTGAACCCAGACAACAAGCACATGAGTGACCCATCCTCCTCTGACTGAGCCTTTGGATGGGGTGCAGCCCTAAATGACGCTCATCTTGACCACAACCTCAAGGGAGACCTTAATTCAGTTAAAGCACACCTGAATTCTTGCCCCACAGATTCTTTGAGATAATGTTTGTAGGTTTTTAAGTCGCTAATATTTGGAGTAAATTGTTGCATGGCAATAGGTAACTATTAAAAATTTCTTTATCATTTGTAAGCTTAAATTTTGATTTACTTTTCTCATCTAGAGTTGTGGCCAAAGTTACTGCACCATCCTCACATCTGGGCTGTGGCAGAGAGTGCCGCTTGTCTACAAATAATCACTCTCCTCATGTGCCCTATTAACACAGTCTGATTATATTTACCACATTTCATAGCTTCCTTTGAAGAAGTCCATGTGATACACCTTGGGTTAAACAATCTAAAAGCAGATTAGGGGAGGGGGCAATCCATGAAAGGCCCTCAAGGGAGGACCATACCCAGTTGGCACATGTGTTTTACTGCTTGCCCTTTCTTGCTTCATTCCCACATGGGCCTGATATTGGAGTCACAGCAGCCATGATTGTACCGTGAGGCAAAAACCACATCCTATAAACGAATGAGCAGAAAGACAGGAGTCCAATCTGCAACAGCATCCTGGAAATATACACCAGCCCTGATCTGACTACCATAAAGCCACTAACTTGGTTAAGCCACTGTTTGCCTGCTTTGAGTTACTTGCAGCTAAACTTAGTTCCTAACTCAGACACAGGTTCTTGTCATGAATGCTGCTGAGATACACACAGTGCAGCCAGATCTCACCATTTAAAAGCATTCCCTGTGCCCTACATAACAAATCCACTCTTATCTACTGATATTCCTTATGAAAGGGGATGTGTCTCAGAAGAAACTTATTTTCTATTCTTCTCAAGTTCCTGTTTATAATAAAAACCATGATTATTCCAGAACATTTAGTATAAGGGAAAATAGTAGACTCAAAGACCATCAGCATACTGTAGCACAATATAACACCCATTATAATCATTAGCCAATAATTAATAAAGGATTAAATTATTTCAATAAACATCTTATGCTTTAAATATATGTATATAACCTTCGGCACAACAACTCCACTTGCACTTTAACCTAAGGAAATAATTTGGTAAGTGGAAAATACAGGTGCTATCAGGGAAGTTTTCAGATAAGCCATGGGAATTCCAAAAGACTTTTTAAATTTCTATTTGACTGAGAATAGCCAGTCCTATTCTGCCTAAAATCTTTGACTTCCTATTGCATTTAGGATTAAATACAAACCTCTACACTGGTTTCCAATCACAGCCACGGGGTCCAGCCCCTTCTTCCTTTCCCCCCACTTCCTTCAGCCTCTTTTCTACTCTTCCCCATTCCTATTCACTTTTTGTTTTATTTTTAGTATTTACTTGACAGAGAGAGAGCACACAAGCAGGGCGAGTGTGGTCAGAAGGAGAGGGAGCCTTACTGAGCAAGGATACCAACACGGGACTCGATCTCAGGACCCTGGGATCATGACCTGAGCTGAAGGCAGTCGCTTAACCAACTGAGCCATCCAGGTGTCCCTCTACTCACCTTTTATACAGAGCAGAAACATCTCCTTGCATACGGTCTCTTCCCACCTAAACCACCATCCCTTCACCTTCCACTGCCAAGTTGTTAAGATCTCATTTTCCTCTCTTTTTATGGGTGCCGCCTATTCACTTTTCATCCTGCTGTGTTTCCTAAGATACCTCTGTTGGTCGATGGATCATGCCATTCCTTCTTACTCAGCAATACTAAGTCTAAGCTCTTCAGGATGGTATTCAAGTTCTTTCACCAACTGACCCAATTCACCTGTTTTGGTAGGCTCATGGCTGTTGTTAAATTGACCTTAATGTAAGCAGTTTTGAAGTGCTGATCTCTATGTGCTTTTTCTGATCATAAAGATGGAAACCACAAATATGTGAATATGTTGGGAAATGTGATCGCCCACTGACCCATGAGCTGGACTGGGGCACTCAGAGGTTCCTCACTCCTTCCTGTGTCTTTGAAATGTAGGTTCTACTGGGCTTTCCCACTGCCAGAGGCTGCTCCAAGGACAGAGCCTTGAGACGGTGATGGGATGTTGAAAACATCTGCATGGTGGACATGACTGAGCCCAGTTAGGGCCTGTTTATAAGCTTTTAAAATTTGGAGGGCAGGTGCAGGGAGCCATTCATCTTGCTGCCGCCAAAGACAAGCTTCGAATGTCTGTTCCCTGTGCTATTATTAAAACTGCCCCTGATCAAGCTGGAGTGGCCTGCATCTTTGTATGGGGGCAAGTTTCAGATTACACCGGGAAAGCTCCCAGGAGGGCTGTGAAGCTACAGACACAGAACCTAATGGGCCTACCATGCCGATGTGCCGGAGCACACAAATCATCCTCGAATTAGGAAGAAGGTCTATCTCAACAGTGGCCTTGATCGTTCTTGCTAACTCTTCGGAGTTGTATCCACTATGAACATAGACAACAACAAATCTAACCAATATTGACTATATATATATATATATATATATATATATATACATATATATATAATTATTCCTGGAAAATTCTGTAAAAAGTATGTATGAAGTGAGCCAAGCAGAAGCCAAGAAATGGCAGGACCTATTGGAAAGGGATTCACCTTTTGTCACAACTTACTGAACCCCCTCAGTTGTTGCCATGGTTGCAACATCGCACGGCAGCCAGAGCCTGCGAGGGTCTGGGCACATTCTAGCAATGGCTCTACTATTTTGGGTTTAGCCAAAGACACACTGAGTATGAGGTGCCTTTTACAACAGTCAGATGGAGCTATAAGGGAAGCAGGTGGGAGAAGAGGCTTCAGGTGGAGATCTAGTCTGGTCCACAGTCTCGAGGTAGGTAGATGATCTCGCTTAGGGGACAGCTAAGTGAAAGAGAAGGAAGCTGAGCCCTGCATCTCCAGGGAGGTCTTAACTTACTTTCTGTCTTAACCCCCAAAATCTTGAATAAATGTCTAAAACACACTACTGCCTTACTAGTATTTGGGGAGTCAAGTGAAAAAGCCTGGGTTCTGTCTTGGGTTCTGTCTTGAGATCGGCACACCAGAGAGACTTTAAGTGGAAAGGGAACTTATTCATGATCAGCAAAAACAGCTAACTGAAATCTCTGAAAAGGGGCCGTGCTCCCAGCAGGAGGTGGGGAGCGGGAGGGTGGGAGAGGATTGAGTCAATGTGAACTAAATGCCAACAAGCAAGGAAGGTGCCCCCAGCACTTTCCAGGAATGCTGGACTCATCAATCTTTTACAGGTCTTCGTAATAAATAATTTATTATGCAGCCACAATGAGACACATTTTGCTAGGCCCTATGATGACAGCAGGAAACATGAAAAGCCAGTTACCTTACATCATACAGGTCACTATTTGGTTAGGGGAAAATTATTAAATACATGATTTACTTTGACAGAGTCTTGCTTATTCCCTAAAAACTATCCCTTCCCAGTGACTGAGGATCCTTGAGAAAAGATTTCCTGACACACAAACTAGCCCAGCTGTGGACCACCCTATGTAAATCAGTTGGGAAGATTTCGTGTCCCAGAGCTCTCGGTTAAAATCTCATTTCCAGGGACGCCTGGGTGGCTCAGTTGGTTAAGCAGCTGCCTTCGGCTCAGGTCATGATCCCGGCGTCCTGGGATCGAGTTCCACATTGGGCTCCTTGCTCGGCCTGCCACTCTGTCTGCCTGTGCTCGCTCTCTTGCTCTCGCTCTCTCTCTCTCTCTAAAAAAAAAAAAAAAAATCTCATTTCCACTCAGGAAATCTTTCCTGGAGGCTTCCTCGTGGAAAGGAACTTATGAAAGACATCTGCTGTCTCTTGCCAGACTTCAACTCTCGAGGCGGACTGATCAGACTGTCTGCTGTTGATTGGCTTCTTAAGAAATAGGACACTAGGTGGAACCTGTCTTCTGTCCATGTCCCCTTGGCTGACACCTGCACTCTGTCCATTACTGGCCCCTACCCTAAAGAAAATGAAGTGCAATATTCACCAAGAAATAGACGGTGGCACACAAATAAGGTTTTTCCTGCATTCATTTTATCCCTTCAGTCAGGGTTTTGTCCCGTTATCCTAAATATCCTATTTATGGCACTTTGTCCAGCCACACCTAATGCTTTGAAAACTAAAAACAGGGGTACTTGGCTGGCTCAGTTGGAAGGGTGTGCCACTCCTGTGCCACGCTGGGAGTAGAGATTACTCAAATAAATAAAACCTAAAATAGTACTAGAAGCAAACAAAAACTGAGGAAGATACCCTTACACAAGGCTCTTTTCAAGAATTTTTGTCTTTGGGGGCGCCTCTGTGGCTCAGGTCATGATCCCGGGGTCCCGGAACTGAGTCCCACATTGGGCTCCCTGCTCAGCGGGGAGTCTGCCTCTCCCTCTGCCCCTACCCCTGCTCGCTCTCTCTAGCTTGTTCCCTCTCAAGTAAATAAAATCTTAAAAAATAAATAAATAAAAATAAAAAAAGAATTGTGTCCTGCAGAACAAGGTGGCCGCCCCTAGGGTCTCGGGCGGCCTAGGAATCTACATTTCAGTGCAGAAGGGGGGTGGGGTGGGGAAACCACTGAACCTGGGGACCAAAGCCACAAGCAGGAGCCCGCGCAGCACCTACCAGGGTGTGTGCGGGAGCTGGGCGGAGAGAGAAGGGACGTTGACCTGAGGAGATGGTCCTCTGTGTACACAGAATCTAGGACCATTTCCTTCGTGCTGAAGCGTCCTTCAAGCTCACGCGATTTCCTCCACTCCAGCTACCCGTCAAACAGCTGGGGAAGCCGAATACCACACCCAGAAGAAGGAGCAAGCCGCCTGAAGCGCCCCCAAAGCTCAGGACAGGTTGCGCCCTCGCAAGCACACCGCACCGCAGCTGCTGCCAGGCCGCCAGAGGTTGTGGCTCCCACGCCTCCTTTTAAAGATCCTGAGTTCCTCTCCCCGCCGCGTGTCAGGGAGGGCGGAGCCGGACTGGGGCGGGGCCCTGGAGGGAGGGGCAGGCAGCGCAGAGGCGGAGCTCGGGCGGCAGCGCGCAGGTTGGAAGGGGAGGACGGGGCGGGGCTTGGGCGGGGCACAATTGTGGGACCGAGGAGGGCCTGGGCGGGGCTGGGCGGGGCTGGGCGGGGCGCGGGTCCACAGAGCAGGGGAAGGGAGGGGCTTGGGCGCGACGCAGGTGGAGAGGGACAGGGCAGGGTTGCGGTGCGCCGAGAGGGGTCTTCGCTCCACGCTCTCTGAAAAGGTGGGAAGGTCCATAGCGGGGCGCCAGGGGTGAGCGGAGGACTTTGGCGCCTGCGTGTGTTCAGGTGTATGAGCCGAGCCTGCGCGTCAATCTGCTAAAGAGGAAAGTGCCCGAGAACCGCGTTGCACTCCGTTTGCTCCTGGCAGCTCGGTGCAGAGCGTTGCCTCAGAGCTCAAAGGGAAATGAAGCGTCACGGGGAATGTTCTGGACACACCCAACCTTCTCCTTCCTCACTCAACCAAACAGCTCCTCAAAAACTGCCCAACGCAGCGGTTCTCAGGGCGGGCTCCAGCGTGGCCAGGGAACTTGTCAGAAACGCCAAGTTCTTAGCCCCACGCCAGAGGGGCTAAGAATCCAACTCTGGCGGTTGACTCTCCTCCCGGATCTGTGTTTATTCAAGGTCTCCAGGTGATTCTTATGGACGCTGGGAGTGCAAACCGGCGCCCATAGGGACCCACCTTCAGCTTGTATCGCTATATGCAGAGAGCACGTGCAGGGCCTTCAAACACAGACCCACAAATTGGTCACACCTCCATGTGTTTCGCTTTTCACCAGTTTAACCAGCTACTTAGATAGAAGTCCAGGCAGATCTTCCTGAGATGTGAGTGTAGGTAGCCAGGCCCTAGAAACCCTTTCCTTAGAAACTTGGATAATGAAGAACTCAAAAAGAGCATTCTTGTGTCTGGAATCACTGTGCAGGAGATTTGGCTTTCAAGGCGACAGGTAAACCAATAGAGTCACCAAGCCACGTGTTCTCTTTCCTCCTCCCGCCAAAAATCACATGCGTGAAAAATACTTTTCCAAAGTCTGTTGTCTGGTCTGTAATTTGTTCATGTTCTTTAGATATTTAAAAGTGTTAAACAAATGTCTGAAGCTTCTAGTACAACTGGTAGGAGCAAATGTATATCAACCACTTTCTTCACTTGTTTGATCACATTATTTTGATTTTTTCTCTGAAATGGGATTTCTTTCCCCACCCCCCCATAGCCTTTTGTTTTGTTTTATTTTGTTTTGATAGATGCTTACTTGATTGTCTATCTTAGATCCAAAGTGGATTGGAACAACATTCAAAATTCCAATCCATTCATATTTTTCTTCCTCCCATGGTCTAGTCTATGTTCTTCCCACAAAATTCCTAACTTGGGTTCTCCTCCTGTAGTTTTGACTTTCCTCCTTGGCTGTGGTCCCTTTGTTTACCAAACTCTGCTGCTTTTTTATAGGCATTCAATCTTTGTCCCTGTCCCCTGCTAGTAATTACTTCAGACATGTGTTCAGTGAGGACCTCATGCTCTTAGCATTCTTGATTAGCCCCATTTTACAGCTGGAGTAAATTCAGTAATAGTCATCAGCGAACACCCGGCCTTCCTGTCTCTCGTATTTAGATAGATATTTGAATTACTTTTATGACTAATAAAGTCTCACATAATTAAAAACAGGGAATCAGAATTCGTCTATTGTGGTATGAATTGTTCTGAGTTAGGAAAAAATCTACAGGAATCTTTTCTCCTGAGTGATCAAATCAGAACTCTGGAACACTGCAAGTCCCAGCAGAAGACACCAGGGGGCATGAGAGACTTTTTGTTTCCCTCTGGGCAGCTCAGTCACCTAGTTTATGAGGAAAGAGCATACTTCCCTCCAATGCTGTGTTTGTAGCTTTCCCCCCTGGGAGACCTGTATTATGTTTTTTCATAGTTTATATATTTTCCTATTATGAATCTTGCTTTTCCCCCCACCCTCCTGCCCTGTGTAAAAATCTATGTGGCTACATATTAACTGAAAATAAAATATCTGGGCCAACAGGTTAGTATTTGTCTGTTTCACGTAACTTACTTCCAAAGCAGTAGCTGAGGTCTGGGCATATATTCTCTCCTATATCAAGCAGCATCCTTCTACTTCAGAATATTAGAATGTTCAAAAGGTGCTTTAGGGGGGAAAATGTGGTAGTCTTACACATGGAGTAGGAGATATTTCCTAGAAAATACTTACTAGGAAAATAATCCCATGAGTACCTGAAACAAAATGTAAATGACAGGCGTTATGCGACTTTCAATATTAGTTACCTGGATGCATTCATAGGAGGTGTTTTAGGATCAGTAGTATTTGACATTTTGAACCACATATACCCTAGGATTAAAAATAATTTTTCTATCATTCCTTGAATGATACTGGAAAATTTCAAAAATGATGTGTTTGTTTCATTTTCCAAATTGTCAGTGTTCTTGTAACAATGAGTTTTATACCCGCCCCCTCCAGAGATTCTGAAGTTCTGCCTTCTTTGGTCAGGGAAGTGTCAGCTCAGGTGGTGAGAGCAGCTAGAACGTATCATGTAATAAATAGGAGACAAATGACAGATGTTCAGTTCGCTTCTGTTTTCACCCCAGATCAAACTCCCTGCCTTCTTTATCCACCTGCCCAGGCCATCTTCGGACTTCTGGTACCATCATCTATCATCTAACTAACCTTGGCAAACTATGGGGGCGACTGTTGAATTCCCTTGCCCCCCCCTGCAGAATCCATCCAGTCTGACCCCTCCTCCTTGCTCCAGTCCCCAGCACCCCTGCCCAAGCTCTACCAGTCTCAAGGCCTTCTCACAGGCTGTCTTCAGACAGGTTTGCTTTCTCAGAGTCTTCTCTTCCCATCTGAAATACCCACTGCCTCTTCTTCATTCAACCTAGAAGCCTCCTCTCCAGTCTCCTCATTACTCTCTCTTCTGAGCTCCTTTGAACCAGATTTGTCTTAGCATTCTTCACATCTTACCTGCATCCTATAGGCTGCTTTTTAGTCTCCTATTCCCAGTCCTTCGTGCATGTCTTCCACATAGTAGATACTCAATAAATGCTTGGTAGGTAAACGAAATTATGGCTACATTAATGGAATCGTCCATGGCTGATCTTTCCTGCAGGTTTGGAATCCTTACATCCCGTGAATAATTCACAGCATTTAACTGGACCTTTACAACTCACTCTTACGGAGAGTAATGAATTTAAAGGGAAGAATTCCGCATCTGAGTAATCAATTGACCCTGTCAGGTCTATTATATAAGGTACTTTTGATTTCTGCCCCGTATTTTAGACAATGTTCCTGAACACATGTGCACGCTTCTCTCCAGCCAAGCATTCAGCAAGGAGTGCCCCTTTCTAGAATCTCCACCAGGCTGGTTTTCATCTTCTAATTCTATAATCTCTCAGGTACATGCAAGCTGAATTTCTTGAGACTGATTTCAGAAGTAGCTTTGTAACAATTAACTGAAAATTATTCCAACAAAAAACTCCAATACAGAAAGTAGACTTATGTTGCATTTCTTTTATTGGATGTGTCATTCCTTAACTTCAAGAAAAAAACGGTATTTTAAGACCTTTTTCCTGTATGTAATACATAATCTTGTCCTCCCTCACAAACTCTTTTCTTCTGCAGTCTCAAAATAGCAAGAACAACTGCCAATGGAGACTCTTCCCCAGGGATTTCGGGGCCCCTAATCAATTTCACAGCTGGAGGCAAAGCCCTTGGCTGGGAGGTATTTTTTGCATGACATACAAGGTGCTCTGACTTTCTGGGGCAGCCAGAAGGTTAGGCTTAAGGAGTAAGAGAGGCTGGAGCAGAGTGAGGAGGCCACAGGTGGGCTGGGTTCCTCTGCTGGTTACCTTTCCGCTGCCTCCTTTCATTGTTCACAAACCTCGTTAGGGACCAGGAGACTCCCATGCCTCCACCAGTCTCAGGGAGTAGAGAGCTGGGAGGGTCCGAGTTGCCTGGTTCCCCCTCTCAGAACTATGCGCAAGACCCAAGCTTAAAGCGTACAAGGAAGAAAAATCCTCCTTTTGAATGACACCTTCCTCTTTCCTGGTGGTTCTTCACCTTCGGGCGCATCAGAACCACCTCAATGGTTTGTTGAAACCAAAGACCCGAGAATGGGCAGTTCTAACACGTTTTCCAGTGATGCTGAGGCTGCTGAGCCTGGAACCACCTTGAGAGCCACTGCTCTTCTCTGTCCAATCCATGTAATGTCTTTCCCCCTATGATTTACTCACCAAGAGAGTTTGTTGCTCTGTGTCTCTCTTACAAATACACTGCTTCACTCCCAACACCTTTCTTCAAATGTCAGTTTCATCTAATCAGAAGAAGACGGTAGACTAACCAAGCATATGGTCAAATAATTACTCTTGCCTAATTTTGGAGTAAATGTGTCAGGAGAATAACAGAAAGGACTGTAATATAAAATCATAATTTTAACGGATTTCCTTACTTTAGGCTGCAAAGCATATTTCATTGATAAGGAAGTTTCACGAACTCAGTATACTCTTACTGAGCATCTGTGCCAGTCTGTGATGGGATTATGACATTTCCTTCCATCCAGACTGTCTTTTCCCAGAAAATCAGTTCATTTTCATGCACAGATATCAGTTTCCAAACTGAAGGGGACTTCTTCATTTGATACCCAGGATAAATCCTCCTTCAACTTCTCCATTCTTGCTGAGCTCATTCCAGACCCTGTGTAACACAGTGGTTAAGAACACTGTTCTGGGGGCGCCTGTGTGGCTCAGTGGGTTAAAGCCTCTGCCTTTGGCTCGGGGTCATGATCTCAGGGTCCTGGGATCGAGCCCCACGTCGGGTTCTCTGCTCAGCAGGGCAGCCTGCTTCCTCCCTTCTCTCTCTGCCTGCCTCTCTGCCTACTTGTGACCTCTGTCAAATAAATAAATAAAATCTTTGAAGAAAAAAAAAAAAAAGAATACCGTTCTGGAGGCAGATAGATCTGACTTGGACCTGAGAAACTTTCCAAACCCTCGTCTGTGTACTTGTGGGTTTTTAAGTTACAAATTGGAGATGATAATTCTTAACTCAGGGAGAAGCACCAAATCCATGTTTTGGTTGAATTCTTTATGGTCAAGTCACTGAAGCCAAAGCCAAATTTCACCATCATCACATGGATTTCTAGAATAAAAGAATAAGCCTGGATTGTTCTTAAAAAGTAACATTAACTGTATCATTTATGTATTGTCACAATACTGCTGCAAACCACAATCTTCAGTGGCATACAGTAATATTCATCTTCCACCATTCTGTCAGCTCAGTTTGCCAGATGGTGGTGCTGCTCTGGGTCTGACCCAGGGGACCTCAGCTAGGTTCAAATCTGCTCACTCGCAAAGCTGCAGTCACTTGGCGGGTCCACTAGGGGCTGAAGGGTCTAGGCTGCCATCCCCTCTAACAATCAGTCTGCTCTGAGTGGTCTGTCCTACTCCAGTAGATAACTGAGCTTGTTCTCAGGGCCCAGAGGGGTTCAAAGAGTGAGAGCAGAAGCATGCAAACCAGCGAGGTCTCTAGAGATTAGGCTTAGAACTGGCATTATCAGTCACTTCTGCTGCATTCTGTTGGCTTCAGTAAATCACAAAGCTGCTCTGATTCAGAAAGGGAGGGCCTTCAAAGTTACATTGCAAAGTTACATTTATTTTATGAATAAATGTTGGGGTAGAGAATTAGAGTTATTTCTTTTTCACTCCACATACTACATTAACAAGTTTTATTAATAAGATTTTATCAGTAAAATGTTACAAATTTTTTTAAAAGGTTTTATTTATTTATCTAGAGAAAGAAAGGACACTGGAGCAGGGGGTGGGCGAGAAGAAGAGAAGAAGAGAATCTCAAGCTCAATGCGGAGCTTGATCTCATGACCCTAAGATCAGGATCTGAGCTGAAACCAAGAGTCAAAAGCTTAAGTGTCTGAGCCACCCTGGTGCTCAAATATTTAACATTATGGAAAAGGAATAATAATTTCTTTACTGTCAGCTACTAGGTTTCTGGTAGCTACCTACCTTTTTTTTTTTTTAAGATTTTATTTATTTATTTGACAGACACATCGCAAGTAGGCAGAGAGGCAGGCAGAGAGAGAGAGGAGGAAGCAGGCTCCCCGCGGAGCAGAGAGGCTTGATCCCAGGACACTGGGATCATGACCTGAGCCGAAGGCAGCGGCTTTAACCCACTGAGCCACCCAGGCAGCACAGCTACCTACCTTTTTTAAAAAAGATTTTATCTATCTAAGAAAGAGAGCATGCACGCACACAAGCAGGGGGGAGGTACAGAGGGAGAGGGAGAAGCAGGATCTCCATTGAGCAGGGACCCCAATGTGGGGCTTGATCCCAGGACCCTGAAGGCAGACTTTTAACTGACTGAGCCACCTAGGTGCCCTTAGCTACCTACTACATTTTCAATACTAGATAGAAGCCATTTTTACCTTTGATTGGTAGAGAAGCAAAGTATTTGAGTACTTCATTTTTAAGTGAATATTCTGTTCTTCTTCCTTTAGTTTTTATTATGTCTAGATCAGAGATGATTTATCCTGGATGGTGCTGTAGAGTGATTTGGGAGTTTTTCCTGTGAAATTTTTAGTGGCAAAGTTAACATGCTGATTTTAGGGCATCCATAATAAAGTTGAAGAATTTCTAAATAGTATTTTTCCTTAAAAGGATCACGGCATACATAGAATTTTAAAAAAAGAAAAAAGAAATACAGTTCTTACTTGTCACTTTATTTAATATTAAGAATGCTAGTACACATTAACAATTCTACCAAGTCTACAATTATGATATAATTGATAATCATTATTCTGCCTTATATTATCATTTCAATTTTCATGAACATTTGTTGACTCAAAAAAGAATGTGTCTTGAAGTTAACATACTTTCTTTTACATAATCTTGATGATTTCCATACTCAACATAGTCTTACTATAATAAATATAGTTTTATACTTCAACTGACTGATAGAATTCCAAACTCTAAACACACAAAAGTGATTTTCAGTCAAGTTTCATGTAGAAACACTTACCTATAGTTGAGAGTAAACGCTGTATTTCAATATTAACAGCTCATCCAAATGTCACACCATGTTTGCTTTTCTACAAACATGTTATAATGATTAGATATGATGATGGCCTATCCAAGAAGATAACAACCAATCCTACATGTTCGGGGATACTGGAGAGACTGTTGAAGCAGGCTTCTGGAGCTGACACCAGAGGCAAATGGTAGATTTCAACTGGACATGGAGGCCAAAGTTGAGGTCTGTGTGTAACTATGTTCCCAAATGGGGTTTCAGGAGATTAAATGAGACAACATATACAAACAATCTATGGCACACAGTAGGTCTTCAATAAATGACAGATATCATTTTCCATTATTTGTGCCTTTTATTAGAACTATACTATTGCATTGTATTTTGGCCCCAAGGAAAACTTATCAGCAAGCCTTCTAGAACCAAAGCAGACACGAAGTTAAGAATGGGGGATGTTTGCACAAAAAAGATCTGGTCCCTTGGAGATTTTAATTTAATGTTGCATAAAAGGCTGCCTCCAAGTTGCCTTAGTTAACCAATACCTCCATGTTTCATGCTGCTATGACACTACTATAGCATTACGACAATTATTTTGCCTGTTTTAAGGCTGTGTTGCAAATATGATTAAACCCAGAACAGGCTTTCAAAGGGTATGGGATCTGTGGATGGGATCTGTAGAATTATCTATGATAGTGTTTCAAAACCAAATGGATATCTTATTGATTTTGAATGTAAAGTGTATGCTTTTTATAGCGCATTCCAAGTCAAGAATATTAAGATTCTAAGGAGATAATCAGTTCCTGCAAATAAGTTGGATTGAAATTGAAAAAAAAAAAAAGACTAAAGTGTATACAACTTTGGCTACAGAAAAGCTATTAGTACCTAGAGATTTTGCTATTATATACTATAATAATCTATTACTTTAATATTTGTGTTTCAGATTAAAACTTCAACAGCATGCCTGCGTGTGTTAAACAAAAGCAAAGAAATTGCTTTCTCATTCTCCACTCATCCCACAAGAAAGTCTACAGCCTATAGGTGATGCAGAAGTAAATTGGACTCGGTCCTTGCCTGCAAAGGGCTTAGATTTCAGAGCAATGGCTTAGAGAAAAGTTACCTAAAATTTAAAGTAAAGTCATAATGATCAGCTGATTGCTCCCCATGCCTGGCCTCCCAAACTTTATCCATTCTCCCCTACCTTCATCACCCACTGGGTCATGAAGCCCCGGAGTGGGTTTCTGGGATTCGCATCCCAAGTAAGCAGGGTACCATTTCAGCCTGTAGTCAGCTTCTTTCTTTTGTATTGCTCTTTTTTCCTGAGGATTCAGTCCATTTTTGCTGGCACAATGTTTTGTTTCAATCCTGTGCCGCAGAGGCTCTGTGATAGGCAATTGATTGTAATAACCCTTGGTGTGTTCAACTCAACTGTCTCACAGCCAACTTTCAGCCAGAAGATGGAGTGCAAGAGCCAAAGACAGGAAACCCTGGGAAGTTTATGACTGTCATAGATTTTCCTCTGTATTGAAAGGCTTGAAATAATATTCTTCACTGTGACTCTTATAGCCCAAAGTTTAGCATTGTGATACGTGTAAAGTTAGGCAAGCAGTTAGGGGCAGACTACCCAAATAAGCGCATTTTAACAAGCATGTGATTTAGATTTAATAATTTATTGATATGGGGGAAAATGTATAAATCAAAGACCAACATCAGAAAATTGTTTTGGTTTTGTTCTAACAAGCAAGGTACAATTAGTACTTGGTGCTTTTGTCTACATGTCTGTAGGACAGATAGTCCCAAATCAAAAGGAGCAGGGTTAAGCCATTTTTAGGAGTCATTGTTTGGACATAAAACAGATTTCCGAAATGTTAACAATTGGCAAATATGGTGAAGGGGTACCTAGGAGTTCTCGATATGAGTCGTCTCCTCGCGACCCTTGTTCCAAGTCTGAAATTACTTGCAAGTCAAAAGCAGAAACAGGCAAAGACAGCGAGAGAAGCAGGATCCCTGCCAAACAGGGACCCCGATGCAGGACTCGATCCCAGGGTCCTGGGATCATGACCCCAGCCGAAGGCAGCGGCTTAACCAACTGAGCCACCCAGCTGTCATGGCTCAGTTGGTTAAGCCACTGCCTTCGGCTGGGGCCATGATCCCAGCGTCCTGGCATGAAGTTCCCCATTGGGCTACTTGCTCGGCAGGGACCTGCTTCTCTCGCTGCCTCTGCCTGCCACTCTGCTTGTTTGTGTGTACTCTCTCTCTCTCTCTCTGGCAAATAAATAAATAAAACCTTCTAAAAAAAAAAAGTGGAAACAAACAACCCTGCCCCAGATTTCATAGTTTATTCAGTCGAGTGGACATGGCATGATTTTTTCTGGTTAAAAACAACAATTCTTACATTGCCTGATCCTACCTCTTAGGGGGAAAAACAGCCAAATACCAGAGTTCGCCAACATCTACAGCCAATTGTGAAATTAAGCACAATGAACATTAGTTAAGAAGTTGAAAGATTTGATGGGTCAATTATCAGAATACAAAGTTTTCATTATCCTAGGAATCTTGGAATCTCCAGTGAGCAGGAGACATGGCAAATAGTGCCAAAATATGTCCATAGGGAGGCAGTGTTCAATTTCTGTGACACATGGAAAGGGGGAGGAGACTGCTATGGGGCTTCTCTGCCTAGGCTTTAGAAAAGACTCTTCGGTTTGGTGAGCTTGCTCTGTATTCATGACTCAGCCCCTGCAATTTTAGCGTGTGTCAGGGCACCCTGCTCCTTGCACCAGAATGCAACAAGTGGGGGCGGGGGGGGGGGTGCTGTGCTTCTTATATTTGGGAGGCTCAATCTATTCCAACACTTAGACTTCAAAGTAAACCGAGCCCTGATCTTCAGCGTCTCCTCCAACATTATCAAAACAGGACCCACCATAATGAAGAAAACAGCAGTGAGCGTTGTTTCTTGGAACCACTTACCCATTTTCTTTTCTTTCTTTCTTTTTTTTATTACTTGGAGGCTGGCTTAATTCTTCTCTTCCTATCAAGCAACATGTGGATTATATTTTCCCCCAAACTGGGCAGAGTTTGGCAGCCTCCTATAGATTCTGGAAATGTATGAATGAGTTTAAAAGGAAGATTTTTGTTTTGTTTTGTTTCCTTTGGCTTATTTTTTGCTTGTTTGTTCGGTTGTATTTTTTTATTTTTTTATTTTTGCTTTTTGCCTTGTGTCTTAGCACTTATTTTTCATTCTCTACCCAAAGGATATTGAATATTCAAGTGCATCTGAAATAGTACTACAGAAGTTGAAAGTTCGATTTAAAGAGCTGAGTTCACCTCTCCTGTGGTTTTAGCACTCAATATCATGACCACGCATTCAATCCAGTTGGCAGGATTTCTCCAAGTGGAGTGAGAGATACAGGTTTTACTGCACTCTATAAATATGACCATTTATTGGCCCCAACATATTTATGTTCCTATTCATTCAGTGCTTACTTAAACTGTCGAATTTGCTTGACCCACTCTATAAATGTAAATTGCCTACATCTGAAACTCACCCCGGATGGCTTTTGAGTGTGCAGGAGTTGAAACTGTGTGACTTCCAGAGACCAGACCAGGTGTCAGGGTAACCTGAAGGTAGCAAGTCTCCTCCCACTCTCCCTTCCCTCCTGCTCAGAAGCACTAAAATGCATATTATTCCAGGATGTTAAAATATTATTGGAAGGGCATACCAGATCCATGAATAGAGGCAATAATCTTGTCTCATTTTAAAATATTTTATTTGCTTGAGGAAGTTTGATCAATGTCAAATGAAAAAAATATGAACCTTGTTTGCTGTTTCCTTTATCACAAGCCTAAGTTTTATGTGGCATGGGAAGATTCAAGGAATACTAGTAAGGAATCTCAAGAATTTAACTAGTCCTGGCTGTGTCCATTGGCACAGTTATCCTGAGACACCCCTCCTCCTTCCAAGGCTCCAGTTTAGTGAGCAGGTTCCTAGAGAACTAGGGGTTGGGAGTTTCCATTACTTCCTTCATCATCCACATTACGGCTTCTTCATCCACACTGGTTAGAGAGTGCTTTTTTTTTTTTTTTAAGAGAGTGCTCTTTAAAAATCACTTTCTGTAATGTGACTCCACTTCCCCCTCCTCAGTATTCTCTGTCCTGGGGGGGGCTAAGAGCGCTCCTGAAATAATCCTTCACCCTGAACGGTTTTTGAAACAACCTCTTTCACCTTATTTTCTTTAGGCATGATATCCTCATCATCTCAGACCTTCCTGTACTTTTCTACTTTCTATTTTTCTAATATTTTCTTCCCGGCCTCGTATCTCCAAAGTAAACTGACCTACTTCCAGAAATAAAATAACTAAAAATATGTACACCTTATAAAATCAAACCACCATGCGCCAGAAAGGAAATTGGTAGCAAATTAAGAATGCCAGTGATTTGTGTATTTTTTCTGAGACATTTCATCTCATTTGTGTAACTTTAGAAGCGGGTTCATTGAAAATAAAAGCTGGGAAAGGAATAATACCAGAGCTTATATTAAAATTAATTGGATGACATTCTGCGTAGTCTTTCTTTTTTTAAGTCATTAGGAAATTTAGAAAAGTGGATGAATTTAAACCTTTTTTTAGCTTATTAATAACACATTCATTAGAGGAGACACTATAACAATATCAAAGAATTTAGCACAATACCTGTGGCACATACCAGACGCTCAATAAACAGTAGTTATTAACTGATTGGGCTTCAGTCTTGGAGCTGTTCAAGCATATTTCCTAACATGAAAACATTTGAGAAAAACAAAAAACAAACAAACAAAAAACCCCTTCCTTTTAATTAAGTAATGAAGGCTAGTACACTGGAGACCCTCCAGATAACTGTTACATTGTATAAGAACTTTGTAGAAGAACATTGTATAAGAACTTACCATATCAAACAAGAAGTATCTGAAGGTGATAAAACTGTGAAGTGGCCTGAAATACTTAACAAGTCTTAGGGTGTTATCAGGACGCTAGCATTTGTAGGAGATGGAACTCATTACACATTTTTCTGCTCATTTGAATACTGCACAGTGCAGACGTTCTTTCTTTATTCTTTCAGTGGAGACATTTTGAGGAAATGCAGATGTGAGGCACTACCCAAGGACTTTTAAACAAATATGAAGTTTAATTCAATTGTTTCCTGAGAGATTGACTTCTTGCAAAAGCCAAAGAAAATCTCTTACTAATCCAAAAGGTACAAAAAGAAGGTTGAAACCATAAAATGGGGGAGGGCTTGGTTTAGAAAAGTTAAAGTCTTTGGACAGGGGTAATTACTGGGAGGCTGCGCTGTGAATTCCATCATTCCACTTCTGCTAAAATAAGCAGCACAATGGTCCTTTTATCTTTTTATGTTTTTACCAGGAGACTGGTGAGGGAGCTTTGATGAAGGAGATTCCTATTTACATCAAATCTAAACACCCAGGATAAATGGACATTTTTTTCCCTATGACCAGATCGTAAAAACGATGATCTTAATAATACAAAATCCCAAGGAACCTGTCTTCTGAGTTATTTTCATAAATAATAAGATTATTTATTATTTACATATATTTACATGTATATAAATATATACGTATATATATTATTTATTCCTTGAATCTAGTTTCTTAGCCTGGATGTGAAACAATATAACTCCTTACTACATACCAAGATGAGACATTTCCCCACCCTCTCTTGCTCTGCGGGGAGGAGCCCCAGCCCACCCAGAAATTCCTCTTAGTTGTGAGAATCCCTCCAGATTGTCCTCTTCCAAACTCATACTTCTGGTGCCCACGAGGCTGGTGCAGTTTCCTTGAGGCATCTCTAGCTCTCAGTGGTGCCACCTCCTATGCTGAGGACAGAAATGATACCCCTAGTGCCCGCAGAAGGTGCTGGCAATAACACTGCCTGGACCAAACCAGGCACTGATGGCAAAGCCAAGACCACCGATGGGGGCACAATGGAGCTTCTCTGGCCATGGGCAAAAGCTGCTGGCACAACTGGGTCATGGCTTACATGTTGATTTTCACATGCTGACATCCAAAAAGAACCTGTTCCTTTCTTGTATCCTCTCTCATTGCAAAACATCTCTCACCTTCAGTCTCCAAGGAGGGTCTGTGCAGGTGGGGCAGGGGGAGGCTCTAGCTAGGAATGCCCTCCCTCTGAACTCACTCACTGTCCAAGAATTCCTCCCAAGCACCAGTTTTTTTTTAGTCTAATCTTACCAGGTATTTTATATCTATGCTTTGATACTCAGAATGGCTTTAAAATTTAGATATGTTTCATTGTTTGTTTTAAGATTTTATTTATGTATTTATTTGTTAGAGTGAGAGAGAGCACGCTCAGGCAGGCAGAGTGGCAGGCAGAGGCAGAGGGAGATGCAGACTCCCCACGGAGTAAGGAGCCCGATGCATGGGCCTCAATCCCAGAAATCATGACCTGAGCCAAAGGCAGTTGCTCGACCAACTGAGCCACCCTGGCACCCCATGCCAAGCTGTTTTGTACAGTGATTGCACCATTTTATATTTCCACTAGCAATGTGCAAGGGTTCCCATATCTCCATATCCTCTCCAATTCTTATTATTTTCTGATTCTTATTACTTTTATTATTGCCATCCTAGCAGGTGTGACATGGTATCTCATTGTGATTTTAGTGTGCATTTCCCTAATGACTAACGATGTTGAGTATCCCTTCATATGTTTGTTGGTTGTTGGAGAAATGTCTGTTCAAACCCTTTGCCTGTTTTTTAATTGGATGGTTTGTCTTTTTGTTGTTGATTTGTATACGTACTCTGGATACTAGACTCTTATAGGTTATGTGACTCGCAGATATTTGCTGTGTGCTTTTAATGCCAGGTTGATTTTGTTTATACCACCCTTCTAGATATTCCAGCCTTCCTGCAAGAAATCCTGGCTGGCTTGTAACTCTACATTACCAAAAAGAAAATAGGACAATAGTAAACATCAAGATCGACATTAAAAAATGGTTCATTAAAACTGTGGAGTTAGGGGTGAGGATGGGGGAAGGAGAGAAGCATGACAAATGTTTAAGGTCAATGTTAGATGAGAAAAAAGTTTTTAAAGATTTATTTATTTATTTGAGAGAGAGAGAGTGCATGCACGAGCAGGGGTGGGGGCAGAGAGAGAAAGAGAGGGAGAGAGGGAAAGAAGCTGACTCATCACTAAGCCTGGAGCCCCAGTGCAGGACTGGAGGTGGGACTCAATCTCACAATCCTGAGATCATGACCTGAGCCAAAATTAAGAGTCTGTCACTTAACTGACTGAGCCACCCAGGTGCCCCAAGAAAAAAAAGAATTTAAAAGACGAAATTACTTTGCTAAAAGTCAGTATATTAATTACAAGGGGGAAAAAATAGGAGGATGAAAGATGAGAAATTTAAAAGCAACAAGAAAGATTTTTTTTTTTTAATTTTATGACCATTTTTATTTTCAGATGAGGTTAGGTAACCACGAGGCAAAATTAAAAGAAATGTAAATTAGCATATTTGTTTGGGTTTGAGGTCTCATTTGTTAACACAAACACTTTAACTTAAAAGAACTTCTGGTCAACCAAATGTGAATTTTCAATACTACTCCTATTTATAAAAGAGGAAGGAAAAAAAAAATGAATGAACCCAGTGAAAGCCATTCTTCCTAAACAGACTGCTGACTGGCGTACAGATGGTAAGAACCTTCTGCTCTTGCTGAAGCTTGCAGAACAACACTGGAGATCTTGCCTCGTTTAGAACTGCCAGCCAAATGAAATATGATTACCTCCATATGATTTGTGTCAACTCCGGTTAGTAAAGGTATAAGTAATCATTGCTTTAGTTATAGGACTACTACTTGTACTTTTGAAGCTATGTCAGCAGTTTGCATTTAAATCAATTGCATTTTATTCATAGTCACAGGCAGACTGAAAGACAAAATTACCTGAAAATGTACTTTCGCAGTGAATGTCTATAGAATCAAGCTTTTTGAAAGGGAAGAGGGCACTCTTTCATATGTGTTTAAATATGTTTTGGCAGACTGCCTGACATTTAGTTTGGATTATAATAAACTATTATTACTACTACCTGTATGTTATGATTTCTAGTTACAGTTTCTCAGAAGAGACTAGTAAAATTAGTTTAGGCTGTTTGTTAAGGACAGTGAGGAAATTTCTTTTTATTTCTTATGGAAGGAACAAGACCAACTTAATATCTCCCAGTAGCACCTCCCATAGAGAAGCTCAATAAGTATTTGGCATCTTATTTTATAAAATTTTAATATGACATACTAGAGACAGAAATTAAGAGTAAAAACAAGCCAGAAAAGCACAGAGTGATTTAAAGGATCTGAGCCTTGACGACAATCAACCACCATATGAAGTAACTATGAAACAGGCCTTTCCTTATTTTTTTTTTTTAAAGATTTCCCTTATTTATTTGAGAGAGAGAGAGCAATAGAGCACAAATGGGTGGGGGAGGAGAAGAGCAGGAGGGAGAGGGAGTGGGAGAAATTATCACAAGCAGACTCCTGGCTTAGCACGGAGCCCAACACAGGGCTCCATCTCAAGACCCTGAGATCACGACCTGAGCTAAAACCAAGACCTGGTTTCACTCAACCAACGGAGCCACCCAGGGGCCCAGGCCATTCCTTAGTTTTCAAGGAACAAAGGAACACAACAATAAAAAAGACCATGAATTCGTTCGTAAGTCTGCACTTCCAAGTTTACTAACAGTGACTAAACTGTGATCTGTTTGGGAAAAACGTATTGTGTTGGAACTGTGGCACTACTGGGTCCACCCAATTAATTCCAATGTGAAAATGCTCAATGTTGCTTTCTTCATAAAGAAAGAGTAGTCAGTGTTTTAGAGAAGAGGATAACTGGATAGTGGAAGAAGAGCATGGTATAGGTACCATCTGGAGAAATGTATAATTATTTTTCATTCACTTTTTTTTTTCCAAAGGGGGGGAAAAGTCAGGTATTAACCCTCTAGACAGCACCCTAATGAATGTATGGTGCCATAGGAAAATAATGATACCTAAGCATCTGGTGATTGGTGTGGAGTTCACAGTTAACCCCAGGCGGACGGCAGTGGAGATTGTGGGGACAGGCAGTGCGGCGGAGTGGGCCAGAATTTGGTGTAGTCCAGGCAACCAGACAATTTCTATCTGCATGGATTGGGCAAATTATTCTCACTAGTAAACTGAGGATAGTGGCTCTGTCTTCTTCATAGGGTTGTTGCGAGGATTCCATGAAGCGATGCATGTAAACCTCAGCATAGGGCTGGGTACAGAGCAAGCCCTCAGTGAACATAGCTAATAGGATATTTTAAGAAAATGACTTAACCTGAAATAAATGGGTCTTCCCTCACTTTCTTCTGGTCTAATTTAATGCCATTCTTCTGATGATTTTTCTGGCCTTCCTACCCTCCTCACCCCCAGGTTATGTGCTTAAACTGACTCAGTACACCACCAGTCACAGCTTTTATCAGACTTATATCATCTTTGTTTATTCAACTCTTTGTCTCTCTGTCCAATTTGCTTTGCCCCAGAGACCTTGAGCTCCCTTTGAAGGGGATGTCCGTGATTCTCCATGAATCTGGATTCTCCATGAATCCCTTGTACCCAACAGAGTACAATATACTTACGGTAAGACTGTAATATGTATTTGTTGAATGAATAATTTGACATTGAAATCTTGCTAACATATTGGGTTAAGAAAATTTGGTGGCCGGTGCATTTAAAATGCATAATTTTATGAAGCTGAAAATAACCTCCCAAGAGCCATGAAATTAAACGCAATTCTTGGAGAGAGCCTTATTGAAAAGAATGAGGTGTTCTTAAAAAAAAAAAAAAAAAGAATGAGGTGTTCTTTGGGGGTAGAGAAGAGGGTAGGTTTTTTTCTTTTGATTTCATTTTGTTGGGCTGAGTGGAAGAGTCTCAACCACGTCTGAGTCTATGCATTTCCCAGGCATACACAAGTGCCTAGTGGTTGTTTGAACAGCAGTGTCTTTGCCGTGAATGCAATAGCCTTGTGTTCTACAGTCGAGGACTTGGAAGGGACTTCAGCCGTTATCACATCCCAGGTTCCACTTCGAAGAGGAGGAAACCGAGGCCAACAAAATACAGCACTTCTTTACTGGTAGGGCTGGGCCGGGATATCAGGTCCGCTGACTTCCAGACCGTGTCGGAAGGGTCACTAGTTCTTTTAAAAATAATCACTGCTGCTTTAATAGCATCAGCACCTGTTGTTTTAGCTTCCGCAAGGGAGAAGCTATTAATTTCTCCTTCATCAAAGCCGCGTTTCGGGTCTGTCTGAACCTTGTTTTCTTCCTCACTGCAGCTGTCTGCACCCGTAAGGCCAAATGTTGAACGGAGGCACCTTTCTGCTTAAACCCAGTAAACCGCCACGGCCAAATATGGAAAGAGAAAATTCGACACAGATCATCTAGACAGTGGCCAAATTTATAATGTTTTTCCTGAAGTCTCTCCGCTCCACCTGGCGGAAGCCCGGACACAGCCCACCAGACGCAGGCCCAGGCGCGCGAACCCTTCCATAAGCATCCACGTTTGTGGTCTGTGACCAGCCGCGGCCAGGGCACGAGCTGGTGGAAGCTGAGAGAGACAGTTGATCTGAGTGGCAATTTCACTGGCTGTAAAACGGGAAGTAATTATAATCCTTCCTTGGGGAAGTTTTGACAATCAAATCGAACGCCGAGGATCTCCTACAAGCCAGCTTAGTTTGCTTTTATAACCATGATCGCCGTTCTTGCGTTAGGAAGGCCCAGATCGTCTGAGTTCTGTTTTCTCCCGCGCCCATGCCAGCCCGCGGCCCCACGGCCGTCGGAAGGTGAAGGGCTCCGGGCGTCTCCTGGCGGTCCTGGGAGGAGGGACGCCCGCGCAGCGCGCATGCGCATCCCGGGAGCCGCCAGCCCCTAATAAGAGTGCAGCGCGGCGCCACGGCGAGCCCAGTCGGAGCTGGCTCGGTGCCGGGCGCTGGGACTGTACGCGCTCGGCTTCCTCCGCAGCCCCGAGGACTGAAACTTCCGTGGGAGGTTCCCATCGGTGCGCCCCTCCCGAGGGAAGCGGCGGCCAAGGCGAGAGGGAAAGCCGGTCGGAGGCTGCCCGGCGCCCGTGGGAGCGAGCTGCAGCCGGAGAGGCGGAGCAGGGGAGCCGGGGGCGAGCCGCCCGCCTGGACCCGCGCCCAGCAGCAGCCGCGGCCGCCGCCAGCCAGCCAGGCTCCCGGGGCGGCGGCGGGGGCGCGCCGGACCGTCGCTCGCGTCCCGGACGGCGGTGTGCGCTGGGAGGATTGGCGGTCAGCCCCGCAGGGCAGCGCTGCCCGGGCGGCGCGGCCGGAGCCATGCGGACCGAGTTCGGAGCTGGGGAGGTTGAGCAGGGCCGGCCGCTGCACTTGCTGCCGGGAGCCCTGAGCGCGCTGCCCGCCTTCTCGGCCCCTTCTCGCCGCCCGAAAGGGGAATAAAGGAGGGGAGACTCTCCCCGACTCGTGCGGGGGACCCCGAGGCTTAAAGTCCGCGGCCGCGACCTGGCTTCAGGTCGGCAACGGGAGTGAGCGTCCCCTCGGGGATGCGCGGGGAGGATCCCGTCGCGGCTGAAGCCTCCGGGGGCTGCGGGACGGCAGCTCCGCGGCCCCTCTGACTGCGCCCAGAGAGTTCTATCAGCGAGTGCCAGCTCTCCAAACAGCCCCACGAGGGACCGGGCCGCCCGGCCGAGGGAGGGATGGCTTAGGACCCCCGCCCCGGCAGCCCGGCGTCGTCAGCTCCTGGACGTCGTGGCAGAGGGCGGCTTGCAGAGCGCCGCGGAAGGGACCCTCGGGCGTCCAGGTCTCGGCCGCCGCACCCCTGGGAGCCCGGTCGCCGGGACCGCGACTTCCCGGAGACCTCTCTGCGCCCCCTGGAGCCGCGCCGCCCGCGCCCAGGGTGGTGCCATGTGGGGCGGACGCCGCTCGCCCGCCGCCTCCCCTCGGAACGCCGCTTCGCTCCTGCAGCTGCTGCTGGCCGCGCTGCTGGCGGCGGGGGCGCGGGCCAGCGGCGAGTACTGCCACGGCTGGCTGGACGCGCAGGGCGTCTGGCGCATCGGCTTCCAGTGCCCCGAGCGCTTCGACGGCGGCGACGCCACCATCTGCTGCGGCAGCTGCGCGCTGCGCTACTGCTGCTCCAGCGCAGAGGCGCGCCTGGACCAGGGCGGCTGCGACAACGACCGCCAGCAGGGCGCCGGCGAGCCCGGCCGGGCGGACAAAGACGGCCCAGACGGCTCAGCAGGTAGGGCAGGCGGGTCCGGGCGCGAGAGGGGAGGAAGGTTAGCTTTGCCGGGGCGTGACGGGAAAGGAGTCAGGAGCACGGGAATTTCAGAGACGGTCTTGGACCAGGAGGTGGTGTCTGCATCCTGGCCCAGCTGTTAACTCGTGCGAAGTGGAACACCATTTCACGCCCCGAGCCTCAGTCTCCCCATCTGTCACCTGAAGAGTGGGTTGGCTTGGATTTTACGAAGAAAACCACATACGTAAGGCAGTGTGGGGTGCAGACAGCGCCGCGTTCCTCTTGGCCAGGGACCTTTGTTTCCCCTCCCATACCTCCTGTCTCCGCGGGTCTAACTTCTAATAAGGGCGAATGTCTTGATGGTACGCCGGAAAGCCGTGAGGGCGCGACCCCAGCCAGAGGGTGTTCTGGGGGGCGCTTCCGTCCATAAAGGCTCCCCAGAAGGCAGGCAGCTCCTCAGGGCCTTCCTGCGGGTAATGCACTCTGCCAGACCCCGGGCATTCTCATCCTCCGAACACTGGGCTGCAAGCCTCTCCGGTTTCTGGACAGTTCTCCTGACCACGTCAGACTTAGGTGTGACATTAGAGCCGTGTCCAAGCTTGCTCTTTGCGGCTTTGATTTTTTAAAATTATATATTTTTTCAAGTTGCCAAAGCCAGAGCTGGAAACATAAATTCAGGAACGAATTTGATAGGTTCCACTTCCTCCATTCTTCAGAAACCTCACAGACGACCTCCCTTGAGGGTCTACCCCAATATGTGGATGGGACCTGGCTAAATGGCAAGCAAGTCACAGAATGGACGTCTCCTCCTTCTGCAGCTGGTTATGTGAAGGAGAGGATTTTTGCCAGCACCCCAAGCCAAGGTTTAAGCTACCTGAGCTTTGGCACTGAGTTTCCAGAACTGCCTCCGGGGCCTGATAAGAGGCAATTCTCTTCAGTGCTGTTACCTTTGCAGGCCAGCATTTGATGGGCAAGCTACCCCTACTGTTCCGCTGCCTTGAATCTGAAGGGTGGAGAACTGAGGGTAATAATTCCAGAAAAGATGCTGTCTTCAACCTCTGGCTCATGGTTGCAGGGGTATACAGTGGTTGACGAAAGCCTTGAGAAATGAGCCAAAGACAGAATCCTACCTTGATGTATCTAAGTTGGTGTCATTAGTGATCTCTCAAAAGTTGGGTTGACTTTGGACAAATCAGGAGGCGGCCGACTTCTCGTGAGTCTGTGTGTTGTGTGGGGGTACTTTCTTCACTCTACTTTGAAACATTTTTTCCTAAAAATTCCGTTCCTCTCACTTCTCTTCTGCAGTCAAGAAGGACCACATGTCTAATCAGCCAGTGAAGAGAATTTATGGGAACGCAGAAGGTCATTAACCCTCCCAATTAAAAATCCTGGAAGGAGAACAGTTCTTTCTCCCCAAAACTCATTTTGTGGACTTAACGTGCTTCCAGCTAGTTTAGTTTCTGCTATAATGTTGAAAGTGTTCTTTTTTTCTTTCTTTCTTTCTTTTTTTTTTTAAACCTTTATTTGTTTACATCCTAATAACCTATTTAGGGCTGGTATCTTAATTTCGAGAATGAAATATTTATCACCTGCACCCACTGCTCCAGTGCGTTATTGCTAGCCTGTGATTAGAACAGTCCCATCATCTGAAGACCCACTAGGCTCTGTGGGCTCTGGAGCAAGTGTTCCCATCTGCGAAAGGGGCATCACGTAAATATAGTATTTCTTCTTCAGCACTGAAGGTTTAGGAAATCTTCAGATGTCAGCCTTTGATGAAATGCCCTATAAAGTATGTTTTACTTCACAAGGCATGATTCTTCCAGGTCTCCATGTGGCACTGTATTCTAGAAACTGCCATCAGGAATATCAGAGCTGTGGAAAGGAGTGTAATTAGAAAGGCCGCTGCTCTAGCAGACAGTCCAAGGGTTTTTCACAAATTTGACCCCAGAGGTGCAGGAGAACTGGGCTTTTTCCCCAAGTGCCACCCTGTATCACTGCGCTGGCCCTGGGCTTGGCCAGAACTGGGGAGCCCTGGTTCCCGTCCTTCTGTATTTTCCAATCAAACAGTCAAGGCAATGGGCAGGAGCATATCAAAGAACTGGTTCTTGGTGACACAGGGTGGATGGAAGTCCACAGAAGTGGCTCCGAGGCATTCTGCAGCCTCCTCTCTCCCCATTCTCTGCCCCCATCAGCCAGTGTGTCTAGCTTCCAAAAGCCCTAGTGTGCCAGCCCCATGGCTTCCAGAAGCTTGTTTTCAGTACTGTGTAAAAATGGAACTCACTATCAACTAGAGGAAAGTTGTTATTTTCATGTTATTTCATGTTGTAACTTTCATGTTATTTTTCAGAATATACCTCACTTGTTAAAGATGATGCCCGCCACTTTCTGGTCTGCAGGCTTTATAGTTCTGCCCACAGAGCCCAGTATTGTTAAGTTCAGATGTAACTGCTGCACCCCAGCCACCCTAGGTCTGCCTGGGGGCCTTCTTGAGCACGGGGGCTGCTCTTCTTCCTGGGTCTGGTTGCGCCCAACATTTGTTCTTGGTACCTTACTTCGTGCTCACCTGCGGCATGGAATAGCTTCTCTCTACATAAGTCACTTCACCTTTCCGCCATCTGGCGCACGCGGTGGGCCCAAGGTCCAGTGCTCAGTTAGGCAAGTGAGTGTAGAGGTGTTTTGGAGTTTTTGTTGTTGTTTTGGTTTGGTTTGGTTTTTACCTTTCTTTGACCTATGTGTCTTACATGACAGATTTGAAAATGGTCACGGCTGGATTTAAATTTTTTACTTATTTATTTTTAAAGATTTTAGCTATTTAAGAGTGAGAAAGAGAGCACAAGCGGGGGGCAGGAAGGGCAGAGGGAGAAGCAGATTCTCTGCAGAGCAGGGAGCCCCACCTAGGGCTCAGTTCCAGGACCCTGAGATCATGACCTGAGCCGAATGCAGATGCTTATCGGACTGAGCCACCCAGGTGCCCCTCAATTTTTTATTTATTTGCCTGTGGAAAAAACAGCTCTGAAGTGGCAAAGGAGGTTTGCAAAGAATATCATTTTTGGGGGGGGGGGGGAGGAAGGCTCTTAAATAATATGATTCACTTCTATGCAGACCCTACAACTATCCGTTAGGGCAGTTCAGGCAGTTGAGTTATAATAGGAACCTTAGGAGTCTCAAAACCTTAAATTCATATTTTTGCTAAATTGGACATTGTTCTCAACCAGTGTTGCAGTTGGCAAGCCTAGCTGTGAATGTTAACCGTTTTGCTTTGGGGGCGTTGATCTGCCCTCCCTGTAGGGCCCTAGCTGCTTTCCAAAGTACCTGATGAAGGACGGTGTGTGCAGTGGGCTGCTAACGAGGGCACAAAGCTGCCCAGCAACGGGAGTGCCCGAAACCAGTCCTGTAGTTGTGGGTGTGGCTGCCGCTCATTTATGGATCCCCGCTGCCAGATACTGATTTTCACTACATTCTGAGAGTAAATTCTCACAATGTGTTTTTTTTATCCTTTAGTCCCCATCTACGTGCCATTCCTCATCGTTGGGTCTGTCTTTGTCGCCTTCATCATCTTGGGGTCACTCGTGGCTGCTTGCTGCTGCAGATGTCTCCGGCCCAAGCAGGAGCCCCAGCAGAGCCGTGCCCCTGGAGGGAACCGCTTGATGGAGACCATCCCCATGATCCCCAGCGGCAGCACTTCGCGAGGATCCTCCTCCCGCCAGTCCAGCACAGCAGCCAGCTCCAGCTCCAGCGCCAACTCAGGGGCCCGGGCGCCCCCAACAAGGTCCCAGACCAACTGTTGCTTGCCCGAGGGGACCATGAACAACGTGTATGTCAACATGCCCACAAATTTCTCTGTGCTGAACTGTCAGCAGGCCACCCAGATTGTGCCCCACCAAGGGCAGTACCTGCACCCCCCATATGTGGGGTACACGGTGCAGCATGACTCCGTGCCTATGACGCCCGTGCCCCCTTTCCTGGACAGCCTGCAGACGGGCTACCGGCAGATCCAGGCCCCCTTCCCGCACACTAACAGTGAACAGAAGATGTACCCCGCTGTGACTGTGTAACTCGGGGTGCCGGCCGGGTCCCTTTACGAGACCGAGGAGCCCAGGGAAGCTGTGGACTTGGAAATGATTCTCTGAGAGGAAGTCCTCCCACCTTGCTGGTGCAGACAGCCCCGTTCTTTTGGATGACTTCATTTGGCCCCCAAGTGTATGAAAACGCCTCTTCCCGAATTAGCCTTTCTGCGTACGTTTCATCCCAGTGCATGATCAATTTATGATGGAAAAAAGCATCACTTGGAGATGACTGTGTTGTTGCCCTTGGTTGTGTGACAGATCAAGGCCTTAAGTGCCCTGGAATTATGGCTGTCAGAGGAGTTTTGTAACTGGGTAGACTAAGGGGTTTTATTATATTGTTATTAGTGTTCCTTTTTTGTTTTTTGACAAAGGTCAAACACAGGTCAGAACACCTGTTCCCTCCCCTTGACCTGGGGAAGATTCTTATAAGCATCCAAGTTTCAGGGGAAGACCTAAAGAACAGAACTATGATGAAAGGACAGCCAGTTGGAACTCCCTGAGATTAGTCCTTGATCTCAGTGTTTCCCAGGCACATCTTAATTTCATTGTAAAAAGATATATATATTTTGTCTATTTTTGTGCTTTTTGGGGGGTCTATTTTGTGCTTTTTTACCTTGTGTAGAGATCTTATTACAAAGTGATTTTCTACATTAAAAAGAGACCGAAAGAAATTGTATAGTTACTTAACTAATGGCATTTCAGAACTCTGGGATTATTTTAAGCTTGGAAGGAGCGGCTGGTGTAGTAATACACCCGTTCATCTCACTCTCGATAGTACCCTCTAATTTGCTGACTTCACAGTGACATCTGAGAAGAAGCAATTAGATGTTTTTATATTGAAATCATAAACTCTCACCTGCTGCTTCTCCGGGTTAGTTTGAATTTTACCGTGGTATGGCTTGGCATTCGCTCTATTCGGCTTTCGAATCTCCGTGTCTCCGTAGTACCGTGCATAGGTAATTACTGTTATAAATGAAGATCAGCATTTCTGCCTAGATCTGATAAAACATTTTCTTGTTTCCTTATGAAAACTCAAAGGAATGCTTTACAAAGATGCTTCATCTGGCTTCTCAGCCATAACCTGAGACTTGGGATGAAATTTAAACCACGAAGAGAATTTACTTTGCAAATCATGAGGCTTTTTATACTCTTGTTATCAAAATGGCTTATTTTTCAGGCAGTGGGGACTGTTGAGTCAAGAGAAAAGCTTTTCAAAGAGATATTGCCTTTCTTCCCCCACAAAGTTAGTTTTTGTTTTCCTCTCTCTTTTAGTCCTCAGCAAGCACTGTGTTCATTACTAATGTTCTGAATTATGAAATTCAAGTGAGTCTGTGTATTGTTTACTTAAAAGAAATAAGTCTAAGTATGTGCAAGCAAATTTCTAACTGCTGGCAAAACCCAGGTTTGCAATTAAAACATTGTAAAGTGTTGTCTTTCACACGTTTATACCTGCAGTTTATTTATCCATCCATCCATCCTCTGTCTACCCTCTTCTCCTCTCTCTATCCGTCCTTTCTCTCCCTCTCATGACGGAATGATGTGAAAGCATTGTTGGTAAGAGGTATCAACAGAGATGCGCAGCCAAATCTTTTTAAATAACAAAGGCAGGGGACATCATTTTACTTATTAATAAATATTTTATGGTATGAATTCCAAGGGAGTTGGGTTTTTTTCATTTTTTATTTTACTTGGTAACTTTGCAGGTGGCTTGTTAAGACTGTTAGCATCATAAAATTGCAAAAAAAATGATAAATATTGTTCTCTAGAATGAAGAGCTTACCTTTAAAAGTAATCAGTGCCTGGGAAGTTTATATTCTAGGCATGAGTATTATTTTATGTATTCCATGGGAAGTGTTGACAACACAAAAGAGACAGTCTTTGGGGATTATTATATTATGTGGCTAATGCATGTTCCATCCCTTCTCTTTGAGGGAGGATCCTCGGTTATCTAAAGAAGTAAAATTCCTAGAAATGTGGAGGTGAAAAGGACCTCAGAGATCACTCAGCCTAGAGATTGGCAAACTGCAACTACTCCCCAGCCCCGCCCTGAAGGAGATGGAGAGGAAATATTTTAGGTTTTGCAGGCCACACGATCTCTACCAACCATGCAACTCTACCAGTCACACAAAAGCTGCCATAGGGGACACATAAAAAATGAGTATTGCCATGTTCCAATGACATCTTGCTGATGGACACCAATGTTTGAATTTCATAAAATTTTCACATGTCACAAAATACTTGGCTTTTTCCCCCCCCCCCTCAACAATTTCAAAATGTAAAAACCATTCTGAACTCTTGGGCCATGAAAACCAGGCAGTGGGCCAGATTTGGCTATTGGTCTTAGCTCAACCATCCCTAATCTAGCCCACCCTTACCTGATGCAGGAGTCCCTCTGTGACATTTTCCACAGCCTTTTCTTAAACATGGAAGGACCGGGGAGTGCTTGCTTCTCTTTTCTGTATGCTATTAAATTCAATTAAAGCAAAAGTACACTTTAATAAATGAGTTCTTCTCTTAGTGAGTGCTACCTGGTCTTTCCAAAAGTATAAATAACATCACTGGAAGGACCCTCAGACCTTTTCAATTTTGGTAAAAACTCAAGAAGTTTAACTGTCAGTGTAAAAGGTCAGACTGGTTTAAGGATACCTCCCTTACTATCATAAAATCAGAATCTGTAAGGTGTGGTTTGTGCCCTGTAGGAATAAAGTCAGCTGGGGGTAAAAAAATAAATAAAATTTAAAAAGCAGTTACAGATTGGAAAATAGTTTGCTGCTGTACAGATTCTTCTGCATCTAAACTTTTGGTTCATGATGGTTCTGGGGATTTCTCTACCTCTCAGTGTGGGACAGAAAGTCAGACCCTCTGATTGTAAGGAAGAAGAAATTAACCAGCTCTTTTCTGCCCATTTAAGGGCCCCAGGGAAACTAGGCATCTCCTATCATTCCTGCTGTGGCTAGAAAAGGTACAATTTCACAATAATACCAACATCCAAAGTGGCAAGAAGACTCTTAAGACAAATGCACGTGGGTCTGGCATACCTACTCTGCAGTCTTCCCCGTTTCAGGCTAGTGCTCCACTTCTTACTATGTTCCTAGATGCTTGACTTATATTTCCTATATTAAACTTACCTTGAGCTCGTTTCTCTCCAGACTGCACAGTTTTATTTCACGAATTCCATGGCTGATCCTTTCTCCTTGTTTGGGTACATATTCAGGTTTCAGTTGCCTTCAGAAGTATTAATTGAAGAAACCATGACCTTCAGAACTAAGCTAGTGAGGAAAGGTAGCACGGACATCCGCAAATGGACACAGGGGAGAAAAGTCTCCATGGTGCTCACATTTGGGGCAGGGAAGGGTTTGGCCCCTCCCGGTAACAGCACTCACACGACTCCCTGTCTGCGTCAGAGGCTCTGTTTCCTGCAAATTCACATTCTGTCTGCTACCATGCAGACCCGCAGTGATTCATTTAAAAGCCATTTAAATGAATGAGCAGCATGCTGGCTTTCCATTGCTTCCGCTTTTCAAATGCTTAAAAGGAATGTTTGTTTCTGTTTAAGGGACCTGGGCGTCCAGGCTTCCCACTAACTCAGCCTAGGCTCCCTCGGTCAGAACTGCCCCCATTAAAATGTGTAATGTGTATTTTCCTACACTGTCCACGGCAGACTTCTGCTCCAGCTACGTGCTTGGAGAAGGTTGTCGGAATTTGGGGAGAGGGATTATTATGACGGGCAGACAGAGACATCCGACTAACCCTGTCAGTCATTAGGATGGACAAGGAGCAGCCCAGGAACCTGCCCGCTCTCCTGGACTGCTAAGTAAATAATGGATCAGCGGTAATGGCTAAAGGAACTTTCTAGGATTTTAAAACCTATGATCTCTTCCCCATTCTGCTTCTTTCCCTTGCCTCTTGAGCAGGAGACAAATCAAAGCATCTGAAAAAGCTGTATAATCTTGAGTGGAGGAAGCTCACGGCAGGGAGGAGGACAGTGGCTTTAATAACGGGGTGGGGGGGGGGCGGTGGAGGGGGGGGCGGGCTCCCAGAGGCCTGCCCAGTTGTGTTCAACTTTTAGATCCCCTTTCATTTTTAAAAGGAGCAGCCTAAATATTGCGAGGAGAAATAAATCATGCATACAAATGAGAACACCATTCCTCATCACTCAACCTTAATCCTCCTTTTCTTTTCCTTCTCAGATGCTAGAGCCTTGAGGACATTTCCACCCTGCTACCCCTCGCCCTTTTTCTCTGTGTTTTTTTTTTTTTTTTAAGAGCCGGAGATCAGCTATTTTCATTCAGTCTATTCATTCCAAAATACTTATATAGAAAATTTCTTTGCCTTCTGAAATTTTTTTCTTAATTGAAAACATGAATGTCACTGGACTTCAAGTGCTTTGAAGGGGTTGTCGGGGAGAGATGACAAAGAGTTAGAACTTATTAACTCTTTTCCTGAAAATTAAAGATACACTAGGTAAACATTTTTTAGCGCATGATTTGCATTTGCTTTTCTTCGCCCTCTGTTCTTCCGGAGAGAATCCTTTATCGGCGAGAAATGGGAGAATAAAACCCTAGAGAAACAGTGACTCCTATCGAAGAAGTTCAGTATTTTTGATTGTTATAACCCCAGGGCTCCATGACAACATGACTTTGAGATAACTTTACAGTTTTAAGGAGGGAGTTGGCAGTGAGGGTCATTGTGTTTTTCACAGTTAAGTCTTCAGAATGCCTTCCACATTTATGCCTGAAACTGAAGGAACTAGACTCCAATCAAGAACAAGAAATTGAAAATTAATGTTTTCAAGTAAGCGCTCTTAAATGAGGGATGATAAAAGGGGGGAAAGTGCATGGTGGCAGCCTTAAGATGGATTTTAAACAGAAATGTTGCATCTCAGTTTCAACCATCCTGAAGCGTTAGGTCGTTTCATGTAGGAAAAATCATAGGCTACAGAAGACATTATTTACTCAGTAGACATAATAGCTGTAGAAGACTGATTGCCATCTGTAACATGTATATAAATTGCCACATGTGTGTGTATACATATGTGTGCAGGATGATCACAGGAAAATTTGAAACAGCAATAACTTATTACATGAGGCTATCTCATCCAAGACTCTATTCTCAACTCTTGACTGATTCATTAAAACTGGAGCTGGTTTGCAGCCGTCAGCTCTCCTCGTCTCAGCTGTAATTGGTTCTAGAGAACTTCCTCTGGAGTTGGATGGGCCCAAGTTAGAACCCATTTCTACCACTGATGGTGTGGCCTTCAACGTGAACTTTCCTGTCTGAACCTCAGCATGCCCTCTGGGAAAGGGCATCAGCAACCCTTACCCTCTTCGGCTGCTGTGGAGATAAAGGACATATACCATAGCACTAGCAGCGTCTGATCGGTATTTATAATATACATACAATTAAATTTCTTTTCAGATACTTTTAACCTGCCCGATACAAAGAAATACATAATTTGTATTGACAAAGTATGTCAAATACAGACAGATAGATCCTTAGAACTACATTGGGAGGTTTTCCTTATTTTTGTTTCAATAACCAGTTTCACCTGGGTTAGTCTGTATTTTTAGTGTTTTTAGTTTCCCTAAAACACCTGCACAGGATTGGCTTTCTCTGACCCTCAAATCAGTACCACTCTTTGTGACGCCCTACCGGGCCTTTCTGATTTCTCTGCACTGTTACTTTGAAAAGTCACAGGAGGGACACCTGGGTGGCTCAGTGGTTGGGCCTCTGCCTTCGGCTCAGGTCATGATCTCAGGGTCCTGGGATCGAGTCCCGCATCGGGCTCTCTGCTTGGTGGGGAGCGTGCTTCCTCCTTTCTCTCTCTGCCTGCCTCTCTGCCTACTTGTGATCTCTCTCTGTCAAATAAATAAATAAAATCTTTAAAAAAAAAAAAAAATCACAGGATTTCTCTCCTCCTTCTATTGCCACTAGGTTTGGGTGTACCTATGGAGCCTTTCTAGTCGGCTAGTTGGCCTCTCTCTGAACCAGCTGGGGTTCAGTCAGGAACACACACTGAATCACTTTCTGCACACAAATCTTAAATATAGAGCTCAATAAACCATCATCAAGGTCAAGAGATGGAAGGAATCCTGTTGATAGTTCTCGTCAAAGAGAAGCGCTCAGGTGATCTCTCTCACCATAGATAAGTTTTGCCTGGTTTTGAACTTCATACAAATGGGATTACACAACATGTGCTCTTTTGTGTTCGGCTTCTCTCACTCTGCCGTGACTGCTGTTGAAGGGAGCTGCCGTTCCTTTTCAGTGCAGCGCTAGTGATGACCTGAGGCAGTTACTACCCCCTAAGGCCAAAGGAACAAAGGGAAGAAGTTGGGGGTGTTAGAATCCAGATGCTTGAAGGAAAGGCCCTGTCATGCTCAGAGAGAGGCACCTGCCGTCCGGGACCTTGGGGGGTGGGGTGGGGGGGGGGACACAATATGGTTGGTTCTGGGAATGCCAATTTTTTTTTTTTTTCCGAAGCTGGAAACTGGTGCCAACTGCTGCCAGGGTGAAGGCTGTGTCCATGGGCAGGGACAGGTCTGGGGACAGACAGAACCTTGCCCTTCTACTGTCCCGGCCTCTCAGGCTCCCTCTAGCGCCCCCTGTTGGCAGAGCCTAGCACAGCCAGCAGACAAGGGTAAGGGTCTCCGGCTGCTGGGGATAGGAAGTCAATAACTGGCATCTTTCAAGCTGACACTGTGCTGTGTGACCCAAACGGCTCTTAGGATTTTCCTCATCTTTCTGACGTGTCTGTTGCAAACGTATCAATCTACTTACAACACCTGTGCATCAAGTTGGTGACTCAACTGGGAGTACTTCAAATGTCTCATTTCAAGGCAAAAATAAAAATTATATGTCCCATCGCAGTTGGGTTTAAGAGAAGTCCTTGGGCAGCTGCATTTGTGGGGACTTCACAGGCATCTTTTTGGAGACCCACTTTAGCACAGTCCTTTGAGGTAAATAAAGCATGGGCTTGGGAGGAGGTGGGAGTTGGATTCGGGTTCCTCTTCCACCCGTAACAAGTGTGTGACAAGCCAAGACCCCTCTCGGAGGTTCATTTGGTCAAAATGGGATTCGCCATCACAACCGCTCACGGGCAGTTGTGTGGGCTAAGTGACGTAATAGGACAGTGATGGTTACCTCAGCTTTCTCCCAACATGGTACTGGTTCTGTAGGCTGCTTTCTAGCAGCTCTGGTTTTATGTAAGTGAGGGTTTTTTTGGCTAAATTTTAAACTATCTTTGAGACCTCACCTAGCCACACTCTTTGTTGATCCTTTGTTGTTCCTCTGTTTGCATGTTTTCCAATAATCCTGAGACTGGGATATGATATGGGAACCAAGAATGGTAGAGACTGGGGAGGGGACAGAGCGGCTCTCTGCTCCTTTCACACACACTGGGTGTGATTCCTCTTTGCTCTCTACAGCACTTGCTGGCATCCTTGCGTCATACTTCTTGGTACCACGTTGAATCGTGTACATGTCCCCTTAGATGAGCGTTTTTCAAGGATAGAAACCAAGGCTTCAGCTCTAAATGACCCCTCAGAGCCTAACACACTGCCTGTGTACAGTGCGCATGCGTGTGCGGGTAGCATTGGCAGAGGTACAAAATGTATTTGGACATAAAGATTTTAAGTATTTCAAAAGGAATTTAGAGATGTCCTTAGACCAAGGCAACACCACATTTCCTGAAAAGTAGCATCCAATAAACTTGACATTATGAGGATTAGCATGCTGATTTTTCTTTGCTTACAAAAATTTTCAAATTGCCATTCAGTTAAGGATGGCTGAGACAGAGTAGAACTTTAGGCCTGCTTGCTTTGTTCTTGGATCCTTCTCATGATGACCTCTGTAAGAATGATATTTGCTGCTTCTGTCTAGATTTTTGTCAAAGGTTGACTCTAGATATTTGGCCCAACAGAACTATGGGAGGTTGGCAAAATTTTGAAATCACTAGAGCCATCTTAAAACAATTTCTCTTGATAACAAATTGGAAGGCTAAGAGTGATCTGTGGTGATCACTGTTATTATTATTTTTTCATGTTCTTCTTTTTTTAACCAGTCCAGTATTTTTTAAATAATTTTTCATTGTCTGTTGCTTTTTTAAAGATTTTATTTATTTATTTGACAGACAGAGATCACAAGCAGGCAGAGAGGCAGGCAGAGAGAGAGAGAGAGAGAGGAGGAAGCAGGCTCCACAATGAGCAGAGAGCCCGATGCAGGGCTCGATCCCAGGACCCTGGGATCATGACCTGAGCCGAAGGCAGAGGCTTTAACCCACTGAGCCACCCAGGTGCCCCCCAGTCCAGTATTTTTGTATTAGTTTTAATTTTAAGAAATTTTATACCTAATGAAAGGTGTCTTGGAATAGAAAGACTTGGTTGTTGAAAATCCAAGGTTCGAGGGGCACCTGGGTGGCTCAGTGGGTTAAGCCTCTGCCTTCGGCTCAGGTCATGATCCCAGGGTCCTGGGATCGAGCCACGCATTGGGCTTTCTGCTCATCGGTGAGCCTGCTTCCTCCTCTCTCTCTCTGCCTGCCTCTCTCCCTACTTGTGATCTCTGTCTGCCAAATAAATAAATAAATATTAAAAAAAAAAAATCCAAGGTTCGATATTCATTCAGCAATCCTTTACTGAGAAGTATCAGGAACTCACATGCTTTAATGACTTCTCTTCTTCACCATGTGGTTACAAGAAAACAATGTGCTTAATGAGCAGTATTTAAGCCCACGTCCATCTCTACGATTAGTAGACAGTGAGCTACAACTATGTTAGAACCTTCTGGCTAAATTCACTTTGGAACATATGGCTGGTGCTGGTGTTCAATGTATGTTCGTGGCCTTGATTTACCATAGAGTGGAATGCAGAGAGAGGGGTCCCACTTGGACATCATCCACAGGGCGTTTGGTTCCTGAAAGGCATGCGCATCTCTCCACACATTAGGCCTGCAGCAATCATTCCTAGATTAGCAGCCAAGAACAGGCTCTCCCCAGACCGAATGGGCAGGCACCTGACCTTGGTCTTCCAGCCTCCTTGTTGCTTATAAGCAAAATAAATGTTTAAAGCCACCCAGTCTATGGTTTTTTGCTGTAGTAGGCCCAAACTAAGACACCGTCTGTGCTGTAGAACATGGTATCAGATTATACATTCTTCTGTTTATTGTCTGTCTCTCCTACTAGAACATAAGCTCCCAAAGGCCGGGACTTCAGTTCACTGCTATCTCTCAACACATCCTCCCTCTGTGTTGGAAGACAGCTTGTATTCCAAAGGGCAGTGAGAAAGGGTATCTGAAACGCTCCCTGCTGAAGCTCCCTGGGATGGGCAGAGTTCAAGTTCGCTAGCGGGTCTCGCTTGACATCAGTCAGGGCAGGACCCCACCTCAACTGCATCACCCCGCTCTCGCACCACTGCTGGCTTTGGGGGCAGGGGCCTCGGCCTTTTAGCAGTGAAGGCCCCAGATTCTCAGACAAACGTCTGGTTGTCTGGACAGGTGGGCTGAGAGAGCCCTGCCACATTTTCCCTTGAGCGTACACAGTTGCCAGGAGTGGGTTTTCTCTTTCTCTTTTTCTTTTCTTCTAATATAAGAACTGCTTGTAATATAAGAACTTCTAATATAAGAACCTTATACCCTTTCTGTGGCATTGTCCGACCCACTCTGTGAAGTTCTCAAGGTTAAGAAGGAGTTTTCTTCTTTTGTGTTCATGTACTTTTCTGTCTCCATCTTCTCCCACAGAGCTGGAGTGTGTGTGCGTGATTGTGCACACGTGCTCTTACACATACACAGTTTCAAGGGCTTCCTGCATGTGTGACTGAATCTCCCTCAGACACAAGGGCAGGTGGTTTGGGGGCACCCTCAGCTCCCAGCTCCTCGGTGCCTCCCATCAGCAGAAACCCCACCCGGGGCTCCTCACAGCATCGACAGGAAAGTGGGATTCCTGAAACATTCTTCAGCTGAAGTATGCAAGAAATTCACTTGGAGGTGGTTGCTTTTACAGCTGAGTGAGGGTCTCCCCAAGCCCCACTCTTCCCACCAAACCCATCTTTAAGTGTAATCGTGAGATGAATCCAAGGGCTTTTCCTGCAGCCCTCTTTGTAAGTAATTTGCAGGCAGCTTCTCTTAAGGACACCCGGAAGAGGGGAAAATGACACGGACAGCTTTGTTCATGGCTGAAGGGCTGTTCTACCCACACCCTCCATTCAAGGCCATTTGGAAACCAACAGCGACAACCCTGGGTCCCCCCTGCCCCCAGGCCATGGGCAAGGTATTGGGTCAGCAGAAGATTTTTAAATAAAACATACTAAAGGCACAATTGCTATTTTGAAAGTCGGGAGAAAATCAGGAAATTTCTTGGCAATTATAGTATTTCAAATCATAACACGTTTTCTTTAGAGTAGGGGAGAGAGTAGCATACACTGTCAACAACTCTAAGAGCAACAGCTAGGACAGACCCCACCAGTTCAGGCTCAGGCCAAGGCTGTGGCTCTTAGGGTCCCCGTTCAGCTTTCGTTAAACTTCCAACGCTCTGCAGTCGAAAGTTAAGGACAGTGCAGTTACCAGAAGAGGCAAATCGCTGGAGGTGGAATGTTGGGGGCCCCCCTCACGAAACGTAAGTCATTTATGTGTGCAGCCTAGTTCAAGTAAATTCAGTCAAATGCTCTACCCCTAGTTCAAGTAAACGAAAACAATATTCGTGAGCTGAACCGTGTGTGTTTGGTTCTTCCAACCTTGGTGGGTGAAGGGATTGTATTTTGTCCTCTTTGGGGAGAAAATAAAGTCCAGACCTCATCCATAGTCCCAGTTACAGCAATGGCTGGCCTTTTCAACAATTGCTGGAAGATTCCCTTGAGAGATGCATCCGTGGAACAGAATGCAGGCAGAGGATCAGAGGCTGGAGTATGCTCCTGTCATGGGCCCTGCTGCTTTGATACACGTGTCAGTCCCTCACATTCTAGATGTCTCTTACACAAACACGCTGAAAATAAATAGTGGAACCTGAATGATTTTTCAAAGGAGCCGGAGTCTTTTTCACAGGGAAAACTATACTAAAGAGTATTGCTGCAGGCAGAAATGTAGGGTTTGCAAACTGTCTTCGGGGGCTAATGGCCTCCCAATTATTCGGGTTTATTCTGGTGAGCACTCGTGAAGGATGACATTAAAAAAAAAAAAAAATCAAGGTAGCAGCAAAGGCAGATTTTGTAGACACAACCAAGAAATGGCAAGGTTCGGAATAGAACCCCTTGCTCTTGATTGTGTGAAGTCATTTTCAGTTTTGCATGATTTAAGAAGAATAAGAGTGGGCCTACGAAGAGCAGAAGAAAGTCCTTCCCGGTTCTGCCCTAAGCTGCAGAGCTCTGCCTGGAATGAGGTCTGGCCAGCCTCCTGTCCCTGCCTGTGCCTGGGGATGTGGCCACCAAGGTCGCGACCGCCCTAAACTGGCCAAATTTCAGCTGTGATAAGGCTATCTGGGAGCAATCAGAGTCTGCTCAGGGAATCTGTAGTGTATCTGAAGTGGGCCATTAAGAGGTTTTGGGGTTCCAGATGGGGGCCTCTGCAGGGAAGGATCTCTTGCAAGTTCTCTTTCCTTCCTGTCCTCCACCCCCAGAGTCTGTCCTCACCGCACATGGCTAAAGTGTAGAGCTGCCCACACAAAGCCAGGCAAGCAGCTGATACACCGAGCCGGAGGCTGGTTTCCAGTGAGAAAGGTCCCTACCTTTCTGGAAAGCCATGCTTCCCAGGCTAATATCCTGGCCTTCTAGCTCCTCCTTTACCCCAGGTTCAATGTGGCCTCTGCTGTGTGCCTTGTGTGTCTCAGGGAACTTCGAGGCAGTGGATGTTTACTTAAATGTGACTTGCAGTATCTACAGGGAATGGGCAGGTGTCCCCTTACTCTCTTCAAAACAACGTAAGGGAAAAGAAACATACCTCCTCCTTTCCTCTTAAGTTCTGTGGCTGGCCTAAGAATTTAACTAACATAAGACAGACTAACAGGCAAAAAGCACACAAGTTCATTTAATATTTTTACATGTATGTGGGAATCTTTAGAAGGAAGATGAAGACCCCCAGAAGCCATTAGGTCCTTTAGGAACTTTTTACACAAAGAAAGATAAATTGGGAATGCGACCGGACAGCTTGGGCTGGGTCAGTAAACTGTGGGACAGTCCTTGGGAAAGATACAGGGGAAACAAACGGAAGGTCAGGGTTATTTCAGTTGGTCTGTTTGTATAGGTCCATTCCAGCGTCCACCCCCAGTCTCTAGGGATAAGAACATTCTCTTCCCGGTGCAGGGAGTGTACCTCTCTCTGTGGCAATGCTATGACCTGTGTTCAGGTAGAAGGGGGAGGTCAGAGAGCCCTCCCTTCAGATCTGCTGTTTGTCAATGGCCTTCAGTTCAAAATAATCAATATGTCAGAGTAGCATACTTTGGGTGGTGTGTTCGGCACCCGTCCAATGATGGTCTTGTCATTTCATGCTCGACAATAGAATCTGAACTTTTCAAATCTCGGTTTGCAGGGAAACTGAGATAAACCAAGGGGGAGTACAGTTGATGGGAGAAGCCCTTCTCTGTACAGTTCCTTCCATTGCATGATCAGTCCAACCTCACATCAGAGCCTTTTGGACTCTGCTCTCGTGAAGAGGACCGGGACTTGCGGAGCACATGTTAATCTACGATTCAGATTCTCCTGCTCTCCTGCCATCAAACGGCGTTTCCTTGGCCATCAGCTCTCGGGGCAGAGTGTATGCATAGCCTCTATCTAGTGACAGAACCTCTCTCTGTATTGCTGTCCCAAGTCCCTATGGCATCAGATGCTTACTAGTGCAAGAGCAAATTACAAAAAAAACACGGTCCAATCATTTACTTTAACAAAAGATTTATTTGAAACAGGTTTGTGCAGACATATACCAGTCAACAGGATTGATCAAAGCCACAAATCACTACATTTTCCAAAACCTCTAAAAAAACAAATAAATGCCCTTCATTTGTATTCACTCCAGGAGGGAACCCCAGCTCTGCTATAACGTGCGGCTGTAATTTAACAACCAGAGGACATTAATAGGACGTGAAAATGGTAACACTTCTAGAGGGAGGGAACAAAAAACCCCCCACACTCCATAGACGCACTCACTACTCTGCTGGGAGCCAATTAAACGTGCCCCACAGCCCTGCTTCCCTCTGCATAACCAGATTAAAACCTCCCTGTCGCAAACAATATTTAAGCAATCTGAGCACAGATGCGACAGCAGACAGGAGGGCACACGGCTTCGCTGGCTTGAGAAAGACGCCACAAAGATGTTCTGTTCAAACAGCAATTCAGTGACCTGCAGGAAAGAGGACGCACGAGGGCTGCAGACCCAGCTGCTCCTGGAGGAGCCCCCGGGGCCCCACCCCTGCAGCTGGCCAGGTGGTAGCAGGGCCCTTCAGAGGGAGGCTTCCTAGGGAAGCAGTGGGCACACTTCTGAACTCAGCAATCGCCGGCAACATGGGAGAAGGAAGGCAGAGGAATGCCCGTGTCAGCACACACACTGACTTTATTAATGAAAAACCTGCAAAGTACCCACTTGCGTGGGGATCTTGCGGGAAGGAGAGAAGCCCTAGGACAGGGCAGATTCTCTTTTCCCGCTTTTTAACTGGTATTTACCGGTCCACCGGTGGTTGCGTGGTGGTCTTCGGGGATGACTGAATCTGACGCCATCGGAAGTGGGTTCACATCCTCACAACTCAGGCTGTCCCCCTCCTTCTGGCCCCTTCTCTGCTACTCAGAAGAGCTGGCCTATAAAAGGCCATTGATAAGCTCTCTTGACCCCTCAGTTTCCTGGGCAGGGTTATTTGGATAGCGCTATTACCTCAACTTTCTTCTTCCTATTTCTGTCATAAATCAAAGCCACCTGACACTTTGTTCCTGACTTTTAAAAGGAACAGGTCTCCTTTCTTTCTTTAGCCAGGTCAGAAGAAATGCCGATGGGCTAATCTTGGGAGCATGTTTTTCTTGGTCTGGAGCCTGAGAGAAAGAGCAGAGTGGATGTCTCTAAGGCAACTAGGGCAAGAGATTGTCATTGAAAATGAGCCAGCCAGTGTTCAAAGAATCACTCTTTTGTCTCCCATCAATCAGGAGGGCAGAGGTGCTTGTCAGAGTGAACAGCTATGGATTATGCTTGGGGTGGGGCAATAGGGTGAGCTCGCCCCTCTTTTCTGCCCCCTTTTGTGTCACAGCTTCTGAACATGTTGGCTCAGTAGCCTTTTCTTCCCGTTGAAGCCTACATGCCAGGTGGCCACACTCAGACCTAACAAGCTAAGAGAGAGCCTTTCACAGAGCGCTAGTGGAGGCTTGGCATTCAGGGAAGCTCTTTAACGTCAAAGGAAAAGTGTACTGTGGGACGATACGGGATGCTGAGAAAAAATAAATGAGTACAATGCATCAAGGTTAGAGTATTTCAGGTCTCTTTCTTTCGGGGATACTTATGGACTCTCACCTCTATGTCCCACTGGAAATCCTCAGTGCCATCCTCATTGCCTCTGAGGATGGGCAAGTGGCCAGGACGAGGCTACAAAAACTCCCCCAAGGCTGTGTTGAGACCAACAACTGTCTTGAGCCGATGGAGAACCAGCAGCAAAGACAGCAGATGTACGTTTTCCCTCTGAGAGGGGATGGCTGCCTTTTCACTATCTCCAGCATTACTAAATTAGCTAAGAAAAGCCTTGGAATGAAGAAAGTATTTAGCAAATCTGATGGGGGATGCCATCTTTTACCTTGATCTGCTAAACTCATTTCTTCACCAGGTTATTATTTTGGGGTCTGTTTAACCACAGTTTCCCTGTTCCCATTTCTTATGGATCCCTGGAGATGAAGTCTACATTTCAAATCCTGAGGCCAGACTGCTCCTTGAATTACCTTGGGACAATGACCCTTGGTAGTAAGCCAAATGCCAGCTGAAACGTGTGCACTTCCTTCCCATGTTCAAGCCGAAAGACTACCTTATCCCCTTGCAGAGCTTTGCGAACATTCTATTCAACTTATGATCTGAGACATAAACCCCTAGGAACAGAAATAGGATAAAAAATTCTCTTCAAGAAATGAGATAAAGGGTCATTGTTATAACAAATGGAGAATACAGACTATAGCTTTCTTTAAAAAAAAAATGCAATTGTAACGCATGTAATATATACATCTATATGCATTTTCAGACATTAGTTACTCATACTCACTTTTTTCCCCCCATTATTCACTGCTTCTTGACAAGTTATCACTGATTTTCACTGCCAGCTCCCTACAGCAAGACCCGAAGCCTTGTCAAGGAAAAGAAAATGTCAACAGAGTTCCCAGCCATGCTCCGCCAAAACTCAGGTTCACGTTTGAGGATATTACTCTACAAATGTTAAAGCAACAGAATCTCCTTTCTCCAAAGCACAGGTTTTGTATACCCTACTAATCCCCACCCGCAAATGATCACATGTGTGCCGGGAGATGGGCGAACGTAACACTGGTCAAGAAGTCCTGAATATTCCACAGAGAGGCAGGATGGACGCATCAGCCACACCCCAAAATTTTTAAGAAGCCCATTCTGATAAGCAATGAAATTGCTTCTGACAGCCAGGCAGAAATGGTTGGTTTAGTCTGTTCTCCTATCCTGCCTTTTTAATGGGCACTTTCCCCAGCCCCCCTTGCTGGTCCCTGCTGGTGTGCAGTGGAACTCAGAGCTAATGCACGGAAGGGCTGCTCTTTTTCTCCGGTAGACTCAGCCAGAATGGAACACACACTCTTAAATGAGAGTCTGTAGTCTGTGTATGACAGCAGACCAAGGCCAGGCCTCAGTGGATTCTGCTACTTTAGTCCAATGCAGAGGCCGACCCTATAGTGCTGACCAAGTGTAACCTGCCAGCCTGTATGTCACTTACCATGTGGCAGAGTGACAAGTCCCATGTGGCATTTCCACTGAGCTGACAGCCAGAGAATGCAACTTACTCCAGTCCACCCCGCTCCCTGGGGAGGGGCCTGTGTGACACTCTGACCTCAGTTTGAATATAGGACAAATGACAGCCCCAGAGTTGGCCACATCTGAATATCATACATCACACGTAGTGACAGCTGCTCCTCCTCGAAGCCCAATTTAGTCATTTGGCCACCAGATAACTTGATTGCATATGAGAATTAATAGACTAGAAAGGCATCCCATCTAATATTTTCCTCTATGTGCACGTTTCATTATCGCAAACACTGTTTAGTCCAGGTGTCAAAAGAATCAGAAAACGTACTCAAACCTCAGAAAATGTGAACTGCCTTTAAGCCTAAAAAAAATAAAATAAAAAACAAAAACCCAAAACAAAACATACACACACGGTAATTCACAAATCTAATTCGGAGGGCTTCAAGTTTAAGAAAGAGCTAAGTGTCTGACAAAGAATGAGTTTGAGTTCCCCTTTCCAGAGGCTTAGTTCCAAATGAAACCAGAGTGAGGAGGCCCACAGAACATTTGATTCAAATTTTTGTCTCTCCTCTATTTTTAGGATATCACCTCTCTGGGTGTCCAATAAAGACCCATACCTCAGTCTGTTGTGTTAATTCCAGGCACATTTTGTGGGGGAGGGTCCTAATTCCTACATGGCAGTCCTTCAGGGTTTCATTTCGCTGGGTGCTCTAGTAAAAGTGGTTTACCAACTCGGGGAGGAAGGAATGGCAATTTTCTAAGCCTCACCTGTTCACTGCATGTTCTGGTTCCCCTTAAGCCCTCCCTGGATCCTGGTCACGTCATGAGCAAAGGGTTAGTTTTCTTTGTGCAAATCATACTTTAAGTTATTATAATGCCCAATAAGACGTGGATGCTCCAAAAATAACGGGTGAGGAAGCAAACTGCACTATTGTTTTATTTCCCAGTTTAGCGCAGCCATCCCCCAGAAGAATGGTGCCATTCTAAGCAGTAACAGCTGCCCAGAAGTATTTATGTTAAGCCATCCAAAAACCTGGTTTGGCAACCAAGGCCCAGAGGAGGGAGCGTGCCTTCAGGCTGGCCACTTATTAAGGGCTCCAGGTGCTCATGTTCATGCCCGAGGGCTGGCAAGTTCTGCCCAAATTTAGAAGGTGGGACTCAGAAGTTTGGAAAGTCAGTGACGCAGCACTTCTCCTCCTCATCTTAGAGTCAGGACACTTTCTTTTCGGAGGTGCCTGCATCTACCACTGACTGGATAAGGACGGGAACCTCATCCATACAGAAAAGGGCATTTCCTTGAAATGTATGGAAGTCTTGCTGCTTAAAACTGCGTGCCAGCATCTTGTTTAGCCTCCCGCATGCATCATCACAACTGCCTGGGATTCAGGGCTTGATTTCGGTGTCCACTGAGGAGTCTTGGCTAACATGTCCTCTCTGTCCTCCTCCCCGGGTCTCTGTGTTCCTTGCCTCTCGCTGTCCCTTTGATGGTGGTCTTCCCCCACCAGCCTCAGGGTCCCCAACTCTCCCATTCATCCCAGGATGAATGGGTTCATTCATCCTGCCTGATTTTAGAGTTACAGAGTGACAGGTGCATCCCTTCGCTGGGGAGACGTGCTGCACATCCATTGGTTTCCCAGCAGGGAAAGTCCAAAATGGGGTCTGAACTCCTGAGAAAACAGGTGTGGGTCTCACTGAAGTGAATGCCCAAGGTTCAGTGGCCTGGAGGTTGGGGAATGAGTATGGAGAGCCTGACCAGGGCGGGAGCGCCGAAGCATTCTACCACACACTGACCTGCAGGCTTCCCTGTCCTGGGAGAGGCAGATAAACATTTAGAATATGCGCAAATAGCTAGGCTTCTTTTGTTTAGTTCTAGGATAAGGGCGGTGGCAGGGGAGATTTCTTGCATCCATATCTGAGTGTGTGCTAGGACAAGAAATAGTGCACGGTTGGGCTGGTTGCGCGCCAGCTGCCATGCGCTGAGCACAGCGGTCAGCCATGCAGGAGGTCCGAGACTCGGGAAACCCGGACAGCCCAGAAGGCACCTGGGAAGGGAGCGGGAGGATGCTCCAACAGCGGCCCGCCTGCCCTGCCGGGAGTGTGGCTAAGAGGTTCAGAGACGCCTTCTCAGGGTTATCAGCCTGATAATAGACATTTTGGGGATTTCACTGCCATCAAGAAGAGTATGCCCACTTCATACAAACAAGAGAGGAATCAGAACCAAGCAAGACATCAACCTGCCTACAGTGACGTTTACATGCTGCCTGGAGGACATCCTCTGTGAGTGAACAAAACAGGAAGGAAGCGTGCCCCCGCTCCAATTCCGCAAGGCGGGTTTCTCACGCAACATAAAACTCTCACCTTTCTCCCAGAACAACTAGTACTGATGTTTAAATATTGGTGGAACATAACGTTTTTAATTTCACACCTCACAGAGCACAGCTGAATGCTTCAGAACAACGTAAACAGAAGTCAGGCCAAGCACTGCGGACAAACTGGAAGGGAACAAAATGGCTTCCCCTGTGGGATCTACTCCAGGTTTGCGAGGGAACGTGGAACTAACAAACTGGTTGGCTAAGGCCACAGAAATGGGTTTTATGGTGTTTTGGCTGCTGACACCAGTCTCTTCTGACAGAGATGTGTTAACACTGGGTGCAACAAACCGCATCTCTTTCCTGGGATCAATCAGGAGGACTCACATCTTATTTCTTCCTCAGTTTCTTTTTGGTGGTGTCATAAGCACGGACGATTTCTTCCTGAGTCACAGCTCCATGCTCTTCTTGAGAGAAGGCATACCCGTCTGCAAGAGGAGCACACACAGGGATTGGTGAGGAGGAGAATGGGGGGAGCACGCTGGGTTTAGAAGAAAAAGCCTTTGTGGGAGATGGCCGCTGACCTTTGCGACCCTGGGCTCACCAGCCTGAGGTAGGTGGGGGACGCGGGACAGACAGACCTGTGGCTCGGAAGGGAAATGTGGGCAGAGTGTGGGGTGGGGCTGGCCAGGGCCTGACCAGACAGGGCCTGACCGGTTCTGGCTCCTGATGCCAAGGCTGGTATGGGAGGGTTCGGGGTGGGGGTTGGGGGGCGGCCTCTCTGTAGCTGAGCTGGGAAGCATAAACAGTGGGTCACTGGTCCACTTCCCCAAGTGCCAGTCAAGAGGAAAGGCGACTTGCTCTGCTCCGGGAGTGTCCCGAGATGCCCGAAGCTGCAGGCTGGCTGGGTACTTTATGAAGCTGTTCATTCACGGTCATGTTCTTTGAAGGGGAAAAATAAATCAGACACTGTGCCCATGTACCACCTCCTGGATTGCTAATCATTTTACTCAGATCCTTGGCTTACAAAGGAAAGTTTCTGAACTATTAAGACATAGAGCAGCAGCATATCTGGTGGGGACGGGGAAGAAGGAGCTCTGACAGAGGATGCTCAGGGTGACTTTGGACTCTGCATGTGCTCATAAACCAGAGTCTCCGGCCATGGGCTTGCGTCCCGGCTCTCCTGGCCACCGCCTGAGGAAACCGAGGGCTCATCTGCACAGGTGGCCCGGGAGGCAACTAAGGACCGGGCTAGAGAGCAGGGGCAGGTAGGAGAGAAGGCAGAACCAGTGAAGGATGAGGACAGACAGTAGTCTTCCTGTGGAGATCTCCAGCTACTGGCTCACCTCCATCTCTAACCAAACCAAATCCACCAACCAAAAAGCTGCACTGTGTGGCAGCCGGCAGCCATGGCGAGCCCCATCTGGCTGCCTCTGGGAGGGGGCGGTGTCCCTGGGCTGCAGTGCAGGAACAGACCTGGAGAGGACAGCCCTGGGGGTGCTGGGTGCAGGGCACTTGAACTTCCTCCTCAGGGCTTTCCATACAAGGAGCCCTCAGAGGCTTCACGGGATCTGAAGAGGAGGTGCCTTTTCTCTCTTCCGTTCTCTGAGAACTTTTAGATTTCCCCTGATGAGTTGCTTGATCAGTGAGGCCAAGGAGCTGTCCTTTGTCCGGCTGCTTCGGGCCAGCGCCCTCCCTCGCCTGTGCTAAGGTGGATCCTCTAGGACAAGGTCCTTCTTGTGCAGCTTTCTGACCACAGTCCGAGACCAGACGCCTTTCCTTGGGATGTTTCAAAGCAGAATCTAGCAAACAACATTGTCTCCTCCAGTCATAAGGCTGTGTTCTGTGGTCAGTATGGAACATTTTTATTCTCTGGTCTTTAAAGGGAACATTTTTAGTAAGTATCTGATGTTTTCCTGTGAGGGCCACGCAGTGGTTGTCTGTGGCCTGCCGTGCCTCCCCAACCTGGCATCAGCAGCTCTGATCCCAAGCAGTGGGAGCCCCTTCTAAGTGCTCTCCTTGAGCTGTTCTGGCCTTCTTCACCTGCTCTGCTTTCATCTTGGATCCAGAGCCCACGGCCTGAGGCAAGACGGATGGTTCTAATCCTTGCCCGGCAGTAATTGGCTACAGGACTGTGGGTTCTTTAAGTTTTCTGGGTCTTCTTAGTTTACTGTTCTATGAAATAAAGGGCCTGGGCCAGGTCAGGTCCAAGTTCCCTCAGAGTTCCCACCCTCCCAGTGGGTGCCAGACTTTTCCACGGCTAACAATATCCAGGCCACAGAACCCTCTCCTTCGTTCAGGGCCAATTCACACTCAGCACCAACGGAGGAAGCCTCCACCTCCTTACCAGAGAAGAAGGGAACCTGTCACAACAATGCATCCAAACAGAACAGCTGCCACCTGTCTTTTTTTGGTGGGCTTCTTGGAGAGGGTTCCTGGCAGAGAGGAAAAATGAAGGGGACTCCCTGAGACAAAAAAAGCAAACATTGTTTGGGAGTGTCCTTTGGGAAAGGTAGCTGAGCATCTGGAATCGTCTGCTCCTTGGTCAGGTGGAAGGAACGAAAGCCTTGTCTCACTCACTCTGTTTTTCATTCACATTCTGCCTATGCCTACTGGGACAGAGACAAAGCTGAGAGCTGTAAGGCATCTGTGGCTTGTATTTGTCTCACTGGCACAGGGCCTTCCGCTGGGATTACTCAGCCACTCCAGACTGGGAAGGGCTTCTGGGTGTCCACTTGAGAGGACATTCCCAAGCAAATCTCTTCTCTTGGGGTAAGCTGAGACCCAGAGGTCATGACCAAAGGGCTTGTCCAGCAGTTGCCTTTGGTTGTGTCTACCATCATGTTTCCAGAATGTTGTGCACTAAGACTTTCCTCACTAGACTTTCTTGGCCTCCGCAGAGACTTAAAGTGAACTCTGCAACTCAAGAAGGAAACGAGGATGGCTTGGTAGGGTTATTCTGGGACAGGGGTGTCTCCTGGTTCAGATACAATATTTTCCTCTCAGAAACCAGGCCTGGTGGGAATTAGGGCTGTAATGGGAAACATTTTAGTGGGACAAGAGAGACTATAACCACCCAACTAGCCTCAGCCTGTCTAGTCTACACCCCTCAGCCTGACAAAGACGCACCATCAGGTCACCAGCTTCTGCCTGATGGACACTGAGCCGCCATTTGCATACAAATGGGGAGCTCAGAGGAAGCTTCCAGCTCTTTGCCATTCCCACTTTCATTCTTCTTTCAGGAAGTCCTGACAGCCACAAAGTAATGATCGGGGCCTGGGGAAAGACAGTCATGGACCCAACTCCTGAACTTCTATGGGCTGGTTTCTTAAATGCTCAGCTGCAGCCAGAAACTGGGATCAGAATGGGGTAAGGTAAAGGAGACAGAAGGGGATGGGAGTGTCTTCGCTGTTTTGTGTTCTCCCAAGAGAACATCTGGTGAAGTCCATAAAACCATGTCATTTTTCTTTCATTATTTTGGAATAAAACTCCCCTTAAGTAGCTCTGATAACATCTTCATGAGAGTAGAAGTTTCCTGTCTGGAAAAAGATCCCTAAAAGCAACAGAAGTGGGGATGACCATGAGGACCATGAGGCTGACAAGGATATGACAGTAGGAAATGCTGATCTCAGTTATAAATACTGTGTGTTGGTATCTTGAAAAGAATTACAAACACTGCCAAGACGAGCTTCCCTTCCAGTTTCCTGGGAAGACAGGCCCAAGACAGTGGAAGGACAGACACAGGAGAGATAGAGCTGGGCAGAGGCTGAGGGAAGAACGCAGAACTTCTCACTCTCACAGGCCAGGAGTACTTCTGGCCTTTCTAGTTCCTGACAGAACATTTGGTTATCGAATCAGTTTCTTACTATTGCTGGGTGTTTTTAAAATGTGGTGTGATCTTAAAGGCTTTTTAAATTTCTTGTACTTGTTCATTCTGATTTTCTTTTGTCCTTCAAAATCCTAAGTTGAGAAAAAATTTTTAGTAGTTGTTTTAAGACATTTTATGACACCTCCATAAAAGTTCTTACATAGTCTTTGATCTCAATATATGTATTTTACATATTCTTCCTAGAGTTATTCTGAAATAGTTATTAGAGAAGCAGCAGGGCTCTTTGGCATGAACCCCCCAGTTTATAGAACCAGTCCTCATTTTCTCTGTGTCTGTTACAGAGAAGGTGCTTTATATACATTGTTTTGAAGCCTCACAAAGACTGTGTCAGATGTGTATTGTTATTTTTTCCCCTTTTAGATGTATATTATTAGATTTCTTTTTGTCCCCCCAGTGGAGGAAACAGAAGTTTAGAGAAATATGTATGTCACCCAAAGTTAGTCAACTAGTGGCAGAAAAGACCCAGTCATATCTCACAGTTATTGGACTGCATATTGGCAGGTACTATTCTAGGCTCTTCATATAAATGGTTGAATTTAATTCTCCCCCAAAACCCAGTTATTACATCATCTCCATTTTACAGATAGAGAAACAAGAGGTTAACTTACCTAAGTGCACAAAACCATGGCAGAGCTGGAACAGGACCCTGAGACAGCCCAGCTCCAGAAACGGGGCCCCACAGACCTCGCTCCCTGGACTGGACCATTAAGCCTCTTGACAGAACCGCTCTCCTGGCTCAGAGAGACCTTGGCTGGGACCCAGCTCACTGGGCCTCCCTGGGCCAGTTACTACATTGACCTAAGCCTCTGCCAGGTGCTCTCGGGGCTGACACCATCCCTGGGATGGGACATGAAGCATGTGCGGCGCCACATGGAGTTGGTCTCTGCCATGTTGGTATTCCATGTCGGAAAGTAAGGAGAAGGAGACCTTCCCTTTTCGTCTCTCTGTTAGAAGATCTGTGAAGATCTGCTGATGGGTGGAGCTCAACCGAGCATGACACAGACCCCTCCTACCTGTACTATGGGTACAAGGATTCTTCACTTCTAAACCATTCTCATTTCCTTCTGAACACCTCAGGGAGAGAAAGGGAAGCAGGAAGCAGTGTTGTTTAAGAGATGTGATGTGCACGTGCAAGAGAGGGGGCTCTTGAAAAAGAGGCGGGATTCGGAGGGGCAGAAGCAGGGGACAGACAACATGCCAAGAGACCTCACCTTGGGGAAGACAGAGATAAGCCCCTCCAGAAGGAAACCTGTGCTAACAATGCCCCCCAGTGGGGAGTCAAGTGGCTGAATGGCTGAAAAAGCACCCCCCACCCCTGTGAGCTCTGCCAGCCATCTCTTTTTCATGGCCTCCTGCCCCCTCCCCTGGGGTCTGGCACATCCCCTCTGCTCCCCACCCCACCTAGGTCTGGTCCCTTCAGCAGAAACCAGGCCTGGCCTCTGGTGTTGAGTGGGGCACCCAGGCTAGACCGGGGCAGCCTTCCTGGGAAAAGTACAGAGATTTTTTTTTTTTTCCCTCGGTGATTGTCATTGTTTTAATTAATAAGCTAATTTTAACTAAAACAGTGCCTATTGCTATCTTTGGGGGCAATAATCTAAAAGTAACATTATTTCAGTCTCAGAACAAAATCTTATTGGGAGGCTGACAGAAGGATCTCAACCACATCAGGATTTTAAGTTTCAGGATTTTGTCATTCAGACATTTGATTGGGTCCCAGGGAATTTTCTACACTCAAGCCACGCTCGCCTCGGGCCAAACTCACAAATTCCACTTCCAAATGTGGGGCTCGGGCTTGGCATCGGTTTCCAGCCCTATCAGCACCAGGAGGCTTTACTGAAGCCACCGCCCTGGGGTCGGGCTGAGCAGAATGTGGCCAGAGGCTACTTACGGGGGACACACTGATGGATGGAGCCTCCCCGGAAGAGAGTGGGGGGTGTCTTCCGGCTGAGCCTCTTCAGTAGGCGGTCACGTTCATTCATCCTGCAGGTAGATCAAACGCAGTCAGTCCCAGTTCATGGGAACACCTCTCAAAGGGCCTCACCCAGGGACTCGAGGTTGCAAAAATAAAACAGACAGGGGAAAAGGCTTCCTCACGTCAGGAAAAACGTCCAGGTTGGCAAGCAGCTCTATTATTTACAGTAGATGCTATCTCAACACCTTGAGTGCACCGCTCCTTCTTCTAAAAGGCGCTCTGTTTCCAGTCTATCCTGTACATAACGCCTCTCAACGCTGCCTTCCTCTTAATTGAAGTGCACTACAAGTGCCCTTTCATACCAGGCACACCCTTGGCTTTCCAGAATGCTTCTGCAAGCAGTGATCTGTTTCTAGGGTAAATGTCTTAGAGCCTCCATTCCACCTGCCGCTGCCTCTCCCAGAGCCAATAAAAAGCCTCCCCCAGGGTCCTTGGGTCCCCAGCAAGAGACTGATTTCTTTCTGCACAACCTGATTATTATTTTGAAACAGTGAATAGAAAGGTGAGCTTTCTTGGAAAACACAAGGATTAGAAGCTCTCTCCCTGCCTCTCCTGAAATGACTCCCTCCAAGTTTGCCACCACTCTAAGGAAATATGGAGCACAGCTGTTGTTTATTCTTCCAAAGCAAAAGGGGGTGCTTTAAAATTGCCCAGGTAGGCCAGAGGGCTTTGCTTTCTTTTCATTACAATGTCACTTTGCTTGCCCCAGGAGATTCCTGGGGTGTGGGAGTTTGCCACTGCCTTCTGATATGGGCTGCACTGTGTTCCCCCCAAATGCATATATTGAAGTCATAATCCCCAGTTACTTGGGAATGCGACTGTATTTGGAGACAGGGTCTTTAAAGTGGTGATTAAGTGAAATGGGGTCATTAGGGTGGGGCTTAATCCAAGGTGACTGGTGTCCTTTTGAGGAGATGAGATTAGGGTACAGATAACCCACAGAAGGAAGTGCATATGAAGACAAAGAAGACAGCGATCAACCAGCCTCAGAAGGACCAAACACTGCCAACACCTTGATCTGGGACCGCCAGCCTCGGGAAGTGGGAGAAAATAAATCCTTGCTAAGTCACTCAGTCTGTGGTACTTTGCGACAGCGGCCATAGCAGACAAATCCACCCCGATCTGCTGTTTGTGGGAACGTGAGGGCACAGAAGCTGCAGCTGCCTGCTGTCCCAGGCACCTCCCTCCTCCCAGTGTCTGTGGGCCTTAAACCTGAGGAGGATGGTCTCCTGACCGGAATCCACTTCACAGTGACCTCAGGGCCTCAAAAGAAGAACAGGGCCCAAGGTATTCTTAACAGTTCGCAGAGCTGAAGTTCATTTTGCACCTGAGTTTCCAGAAGAGAACATTTTCTGATTATGTTCGTTGAAAGGACAATGTTTAATTCATCACCAATTAAAGGTGAGCCTCAGCTAGCTAAGCTTGGCAAAATGGCTGATGAGGAAAAACACTTTTTCTACCTTCACACTGGCTTTCCCCTCTCTCTCATGTCTTTTTCTTCCATGGGCCAAATTAATCTCATCAGGCCCTGCTGAGCAACTGCCCTGGCCAGTAGGCAGACAGGAGCCAATGAACGAGGAGGAGCCCGTGAGTGTGCTGTCCCTCCAGGAGCTCGCTGCCCCCGACAGGCTGGGGCTCCCTGTGCTGGCTGCTTTTAGGACAGGAGGAGGGTAATGAAGGGCTGTCCTCTCTGTGTAACCAGAGAGGTCATGTGCCTCCATGGAGGGCACTGCCAGGCTCTGCCCAGGGCGTATGTGAAGAGAGGGCTCCCAAGGGCTGGGCCGCAGCTCCCAAGGGCAGGCTTTCCAGCCAGGTTGTGGTAAGGGAAAGGCACTTGCTCCACAGGAACCTGGTGGACGGACTCAGCCTACGCTCTGCTAGCACACCCCTCCTCTGCCCCGGCCATCCCTGTCTTCCACGCTCAGGTCCAAAAGATCTGTGTGGCAATGGGGCGAATGAGAATGTTACAGGACCTCAGAAGTGGGAGATCACACACGTTGGTCTATCACTGGGCAGGTGAGGAGACTCAGCTGTACCAAATACAAAGGTCACAGGATGTGTTCCCGGCACTGTTCCTGCCCCTGCCTCTGCACCGGGCAGATGTCGCTAATTTCCTCGTGAAATGGTATATGCCTCTCTCTTTTTTATAACAAAACACTCCAAACTCATCGAAACCAGTACAGTGAATGTCCACCAACCTATTCAGCTTTAGCAAATGATAGCTCTACCACTTGACCCCTTGTTTTAGAGGGACCCACTCTGTCCTGCCAGGTGGCAAAGGCTCCACAGAGCCAAGGAGACATGTCCACCCAGAGCCCATGCCTGTCCTCTGGCTCAGGAATCTGGGACACCACAAGTCCCTGTTGAGCAACGTCTCTTCAAGCTGGCATCCAAGGCCAGCCTGACTTCCTCACTAGCTCTGTCTTCCTAAGAGCAGACCCTATAGGTATTGTACACTCTCCTAGGCCCCTGGGTGGCCAATGGGTGGTTCTTCACGTGGGACATGTATGGACAAGGGTGTCCAAACACATGTGTGCAACTCCCTCCCAGTGCAGTACAGAGCTGGGGTCTGCTAACTCTTCTCCATGCCACCACTTTCTGGCTCCAACCCCCAGAGAATCTGGGAATCACAAAGCACCACAGTCTTTTTGAAGGTATATCAATCGAGGTATATGGCTATTTGTCAGCTTGAATTACAACTTTCACATACTCAGACGGGGTACTTGGTTTGTATTTGCACTCTCACACCAAGTCCTATCCTGGTGAGAACCACTTCAAAGAAAATTTTAAGTGTGTGTGTATGTGTGTGTACATATATATTTATTTATTTATTTTGTAATCTCCACACCCAATGTGTGGCTTGAACTCACGACCTTGAGGTCAAGAGTCCCATGCTCTTCTGACTGAGCCAGTCAGGCACCCCTACTTCATATTTTAACAAAACAGTAAAATCTCAAATATAAAGTCCCTTACATTCCTCCCATTCTTTTCCCTTCTAGTCTAACAAGGTTGGAAATAATCTCCCATCAGATATTTGCAAATGACACTAAAGACAAAGGGCTGATATTCAAGATCTATACAGATATTCAAGATCTATACAGAACTTCTCAAACTCAACACTCAAAAAACAGATAATCACATCAAAAAATGGGCAGAAGACATGAACAGATACTTCTCCAGTGAAAACATACAAATGGCTAACAGACACATGAAAAAATGTACATCATCATTAGTCATTTGATTCAAATCAAAACCACATTGAGTTACCACCTGACACCAGTTAGAATGGCCAAAATTAACAAGACAGTAAACAACAAGTGCTGGAGAGGATGTGGAGAAAAGGGAACCCTCTTATACGGTTGTTGGGAATGCAAGTTGGTGCAGACACTTTGGAAAACAGTGTGGAGATTCCTTAAGAAATTGAAAATAGAGCTACCCTATGACCCTACAATTGCACTACTGGATGTTTATCCCAAAGATACAGATGTAGTGAAAAGAAGGGCCACCTGTACCCCAATGTTCATAGCAGCAATGGCCACAGTTGCCGAACTGTGGCAAGAGCCAAGATGCCCTTCAACAGATGTATGGATAAAGAAGATATGGTCCATATATACAATGGAATATTATGCCTCCATCAGAAAGGATGAATATCCAACTTTTGTGTCAACATGGACAGGACTGGAGGAGATTATGTTGAGTGAAATAAGTCAAGCAGAGAGAGTCAATTATCATATGGTTTCACTTGCTTGTGGAGCGTAAGGAATAACATGGATGACATTAGGAGAAGGAAGGGAAAAGTGAATTGGGGGAAATTGGATGGGGAGAAGAACCATGAGAGACTGTGGACTCTGAGAAAAAAACAGGGTTTTGAAGGGGAGGGAGGTGGGGGGATGGGTGAGCCTGGTGGTGGGTATGTGGTGCATAAACAACGACTCTTGGAACACTGAAAAAATAAAATAAAATAAAATAACCAAAAAGAAATATTCTCCCATCTCTATGTCATACTTTTGTTTTACATATATATGCAACACAACTAATACTTAATCAAGTTCTAACATATGTCTAAGTAGTGTCGTTTATTTTATACTTCTCATGTATCACATTTTTCTTTGCTCTTTCTTTGTTTCTTCTTTCTTATATTCTGTTTAATTATCTACTCATTTAGAGCACTAGTTCTTCGCAGGTAATCTGTAATCTTTTCCTTCTAGACAATATTAGAATTACTCTGTCTTTAGTGTTCTGCGGTTTTGTTGCAACACTTAGGTGTAGATTTGATTTTATACCCTGCTTAGCTGCTCAGACCTGGAAAGCCACTGTAACTCAAAAGTTTATCTTCCTGTGTGGAAAACACTTTGAATACTGCCTGTCCCCATTCTCTGGTTTTCTTATTTGGGGCGTCTGTTATATATAATTCTATCTCCCACATCCCAACATCTCAAAATTTCCTTTTTTTCTTTGTCTTTATCTAAACTATTATTTAGCTGACTGGCATGCTTTAATTTAAGTTAGTACCCTTTTCATGTTTATCTTCCAGACCCACCTGTTCTTACATATTGTCTAACTCTTGCTTTTTGATTTCAGTGTCTTCTTTCTTCAGTATTTTATAGATTCCTTCAGACATTCCTTGCATCTCCTATTCTTGGGGAGATGGGAGGGGGGCTACTAACTTTCTGCCGTATTCCATGACTCTGCTTCACTGTGGTTTATTTACTGTGTGTGCTCTAGTTATTCTAGATCCAATGGGTTACATCAATTTTTGTATTATCTTAGCTTAGTTCCTATAGCATTGGGAATAGTCTAAAACTGGAACTCATACATAAGCATGGGCTTCCAGTTTCTAGTGGGTAATTCTTTCCTCTGCATTGTTGCTTTGTCAAACTCATGAGTAAAACGTTTCTAGTTTCTGTTTCATTAAAATAGCAGCCGAACCAAATTTGCAGCTTTGTGTATAGGGTTCTCTTCTATTTCACATGAGACTGAGGTTTTATCTCTCCTCTCTCCTCTCTCTGCGTTAATCTCTGAACCATCAGTCCCTGAGTCTCTTATGTGGTCTGATGTCCCTTCTTCAGCTTCATCTCTCTCTTAGCCTCCTGGCTTTTGTGTCTCTCCATTTTTAGCACCTAGGTTTCTGTGTGCTTCTTTTGAACTTGACTACATATTAAAAGCTTTCATTTGTTCTTATTTCACTGAGCATTTCTATGCATTTGGAAAAGTTCTGAGTCAGCTTAGTCTACCATATTGACTTTATCTGTTTTTGGTGAATAATTTATATTTCCCTGACCCAACTACTGGAAAACATTATGGCTACAAAACAAAGTCATAGAACTGTTCCTTCTCAAGTCTTGCTATCCTTAGAAACAACCTTTTCTGGAGACCCTTAAAACAGCAACACGTCTGACAAAGCTTTGGGTAATGAAAAGGATCCTAGAGCTTATAAAACACTCTAGTGGTGATGTTTGTGCCACTGGCTTCTCTATGTGCTTCAATGTTGAAAATGTAAAGGAATATTATTTTCCCAATTTCCCTTTTTCTTCTCTGTGGAAGAAAAAAAAGCATTATGAATAAATATAATTAACATTTCTCATGAACAGATAATCTTGAAAAAGCTCAAGATAGAAAGGGGTGGTAATGATATTTGTCCTTCATATATGGTGGCATCTACATATGTTTTAGAGGTATCTACTCACAAAGACACAGGAAAAAAGGTGAAGGAAACACAACCAAGTATTTGGTTAATTTTGAATAATAAGAAGAAGAGAAAAAAGGAGTACAAATTAGCACAGGGGAAGACAATTTAAATCTGTGAGATTTTGGTTTAAAAAAAGGAGAGAGAATCCTCAAGAAAATACTGGCAAACTGAATTCAGCCACATAATAAAAGGATTAAACACCATGACCAAATAGGATTTATCCCAGGAATGCAAGGATGGTTCAACATATAGAAATCAATCAATGTAATATATCACACATTAACAGAATGAAGGAGAACCATCACATGATCATCTCAGTTGATGCAGAAAAAGCATTTGACAAAATCCAGCACTCTTCCATGATAAAAATACTCAGCAAACAAAGGATAGAAGGGAAATTCCTCAACACAGCACAGGTCATTTATGAAAGACCCAGAGCTAACATCATACTCAGTGGTGAAACACTGAAAGCTATGTCTCTACAATCAGGAGGAAAACAAAGGATGTTTGCGTTCACCACTTCTATTTGACAAACTTGTTGGAAGTCTTAATCAAAGCATAACTGCTTTTGTCTAACAACAAAATTCTAATAGTCTTTTTTGCAAAAATGGAAAAATTTATCTTAAGATTCATAGGGAACTACAAGGGAACCCCTAATTGCCAAAAAAATCTTGGAAAAAAACCACAAAGTTATAGGACTCACATTTCCTGATTTTGAAACTTAATATAAAGCTATGGTAATAAGAACAGTGTGACATTGGCATAAATCAATGTAATGTAATTAAGAGCCTAGAAATAAACTCAAATATATCTATGGTCAATTGATTTTTGGTTAGTTTACCAAAATCATTTTATGAGGAAAGAATAGTCTGTTCAGCAAATGGTGCTCGGAACAACTGGATTTCCAAGTCAAAAGACTGAAGTTGGGTCCTTACCTCAATCATATATAAAAATTAACTAAATATGGACAAAAGATTTAAGCATAAGAGTTGAAACTATATAAATCTTAGAAGAAAACAAAGGAGTGATTTAATCTTTATAAATTTGGATTTGGCAATGGTTTCAGAAATATGACACCCAAAGCACAGGCAACAAAAGAAAAAATAAACTGGATTTCAGCAAAATTAAAAACTTCTGCTTAACAAAGGACATCCTCAAGAAAGTAGAAAGGTAACAACCATGAAATGAGAGAAAGTATTTGCAAATCACATAACTGATAAGGGCTTAGTATCCAGAATATATCAATAATCCTCAATACTTAACAACAAAATAGACAACCCAGTTCAAAAACGGGCAAACGACTTAAATAGACATTTATCCAAAGAATAAATATAATGGCCAACAAGCACATGAAAAGACATTCCACACCATTAGTCATTAGGGAAATACAAATCAAAACCACAAAGAGACAACCCTTAACATCTACTAGAATGGCTATAATTCAAAAACAAACAAACAAAAAAACCAGAAAATAACAAATGTTGGAGAGGATGTGGGGAACTTGGAAGCCCAGCACATTCCTGGAGGTAGGGATGTGACTCCTGACTTCTGGGTTGTTGAGTTCAAGCCCCACGATGGGTGTAGAGATTATATAAAACAGTAAGTTTCACCCTATGGGAATTTTACCACAATTTAAACAAAAGAAAACTCAATTAAACAGAAAGGAGAGGGAATGGGTCCTGAATGGAAGTCAGTTCCCTCCCACAGCCTGAACTGTTACTAATGATGCCATCATCACATTTTACTTCTCTAATGGTGGGTGATGCTGGAGTTAATGTGCTTTCTTTGATTGCACCCTATCCTAACTGAAGCACACACGCTCACTGTGACTTACCGACAGGAAAGGTATATGTAACATACATTCACCAAATGTATATGCACTCTTGGTGCCTCCCCAGTAATGATGGTGATGATCAATGTCATACAACTCCATACAAGCAGGCTCTACTTAGAAGCTGACACATCCTAGAGGCGGGGGTGTGCCCCTGTCTCAAAAAAAAATGAGCAGTTTAGGAAGGAGCAGGGAGCTAAGAAGCATTATGTTGGCGAACAATAAACTCATGTCCACATTTCTGTCAGGAGGCTATTCCTGCAAAAATCACACGTACATAACTGCCGAAGAGCAGGGACGTGGAGGATACAGCAAATAATTGCAAATCTGTTTTTAGATCTTGTCAGTAGTTACAGCTGCTAGGAATCACAGCTGAAATACAAAGCCAAAAACAAATTGGTATTTTTAGAAACTTATTTTTCAATTACCGCCGGACCATATTCAAAGCATAAATCTGACAGGTTCTTCAAGAAAAAAGCTAGTCCAAAGTTCCTTTTCCTTTGGTAAGGCTAAACATCTACCAAACTATCAGACTACTGAAATTCTAACCTACTTTTAAGGCTCCCTAGAGAATGAGATTTCATAGCCTCAATTGGTAACTTATTTTACGCCTTATAATCTGAACATCAGAAACTGAGAAGCTTGTAGGCTCAAGTGCATTCCAGACCTACCTCGGCCTTTGTAGGATCAAAAACCTTGCCTTAGTTAAACAGACTAATGTAATGAGGGAAAATAACAAGAATAAAAACAAAATAGGTTTTCTAGCCTAAGATTCCAATAAGATAGGAGTTATGACCCTAGAGCTAGGAGCCCTTCATGAATTCTGTTCCATTAGATGGTAGTAAATTATTTTCCTTTTCCCTTTCTGCCAATCCACACACATCCTGCTCTTAAAACCTGACTTCCTTTCATGCAGCAATTATGCTACACCTATGATGTGTGAGACCCAGTGCTGTTCCTGCCCTTATGAAGCTCACAGTCTCTGAGGTGATCTCGCGGTGTAGACACATATCACAGCAAAGGTGATGAGTGCCACAGTGGAGATTACGTGGGCCACAAAAGTGGTAAAACTGAGGGGTGAAAACTCGGGAGAAAGCTCAGGAAGGCTTCAGGAAGGATCCACACTAAAGCTGCATCCTGAACCATGGATGACTCCTTATTGGTCATCCAGATGGAAACACAGAACAACAGGTTTAGTGAGAAAGACAATGAGTCCAGTTTTGGATGTGAGGCTTCAAGTCGCCTCTGAGACATTCAGAAAGGCCACGGGGTATTGGGGTCTAGAGAGGTCCAAGCCAGAGATGCCACTTCGGATTCTTCAGCTTGTGGAGATCCACAGAGAACAGGGAGGGTGGGGAGGCACTGTGAGGCATGATTCCTTGAAGCACCAACATGTCCTCTGAGGCTTCAACCAGAGGGTCTGTTCTTTCAGAGACCAAGTCATACCGTCTTTGCATTCTTCACAGCCCCCATCCTGGGCTGAGAACCTAGGACATGCTTACATTACATAAAATTGCATTTGTGCTCTATATTTGATGATTTAGTTGTCTTATTCTATTTTATTCTCGTGTGTCTCCACAGCCTGATTCTGCCATCATTTGTCTCTGCATCTGTCCCAGCAATGCCCAACACTGGGCCAGGATAGAGTGGGCTTTCTAATAGCAGCCAAGATGAATTCCTCTGTATTATTCTTTACAGATGACAGAATAGGGACATCATCCCAATTGTCTGCCAGAGGAGGAAAGTCCCCCTCCAAATTCCAGAAGAGACTGTGAGAAACTAAACCTAACAAAACAACTCCATGGCCTCTACAGGGATATGATACTATATTTTGTTAAGAATTCAGATGACATGGAACAATTGAAAGACAGTCTGGCTGAGGACTCAAGGTTAACTAACTTAATACAAATTCCATTAAAAAATAAAAGGATAGCTCCCTCCTGTCCTCCCTGGTCTAAAGTCTCCTCTGACCACCACAACTGGGAACTGGAGGGAAGAAAGGCTTATACTAGCAAGATGCTTATGTTCTTCTGTCCGAAGTCTTGGAAAGGGGGTAAGGGGTAAGCGGACTGTTCTGGGTGTTGGAAGAAATGTCATTCTCTTACAATGTGGATTAGGTAATTTCCTATCAAAAAGACAAGTTTGTCCTCCAAGGAGTTGTAGTGCCAAATTAAGCAGTGAATTTGCAAGAGGAAACAGCAGATCTGCAGCCTCAAGATAGATGGAATCTGTCTGTCGACAACCACCCTGGGTCAGAACACAGGTGATGCACAAAGCCAACCCTGTTGATGGACAGAACTGCCCAGAAAGGGCAGAAAGGCCCTGCAAGCCTTTAACAAAAAAAGAGGGGCAGCTGACATTGAAAAGATTTAAAGGCAAAAACAGATAACATGTGATCCTTTTCCAATGTGTCTGCTAGTAGGAGTGATAACTTAAATAAACCAATGCAGTTGGGATGAAAGTTCAAGAAGAAACAGAAACTAGCAGCTGGCAACCACATTGTCCTTTCACTTGAAACAGCATCTTGGATGAAATTGGTAAAAATGGCTTCTCCTGAAAATTAGTACTGCATTACTTTATCCCACTGACTTTTAAAAAGTTAAAAAAAAAAACAAAAACCCATATTTAAAAGACATTTCTGTCCAGAGAGACTTCTGCTTTTAGGAAGATGGAATAGATGTATTTCCTCTGTTCTTTTTGCTAAGTACAGCTGACAACCCCGGACATTATATATAAAACCAACAGAAAAAGACACTAAAAAGTAGAGAGGAGAGGGAACCTCAGAGCATGAGAAATCTCGGTTTTCTTTTGGCCTCACAGATCCCAGACTTGGATTTGAAAAGCCTGGCAACCCAGAAATGCCACTGGGTGCAACCAAAAAAGCCCAGAAAGAAGTCTGTTTTCTCTAGCCAAAAGAACAAGAAAGGGCAGCCTAGCAAGACAGAAAACTTTTAGACCATAATCACCCAACACCACCCTAACACCTGGGGGGCGGGGAGAAAAAACAACTGTGGCTCCACTTCCACTCATGCCAGCAAAGACCAAGTGGTGAGCCTAGACTTCCACCCTTATGAGGGTGCTACAAGGCAACTTAGCCCTACTGGGATGGTGACAGAGGAGGCCAAGTGGGGACCTGGGATTTGCATCCTTGCCAGATGATAATGAGGTCTCTGGCCCCCTGTTGTGTCTGCAGGTATAACATGGGAAGAGTGATCTTCTGTCCCCGCACCCAGCAAAAGAAGGCATTCCTTCTCCTCCTCCTTTGTGTGGTATCAGAAGAGGCCTAATAGGGAATCAGGACTTTTGTCACTGCCCAGTAGTAATGAGGGCATACCCTGGCCCCTCCCCTGTGCCTCACCTACCTATTTCTAGAGTGTCTGTGGAGATAGTGTATACAGTAGGAACTCCCATCCCCACCTAGCAGACTTCAGTGGAGGTCGATTAGGTATCTGGATGACTTCTACTCAGCAGGATCCAGAGTCAGCTCTTGCATGGATAACACGTAAGATGCCCATGTTTCATTTGAAAGTGACTTGTCATAAAAAGAACCAGGAAGATGACAAATGAATGAAAAAAACCCAACTGATAACACCAAGATGACAGAGAAGGTGGTATCATCTGACAAAGTTATTAAAGCAGTCATCATTAAAAATGCTTCAATGTGCAGTTAGGAATATGCTTAAAACAAATGAAAACAAAAGAAGCAAGCCTCAAAAAAGAAACAAGATATAAAGAAGAGCCAGTTGTAAATTTTAGAACTCAAAAATACAATAACAAATGAAAAGCTTGGTTGATGGGCTCAATAGCAGGATGGAGAGGAAAGAAGGAACGATTAGTAAAAACAGGAAGAGAGAACAGTAGCAATGACTGAGTCTGAACAACAGACAAAATAGACTGAGGAAAAAACTAACAGAGTCTCAAAGACCTGTGAGAATTAAAGAAGATATAACATTCATGTCTTCAGAGTCTCAGAAGGAGAGGAGAAAGAAAAACCACTCAAAGAAATAAAGGCTGACAACTTCCCAAATTGGTGAGAGACATAAACCTAGAGATTCAAGAAGCTGCATAAATTCTAAATGTGATAAGCCCAAAAAAATCCAGCCCGAGGTAGATTATAATTAAATTTCTGGAAACTAAAGACAAAGAAAAGATCTCCAAAGCAGTCAAAGATAAATGATACTTTACCTTTAGGGAAAACCAATTGAATGACAGTGGATTTCTCATCAAAAAACTACTGAGGCCAGAAGTGGCATAATATTTTTTCAAGTGCTGAAAGAAAAGAACTGTCCACTCAGTGGAAATATCTTTCTGGAATGAAGAAATCAAGAGATTTTCAAATGGAAGGAACTAACAGAATTTGTGACCATCAAAACTACCTTACAAGAATAGCTAACAGGGACGCCTGGGTGGCTCAGTTGGTTAAGCAGCTGCCTTCGGCTCAGGTCATGATCCCAGCGTCCTGGGATCGAGTCCCAGATCGGGCTCCTTGCTTGGCTTGCTTCTCCCTCTGCCTCTGCCTGTGCTCGCTCACTCTCCCTCTCTCTGACAAATAAATAAATAAAATCTTTAAAAAAAAAGAATAGCTAACAGAAGATATAGAAACAAAAAGGAAATGACGAAAGAATTGTGGAAGGGACATCAGGAAGAAACAAAGGATATGGGAAGCAAAAATATGAGTACATACAATGGGCTTTTCCTTTCCTCTTGAAGTTCCCAAATTATAGTTGACTAAGTTAAAGCAAAAATTATACACTGTCTGATGTGGTTCTAAATGTATATAGAGAAAATAGTTAAGAAAATTTCAGAAAAGTGTATTATATCTGGGGGTGGGTAAAGAAATGTAAAAGGAGGTAAGGTTTCTGTACTCACTCAGACCAGTAAAATAATAATACCAGTAGACTATGATTAGTTATGTATATATAGTACATAGAACAACAGTAAAAAAAAAAAAAAAAAAAAAAGCTATACTGTGAGGCACATTCAAAGATACAATACGTAAATCAAAATGGAATTCTAAAAAATGTTCAAATAACCCACAAGAAGGAAGGAAAAACAAAACAGAAATGAAAAGCAGAACAAACAGAAAACAAAAGATAAAATGGAGAATTCTACTGGATCCTATTTTCACTGGAAAATTCTACCAGATATATTTAAAGAAAACTTAACACCAGTTCAACACAATCTTTTCCAAAAAATCAAAGGACATTTTCCAATTCATTTATGAAACTAGTATTATCCAGACAGCAAAATAATTTAAAGACATTAACAAAAGAAAAAAAGAAAGCCAGAGCCAAAACTCCTCATGAATATAGATGCAAAATTTCTGAACAAAATATCAGTAAATGCAATTCAGCAATAGATAACAATAGCAATACCACATGAACAAGTGGGCTTTATTCTATGGATGCAACACTGGTTTAATATACAAAAATCAATCAATGTAATCCACTGTATTAACAGGCTAAAGAGGGGGAAAAAGTACATGATCATATCAGTTGCTACAGTAAAACACTTTGTAAGATTCATGATTTAAAAAACAAAGTAAAAAATCCTAGCAAATTAGGAATAAAGGGGAACTTCCTCAACCTGACAAAGAACATCTATTAAAACCCCACAGCTAACACCATACTTTGTGATGAAAGACTTATCCCCTAAGGTAGGGAGTAAGGCAAGATTGTCCATTCCCACCACTCTTATTCAGCACAGTGCTGAAAGTTATAGCCAGTGCAATATGGAAAGAAAAGGAAATAAAAGCAATATGGATCAGAAAGGAAGTAATAAAAATGTTTCCATTTGCAGATGATGTGATGGTCTAGAAAAATCCCAAGAAATATATAAGAAATATATATAAATATATTATTTATATTTATATAAATAATTATTTATATTATATAATTATATATATTATATATTATATAAATATTATTTATATTTATATAAATAATATTTATAAATATATAAATAAGAAAATACCAACACATATATACACAAGCATATAAAACCCCCAGCACTACTAAGTGAGCTTGGCAAGGTTCCATGATATAAGACCAACATACAAAAGTCAGTTGGATTTCTATGTACTAGCAATGAACACATGAATCCTGAAATGAAAAACATGATGCAATCTATGATTGCTTAAAAATACAAAATACTTAGTGTAAATCTAACAAAATATACACAGGACTTACACACTAAAAACTACATAATGTCGACAAAAGAAAGATCTAAATAAATGGAGAGACATATCATTTTCGTGGATTGGGAGACTCAACATAATAAAAATACTAATTCTTTCCAAATTGAAAATATGTTTAACGCAATTCCTATCAAAATCCCAACAAGACATTTTGTAGGTATAGACAAGATTATTCTAAAAAATAGACAGAAAAGCAAAGGAGCTAGAGTAGGTAAAATAATTTTGAAAAAGAAGAATAAAATGGAACAGATCAAGACCTAGGATATGGTAATCAAGACAGGATGGCATTGGTTGAGGGAAAGACACATAGATTAATAGACTGGACTAGAATAGAGAACCCAGGAAAAAGACCACAAAAACCTACTTAATTTTGGACAAAGGTGTAAAAGCAATTCAATGAAAGATACTCACTTCCACAAATGCTGCAGAGCAACTGTGCATACACAGGGAAAAAGCAAACTCTCTCTATAGGTTTCCATCTTATACAAAAATTAACTCAATCTGAGTCACAGACTTAAAGCAAAACATACAACTATACAACTTAGCGAAAAAACAATCAGACAACATATTTGGGATCTAGAACTATGCAAATAGTTCTTGGGACTTGACACCAAAAGCAAAATCGATAAAGGAAAATCGGGCTTAAACCACCCCCCCCTTTTTTTTTTCTGAGAAAGATTCTCTTCCAGAGGCTGAAAGGACAAGCTACAGAGTGGGAGAAAATATTTGTCAACTACCTATCTGACAAAGGACTAACAGTCTAGAGTATATAAAGAACTCTCAAAACTCAACAGAAAAAAACAAAACAAAACAAAACAAAAAATACACCAGGGAATCCAATTAGAAAATGGGCAAAAGACATGAAGAGACATTTCATCAGGAAGGATATAGAGATGGCAAACAAGCACATGAAAAGATGTAAAGCACCATTAGCAATTAAGGAAATGCAAATTACAACCACAATGAGCTATTACTACACACTTACCACAATGGCTAACATAAAAAAAAAAAATAGTGACAACAAATGCTGGCAAGGATGTGGAAAAATTAGATCACTCAAAAATTACTGGTGGAAATATAAAATGGTATGGCCACTCTAAAAAACAGTTTGGCATTTCCTTAAAAAAAAAACCAAACATGTCAAAACCTTGCGAATACACTAAAAACCACTGAACTAGATACTTGAAAAAGTTAAAGTTTCTGTATTTGAATTATATGTAAAAAGAAAAAAAAAATCAGATAAACCTGAGCTATGTGCAGCCCAAACTACCACCCCACAGAATGGAAAAACAAAACAAAACAAAACAAAAAAACCCAAAAATCTACCTAAATATGCAACTACCACAAACCCAGCAGTTTCACTCCTGGACATTTATCCCAGAGAAATAAGGACTTATGTTCACAGAGGAACCTGTAAACAAGTGTTTACAGGAGTTTTACTCATAATAGCCCCAAGCCGGAGACCCAGATAGCCTGTAACAGGTGAACAGTCTAACAAAGTGTGGTGCAGCCATACCATGAAATATTACTCAGCGAGAAACAAGTAGAAATCACGCACAATACGCAGGAACCTGGATGAGTCCCCAGAGAGTTATGCTAAGTGAAGAAAGGTCACTACACATTGTACGACTCACGGATTAACATTCTTGAAATGACAAAATTACGGAAATAGAGAACAGATTAACAGCTGCCCAGAGCTAAGGCGAGGGCAGAAGGTAGACGTGGCTATAAAAAGATATGAAGATCCTTGTGGTGACGAAATGTTTCCTGTTTTGACTGCATCAATGTCCATTCCCTGGCCATGATACTGTTCCTATAGTTTTGCAAGATGTCCCCATGGGGGGAAATGGACTAAAGGCTACATGGGCTCTCTCTGTATTATTTCTTACAACCACATGTGAAGCTGCAATGATCTCAAGATAAAAAGTTTAAACAAACCTAAGAACATATGTGTTTCCTTCTATTTTGTGTTCTTTTGCAGTGTGAAGAAATGCTACCTCGCTGGGCTCCTCGAAAGGGGGTGGGAGACTCTCTCATCCATCTCCGGCAGCCGCCTACCCCAGGGAGAGGCTGTCCACCCCAGGCAGAGCCGTCTGACCTCATTAGCAGAGCAGGCGAAGTCCAATTTGAATGACAGCCCCCGCACATATGGAAACCATTACCTCATTTCACGACTTGTAACGAGGTAGTAAGGCTCCCCTTCTACAAGGCTGAGTTCCGTGGTCCAGTCAGAAAGCCTATGAAAAGGTCAGGTCGGAGTCACGGGGCTGTTAGGAACAGATAAATTAGCAGGGCACCTGGCTGACCCAGCGAGGCCTGGGTGAAATGCCTTGTGGTGGGCTGAAAAGCCCCGGGTGTGCTCCAGTGAGGGAGGAGTAGCTCAGGCTCGGCATTTCCTGATGGGGCATTTGGGAAAGGACAAAGCAAAAGAACGCAGGGTGGAAGCACCGTGCTGGTCAGGAAGAGGCGGCTTTCCAGGCTTCAAGTTCTGTGAAAGTTCTATTTCAACCCTTTGGCCCATGCCATCTCCCTGCTCAAAATCACACGCTGTATGCAGGACCCTGGCTTCCTCTCAAACCCAGTCCCCTACTATGCTTCCCCTCCCTCCCTCCCTCTGCCCCAGCCACATGGCCTTTCTTGTTTCTTGCCATTCCCAGAACATTAAATTGTTTCCCACATCAGGGTCTTTGCACTTGGCTGTCTCTCTGGGATGTTCTTCCCACAGTAGCTCTCTCCTTCAGGGCAGTCTTCCTCAGAGCATCCACTGTAAACCTCCCTGCCTCCTTACGCCCACCCCTAAACTTTGCTTTATTTTTCTTTGTCTCTCTTTTCACTCCAGAGTTTGTGTTTACTTTCAGTGCCCCACTGGAAGGTATGTTCTTGGAGGGTCAGTTCTCTCTCTTTCGTTCACCAAAACCAGTGCCCAGCACAAGGAAGATGCTCAAGGATTGTTTGTGGTGGGATTGGAGAAATGAAGAATGCATGCAGGTGAGCCAAAGTACAAAAGCAAAGACAAAGATGAAAAGGGCCAGGCCGCAGGACCCTCGGTCTTTCTCCTTCCAAAGGCCATGCAGGCCCATCATTGTCCTGGGGCAGGGAAGAAGCTGGTGTGACCTGCCAGGATCCTGTCACAAGGAGCTTCTCTGTAAAGAAGAGCGTTTCCTGGGCCACAGAACTACCAAGTCAACATTCTCATTCTGCCAAAGAAGGGTCAACACTCCTCAGACAGACACAGACTGGCTCAGAGTTACTTTCTTGTACAATGGAAATGGTGCATTTCAGCACAGGTCCAAAGTTCACCCTCACATGAAGTCTGAAAACAATGGCCTCATTTAAGGGTGTTAAATTAATGAAACAAGGAGGTCCTTAGACGGATGTGGTTTTAATGCCATGGTGGCCTACGTAGGCAAACCAAAGTCTAAGCTTGTAAATACCTCGTGGTTATGAAATTGAAACCCGAGGACAACCAATCACAAACACAACTGGGCTTTTGGCGATAGCCAATCCATAATTTCCTTCCTTTGCAGCCGCCTTTTCTCTATGAAGCTCTCTCCCTGAGTTCCTTCCTGTCGGTGGAGCGCTCTTCAAACCACATCTGGTCTGGTGCTTCTGATTCAAATTGATTTTTGCTCAAATAGACTCTTTCAATTTTTAACATGCTTCAGTTTATCTTTTAACAGGGGCAAGTATGTACACGTGGCGAAGGAGGGAAGACATGCACTTGGGACGGTGGAAAGAATATTTATAAAAAGGCAATGATGATTTTTAAAGGACTTGATGCTTATATATTATAGCTGGAGATAGCACAGGGGGCTGGGAAAGAACAGAGGGAAATTTAAGCCAGGTATTAAGGACAGTTTTTGAACAATGAAGCCTATTGGGTGAAAGTATAGTTAGGAGCTTTATCACGTAAAAGACTGAAAATCATCTGTGACTTGACAGAGCATCTAATGAAGGGAAAGACATAGCAGAAAGGACTTAATAACAGTATTGTAATCAATTAAATTCCTTGAATGTGAACTTGCCTTTATATGTAAAATGATACAAGTTTGCCTCTTCGAGCTGAAGACCTGGGTCAAGTCTGAAATCATTGAGATTGTTCATGAATGTGAGTTTCTTTTAAAAAAGCAAACTTTCAGGGTGCCTGGGTGGCTCAGTGGGTTAAAGCCTCTGCCCTTGGCTCAGGTCATGATCCCAGGGTCCTGGGATTGAGCCCCACACTGGGCTCTCTGCTCAGCGGGAAGCCTGCTTCCCCGCCCCCCGCCCCCCACCCAGCCTCTCTCTGCCTACTTGTGATCTCTGTCAAATAAATACATAAAATCTTGAAAAAAAAAGAAAGCAAACTTTCTTGTAGGCCCATGAAGCTGCAAATTAATTACAGTGAAAGTAACCGTCCCCATACTTTGCTCCTCCTCTCCTAGGACCCCTCCAATACACATAGCATCTGGGGCTCCACAATAGACACTGGACTTTACAAATTCAAGAAAGAATCCAAACAAACAATTCAGAGTTGGCCCCAGGGTCCCCCTGACTCAATTGTCAAAGTAAGGAAAGGTAAGCTTCAGTACCGATTAACCTCCTAAACACTAATTAAAGATAATGAGGGATCAAGGTACCTGGCACAGCCTGACCTCTGTGTTCTCCCAGTAATCACAAGAGTCAGATGGCCCGTGTGAGTCTCATAGAGAGGAAAAGCATAAAGTAGAAGCAGGTGGCTGCATCATACGGTCTCCCTGGGAAAAAGGCACAGCCCAACTGGTGGGGAATACAATAAATTCTCTTTACGAGAATTACAGGACGGAAAATGTGCAGATCTCAGCAGAGGGTCTTCGCTGATAGGACTTCAGACCGTGAGTGAGTCACTCCAAGTTTGGGCCAGCCCTTGGAGAGAGCTAGAAGCCTTCAGCAAATTATCTTTTAGACTAGAACACTTGATTCATGTTTTTGAGGGGTTTAAAGTCCATTCTGGAACAAGATGGGGCTGTGTGTCAGTAAGATATTAAAAAGGGGTGAATGAACTCACGATCGCGCGTACTCTGGAGTCCGGCCGCTCCACTACCAACACTGGGAAGTATTCTCTTCTACCCTTCTCAGCCCACGTGGAGCAGTGTGATACTATCACTTAGGTCCTAGGTAGAGCCAGACAAAGCCACTGGAAAAAGTCATCTGTGTGCATCCGAGCTTCCTTCCCTTTGCCAGTGAACGTGCTGTAACGAGGATGTAGCACGGGGCCTAGCCTTCCTACCTGTGTGTGGCTGCCATTCCCTTTACTTGGGAGTCAACGTCTTTTCCCAGCTTTGCATGCAGGCGCTGGGGTCCGGGTTCTTCATTCTCATGGCAGAAATGGCATCTGAGGCATGGGACACCGAGGGATAGTCGGCCTACACAGCCCCCTGAGGCTGACACCCACACTGAGTTGGCCAGGGCTGGACACGCAGGGGCTCCAGCTGGGCTCTCCTCAGGCACTAACCTGAGTCAGGGCCCCATTAACTAGCTGAGCTGCTTTGGAGTTGGAACTAAAATCTCATTTTCCATAATCCTGTATGGAGACTCACAATTCTCTTTCCTGTGGCCAAGTAGCTGTCTTGAAAGTGTCTCTTGAAAGTGTCTCTTGAAAGTGTCTCTTGAAAAGTGTCTTCTTCATCCAAAAGTAAAAAAAAATTAAAAAAAAAAATCCACATTCTTCAGCAGAAAGTGAGTATAAACAGTGGGTTTTCAAATCAGCAATTTCAAGAGAACAAGTGTGCAATAATTGTTCAAGGGAGGCCACACCTGCTGGAAAATTCTATGTGCAACAAGCAGGAACCATACCACAGCTGCCTTTTAAAATTTGTGTGTTGATCGTTAAGGTAAACAGAAAAGGAAAATTAACATTCAGTTATCTGGTGTCCTTTGAAGGCTGTCCAGATTGAGAACCAGACCTGGGCTGCAAAGGGCTGGGAAATGTGACCCCCAACTCTATTTGGCTGGTGGCCAGGGATGGTCTGGGCAACCCATCGAATCCTCTCTGCGTTTCCTCTTCAAAGAAGCCTCTTCAGGGTGAATGTGGGGAGGGAGGCAACACCACACAGACTTTGCCAGGGTCTTCTTTCATTACTTCCAAAGCAGGATTTACTGAAAACTGATAGGCACATGGATAGACAAGGTTGAGAGGGCTCTCCAGGGGTCAGGTCCTTGCCTTCCTCCAGGTAGAACAGCTGCTAAAACTGCCTGGCATTTCTGGCAAACCATTTCTTTCCCAAGTACAAAATGAGATGATTGTCCACATCCTTGCTTGCTCATGTTTTCCAGGTTAGAGAAGAGCTCTCATTGAAAAGGCTCACCCTGATCCCACAGTATGTGGCTGCTCTGACAGGTCTGGCCAGATTACCTTACTCTTGGTTCCTAGCAGTCTGTGGAAAGATTCATGGCAACGATGTAGGGATAGTGTTAGGAAAGATGAGGTAGAAAATAAAACTACATGGGGCACAGGACAGGGAAAACATGTTTTCCTTCTCTTTCCCAGTGGAAAAAACCTTTGGATTATGATTTTTTTTTTTTTAAAGAATGAATTGGATGTTTGCAGTTAATTATTCGTATGTTATTACTTGGCCTCTCTCTGGGTCATCCATGAAAATGGTGAAATAGTGAATTAAAACCACAGTTTATCTCCAGTGTTAGATGGTGTGTTTCCAGAATGGAGAAAGCATACAGGACAACACTACAGTCGAAGAGAAAGATGCATCTCTGCTCTAGAAATGATGCAATTTTTTTGAGACAAACAACAGTCTTTAGGAGATTAGTGAATCCCCTAAAAATCGAATGCAAGACGGACACGTGGAGGGACGGGGCATAGCTTTCATCAGATGATTAGAGGTCTGAAGTGGACATGTTACTATTTCCACCAACATCCACATCTTTCCTCCCCTGCTGAGGAGCATGCCTTGCCAGAGTGACACCCCGCTACCCCAACAATCCCATGTGCAATGAGTCTGGTAATCCAAACCTAAACCAAGCCCCATGGCACTTCCCCGACTGTAAGGGTTTGCACAGCATGGCCCCTTACCCGTCCAGAAACACAGAAACTTGTGAACTGCTTGCTTGGCAGGGGCAAACTCTCCTTCCAGCGGTTGTGAACAAGGTTGATGTGGGGTGACCTCCCTGGGAATCAGGACAGGGGCTAGAGCAGACTTCGTATCAAGTGTTAGAGCAAAGTGAAAATGCGGAAAGAGTCTGGGTCCTGGTGTCATTCCTGGCCAGGGACCCAACCACCATGACTGGCCTCCAGCAGGAGGTTCAAATTGGACAAGCTGGGATGTCTCACGACCTGAAGGGTGGTTTGAATTAGGGCCTGTCTTATTTGCAATGGGAAGCAGCCTCTACAGATAGAAGATTTCTTGTTCTAAAACAATTACAAGCCATTGGCCCAAGGACAGACTTTAAGGAACCAAGAGTGTATGCCCAGGAAAGTATCAAGGAGAGTAACGTTAACCTGAAAGGGTATGGAGAGGACAAGATGGGACTTGGCTATTCATTCTTGGCCTTGTGGCCTTGAAATACATCTTGTGGTTATTAGTTGAAGTACAGTTTTTGGATACAATTCATAATAGTAATCTAGGTTTTACCATCTTTTTCATTCTTGTAACCAGCATATGTTATTTATAGTTGGTATGTTATAGGACAAATAACATCTATGTTATATAAACAGCTACCCATTAGGTGTTGTCTGAGAAACTGCATTTCCCATGTCAGCAGGGCTAGGAAGTCCCTAGGGCTGGATGTCAGCCTGGGGTGGGGGTGGGGGTGGGACAGTACCCTAAATTTGCATATTTGCTTGCTTGGTGCTTATCTGCCAGGCAGTTAGTAACCTAGAAATTTCCTCTTCTCCTCAAAAAGGGTGTGAAACCACTATAAGAGAGCCTTCTTGTAACCCAAGTTGTTCTAGAGCAGGGGAGTGAACATGCACATCCTGACACAGCCCCATACGACAGAGGAATTCTGGGCACAGCTTTACCTCGTTTTTGTACAAATTGTAGAGACATTGATGAAGAAAGGCCAAGTGGCTCTTTTTAATATTCTCTACTCATGAGATCTCATTCAATAGCTACTTCTAATTAGTGAGGCTTTTAATGGCTCCCTGTGGCTCAGAGAATAAAACTGCAGCCTCATCGTGGGTCACATGATTTGGTTCTTACCTACTAGTCCAACGTAACCTTTCACCACCATGCTGGACTCCCGGCCCCTCATACTGAAACTTTTCATTGTGTTAGGAGAACTCCGCAGAATTATTCTCTGCAGCCAGAATCCCCTTTCCCTGTTTTACTCCCTGCGAACAAATTCTAATTTGCACTGGGCTCTCCCCTCCTGACAGTCTCTCCATCATTCTCTTAAAACACTTTGCACACCTTATTCCCACTCTCTATCTGCTCATCTGGCATCATCACTTTACTCTTCTCCTATTTCTTCATCACCTAGCATGATCTCTGGCAAAATGCAAGGCTCAGTACATGCTCTTGCCTGAATTAGCATCAGCACAAAGGATGACAACATTGGCATCTCTGAGTGAGTGAATACGTATGAGCAACCATGTGTGGAAAATTCTCAGAAACTCCACTTTTATCCAGGCTGATCCCTGAAGCTTAGGAAGAGAATGCACCAAGGTTAGGTCAGAGAAATCTACTTTTATAATGTGACCATCAACAATAGGATATGCCTACTCACAGACATTTTTAAAAAGTCATGAAACTTCTTGTCAGCAGGGGTTTTGTACAAAATGTTTGTAAGAGTTTGGATGTAAATGGGTAATGGTCTATAGAAACAAAAAGAGGGCACTTGGGTGGCTCAGTCTGTTAAGTGTCTGACTCTTGGTTTCAGCTCAGATCATGATCTAATGGGTCCTGGGATCAAGCCCTGAGTCAGGCTCTATGCTCAGCGGGAGTCTGCTTGAAGATTCTCTCTCTCTCCCTCTGTGCCCCTCCCACCACCTGCAAGCACGCATGTGCGCATTCTCTCTCTCAAAATCAAAATAAGTCTCTCTCACTAAAATAAATCTTTAAAAATCAAAACATAAAGAAGAAGACTCAAAAAAAGAAAGGAGCATGGGGTCCTGTCCTGCTCACAGATGGATGGACTTTTTTTTTTTTTTTTTTTTTTGGATTTTAGCTCATGTAGTCACCAGGACTGACTGTACCCCAACAGGTGAATGGATAAAACATGGTCGCACACAGACACGGACACACAGACACACACGCATACAAACACACGCACACACACACACACACACACTATGGTCTCCACTGCCAGCTGGGACGGGCCCAGTAGCCAAAAGGCATGCAGCAGGGCAAGGGTCCAGAAAGACACAAAGACTATGTACAGGGGAGGGGAGTGCCGTGAGGCACCCCTTCCCACACCATATCCCGGCCTCTTCGGAGGTCCTTAGGAGCACGAGGGGCTGGTGGAACTCTCCAGGGAGGACTGGGACAGGAGCCTGGTGAGGGATCCAAGCGTAGAGTCTGCCACTGAGGACGTGGGGAAGAGTCTGTACCAGCCAGTGACCGCGGCAGTCAGGTCCAGCTCGTCCAGCATGATCTGGGTCATGCCCATGAAGCATTTGTGGTCCATGCGGACCTGGACACAGGTTTGGGAGAACAAATCATAAACTTCACTATAAATTCAATGATCAGGTTTTTCTTTTGTTATGATTTCATTTTCTTTTGTTGTTCTTGTAAATGGCAGATATTCTTTTGTTCTTGTACGTGGTAGAAGCTGATGAGAAATGCGTACACACACACACACACATTATATACACACATCTCAGTTGTTAGAAAGGTGAAAATATTTGTTATGGACACCAACATGAACAGCGGCACAGAAAATCAAGATGGGTAAACAGAAGGTGCATCTGAGAGCCTGTGCAACATTTCTAATGATGTCATAAGTTGGACGTGTTCCAAGAGAGCTATAAATGAACAAAAGTCAGAAAACACGAAATCTATGCATGGTTTAAGTATAAGCTGCTGTGCTCAAGAAAGAAATTAATGCAAGGAATCCAGCAGTGACAGAACAATGAAGTAAACTTGATGGAATGATGTGGTTATGTCCTTTGAGAATACTACATAAAAAGGAAGAAGAAGAAAAAGTCGCCTAAAGGAACAATAAGAACTGAGTACATAAATGAGGACGTGTGCTGGGCCTAATGGAAGAAATCTCCAAAGATCCTCATGGAAACTCTTTATCTGGAATCAGACGGTGCACTTTTCCCAGAGACATTTCCCACAAAATAGCACAAATACAACTCCATTGTTTTTGAGGCTGCAAGTGTATTTTCATTTCTCCATACTGAAGAAACTAAAGGGAGAAACTCTGAGGAACAGCAGCAATGCGGTCTTCAACCAGTCGACCTAGGACTGCACGGTTTGCACGTATAAAGCAGCAGAGGTCAGAATGCAGAGGAGACACGTGGCTGCAGCCTTTCTCTGGGTTATCTAACAAGAAGCTCCCTGGGCTCCTACTCTGAAAGTCACCGCGTCTCCAGCACTCCAGCACACAGAGTATCTGTAGACGGATGGTAAAAGAATACAACCGGCAACATGGCAGCTACCAGCCCACGCCTCCTTGCTCTCCCTGAGTGCCTCAGTGTCTTTGATCTTCTGCAGCCAGTGAAAGACTCTGCCTGAATGGAGGGCGTGGAATCGGCTTTGTCTCCAGCCTGTGGCCACTTGGATATTTCTTCAATTTTCAGTAGATGTGCGAGCATGGCAGAAAGATGACAGCATGGACAATGATCCCCAAGTTGCAAGTGACAAAAGCACTATCAGCAAGTTCCTGTCCTTAGCTTTTTTTAGAAAAGCAAATGCTTTCTGAACAGGTAGGATATAGCCAGGACGATAAAAGGTCTTGGTGACATGCCAGTGCTTTAATAAACAAAACAACTATCATTCTAGAAATACATGGAATAGCTACAATTTTTTCCATCTGAAACCTTGACTATTTGTGATGAACTGGAAAAAAAGAACTCTAGGGCAGAACTGGAAATTCTTTATTCCACCAGTGATGGAAAGTTATATTTATCCATAAATTCAGAGACGGCATGTAAAAGTTTCACTGTTATACTTTTTAAATTTAAATGCCAAAAACTAAATTAATCATTTTATAATACCTAAACTAGATGTGCAAGGGACATTAAAATAACTACATGTGTTTTACTTTCTCTAAAGTGTATATTCTTACCAAAGTCTTCAAATTTTTTGATGAATGTATGCTTCTGGATATTGTGATTAAATTGAAATACAGGGATAATATATGTTTTCAAAGTTACAGCACTGTTTACTATTTTTCCATCACTAGTTTTTATAGATTTTAATTATTTATTTATTTGAGAGAGAGTGAGTGTGTGAGGGGAGGACCAGAGGGAGAGGGACAAGCAGACTCCCCGCTGACCACAGAGCCCAACACGTGGTTAGAACTCAGGACCCTGAGATCATGACCTAAGCCGAAATCAAGAGTAAGACACTTAAATGACTGAACCATCCAGGTACCCCTCAACCACTAGTTTTTAAGTTGCATTCTCTATACATGATATATTTTTAAAAACATTTAAGACAAAAACCTTTAAATATTTCATGTAATGCATAGCAAACCTTAATATATTAAAAGCCATTAATGTTTCCAAGTTAACCTCCTTCTATAAAAATTTCAAATTAAATTTTTTTATATTCAACTATATAAATAGGTCACTTATTAGGAAGGTTGTAACTATATATTGTTACTCTTAAAAAAGCATTATATGTCCATTATATACAAAATAATACTGGTGATTAGCCTATTCTGTTTCAAGTGCATTGCTTGGCCATATTCATGTCTGCATAAGTCAGTTATGTAACAAGAGAACGATCAGTATCAGTGAGGCTATTTTAGAGAATTTTTGTGCTTATGTAAACCGTTGGCCGCTTCTTTATATGACTTGAGTCATTTATAAGAAATGTAGACAGGGGCGCCTTGGTGGCTCAGTGGCTTAAAGCCTCTGCCTTCGGCTTAGGTCATGATCCCAGGGTCCTGGGATCGAGCCCCGCATCAGGTTCTCTGCTCAGCGGGGAGCCTGCTTCCTCCTCTCTCTCTCTGTCTGCCTCTCTGCCTACTTGTGGTCTCTGTCTGTCAAATAAATAAGTAAAACCTTTAAAAAAAAAAGAAATGTAGACAAATTTATATTATTGATATAAATTATTTCTGTATTATTTCTATTTCTATTTAATAATTACTCAATTATTGAGTAATACATACTTATATATTATTACTTATATTATTTTACACAGTAAGCAAATATATTATTAAACATAAGAACCAAAGAAAATAGTCTAAGGTTATGAGGTGAACCATGTAACATTTTTTTTTTAATTTTATTTTTATGTATTTGAGAGAGAAAGAGAGCAAGTGAGAGAGCACAAGTAGAGGGGATGGGTAGAGGGAGGAGGAGGGAGAAGCAGAATCCCCGCCAAGCAGGGAGCCCGATGCAGGGCTCCATCCCAGGACCCTGGGATCCTCACCAGAGCTGAAGGCAGAAGCTTAACCGACTGAGCCACCCAGGCGCTCCAACGGAACACTATTAATACGGCAACTGATCTTTGTACATGAGGGCTTTTCTCAATACGGCCACAAGAAAATAGAAAAAATTTGGATAAGACATCTGTCCTCCATAAGACTTACTTCAAATTTCTGTCATTTTGAAAAATCATCTCACTGTTACACTAATTGACTTTAAAACAAATGTGTTAATTTTAACTGCTATAATGAATTCATACTAAAAAAGTTTTTTACTTTTTTGTATTTTCATATATATATATGAAAAAATATATATATCTATTTTTTTAACCTAACGTTTGAAGAATGGGAGTCTATGGCTTTCGAATAGCATGGCGATCATGTATTTTACAGCATTGGGTCATTCATCTCTCTTGCTTAAGCCCTTCCCCTGGCTCCTGGTGGCTGAAATCCTGACCCTGTATCCTTACCTGGCCCCTCGGGTGACTTAGCCCCGTACTTTGTAGGCACCAGCCTGATCACCAATTCTTCCTGCCATCTGTGATGCATCCTCCCCAGATCTTTGTTGGGTTGGCTGTATGTTTTACTTAGGTCTCTAAGTGTCGTCCTGAGAGGCTTTCCTGACACACAAACCCATTCATTCCTCCACGACAAACCTCTCTTCCATGTTCCTCACAGTGGTCATCACCGATTCTCTTGTTTATTTGCTGTTTGTTCGCTGTTGCCCTCACTGGTATGTGAGCTTGAACATGGTGGGGACCCGTCTGTTTCATCCCATGCCACACCCTGGCCTGGCACCTCCTCGGTTTTCAGTAAATGTCTGTTGCATGATGAGTAAATGACTTGTCCCGTATTAAGCCAAACACTGATTCTATTTGCTATGAAGCCAACATGTTTACTCATTAGCAAGTGTGAATTCCCAATTACCACCTCCTAAGGTGCCTTGAGCCAATCCTAATTGCTAGGGCAAGAGAATAAACACTGAATAACCACATTATCACTGCCTTGTTAGAAAGGGAAGACGTAATTGCGACTCACTGAATGGCTAAACCACCAACACTGTAAGATAAGTAGTCATTCCTGCATCCTGGCCTGTGGACGAATTTCCTCTTTTGTGCACTCGAGAGACACATTCATTTTCTTCTTCTGCTCTTATTAATAGAGAAATTTCTCCCAAAGTTCAACAGATCCATGCTAAATGCAGCAATTCCTGCCACAATAATCATCTCTGAGCGATAACTTTTACAAATTCTCTGAGTTCTCAACTACAAGGTCAATGATGTCATATTCACCTGCAGCCAAATGGCCCCTAACTGGCTTTCCAAGTGCCAGGCACAGAGACGGCAACTACTACACCTTGCCACAAAACCCACCCCTGGCACCTGGGTGTGCGTGCTCATATCAGCGCTGCATACAAAAACACACTCAAAATAAACAAAAAAGGTCCAGCACTGCCTCTCAAGTTCTTTTCACCTCTAAGTCTAATACATCCAGGAGATTCCATAATTCTCTTAAAAGCACTACAGAAGCAACTTTGCACCTGTACTTTTGGGGTGCTAGGAGGTCTACCCTTCTTTCCTCAGCCTCCCTAAGGATTTAGGAACGGCCCATTGAGAAATGAGCAGAGGAATCTGGGTTCTTGGATTATGTTTAAATTGTAACTGGATTTCAGAATGGATGTTCCTGGCCATCCCTTTTCTGCTGGCTGGAATGCTTCACCATCACAGCTGGAGGCAGGGAGGAAAAGGGAGTCACACTAAAAAGCAGACACTCACTGATAATGAAGTAGAAAAGCGATTAGCTAAGATCTTCTCAAAACCTCCCGAAGAACTAATCTCTGCTTGGAATGTGAAATATCACTATTCAAATGATAAGACCTACACTGTGAAAAAATATTATTGAAAAACTTACCTCTGCATGTTTTTATTGTTGTTCAAATGGGTTAAATAAAACTGACTTCCAAAAAAAAAAAAAAAAGGGGGAGGGGATTAGAATATTTCATACTGCTTTACAAGGCATGCAACGAGCCATCAGCATTAGTGACTGGCATTAGCCTCTCAAATAAAAATGATGTTCGAAAAGGGGCCTGTCGACCAATAGAGAGAGCTGACATTCAATTAACCTAAGCCCTGATGGGTAAAATAAATGGGCTCAGGTCATTCTGGACACAGAGTCTAAGGACATGTTACCAGCACGCCGAGACCTGACACTGACCTGCCTCCACCGCCCGCCCATCAGCTCACTTCCCCGAAGCGAGTCAGACCATGGTTTCTTCATCCTCTCCCAGAGACTGAATAAACATTCGGCAATCCTTTCATTACAGTAACGGCCAGTGGCTCGGCTCCTGGGATGTGGAGCACAGCTAATGAGCCACTCAAAGGGGAAACAAGAAGTCCTTTACTTGCTTCATAACATAGGACAAAAGGTATTTATAAACGTTTTCTTAAATTATTAAACAACAACAACAATCCCAAAGGCACTCAGGATTTACCATCCGTAAAATAACAGAGACCCAATTATTCTCCGTTGACACAGGAGGCTTAGGCATTAGGTAAATGCTAATTAGGTGTTTTACTTCCTTAGGAGTTGATTTTCCTCATCCTCTCTCTTTCCTGTGCCCAGGATGCAAACAGTCACCAGAAATCCCCATTTGGGTAATCCAGTGAGCCTTTCTGTAATTTCCTGCGCCCTTTACTCCCTTTGTTCTACTAATGCATTTCCTCACCTGTTCTGAGTATTTGTCAGCAAGGCGCAAGTTTCCCTGGGCTTGCGTGAGGGTGCTGTGGACTCTCCCACTGTTCTAAGAACCTCTCCCTGTGGTCTCTACCACCATCGCTGTATTCTTAGGCTTTGCGCTGGGTTCTTCCCTACACGGGATTAAATCCGCTCAATTAGTTTCTTTCATAGACCATCCTAGTCTCCATTAAGGTGCTTCTGGCTGGAAATCATCTTCCTCAATAAGGCTTTTCTTTTCTGAGTCCTATCAAAGTAGCTGAGCGCCTTCGTGAACTCCTTTGTATTTGCCCCGAAGTTGACAGACTGTTTGATTTCCGTATTCCTGGGGAGGGGGGCAGTCTCCGGGTTCTTTCTACATTTAGGGATGGATAAGGTACCAATGTTCAACCATTATTTTCTGGTTTCCTTGGAGTCCTGCAATCGACGTTCTCAAAGTGGCAGATTTTGACCTTTTCCCGAAGCTTCCAATCAGATTCCTGCTCTCAGGAAGCCACCCCTCCTGGTCTTTTGGGGGCTCTGCTGCTTTCCACACAGGCTAACTGAGATGCAATTGGAAATGCAAGCACTTGGGGAGCTCTCAATGCCCTGGCTTTGTTGAAGGAAGCCTGGAGTCAGGGATGAGGGTCTGGCCTCTGACTTTGCTCGTGTGATGCTAGGGGGAGAGGTGAGCTCACCTCCTTGAGGCTGAGCCCCCTTTTCTGCCTAGGAGCAAACTCATTCACAGCATGTGGTGATAATCATTGTGAGAAAAAGAAAATGGGCATAACTCTTGTTAAGCCCATGGCATTAAAAACAAGGAAGAGAGGGGGAGGAGGGTAGGGAGTGCACCTTGGGATTAAAAGAAACTTAAAAACACAGCAACCAAAGGTTACATGTGGCCCTTGCCTCGATCCTCACACAGACCTAATAAATCCCTAACAAGAGAGGCTTGGGAGGACCCAGAAAATCTGTTTATGGACTGGGTGTCAACGGATACCAAGGAATTATTAATTTTTTAGATGTGATAATAGGCACTGCAGTTACAGTGTTTATATGTAGTAGCATAATATGTATTAACAGATAATCCATGTTAAAATGTAGGATGTGAGACTTAGAGCAACATCCTGAAGTATGTGAGGGTGAAATGTGAGGCTGAGAACTTGCTTTGTAAGCTTCAGCGAAACCAAAACGGGGCTGAATGGGAGCTACATGAAGCGGTTGTGGCAAACTCTGGGCCCCGAGGATACAGGAGTTCTTCGTACTAGTTGCCCTACTGTTGTGTATGTTGACTATCTGAATAACTGAAAAAACTTTCAGAATGAATAAAGACAGCCCAGGCTGACATTATCCTAGCGGTGAGAAGTCAGACAACTCAGTTACGCCAGAGGGTGGTCTGGAGGTGGAAGCATATGTCCTCAGGACTGCAGGTGCCCCCAGCACAAGGGACTGCCTCATTTGTTCCTGAGGACCCAGAGCGCGACCCAGTACCAACACCGTTGTCTAAAACCAGCTAACAGAGAAGGGCCAAGGGCAGCACCAGCCACAGAAAGGCATGACTAAGCTCAGGGAGGGGCAGCCTAGGAGGGCAAGGGGAGGCGGGAGGCCAGAAGAGGGAGAGAAGGAGGACATGTCTGTGTGGTCCCAGTCTGCACTAAGTTGGACCGCTAATAGGAAAGGTTCTAGACCAGGGAATGGCAGGAGTAGGGTTGTGCTTTGGAAATAGGCTCGGCTGTGTGGAGGGTGGAGCGAGGCAGGAAGGCACCACAGCAGGGAGACCAGTCAGGGGGACAGTAGGGCAAAGAAGCCACTGACTCCAGGAACGGTGCTGGTCCAGTGGCTGCAAAGATGGCCTGTTTCAGAGTCCTGGCACCCTACTGCACATGGCAGCAGAGAGGGGACAGGATGATGTGGAGAGGGTGTCTGAGGTACTGTGGCAACTTGTCACTGATAGGGGGGTGGGCGGGAAACTCCAAAGGAAGGCCTGGGCCTCAAGAGAAGATGGCCAGCTCGGCCCGAGATGCGCTGCGTACAGTCTGGGTGTGGGACACTAAGGTGGACTTAGTGAATGCAGGAATCCAAGGCTGACTTGGGCAACTGTCAGGATTGCGAACTCTCCCCCATGCTCCTGACCCCACATTCACTGTGGCTTCCTCACGCTGCTCTGGTGTGCCTGGGACTGGGCTGGATCCATGCCCTTTGCCCCAGCCAAGGGGGGCATACCCTGATGAGGTGACCCAGTGTGTGTGCTGTATGCATGCTCTAAGAGCACTGGGGAAAACCCACATGTATTAGAAGCTGAAACTTGGTATTCAGCTTCCATGTTACAGGACAACATGGGGGTTACCACTGCCCGAATGTCTCCATCTGCTACAGATTTAATATGTACTCTTTCCCTTAAAACTCCAAGCCACTTGATGATGAGAAAGCTGAAGTTCAGAGAAGTTAATAACCCAATGAAGGTCGGGGCGCCTGGGTGGCTCAGTGGGTTAAAGCCTCTGCCTTCGGCTCGGGTCATGGTCCCAGGGTCCTGGGATCGAGCCCCACATCGGGCTCTCTGCTCCGCAGGGAGCCTGCTTCCTCCTCCTCTCTCTCTCTCTCTGCCTGCCTCTTTGCCTACTTGTGATCTGTCAAATAAATAAATAAAATCTTTAAAAAAAAATAAAAAATAACCCAATGAAGGTCACACAGCTGAGTGAGAGGCAGGGCTCAGAGCCCTGCTCAGGTCTGTCTGTCTCAATGCCCTGTGCTCTTTCCTCCGCTTCATGACACAGTGATGGAAAAAATGCAGCTGGAAGTGAAATAAATCTTAACCAGGTGTTGGGAGCAGACATTTGCCACCTGGCCTGGAGAAGTTTGCTAAAATGATGCCATAATTTCCTATCCTTTTAGCTAATAAAAAACTAATAGATACTTTAGGGAGGAGAAGGGTGGGAAGGGGAATCAAAGGGAAGACAGAGAGACGTGAGCTGCCAACAGCCCAAACTAGAAGGCAAAACTATTCCTTCTGAACTGATACAAAGACTACACTGGGGAAATAAGATACCATCAAGCTGGTGTATCTCCTACTTTGAGGGTTGCTTGCATTTATCTTTGACTCAGCAATTAAACAGTTTTGACCTGGGAGGTGTGACAACACCAAAAAGCTTTTAAACATTATTTTATTTTATTTATTTTTAACATTTTATCTACTTATTTGTCAGAGAGAGAGAGAACATGAGCAAGAGAGCTAACAAGGAGGGGAACAGTGAGCAGAGAGAGAAGCAGGCTCCTTGCTGAGTGGGGAGCCTGATTCGGGGCTCCATCCCAGGACCTTGGGATCATGACCTAAGTCGAAGGCAAATGCTTAACCAACTGAGCCACCCAGGCATCCCTAAACATTATTTTAAAGATCAAAGGATCTCTGTTTAAAGCTCAAAGCATAGTGGCTACTCACCTCAAAATGTATTGGGGAGTTTCTGTTTTTTAATATAATTGGTTTTTAAAAGAGCACCAGGTGAGTGCTGCCTGGAATGGAGGGATGATCTTTGGTGTGTTTGAAAATGGTGCTGATATGTTTCAGGCTCTGGCCTCTACTTTTCCACTGATAACACTCCATTAGGATTCCCAGATGGCTGGCTTGGACCTGTGCCCTGCCTATCTGCACAGCAGTAGCCTTGATGACACAGGCGCTGCGTGAGCCCAGGCTGTGGCACCCAGACACAGGAGTGAATCAAGTTTCCCTCCTGAATCCCCAAGAGGCAGACAGGCTGTCTAGATTACCCTGTGTGCGCCGGCTGGGCCCTGGGGTCACAGAGCCCATGTATCAGCATTCATGAGGACATAAAACCAAGTAAGAGATTCAGTGATCCCTCACTATAAGGCAAAGACCAGTCATCCGGCTACCTTTACCGAGGGCACAGAGTAAACTACACTCCGGCGAAGCACTTAAGTGAAAGAGAATCCCACTGCCTTGCTGGTGAAAGCCAAGGGTAGCAACCAGAACTCCTTGACCTTGAAACTGGAGAAAAATCAGCCGGGACCTACCCTCCCCCTGCCCACCCCAACAACTGTGGTGAACAGAAAGAAGTTCTAAAACAAAACAAGGGTCCCCTAGTGGTTTATTTGGATTAAGTATAACTAGAAAACTCAATGTTTTCATCAAATATATTCACCTTGCTTCCTGACTGCTGTAATACCAGAACACCCGAATATCCTCTACTTTGCACTGAGGAAGAAAAACAATTTAAAGGGGGAAAATTTAGTTTGTCAACCATACACGACATCCTGGACATTTTAAAAAATTATATTTGTAAAGGTAAGTGGCCACCGGTAGATTTTCTTCCACCAGAGGAAAAATACAGTCACATGAGTTACACTTTAGGAATAAAGAAGGAGAGGGAGAAAATACTACCAAAACATTGAAAGAAAGAATTCTTTCCTTAGCTCATTTTTTGAGACATGTGCAAGGTACTGACATGCATGATAGATTCTATTCTACACACAGGACAGTCGGGATATCTCTTGGTCAAGTTTTTTGGGGAAGATGGCTTGGGGCAATGTATTCTGAACAATACAAATATTAACAAGTGTCTAGAGTTTGTGAGGTACACAGACAATACACCAAGAAAAATGTTTCATCAGGAAAAGACAAAATAAAAGACAAAATGAAAACATTTCTATTTGCCACCTGAAGCATTTTCTTTTTTCCCTGTACTTTCTCGATAACTCAATCATAGATCTCATCTTTTCTCTTTATCAGCTTGTTTTCTCTAAGTCATGAGTACAGGCTTAATTGTGCATAAATGACACACGTTCATTTTGGAACACAAAATTTACTAATGCAAAAGTGCAGGAGTGTGCTAATGAAATTTTCATGTTTATCAAAATAATAAAAGAGTTTGGGGCTTTGACAAGATCAATAAAATGGTAAGTTGAAGTATTTTATTGCATGAATAAAGGGCATAGGGGAACACTTAGAATTCCTAGCTACTGTCAAAATTGTAATTGCAAATTTGGCACGAAAGGGCTTTTTTTTTTTTTTTAAGATTAATGCATACAAATTTTTGTTCTATTTCTTATGAGTACATTCCTGAGAAAAACTGCTCGAATATTTGCCGGTGACTTGGACCTAGGTTTTATGACTTGGCAGAGTGTACTGAAGGGGCCTTAAGGAAAGCTTTCAGCATTGAGCTGCATAGCTGTCCGGTGGTTAGGGATGGCGAGGACACCTGGCGAGCAGAGGCCCTGAAAGGCAGGGTTGGTGGGAGGACCAGCTCCCAGCCTTACTCATCTTTGTATGGGGAGGTGATGCTAATGTCCCACGCATCTGTCCATCTGTGACTCTGTTAGCTCTGTTCCGAAGCCGTGAAGTAAGTGGTCCCCTCATGACAGGCCAAGTGGCCACCGGCCTCTCTCTCAGCAGCGCTCCATGGCTACTCTTAACGTGGGCCTACACAAGGGGCTCCAGCTGCCCTGCACGGAGAATGCGGGCTCACCTTCCTCTCCTCCTCACCAGCTCACTGGGCTTTTGCAGTGCTAGTCAGCCAACAAGTATTTACAGAGTGTTTACTATGCACCAGCCTAACGGCAAAAGAGAGATATCCGAGCATACTGAAATATTAGATGGGGGTGGGATTAAGGAATGGGACATGTGAGAAGAGAGAGAGAAGTACTCAGGCTCCCTCCAGGAGGGTGTCTCTAAATCATTACAAGGAGGAAGGGAGCTGAAGAAACCTCCCCACCAACCCCAGCCCCTGGGCTTACCCTCCTCCGCCCCTCCCCCACCCCTCCCCGGTACCAGAACTGCCCAGGAATCCAGGCAGGTGTGAAAGAAGCAAACAAAGGTGATAAACGGAACAGTTGTGAGGCCAAGCAGGACAAAATCAGAGCAGCTGGTCCCACTATCTAGTTGGCAAAGGACCACCCAGAAAATCTGGGAGCAATTAGGAGGGAGAAAAAAACAAACAGTGGTGGTGGTGGCGGTGGCTGGGCGCTCTGAAGCTGATGGGAGGCAGAGATCACACAAGTGAGGTGGGACACTGGGACTAGAGGAGCCCCAGTCAGGAGGTGGGGGCGGGGCACACTCACGTTTCATGCGCTGTGGGTAAAATTACGAGGTTGCAAAATTGACAAAGCGATCAGAAAACAGATTTTAAAATGCAGACGGTGGGAGACCACACTTAAACTGTAATTATCTTCCGATATTCACTGGAACATTGAAAAGTGAATTGTGAACAGGATATGTGAGTTTTAAAAATTCTGTTCTTTTTATCAACAGTGAGGAGGGCTCATATCCCCCCGGCCAAAGTGAAGGCTAGCAGCTGACACTCTGCATTCCAGCCACGGGTCAGGCAATATGCCGCGCTCTGCACACTGTTTCATGAGCCCCAGCCTTGCTTCCCCCACATACTACTCTTCTGTTGCGGATGAAGAGACCATCCCACTGTAGGAAATAGCTTGTCCAAGGTCACATGGCTAAGCAACAGCTGAGCCAGAACTGAAACACAGGCTCCAGATCCCTTGGAGCGAATTGCACCAGGGCACATAATCCCACTGGGCACCCCCCCCCCCCCGCCCCGCCACAGGCTGCTCCCTCTGACGGAAACACGCACTCATCACTTCCGTCTGCTCACCTCCTCCAAGCCCTGTTTTCCATCCCATCCCCCATGTGAAGCTCTTCACCTCTCAAGCCAGGTGGCCTCCTAGCTTGCTGCTTCCTCTCAATGCCTCCCTGCTCCCCACCCAATGTCCAGCCCTATTAGCCGGCGGGGTCAGAACCAGACCCTGACCCACATCAGATCAAACATGGCAAAGCGCCTTCCTGTGCCACGTGAGGCGCAAGGTTTTCCTGTCCAACATCGCATAAAAGTTTTAGAATTTGGCTTTGAAATTCTCCTTTGACTTAAAAATTACCCATGATCTCTCAGCAGCTACTGTGTGTGAGTGAGCATTCTTGAGATCTAAGAGGTCCTGGGAGTGGTTTTCAAAGAAGCCAAAACTCCGTGTACTTAATAAACCTAAGTGGTTACTAAAATTGATCTGCATTTTGTAGAGTTTTAAGCCTTTATGAATTTCAATTTGCAGAGGCTTCTCCCTATTTTTAGAGTCTATGAACATTTTGGGGGGCGGTCCAAGGATTTTGTAAGTCCTTGAAAATCTAGTAGGTGCTAAGCACTATGCCTAAAGTATCTAACGGAGAGCGCCGGCCTTGGCTGTGGGCTGCCCAGTGTAATGGTTCTGTATAGACCTGCTTCAGGCCCTTCCGCTGTCCCCATACACTCGTGGCTTTCGGTTATTAAAGACAGTGGTTTTTGTCCTGTTGACAGATTATTTTTTAGAGTGACGAGCACAGCTGCCATGTAACAGATGCTAATGGACTCGCTTGTTAAAAAATGCCATAAACAAATACAAAACCCACAACTTCAGCTACGGACTCGACCACCCCTCTCCTAAAACATCTGCAGTAATTTAAAGCGATATTCCTAATATGTCTCAAAATTCAGATTCTCTTAAAAAGAAATGCGTTGTCTTCATTGCTTTGAAAAATGGTATGAATACACAGAATAAAACAAGACATCCAGGAAGAGTCTCTAGAAGTGTTCAACTTGTAGGTCTCTGTTTCCCTGGCAGGTAGATACAGACTTCCTTCAGAGCATTGGCAGGACAGCTGTACTCCTAATCCTGCAGACATGCCGTGTGTTTAAGACGGCGATGCTCGACTGTTCTTGGGATCAGGTAGACTTTCTTTGGTAGTATATGGGCTTTAACTAAATGCAATCTAATAACATTATAACAAAAATGATTAATCAAAAGCTTTTCTCATACCCAACTTAGAGACAGGGAGGAGGCAGCCGAGGTTCTACCACAAATAAGGGAAGGGAACGATAACATTTGTCTCTCTGAACTAGCCTGGACTTTCACATGATAGTTTTCTCAACCCAAGCAGAAAATCATAATTCATGAAAAGGAAAACAAAAAGGCCCAGGTATACTTGCCATGAACTATATATAACAAAATAGACATGAATAACGGGTGTCATTTGGCACACAAACCTTCATGGTAGATACTCATCCTCTAGTCTAATAACTGGCCCTGGTTTCAAAAGGCCTAGCTTTTAAATACTCTTTGGTAATATAACTAAAACAGAACTTGTCCACGTCAGGGTAGTATTGCTACTATTTCTGTTTTCTACATGTGCATTGTTTTACCCGGGCCCAATAAAAACTCCAGTTTTACCTGGGGACAGACTAGATTTCATGTGACCACGGAGAAAATGTAATTTAAATCTCCCTATGACGGTATTCTTAGAGAATAACCAAAACACTTAAAACAGCAGTTCATGCTCACATGGAAAACAGAGAAGAGAAACAGAAAGCCGGGAAGGAAAGGTAGGGAGAAGGGCCGAGAGGACTGGTGCTCCCCACACACTCTGTCGGAGCTGGCCCACCTCTTTCCATTACTGTCCCGAAGCATCGCCTTCCCCATCACTCTGGACTTCGTCTCCAGCTCCTGTACCTCCTCCAGCAATGTTTTTTTGCAGGTATGCTTGGCCCTGTGTCACAAGGAAAAGACAAAAAGCACATGACACATGAAACTTACACAGCTGTAGAGACGGTCGCTCCCTTTGGGGCCATCTCTGGATGCACTTTGAGGCTGAGGCTGCGACTTTGGACATCACGGAACACTCTTACCGTCCCTGTGTATGGCCAGGGTTCTACTTTCATAACCTGGGAAGCATCCCAAGTTTTGAGGAACACACTTGGACCATGAACCTCCTAAGTTACTCCACAACCCCCAAAGAACACCGCTTGTTGCTGAAAGCCTGGGGATCTGGCTGAGGACCCCCACCATTCTGACCAAAGACCCCGGCTCACGGATGTCTATTTCTAAAGCTTTTCACTGCAGGATCTGGGAACCCAGAGGATGCTTTAAATCCTTCCCCTAGTGGATATATGCAGGTTCCTTGGCCCCGGCCCATGTGATCACAGAGCCCCAGGTGAGCAGTTTGTTCTCTTTTTAGCATGGAAAGAGACACTGTCACAGCAGGAATGGGATTTATAATGCTGGAGTTCACGCTCTGCAGGTCAAACCGTGCATCTGAAATTTAGGGTCAACACAAATATCTGGGCACAGCTTTTCCACCCTTCTCTTGCAGAGACTTACCATTAGGGCCCATATTCGTGGGCCCCCACAGAGTAAAACAACTGAGGGAGTAACGAAAACAAGCTGGCCTCTTGACCACCGCTGAAACCTCAGCCTGGTCCCATTATGCCCCTTGAACTGAAGGAATAGCTGCCTGCACCCTTTTTCTGGTTAAATGAAGAATACCTTACAAGTGTTCAAATAAGCGGCTGATCTAGGGTCTCCCTAAAGTTGAGACTACACACAGAGCTCCTGGTTGGAAAGGATACAGTTGAAGAAAGGCGGTTAGCTGGACACGGGTATGAGACGGGAAAAGAAAAACTCAAGAAGCAAAAAGGCTCCGAGCTTAGCAATATAGGGCAGTTTTCCTTGTTACGAAAAGCTTATCATTCGTTTCAACGTGAACAGATGTGAAGACCCTGTTAAGGACCAGGACTCAAAGACAGAAGATGAACAAACACGGAGCGTCTCTGTACGGAAGGGAGAACTGTGGAACAGGAACATTCGGGAGATGGGAGCTGTTTCAGGGGAATCACATACGCCCGCCCACCCTCCACCTTCAAGGGAAGAAAGTCTGTTAAGATAATGCCCAGTCATCCCCTAACACTCCAAGTTAATCTATAATGGAGTATTAGTCCGAAGACACTGTATATGCGCCTGCCATTCCTTTCCTCCAAAGTAAACACGAGCACTTGGCCGCACAGGTTTTAACACATAATACCTTAATTACACCAAGCCGAGTCCGGGGACTCAGTAGTGATAACATTCCGCAGTTCAAAGCAGAGGCGGTGGAATTTTAATTTAAACAAGAAATGAGAAAACATTTAGCGTTTTGCTGGAGACAGGCAAAAACTTTACACTGTTCCGTATTACTGAATATGCTGCGCCCCCAACTTTCACTTTCATCTCATGGGCTCACGGGGCTAGAATGGTACCAAGACAACCCGAGTCACAAGCCACACTCCAGCAGGATTCACCCCGGATTTCCAGGCCCCAGGAGGACATGCGTGCCAGTCCTGAGGCCGAGTGTGTGCCCTGTTTCAGGGCCCTCCTCGCTCCACCACTGTCCTCCCCTCTTTCCTCTGTCTTCCTCCCCACACAGAGCAAGCAGGGCTCCCCAACCTCTGGAACAGCCCTCAGAGTTCTCTTCTGGGCCTGGTGACAAGGGCATCATCAAGAAATAGGCTAGGGACAGGAAGGCTGGGCCAGTGGGTGCAGGGTCCTGGAAATCTATACCTTAGGCCAAGGGAGAGAGAATCTGGCTCACTGCATCGAAGCTGCTGGTGTGGGCTCATTCATAAAATCACCTCAGAAGGAAATGATCACCAGGCACTGTGCATGTTCTCAGTGGATGAAACTCATCTGTGTCCAGGAGTTACTCAACAATTTCTTAGTATTTCCACAAGGCGAGCTCCCACAGGCTAGCCTGGGAACTTGACCACTATTTGAGAACACTGGGTGGCAATGCTGGGGACGATTCTGTGAGTCTTTCTGTGTGCGGCACTGGGGTAGAAGCAATGTTAGCAGTGCAAAACCACTTTCTCAGCAGCCTTTATCTAATAAAGCCTTAATTAGATAAATGATCCCCCCATCAAAGTCCACCTGTGAAAAGCCAGTCTTTAAGCATTAGCCACTGGCATGCAATTTAGGTCTCACCAGGAGCTGGGGTTTGGCTTGCTCAGCCACAGCTGTGACAGAGTGAGCCCCATTATCCATGAGTGGCTTATCCCCAGTGGTCCAGGGCTGCTCCATCTAACCCGCATCAAGAAACCAGATGACTGCAGAAGGGGCAATGTGGGGCTGCTTGGCCACTGTCAGAGTGCGAGAGCATCGGGGAGCCTCCGGGGACAGCTGTGGGTAACTCCAGGTTAGGAGGGACTTTTAAAATAAGTAGATTGGCTTAGATTTTCATCTTTTTTTTTTTCTGGAAGTTTTCCTCGACTCTTTCTTGTGCATGGAAAAGCAGCAAGTCAGAAGGAGACATTAAATTCTAAATGTGGATAAACATGTAAATGCGGTGTGCTTCACATGAACTTATTGTAGGTAGAAAGTTTTTTTTTACAAAAATATCAAGACTCATTTGTATACAGAAATTTCATATTACCTTTTATTTCCATTTAACTGCCTATCTGGGATTATAATAAGGAAATGAAGTCATTCTGGAATTGCTGAACGTATTGTGTGTTGATGGGTAAAGCATAAGAGATACAGTAGGATAAAAGGAGACCGGTTCCTGTGTTCAGTGGCCTTGAGCTTTATGTTATTTTTGTAAAGCAACTAACGGATTTCTCCTAAATGAGAATAAGTACACGGCAGCTTACCTAAGAATATTGTCATGGGTAAACATTTTGGAAGTGCGTAAGCTAAAGGATGTTAAAAGTTGTTCTGGGCAATTTAAACTTCATGCTCCTCATAAAAATACTCATTAGCCAGGTATCACATATAATCAATCAATTATTTCAGTAAAAGATGTGTTAGTTTGGTCCCTCGTGAAAATTATGGTTGACAGGATAAAAGAGTAGCTACTTTACGGTGTCCAAATCTGACTTAAGATAGTCTAATAATGGATCTTCAAGCAGAAAGCTGACAGACTTCATGGAAAAAATGACTAAATTACCTCATGCTGAGTTTCTTTCTTTCTTTTTTTTTTCTCCTGACTCTGAAGAGTCTAGGTCCTAAAATGCGAGAGAGGGACTGGACAAAGTAAGGGGGGAAATGCAGAAAGAGAGCAGCTCACTTTGCTAAGCGCTTCTAGAAAGACACATGAAAAGGTGGGCCTGCGGGTCTGCTAGGATTTAAAAGCTCTTTCAAAGTAGTTAACCACTAAAATTCAAAACAAGACAAGAGATCTGTAAGACTGGTGCAAGGCTGAGAAACGAACTGAGGATTTTGGAGGGGAGAGGGGTGGGGGGTTGGGTGAGCCTGGTGGTGGGTCTTATGGAGGGCACGTATTGCATGGAGCACTGGGTGGGGTGCATAAACAATGAAACTTGGAACATTGAAAAAATAAATTTAAAAAAAAAAATTGGTCCAAGGCAAGATGAGAAAACGTAACCGTCCCGTGAACTCGGCCCCATGTCGCTGTCATGGCACAGGCCCTTCGCGGCCCCGGGATTCTGGTTCACTTCAAACTCTCCATGGACGTCCAAGGAGAGCCAGAGCACATGATGTTTCAATAAAGAGTTGACAGTTGGAACCAAATGAAGAGTGGCTGTGGACAATCAGGTTCATGTTTTTGTTCAGTGTGCAGGAAGGGAAAAGAGAACACATTCTGGGGAGCGGAAGCTCAGAAAGAGAAATCACAGGTCACCTGAGTGGCTCAGTGGGTTAAAGCCTCTGCCTTTGGCTTGGGTCATGATCCCAGGGTCCTGGGATTGAGCCCCACATCGGGCTCTCTGCTCAGCAGGGAGCATGCTTTCTCCTCTCTCTCTCTCTCTGCCTGCCTCTCTGCCTACTTGTGATCTCTATCTGTCAAATAAATAAATAAAATCTTAAAAAAAAAAAAAAAAGAAAGAAAGAGAAATCACAGTCCTGGACAGTGGCCTCGGCAGAGGTGAGCAACTCTGAGTCTGCTTCCACCTCCCGGAGAAGCCTCTGAAATTTACTGGACCCAACAACATCTATTTCAGGTCGGGAGTATAATATAAGATAAAACCTGGGCCCCATGATCTCAGGGAAAATTCCCAGATAAGCTGGCCAGATGCTTGTCTTTGAGGAGAGTGGAGACTCTAATTTAGACATTAAATGTGTATTACAAATTGAGCATGTACTTTGGGCAAATACTGTCGGGGAAAGCCAATGTAGTCCATTCTCCCTGGCTTCCCTAAATAAAACCAGACAAAAGTACATTTCTGTAAGTGCTTCTGGAATTGAGTAGGAGTCTTCCCAGCTCAGCCCAAAGCTGCTAGAAAAGCCCACTACTCTTGGGAAGGGGCTCTTCTCTGGGCTTGTCCTGGGTAGGAGGCAGCAGGTAGGACAATGCCCAGGGTCTGCCACTGCTGGCCCCTGACCAGCACCTCCTTCGTAGTGCCCCGTCCCTTCTCCTACCTGGCTGGCAAGCTTCTTGCAAAAAGTGACTTTCACTCTTTCCATATGGTGGAGCTGGAGGCATTGTCCTTGGATTTATCCTTGCTAAAATGTAAATGGTGCTAGTTTTATAGTACTAGGGGAAACCAAAAACAAGTCCAGTTTGAAGGAATAATTTGCTTCATTGGTGACTGGTAAGTTTTACTTGGAATGGATTGGAAAAGATCCAGAAGACTGACAGGAGGTAGAGACATTGTAATCTGCAACCACTTTTTGAAAGAGTAGAAAGATACTGCTGCTAAAGTCTCACTTGGCAAATACAGAGACTCAGTAAACATTTTTTTTTTCAGGATGTTAATCAAGATAGTTGAATTAAAATAGGCTGAGAGTAATTCATAGTCACATTCCTATTCTCAATCGCTATAAATTGTAACGTGATCTGATGTAGCCAGTATCATGTTGGATTTACCTAAAACTAACCTGTCATGTAAAATTGAAGAAATTTAGCAAGGAAATATAGCGTGCCACAACTGGGCTATGTGCTACAAGAACAAATAATAGAACTAGCATTTTGTTTCAGTGCATTTATTAGATTAAGAAAACATCTTTCCTGGCTACAATAATTTCATTTTGAAGGATTCCAATTTAGCTGTTTATAGAATATGGTTTTAGCAGATAAAAGGGAAGTATTGGTAAATCAAGGCATTTAATAAGTTAGAATTATTTAATTTTTGCTAATAGTTGCAAAACTTAGTGAAGAGAAAAAAAAAAGGCACCCCAAATATGTGCTATACAATTCTCTCTCTTCCTCACTTGCTCTGCATTAGGCATCACTGGTTGTCAAGATAATGCCAAAATGAAGACTTTTTCAAAAAACATCTTTAACTGTCAGGCAAGAACAATTCTCATTGAGTGTGGGAGGAAGGGGGAGATAAAAATGAAATCTGATGTCTTTTCCTGGAAGGTTTGGATTAAAGTCTCAATTCTCTACCTCAGGGCCCCAAAATAATTATGCTTTGCCCAAAGTAAAACCAATCAAGGAGTCTCAATTTTCAGGGAAAGTTGGCAACTGTTTGTAGGAGGAATCAGCCTACCCCAAACAAAAATCAATATTATCTCTTTTGGAGTCTTCCATCTCTTTCTCGTGGATGAAATTAAAATTAACATTATCTTGGAACTTAGTTGCTTAGCTTACCTTGTGCACAAGATATTTTGGAAACAATGTATTCTGGAACATATAAGCAAATATTGAGCATGAATTATTTCCTACTTAACCTACATTATAATTTCATCTTTGTGATTAATCTTCTCATAGACCTGTACACTGACACTCTAAATAAATTATATTCGAAGGAGTTCTACTGTGAATTATTGGAAAAATGAAGAATACTTCACTCCAAGTTATTTTCTAATTTGAAATGACTTACATATACACAATTTTCATTTAAGTCTAGGATTTAAAGCCAGTTTATATTTGTGACTGCTTAGGCATTAATTTTTTATATAAGGAGAAATGAATTTTGAGTTATGCTTCCTAAATCTGATAGAAAGAATCTGTACTGAGAAACCCTACTTTAAAATCATGTACAAGCTTCATACCTATTGACCTTCACACAGCCTGTGTTAGGACTCCTCTTTGTCTATATTCTCCTATCGAGGTGAAGCACAGGTTAAAAGAAAAAAAGAAAACCACAAGAAACCCAAACCCCCAACATCCTTTACATCTGTTGCTGGCAGGTAGCAGAAGACCTGTTCCTTTAGAATATCCCACAGCATGAAATATCCTATGGTCAGGGTTCATGACAGGTGACTGCAAGGACAGATGAGCAAGACTTAGGGTGACTATGTCACTCTTCACTTACGCTCTCCAGGCTACATCTTCCATTAAACACGCTGTGGGCACCAGAAATAATCCCAGCCAGAAGTGTGCGGAGCTCAGGACCATTGTCGCCTGCAAGAAACAGGAGTGACACGTGTGTTAATACTTGTTCTTTCAAAAGCAGATGTAATTTAATCAACGTGAAACATTCCATGACACAAAAACAACAGAAAGCATTAAATTCAACCACAGTGAAAACATACACCTAAGAAGGACGTCAAAGGGACCTTGCGTAGTGAGCACCTGTTGATCTCCATCAGCTCTTCCCACCTTTTATTTTAAAAAGTGTCACTGTCTCCCTCTGTCTATAAAGTACTTTTATATAGAGGGTCTGGTCAGAATGTTGACATCAAAACCCTCCTTTAGAGAAAGCTAGAGCCAGACTCCTCTATCAGATGAACTTTACTGGGCTCCTCACATCTACTTGGCCTATCCATGAATTCATGTTTCTTCACTGCTCGGTCACTCATGGAAGAAGTACCTTAGTGCAAGACAAGGTGATTCTCAACACCCAGAAGAGGAAAAGGGATGGTTATCATCTTTGCCTTCAAGGAAACTAAAGTTGTAAGTACACACACACTCTATTGTGTGGTATTATCTACAGATTATCCTTGACTTATGATGGGGTCACATCCTAATAAACCCAACATAAACTGAAAATATCCCAAGTCAAAAATGCATTTAATACACCTAGACTGCTAGACATCATATAATTGGGTAAAGCCATCTATTACAAAATGGGCTTTTTGCCGGGGCCCCTGGATGGCTCAGTCAGTCAAGTGTCTGCCTTTGGCTCAGGTCATGAACCCAGCGTCCTGACCCATGTCGGCTCCCTACTCAGCAGGGTGTCTGCTTCTCCCTCTCTCTCTGCTATTCTCCCTGCTCATTCTCTCTCAGATAAATAAATAAAATATTTTTTTAAAAATAGTCTTTTGCCCATTTTATAATATAGTACTGATGTGGAAGACTGCACGGAGGTTCCTCAAAAAATTAAAAATAGAAATACCGTACTGATACAGTAATTTCACTACTGGGTATTTACCCAAAGAAAATAAAACACTAATTTGAAAGGTATATGCACCCTTCTATTTATTTTAGCATTATTTACAATAGTCAAGAAATGGAAGCAACCTAAGTGTTCATCCATAGATGAGTGGAGAAAGAGGATATTGTGTGTATGTACACACCTACACAATCACTCACACATAAGAAATATTACGTGGCCATAAAAAGGAATGAGATTTTTGCCATTTCTGGGCCTAGAAGTTATGCTAAGTGAAATAAGACAGAGCAAAACCAAAGGCCGTAAGTGAAAGCTTACATGTGGAATCTAAAAAAAACAAATGAACAAACAAAAATAGAAAAAAAAATCCATAAATACAGAGAACAAATTGGTGGTTGGCAGAGGGGAGAGTGGGTGGGGGATGGGCAAAACAGTCTAAGGGGAGTGGAAGGTACGGACGCCCAGTGATGGAATGACTAAGTCATGGGGATGAAGTGGACAGCATAGGGAATAGAGTCAATGCTATAGTAACAGTGCAGTACAGTGACACAGGGTAGCTATACTATGAACAGGCTTGTCAAATCACCACGTTGTACACCTAAAAATAACGTAACGTGTGTCACCCATACTTCAATAAAAAAAGAAACAGAAAACAAGACTGAAAATATAATAAAGTGTTGCCGATCTCATGTAATGTATCGAATACTGCACTGAAAGTGACTAACACATGGCTCTCTGGGTGCAGAATGGCAGTCAGTGTGTTGGTGATCTACCCTCGTGGTGATGTGGCTGGCAGGGAGCGGCCAGCCCCCAGCATCATGAGAAAGGATTGTGCCACGTACTGCTAGCCCAGGAAGAGATCCAAATTCAAAATTCCAAGTATGGTTTCTACTGAATGCGTATCACTCTCACGCCGTCATGAAGCAGAACGATCGTGAAGTTGAAAGTCCATCTAATGTCAGGGGCCATCTGGATACTAGACACCATGGAATATGATATGGATCACGATCACATTTTATGGGCTTTCAGAACGCTAGAAAGCTGGTAAGACTTCTTAAAGAAGATAGAATGTGAGATGTGTCCAGAAAGATAAACAGGATTTCCAGAGCTGAAGAGGGGCAGGGGTGGGGGGGTGGGGGGTTGGGGTGGGGGAGAGTAGTTCCAAGAGGAGGGCTGAAGGACAGGCACTGCCTTTGATGAGATTTACTTGTTCCTGGAATGCTGAGTCACAGTCAGTTTCCGGTGGAGGGCTTTAAGAAATAGAGTTGCAAGGCCAAGTTAAATGTCAGGCAAGGAGTTGAAAAGAGAATTTAGGGCAGTAACAGAGGGAGGGATAACTTTGCACTGAAAGAAACAGGGGTGGGGGCGTCTAGAATCCTTGGAGTTTGGTTTCCAGTGAGCACGGCCAGGAGCATGGAGCTGGCAAGCTGGCCTGGAAGAGTGGGCTACTTAGAAAGGGGACCAAAGTGACAGAACAGAACACTTTACATTCCTTGGTTTGCTTTTCTGGACACCTCACCATGTGGTTCTGCTGGAACAGACAGGTTTTGCCAGAACTCATTATGAAGTGGTACAAAGCTTTCCAAGGGTAGGTGGGCAGTGGGGCTGAGGCACATGTAGGGTGGGGGACACTTGAAGGGAGTTGGTAGGGCTGAAAATCAAAGGGGGCTCAGGGTAGCCCTCTTCAAGTGTGAAAGGGTAGGGTTCACCCTGAGCCCAGTGTGGCATACAAGCTTCAACTCTTTCTCTGGTTTCTGTCTTCCGTTCTGGGGGTCCGGCCACACCCACCGAGGTCCTTGTTGGGCTATCTGACTGCACCTGAGCAGGGTTTCTGTCTCTGTGCTTGTCCCCACAGCTTCTCCGCCTGCACCCCAAAACCCATGCCTGACCATGCCCATCTTGTCTCTGAACGCTGGCACATGGCTCAGCGTGGTACTCGAAACTTGACCACGATGACTCTGAGAAGCAATGAGGTCTGGGGCAGAGCCGAACTCTACCCTGGCATTGGACTTGCTTTCATTTTCTAAAACAAGAGTGCTGGTTTTCTGAAAGAGCCATTTTAAACCTCAAAACTATGTGAGTACATTGTGCCCCATTGACTGTATCTCACCAAGTTCGTCCTAAGGAAATGAGAAAAGATCAGAAGTAGCAAGTGTAAGAATATCCACATAGTGCTACTACCAAAGAAAGAAAGAAAGAAACGTCCAAGAACAGGGCTTAAGCTATGGTGGTCCCTACACACAGTGGGCCTCTGTACAGCAATGAGAGTGACTGGGAATCGTATTTGTCGACGTGGAGAAAGGTCATGCTATACTATAGCTAAGGAAACCTCCAGGGCCTGACACCTCTTACAACAGACCTATCACAGCAATGGGGAGAGCAGCAAAACAGCATAATTAGGCCAAATCTCGAAACTGAACTTGAGATGCTATGTCCTGATGCAATCCACTGCAAGTTATCGTGTCTTTAAGTCTTAAGCATTATACATGTATCTATATATTAATATAGATCCTAATTTTTGTGAGTCCTGCTCTAGCATTTCCTTACCTTTCACAGACATGTTCTGGGACTTCAAAAACAATGAGTGGCCCCGGCTTTGGGGGACTTGAGACTACCACCCCCTTTCATATGGGCGTGCTTGCATGTTCAGGAAAAACGCATGGAACGGCACGGCAGAAGGAGTATGATTGCTGACTATTGCTGGCATATCTCTTTGGCCATTTTTTTTAATCTACAGAAAACATGTCTTCCTCACATGAGAGAAACATTTGCTTCAAGCCCACCCTCCATCCCTCAACTCCCTCTGTAAGTCCAGCCTTCCACCGACAGCCTTCTGGCTTCTGGGCGGGGCGGTGTGCGGTGTGAAAAGTTAGTGGTGGGTGATTGACATGGTCACATGATATGGGTTTTTTCAAAAAGCATCCCCTCTGCTCTTGAAAAAGTATATTCAACCTCCAGGAGGATAAAGAAATGTTTGCAGGGGGGGTTATAACTTAAACACACTAAAATGCACAAATCTTAAGGATTTAGTTCAGAGTTGTGACGAATGTCTACATCTTTATAAGTACACCTGTATGTGCCAACAGAATATTCAGCCCCTGCCCAGATTCAGCACTATAGTTATTTTGCCTATTTTCGAATTTGATCTAAATGGGAAAGTACTCATAGTTTTGAATCTGGCTTCATTCACCTAACATGGTGCCTTTGAGATTCATCTATGTTCTCGTGTGTGTCAATAATTCACTTAAAAAAATTTTTTTTTTAAGATTTTATTTATTTATTTGATAGAGATTACAAGTAGGCAGAGAGGCAGGCAGAGAGAGAGGAGGAAGCAGGCTTCCCGCTGAGCAGAGAGCCCGATGCGGGGCTCGATCCCAGGACCCTGGGATCATGACCTGAGCTGAGGCAGAGGCTTAACCCATTGAGCCACCCAGGTGCCCCCCCCCAAATTTTTTTTTGAATAGTATTCTCTCACGTGAATATGTCATAATTTGTCTAGCCAGTCTCCTATGAATGGACATTTGGGTTCCTTCTAGTTTGGGGCTATTATTAAGAATAAGGCTGCTCTCCACATGTTTGTACAAGTCATTTTGTGTGCATATGTTTCTGCTTCTGTGGGGTACACACCTGGAAATGGGGTGGCTCTGTCATATGGAAAGTGCAGGCAGACCTCAGAGATATTGTGGGTTCGGTTCCAGACCACTGCCATAAAGTGAATATTGCAATAAAGCAAGTCAAATGGATTTTTTGGTTTCCCAGTGTATATAAAAGTTAGGTGTACAACTATATTGTAGTCTGTTAAGTGTACAATAGCATTATGTCTTAAAAAACAATGCACATGCCTTAATTTAAAAGTACCTCATTGCTAAGGAATAACTGATTTGAGCTTTCAGCGAGTTGTAATCTTTTTGCTGGCGGAGGGTCCAGCCTCCGTGTCAGTGGCTGCTGACTGACCAGGGTGGAGGACGCTGAAGGCTGGGGCAGGGGGAGGAGTTTCTTAGAGACAACAATGGAGTTTGCGGCACTGAGTCACTCTTCCTCTCATGAACGATTTCTCTGTAGCATGTGATGCTATTTGTTAGCATTTTACTCACAGTAGAACTTCTTTCAGAATTAGAGTCAATCCGGGGCGCCTGGGTGGCTCAGTGGTTAAAGCCGCTGCCTTCGGCTCAGGTCATGATCCCAGCGTCCTGGGATCGAGCCCCGCATCGGGCTCTCTGCTCAGCAGGGAGCCTGCTTCCTCCCTTCTCTCTCTGCCTGCCTCTCTGCCTACTTGTGATCTGTCTGTCAAATAAATAAATAAAATCTTTAAAAAAAAAAAAAAAGAATTAGAGTCAATCCTGTCAAACCCTGCTGCTGCTTTCTCAGCTAAATTGTTGTAAGATTCTAAATCCTTTGTGGTCATTGCAACATTCTTCATGGCATCCTCACCAGGAGCAGATTCCAGCTCAAGAATCCACTTTCCTGGCTCATCCACGACAAGCAGCTCCTTGTCCGTCCAAGTCTGATCATGAGACAGCAGCAGTGCGGGCCCAGTTTCTCACCCCACTTCTAACTCCAGTTCTCTTGCTATTTCTACCACCTCTGCAATGACTGCCTCCGCGGACGCCCTGAACCCCTCCAAGTCCTCCAGGAGGGTGGGAACCAACCTCTCCCAAACTCCAGTGAATGTGGATATTTTGACCTCTTCCCATCAATCATGAATGTTCTTAAAAGCATCTAGAATGTTGAATCCTTTCCAGAAGGTTTTCAATGGACTTTGCTGAGATCTATCAGAGGAATCGGTTTCTATGACAGTGAGAGCTTTTCAAAAATATTTCTTCAATAAATAGACTCGAGAGTTGAAATTATTCCCTGATCTGTGACCCAGAGGCAAAGTAAGCAAATGCTGTTGGGAAAATGGCACCCATAGGCTTGCTCAAGGCAGGGTGGCCACAGACCTTCAGTTTGTAAAAGGCGCAGGATCTGTGAAGCACAAGACGAGGTATGCTTGTATTGATTACCCTTTAAGAAATGGCCCATGTGTCCACTGAGGCAGTTGTATGAGTGATGGATGAGGGATGAGGGATGAGCATTCCTCTTGTTCCACGTCTTCACCACATTTGGTATTGTCAGTCATTTCTATTTGAGTGGTTCACTGTGGTAATGACATTGGGCCTGTGGGGTCTACTCTGACAAACATTATCATCATCACATGGACAACTCAGACAGAAGCCACGGGCCTGGGGGCCTTCCCCAGTGCCTGGCAGGGCAGCTGCGACAAAGTTAAAAGCTCCAGAAAGAAAACTCTGAAGCCAACACAAGCTCCACTCACCACACTCCATCCCCACCCAAGGGAGGGAACTCTTATTTCAGGGCATGTAGAATGGGGTGATTTTTAAAAAATCTGTGGAAAACATTTAAACTCTTATTTACTCCCTACCAGGTAAGGAGACAGCTCCCAATTTTCCCAAACAGGCTGTTTGGGAAAGAGAGAAAGGTGAGGCTTGACATCCCCTGGATTATTAACTTATCCTTTTCCAGCTAGTGGTCATTTTGATTTCCCATTTTGCTCCTTAGCACCCCATTTTAGAGACCACTGATTTCCTGAGGCGGTTTTTTGAATGAGAAGATAATTCTTACCACATAGCACGGGGCCTGGTACACAAAATTAAGGCAAGGAAATAAGCTATCACTGTTCGGAAATGTGGGACTCATGTCCAAAGTGAGGTCAGGTTTAAAACTGGTTGTGTATAATTTTAAAAATATGCGGTCTGTACTCTCTTCTACCTTCGAGAACAAAAGAAGTGACATTCACTGAAGACATGCATGTAGCCTCTGTCTTTTGTGTTTTGGGGCAGTTGTCCTACAGGGGGGCTGGGGAGGGCTGCAGGGACACCATGGTACCAGTTCTGACTCTTCTTCTATAGAGGTGGGCCTGCTGGTTTCCAGAAATTATGCTGTGGGTCTGAGTGTCTGCAGCACAGTGCTTACTTCGTGTGTTTATAGACAATTTCAACAATTACTATTTCTAGATTGTGATTCTCGTGTGGTTGCACAGAAAGGCAAAAGAGTTACTGTGTTGTCACAGAAAGTTATCCATTTTTCTGAGAGAAAAATTGGATACCTCACAGTTACAACTACTGTGGTAATTTGGAATATTAGGTTCAACGTTAAGGCGCAGTATTTAGGACAGATACCAATAAAGATGGCCCATTTCACCTATTCACCATCTGAGTGACAGGCCCCTAGAAGAGAGATGAGTGTCCCTCATCATGATTATGAGTAGCTGGCTCCTGACTCTAGAAGGTTCAGAGACCCAGCGGCTGGCTCCTGGTATAGCTAAAGCTGCCCTCTTGTCCTTACAGAGCCCAGGGCTCTGGAACAGAGAGGGGCTGCTTCACTTCACTCATTCCTTGGCTGCCTGGTGTCAGAATACACACCCTTGTGACACAGCCTATGGGTCACCTGCTCTTCCTACGGTAGAATAAGAATGTGTTTCACTCATTCCTCCTCCCACAGAAGTGTATGAAATCAACGTCTTGAATCAAGAGCTTGGCAGGGGGACTGCTGAGGAAGGGCATCTGAAAGACCAAAGAGAGTGAGCAGCAGGTGTTTCTCGAAAAGCTGAGGGGCTGGGAGGGCTTCTGTGGGGGCCTGGATTGCACGGTCTTCAAGACCACTGTCTGTCAGCTTTGGCTGCCCTAACAGCATGCCAGCGACTGTGGGCATGGACCGCAGACATGTATCCTCAGAGTTCTGGAGGCTGGACATCCGGGATCAGGGTGCCAGAGTGGCTGGCTTCTTGTGAAAGTTCTCTTCCTGGTCCACAGAAGGCTGCCTTCTCACTGTGCTCACGTGACATGTGTATGCGCGTGTGCGTGTGTGCATGCATGCGTGTGTATATGTCTGCATGCACCCATGCAAGGAGGGAGGAGGAGGGAGAGGGAGCAAGCTCTCTGATGTCTCCACTTATGAGGGCACTGCTCCCATCACGAGGGCCCCCACCCCCACCACATGACCTCATCTAAACCTAATCACCTCTCAAAGTCCCCATCTCCAAATACCATCACATGAAGGGTGAGGGCTTCAGTATATGAATTCTAGGGGGCCACAAACATTCAGTCCATAAGAAGCACAGACAGTCCGCCCGGATGCCAATCCCAGATCTGCCACATATTCTTCTTTAACAACGATGCCTGGGTTTCTTCCTTTGTAAAATGGTAAAAATACTTTCTCATTAGGGATTCCCTGAGGCCTAAATGAATTAATAAACGTAAAGCAAGATAAAAAGTGCGTGGCACATGTTAAGTACTAGACACATTCCTGTAACTACCTACTTCCTTGTATGCTATTGAGATAAGCCCAAATCTTACTTGGATATCCTAGAAGTGGACAGTAGTGATGCAAGTGATTCTTCAGTGAGCTTTGAGGGCAAACTGGGTGACGAGATTCTGCTCCAACTGTCGGGTGGTTTACCCACCACTGCTCTCAGGGGGGTGGATGGGTTGAACAGTATGATGCAGAATTCCCAAATTCTATTGCAAATAGGTTCCTCATTGGTGACGAGAGGCAAGTGTTCACAGTGAAAATAGCTAAGCAGTGAAATAGTCAAATTCTACTCTTTCTGTTCAGCTATAAGCACTGCTCATTTGTGCTCACTGCCGACACGGTGCCTTCTATTTTTAACCCATCAAGGTGAACTTCCTATCATGACACCAGGCTGGGCACTTCTCTTATCTCTACAGAACACTACTCAGAGCATGGACTCAGCTGTCGCTCGACAATGATGAAAGATGTCCATTGATAACTTTGTGCCCGAGTAGAAAAAAGAACAGCTGCTAACTGTTCGTGAAAAATGTTCTCCATGTGGGTGCATGTCAGAAGGCTAACTATGGTCCCTGCCTGAGTCCTGTGTCCCAGGAAGCTGGGAAAATTCTCAAGCCAGACTCTGTTAAAGAGCCTAAGCTGCTCCCACGGGGCTGAGGAGTGAGTGAGCTCTCTGCAGTCATAGAGAAGTAAACAGCTATAGAATAAGCAGCCCACAACCATCCTTATCCTTAGCACAGATGGGAAGGAATTCAGAGCTGGAAGATCCTGGAGATCGTGTCAGCCTTTAGGTTTTTCTGTGGGCTCTTTGGTGGCAGGAACCACAACTAAAAACATAAAATCATTGTTTGGGGGGATGATAAAAACTTCTGCCCCAGGAGATGACCTTAAAGGTACATAAGGCCGGCAGCCACTCATGTGGAGTGACAGGAGTAACCTTGGGAAGGAGTGTCTCCTCAGCTTGTGCACTTGAAATCAGCGAAGAGGCAGACAATGGGGACTGCACAATTAATAGACTGCATACACTCTCACACACATATCCTAAACATGAGACATTTTATCTCACTGAAAAGTCCTCATTAATCACTCCTTTGTGCATTTAGAATACTTTTAAAAATGCTAATATGACCTGGAAGATTTGTGTAGTCTAAATTAGAGTAAAACCACAGGATAAATAAGACATATCATCCTAGATCTCCAGTCTCACCTGAAGATTTGAAAAATAGATCATTTCATGTTAAAACCAAGAAAAGAGGATAAGAGGAAGATGGCAGCAGAGCAGGAAGACCCTAGGTTTGTCTCTTCCCACAGACACAACTAGCCAACTATGAAATCATCCTATATACTCCAGAAATCGACGTGAAGACTGGAAGGACAAACTCCACAACTAAAGGCAGAGAAGAGGCCACATCAAAGAAGCTAGAAAGTACAGAGCTATGGCTTGGGAAATAGATTGTGGCCACTGTAATGGGGAGGGATCCATGGTTGCAAAGGACAAGAGACAGACTAGCCGATAGGGGAACAAGCACATGGGGAAAAAGAATCCCCAGAGCAATTGGCTTGGGAAGCTAGAGGGTCTGAATTTCATGAATTCTTGTAATCAACAGGGATTAAAGTTTTGGGTTTTAAAGATCAGCAGGCTTGGTTCTAGGAGAGCTCAGAGGGCACTGTGCTGTTCTCTTGGAGAAAAGGAAGGGCAACAGCCCACAGACATACAGTGTGGAAACAGGGATCTGAAGAGCTCCTGGGGCACACAGTAGGGAGATTACTCACTCATCTTGGAGCACATCCCAGAGAGACAAGCATTCATGGACAGACTGCTCAGAGAACAAAGGAACAGGCCAGTGCCATTTCCTTCCCCTGCCCCTCAGCATAAGCCCAGGGCCACCTGCAGGAATCAGCAGAATGCTGACTCTCACTATACGCTAGTGGAACACCCCCACTCAGTCATGCTCCCTCAGTCCCAGCATGGTGGGGGGGACCTCCCCCGGAAGACTGGCCCAAACCCCTGCCAACACCACATCTTCTGACTAGGGAGTTTTGCAAGGCCTCAGTACCAGGGAGAGTGAGGACAGGCCTCATTTCCCAAGCAGACCAGAACACATCAAGTTAAAACATACCACATTTAGGCCAGGGACTAAGTACTGCCCACAATAAGCAATGAGAGCCTCTGGAGATGACTAGCTCGAAGGAACAAGTGGTCAGGTCACAATAGCAGAGTGCATGCAGCACACACTGGAGACACTTCCAGAAGCACCAGGCCTTGGGGAATAGGGGATACTACACAGCAGGGCACCACAGCATCCTTCTTCATAAAGCCACTATCCTCAAAAACAGGAGACAGAGCCGACTTTCCTAACACAGAGGAAAAGGCACAGAGACTTAGACAAAATGAGAAGAGAGAGGGATTTGTCTCAAACAAAAGAACAAGACAAGGTCACAGGTGGACACCCAAATGCAACAGAAAAAAATAACGAGGCTGATGGAGAATTTAAAGCACTGGGCATGAGAAAAGAATGGAGGACATCAATGAGACAGTTAACACAGACATAAGGAATAACACAGCTGAGAGGAAAGAGGGCTCAATAATGAAATGAGAAACACACTTGATGGAATAAACAGCAGGTGGGAAGAAGCAGAATGATTAATGGCCTACAAGACAGAGTAGTAGAAAGTAAGCAAGCTGAACAAAAGAGAAAAAAAGAATTATGCAAATGAGAATAGACTTACAGAAGTCAGTGACTCCACCAGATGTATTAACATTCATATTATAGGAGTCCCGGAAGAAGAAGAGAGAGAAACCGGCCTAGAGAATTTATTTGAAAAATGGTAACTGAAAACTTCCCTAATCTGTGGAAGAAAACAGATATCCAGATCTAGGAGGCACAGAGAACCACTAACAGAATCAATAAAAGCAGATCCACACTTTTGGATGGATTACAAATGTAATTAATTTGGATTAATTATAATATGTCTCACATATTGTAATTAAAGACATATTGTAATTAAAATGGCAAAATATGGTGATAAATATTAAATGCTCCAAGAAGACAGTTATCAGCAGATTTTTCAACAGAAACTTTGCAAGCTAAAAGTGGCATGATATATATTCAGAGTAGTGAGTAGGAAAAACTTGTAGCCAAGAATAATCAATCCAGCCAGGCTATCATTCAGAATAGAAGGAGAGATAAAAGAGTTTGCCAGACAAATAGAAACTAAAGGAGTTCATGACCATTAAACCAGCCTTGCATGAAATACTAAAAGGGGTCTCTCTGAGTGGAAACGAAAGGCCAAAAACCACAGTGTGAAGGTAGGAAACACAAAAGCAGTACAAATGAGTATTTCTGTAAAAAAACAGTCAAGGAACTCACCAAATAAAAGGATATAAAATATGACACCATATACCTAAGATGTGGGGAGGACAGGAGTAAAGAATGGGTTCAAACTCAAATGACCATCAAGTTAATATAGGCTGCTATGTGCAGAAGATGCTATATACGAACCTAATGGTAACCACAAATCAAAATCCACTAGTAAATATGCAAAGAATAAAGAGAAAGAAATCCAAAAATATCACTAAAGAATTTCAGCAAACTATGAAAGAGAGAAAGGACAGACCAGAGAAAAATCTTCAGAAACACTCACGAAACCAGCAATAAAATGGCAATAAATACATATCAATAATTACTCTGAATGCAAACAGACAAACACTCCAATCGAAAGACACAGGATGTCAGAATGGATTAAAAAAAAAAGAGCCATCTATATGCTGCCTACAAGAGACTCACTTCAGACCTACAGACACCTGCAGTCTGAAAGCAGGGAAATGGAGAAACATCTATCATGCCAATGAATTATCAAAAGAAATCAGAGTAGCAAAAATAACATGGGACAAAATAGACTTTAAAACAAAGACTATAACAGGAGACAAAGAAAGACATTATATAATAATAAAGGGAAAAATCCAACAAGAAGATATAACAATTATAAATATTTATGCTCCCAACATAGGAGCACCCAAATGTATAAAGCTATTAAAAACAAACACAAAGGAACTAATTGATAATGCTACAATATTAGTAGGGGACTTTAACCTCCACTTACATCAAGGGACAGATCATTTAAACAGAAAATCAACAAGGAAACCATGGCTTTGAATGACAGTCTAGACCAGATGGATTTAACAGATATATTCAGAACATTCAACCCCAAACAGCAGATTACACATTCTTTTCAAATACACATGGAACATTCTCTAGAACAGATCACATGTTAGCCCACAAAACAATTCTCAACAAATTCAGGAAGATCAAAGTCATACCATGTACCTTTTTTGACCACAACACTATGAGCCTAAAAGTCAACAAGAAAAGCTCTGGAAAGACCACAAGTACACAGAGGTTAAATAACATGCTACCAAACAGTGAATGGGTCAACCAGGAAATAAAAGAAAAAATTAAAATGTACACAGAAGCAAATGAAAATGGAAACAAAAACATAATGATCCCAAACCTTTGGGATGCAGCAAAAGCAGTTCTAAGAGGGAAGTTTATAGCAATGCAGGCCTACCTGAAGAAGCAAGAAAAATCTCGAATAACCTAACTTTATGCTTAAAGGAGCTAGAAAAAGAATAAATGAAACCTTAAACCCGCAGAAAGGAAATAATAAAGATTACAGCAGAAATAAATGATACAGAAAATAAAACCAAGAACATTTTTTGCAATAAATGTGAATGACTCTTTCCCCCAAAACCAGACTCTTCAGATCAGTATGATATTTGAGATGCAATGCCACAGGATACATCCCCAGGCTTCCCTGGGGGGATGCTTGTCTTCTCTTTCCTCCACTGTCAGGGGTGTTCCATGAACAAGTTTCAGGAAAGTGTAGTGAACAGTCACAAAAGCATGTCTGGGTTTGAAAATAATTTGTACATTAGATGGCCAATCAGCAGACATAGGACATTCCCAGGAGCCGTAAGTAGGAGCTTACTAGGGGTGGAAGCAGGGGTGGGGGCAGATATGGAAAGCCCTTGATTCACCAAGCTTTAACTATATCACACTTTTGCTCAGATCCAGGCTTTGGAAGGCTCTTGATCACTGCAGTGGATCAAGGTTTCTCTGCTTCCTACCCTGCTGGGATAGTCCTTGGGGTGTTTCTCAATCTATATCCCAGAATAGAGATCCATGACCAAAAAGATTCTCTGGAGGAGAGCAATAACTCCTTGGTATACAGACACTGTGCTCCATTGCCTCACAAAGTCACAATGAACATTTACCAAGACACTGGAGTTCTAGAACCCAGTGTCGTGGCCTTGGGCTAACGCCTTACTGCTCCTGCAGGGATCTTCCCTGCCACTGAATATGGTTGTGAAGAATGAGGGCTTTGGATTCAGAGGGACCTGGGATATGCCTCTAAGCTTCAGACCATGACACTTACGCGGGGTTGATTAACGTCTCTGTGCCTCAGTTTCCTCCACTGTAGAACCAAGAGGGCAGCAGGACCTCCCTCCCAGGGCTGTCGTGCCCGGTATTCTGTGTTCATCTACATTTCATTTCACCTAAATCCCTGAGAAGTCCCGGGCTTACCCTTTAAAATTAAGTATGGACGTCTTCCTTCCTTCAGCTCTGCCTTGTTTCCCCCACCGCCAAACATGTGCACAGTGTCTTGTGCTGATCCTGAAGCAGCTCTGACTGTAAAAATGACCCAAGGTGGAGCAAATGAGCTCAGTGGCTGGTGCATGGCACCCGGTCGTCGGAGCCCCTGCCAGCTGGCCTCGGTCCCCCCTAGGCTGGCCTTCTCACAGCACAACAATCCGGGGACCCCTCGATGAGACATTTTCTCCAATGTTTTCTTTAACTCTGACAACTGCAACTGAAATTTAGCAGCAGCGTGTAGCCCCTCAGGGACGCCTTCTACATATTTCTCTTCTTTCTCCTTCACTCTTGTTGTTACTTTTTACCGCTCCTCCACACTGTAGTTCAGATTTCCTTTTTTTTTTTTTAATAGAAAAAAAAAGTTCTGGAGGAAGCGGGGGAGAGGGAGACTTGATTTAATCAAGTTTTCTTGGTAAGCAAATGAGTATTCCAAAATACCCATCCCAGTATCAAATTAAGAAATTAAAGTAATGCAGGGCACCTGGGTGGCTCAGATGGTTGGGCATCTGCCTTCGGCTCAGGTCATGGTCTCGGGGTCCTGGGATCGAGCCCCACATGGGGCTCCCAGGTTGGCAAGAAGCCTGCTTCCCTCCCTGCTCTCTGCCTGCCTCTGCCTACTTGGGATCTCTGTCTGTCAAGTAAATAAATAAAATCTTAAAAAAAAAAAGAAATTAAAATAATGCTTTCTACCCTTCTGGTAGATTTCTTTCACAAAACTATGAGCCTCACAGCAACACCTGACCTGCCTGCCTTCCTCAGCAGTTTCTGAGCTGTGTCATTCTGTGTCAACCTCTTCGTTACTCACAAGAGACCCAAAGAGGAAGGGAGCAGACTCCTCTAAGGCTACAGCCACAGGCTTCTACACACATGGACATAGTGCAGAGCATTTGGTTAAACTCTGTGTTCAACTCTGACACGTCGTGACAGTGCTGGCTGCCCTTCCATGCTCACGGGTACAATCTGCAATACTTGCAAACTCCCAGCAAGGGCATTCCACACACTATAAAGGTATATTATTACTGTAAAACCAGCCCTCATGTCTTCCCAACCCTTCCCTAGCATTTTCTATCTTCCTTAAAGACACCACTGGCCTTGAGCCCAAGTGGGAGATGGGCCTTTATTTGAGCTTCTACTCTCTTCCACGGAACATCTCTTCCTGGGTACTCCCATGTATGTTATTTCTAAGCCCCACAAAAGCACCTGCAAGAGAGAAACTAATTGTTTCCATTTTATAGATGACGCAACTAAGACTCAGTGGTTAAGCGACCAGTTCTGGGTCACATGTAAAGGATCTGAGTTGGAATTTGAACCCAGGTCTCTCTGACTCTAGAGCCAGGGGGCCTACCTGTCCCAAGGAACGAGAACCATATTCTTAACAGACAATGGCTGTGCTGTCTACTTGTAATGGACTTGTATTTTATTATGATCTGTTTGTATTTCAGTAACTTTCCTTTTAATTAATTACAAGACTTTATGTTTGTATAATCCAGCTTCCATTTTTAGCTCAGAAATTCTAGTCTGACTTTACATAAATCCATTCTTTCATTACATTTCTGACCCTTACCTTTTTCTATTCTGCTTGAAATGAAATGTTTTTAAAATGATATATTTATCTCCCCGAGATTAAGAGTCTCTTATGGTTTGTCTCCCTCCCTGGTCATTTTTCATCTCATTTTCTTCCCTCCCTACCTAAGAGACTCTTAATCTCAGGGAATAAACTGAGGGTTACTGGGGGTGTGGGGGGTAGGGATGGGGTGGCTGGGTGATGGACATTGGGGAGGGTATATACTATGGTGAGCGCTGTGAAATGTGTAGGCCTGATGGTTCACAGACCTGTACCCCTGAGGCAAATAATACATTATATGTTAATTTTAAAAAGATAAATAAAAATAAAAAATAAGATGATACATTAACATAATGTAGTTATAATTGAAGTATTTCACGGGAATGTTGTCATTTCCCCAGCACAGAGCAGCTGTGCTGAGCAAGGCGTGATGTGTCTTCACTCAATAAAGCATAGGCTACCACGTCTTGGTGCTAATAAACAACATGGTGCCTGTCTGCTAATGGACGGCCCACAATCTATTACACAGGCCGCAGGAGCCTGGCTGACTCCGTCAGGGGAGCACACGATTCTTGATCTCAGGTTGTGAGTTCGAGGCCCGCACTGGGTGTAGAGATTACTTAAAACAAACACACAATAAAAAGGCTGAAGGATCTGTTGGGATTTCATGGTTTCTCATGATTTCTCAGTAGGACAAGTCTTATGAATTGATACCCATGAAGCAAAAATAATACCTTGGCCTTCAAAGCATCCCAGAGGGCATCGAAAGATTAGGAAATAATCACTTTCATAAAACGGAAGTAATATGAGTGAGGAGAGGAGGCCTCCAGTTGATGGCCCAGCAGGTCTTTAGAGATTTCTGGCTTAACTATACCGACGGTCTTATGGCTCTGCGGCTCCACAGAGATAGTCTCCAGTACAGGGATCGCAGAGCATCCCAGATGTGCTCTGTGTTCAAACCTATTTGCTTGGACACACATGCTCATGTTCCTGTAAGTCTGGGTGGCAGGGTCTCCCCAGCCCCACTCTGCTCAGACCCTGCCCAAGAGGCAACACGACAGAGGCTGGACGTGAAGAATCCCACAGTACTGGGATTCTGGAGAACTAGACAGTACTGGAGAACTAGAGACCAAATGGTTGAGCATCCTGTGCATCAGCAGGGCAGTGTGGGGGACAGGAGGGGTGAGCATGAAGGGTGGAGGGATGGGGAGGGTGTGGGAACGGCTGACCAGGGTGTGGCCCTCCTTATTGTGCTGCCAGTAGTCCCTGTTTTCCACCACATGCACACATAGCTCCCAGGGTGACAAGCAAAACTTTTAAAAACTTGTAGAAGAAAATGTCGAAGAATACCCTTACGACCTTGACTAGCTTTGAGAAAATTTGATACAAAACAGCAGAAACCATGAAGGAAAGAGATAAGTTTGACTGCATTACCACAAAAGCTTCACATTAAAAGACACTAGTTTCAAGAAAAGCCACGGATTGAGAGATTCCTAGTGCACATTCCATTCTTGGCTATATACTCCAGGGAAACTCACACGGGTCCACAGATATGGACAGGAAAAGTTTGCTGTAGTACTTTCGGTAAAGGAAAAAAAAGGCACTTAAATGTTTATCAATAGGAGAATAAATAAATTTTGGCATATTTACATAACTGTAAAGAGCATTAAAATAAGTGAACTACAATTATTTCACTATGAGTAAACATCAAAAGCAGTTTTGAAAGAAACCCCAAAACAGGGTGCCTGGGTGGCTCAGAGGGTTAAGCCTCTGCCTTCAGCTCAGGTCATGATCTCAGGGTCCTGGGATCGAGCCCCACATCGGGCTCTCTGCTCAGCGGGGGGCCTGCTTCTTCCTCTCTCTCTGCCTGCCTGCTTGTGATCTCTCTCTCTCTGTCAAATAGATAAATAAAATCTTTTAATTAAAAAAAAAAAAAAGAAAGAAAGAAACCCCCAAACAACCCAGTGTTGAAGAGAAGGATCTATATGACACAATCTGTATAAGGTTTCAAAACCCTGCACAACTCAACACTGTGTATTGTTTATATGTGCATGAAAATAGTTTATATGTGCATGAAAATAGTAAGAAGTCACGAGAGTATTTCTAGCTCAAGGTGAACAAGATTGGGAGGGACAATCTTGGGAGGGCCACCAGGGTCCTCAACAATATGGTTAACATTTTATCTTTCAAAAAGAGATGAAGCAAGTGCATGTTAATATTTAAGTAGGCTGGGTATTGGATTCCGTGATTTGTCCCTGCACAGGCAAGTCGTCACAATGTTGAGAAATTCCATTTTTAGGCCACAGGGGCAGCAGCATACGATGCAGCTGAGTGTAGCCCGGTACCAAGTGTTAGATTCAAAGGCGGGTGAGGGGCGTTGGCCAGGTATGAATTCACAAAGTTCATTTCCACATGTGATGCTGCGAGGATGTTCCCCACATGGGGAGCTAGAGGCACCGGCTTGTCCTCCAGCAGATTCTGGTTGGCAGAGGAGGAGAAGATAGATCTGTTGAAGGCAAAGTAGTCTATAAGAGGTATGCTGGTGTGGGGTTCAGTGGGATTCTATTTAGTTGCAAGGAATGAGAAGCCCTCCCACCAGAAGAGCTGGAACAAAGACCCAAGTTGGGAGTGATGGGAGCATACTCTGCAAGAAAAAAATGTGCTTGGGTTTTGGCCATGTGTAGGGAGGCAGCCTGAATGTCGGCCTGGGGAGTTTAGATTTAATTCCGAAGACAAGAAAAAGCCACAGAAGGTGTTTGGAACAGGTATCATGAATCAAGACACTAGTTTATGGGAGCCATCAAAGTGAGGGCAGAACCTAGAAGGCCAAAACAGGGCCAGGGAGACAAAGGAGAAGTAGCCAGGGAGACAAAGGAGAGCCTCCAAGGGTAGGAGGCACAACAGAGGAGGTGGAAGCTTCTGGAGTGAGGGGAAGCAGCAGGAGCCAGCAAGGAAGGGGAAGATGGACCAAAGGGGAGACTGACTGGCTCTAACTGGTTTGGGAGGGAGGCTGAGGAAATGAGGCTGTGCAGCTTATAGTAAGATTAACACATGGACACTGACAAGGATGGCCATGACAATGACAGAAGACCTACAGTGACTCTGTGCTTGCTGTGTGCCCAGCAGGGGCTTCAGCCCTCTCTACAAAGTGGTGCATTCCATCTGGCAGCAACCCTGTCAGGGAGGCACTATTATCATTCCTGTCTTACATGTGAGGTAATCAGCTGAGAAAAGTCACATCCCCCAGCCAAGGTCATGCAGCATGAGAGAGCCACAGTTTGAACCCAGCCATCTGACCCCAGAGCCCAAACTCTGTTGCAAGAGAGGTGGGCAAGTCTTATGTATTGAGGTGTCCCTTGCACCCCGTGATGGGCAAACCCTACCACTTCTGGGTAGCAAGAAGACTGCAGAAACTGATAGGAAATGACCTCCGTCTCTGTGAGCAGAAGGTGGAGTCATATGTATAGAACAGAGCAGTCCGGGGCTACAGAGGAATAAGAAACCTTAGAAGATGCTGCTTGGAGAATGGGAATTCAGAGAAACAGGTCTTACAATACCAATGAGGGTCAACTGTTAGCATAAATAGATGAATTTGATGAGGATACAAATCATCTGACTTTCTCTAAAACCACTGAAAACCCCAAGAGCACAGAGCTAAGCAAGCAGATGAGGGGAGGGACAAGCGGAACTATCAGAACAAAAGAGGGCACAGGAATTAAGGACAGGAAAGTAAAATCACTTCAATAATTGATTTTGGAGCTCAGTTGGGAAAAAGAAAGATGAAGGCTGGGAGATGGGTAAGAGGACATTCATAGAGTATTTACTGGACATCAACTACAAGATCGAGAGATTGATAATGACAGTGAAGGTGGACAGCAGGGTCAGTGGGAATGAGGGCCCAGGGGTGGTAGAAGAACAAGGACTTGCTGTGAGCCCAGGGGAATCAGATGCTAAGATCTTGTAGAAGACAGATTTCAGTGACCGGGTCATGGAGGTGTACCAAGGACAAGGAAAGGGAAGGTGGCCACGGAGAACCTCCCAGGCATCAAGGAGGTCAAAGGATTATGAAGACCTGATAAACAGAAGAATAATCTACGTTAAGTAGAATACTTCCCAATGATGGAGCCAAAGTCGGGAGTGAAAAATCAGGGTGTAGCTATGATGAAGGTAGAAGATGCTAGAAGGAGATGCATGAAGGGGAAGAGAAATGGCCTGTACAATGCTCCAGGAAGTAGTGTGTGGACTCCTCCATCCTGGTCCTATGTTTGAAGGGAGCTATGTCCTGGGATATACAGCATATGAGTTGACTGGAACTCTTTAAAAAGGCAAACAAAGGGGGAAAATAAAAAGCAAAAGCAAACAACAACTAGATTGGTAGGTTGGAGGCTTTAAAAGGAGAACACTGTATTTTAGTTCCTGTAATGATCCCAGTAAGAGACGAGGTTTATCAAGAAGAAAAATGGATGGTAATTGGGTCAAAACATACAGGTAAAAGGAGTATATTGGATTTCGAGCAGTGTACATGAGGCAAGCAAAAGGAAAGGAGAAATGAGAGTGGAGACACGTTAAATCCAATCTGTTATCTTGGGAATGTACTATAGACTTCCTTCCACGTACCCAGGACACTCATGACTTCTTTACAAATGTTAAGAAATGCGTGTATCTTCCCACTGCCTTTGGTGAACAACTGGACTTTGGATCAAAGCCTTACTCCTCCTCCCCTCTCCTCTAAGGCGCATGACCGGACCAGGCTTCAGTGCTCCTGGGTGACTTGTGAAAGGAGCAGGCAATCCATTACGTGTCCTGTTTGCACCTTTGTTCCCATTACAACTGTAATTCAGACGAAACACACACACACGCCTGCATGTTTAGGCGTGAAAGTTAACACCATATACAGTAATATGAAATACTACATATGTGCACTGGGGTTAATTTACAGTTACTGCGGGATCCATAACTTTGTAATTTCCTGGCTTTGGTCTGTATAGTTTTTCAGACTCGACGTTTTATTAACTTTTTCTTTAAACCAGCTATCTGTCTTTTGGCTGGTATTCCCCAGCGTATTAGCTCGCATATTTCCAAGCTGAATATCATGTTGTAAAAGTCTGTCTATTTCCCCTCATCTCTCTCAGTCTATCTGTATTTTTTTACATCTAACCTCCTGGGTCTTTGCCTTTTTTGGCTCTGTGAATTTAATTAATGTACTTTTGACTTTCTTTACCAGGTCACTGTTGAAAATTTACATAAAACAGATCCAACTTTTTTTTCACCATACCCTAATAGATGCACTTCAGCTACATTTTCCTTTCCCATATATCTCAATTTATCTTTTCAATACAGCTTCCCTCACTTAAGAATTCTTTGACGCACTCAAACTTGAATACTTTGATTGTTCTTCCTACAGATAGCCTGGTATATTTGTGGCATTGTCCCATGTTAAAGCCGGGTTGATATGTAAATAACATTTGACATCATAATGCTCTTCATAAAATCACCCAGCCCTTCTTTTTGTCTTTGTCCTTTTTAATATTAAGTGTCTTAATATTAAGTGTCTGAGGGATTTCTTTCCTTTTATAGAATTGTTTCTTGTATTTCTCTTGATTTGGGAGAAATGGCAATATTTTCAGAGCAGAGACAAAATATAGGTATTAGCCTTCTTCCCCATTTTCTCAAAAACAAAACCAATGAGGTTACTTTGAGCTGCTATTAAAAACAAACAAAGAGCCCTCCTAGCTGACTGAATGAACAAATTCCAATGCATTTGAGATTTTGATTCTTAGAATGTTAAACTGTAAGGATCCATTATGTTTTTCCTCATATGTCTGCTTGCTTATTCACTATGGCACTTAATGCCAATGATACACAAATTTATGTCTCTTTTATCTCTTTTTTCTTTAAACACATTCACTAGTAAGCTATTGCCAGTTTCTTTGTTCTCCATGTTAACAATGAGCTTTCTTGCTAGCAGAAACATTTTTATGTTTACATCCAGAGAAAGCAACATATATGCTATATTCTTGGAAAAGACAAAAAACTCAAATCAACTCTAAGGCAGTAACAGCAAACTTCCATTTTGCCTGTAATTCTTACTGCTGGTATTCTTAACAGGTTGTAAATAAGCTGGCAACGAAATCAATAAAAGAAAATGCTGAAGTCTATTCTTCTTAGAAACCTATTTAAATACTTCACCTGATATCTAATTTTTTCTTTGATGACCCTTACTGGTTGAAACAATTCTAATTTCATCATCACTTTCGTTTTGGTTCTTTAAACCATCTAATTTTTTAACCAATAAGCACACAGACTGAAATGTACCAACAATTCCAATTGGATTGCCAGAAGAAGGATCAAACTGAATTAATCTATGGAATGCTCTCCGGAAACACTTAAGAAAAAAGGGAGTTACCTTTGGTTAGCTTTCTACAGAGCACTACTACAGTAAGATCTGAGGATCACAGTGCTCTGCAGAGCAGACACAAAAAATGTCATAACCAGGGCGCCTGAGTGGCGCAGTGGGTTAAAGCCTCTGCCTTCAGCTCAAGTCATGATCTCAGGGTCCTGGAATCGAGCCCCGCTTCGGGCTCTCTGCTCGGTGGGGAGCCTGCTTCCCCCTCTCTCTCTGCCTGCCTCTCTGCCTACTTGTGATCTCTGTCAAATAAATAAATAAAAAATCTTTAAAAAAAATGTCATAACCTACAGCCTTCCTTGGTTTGGGCCTCTGACTCAGAGGGTGTTGGACAGTGAGCTGAGCATCAGACATTGGTGGGGTCTGCTAGACATAGGAACTCCAGGGCAGCTAGAAATGGCCAGGAAGAAACAGCTTCGTGTTATCTGGGGATAAATGGAGCCCAGCCTTGAAGGAATTTTCCTGGAAGGTGGGGTGGGATGGGGGTGATGGGGGCAACCGACCTCCCGGCACTCTACAGACCGTCTTCTGATGCTTTACCGTGGGATCCAGGAGAGGATCCTACTCTGACACTTCAGTGTCATGATCCCACTAAGTAATTCATAGATGAGAACGTAAACGAAAATTTGTGGGGTTAGGATCCCTCCCTTCTCCGTTTAAAGATGATTTATTATTTTTCTTTTAATTAAAGGACCCCAGGAAAACATTTGTTTTGAGTCCTGATACTCGGGCCCACCAAGGCTTATTTCATAGAACTTCTCACTGCAGGTTCAGCAGGTCCTGTCTGCGTCTCCACGATGAATTACTTCCATGGACACTCGGGCCCACAGCCTCCCCGAATCCTTCCTCATAATCCCCAACATCTGTTCTATGTCCAGCACTGACCAACGTGGGAATCGGCAAGTATTGGCTGTCAGCATCGACACAGATGAGCAAACATGCTCGCAGGGCGTCAGCTGGCCCTGTGATTTCAGCTGAACACGCCGGACATAAGCTAGGCTCCAGTTTAAACCATTTGTGACACAGAGGAAACACCTGTTTAGAAGTCATCCAGAATAAATGGTGTTGAGTAATTTGAGGGGTTGAGGTTGACAGCAGCAGTTCAGACTGTCGAGCTCTGGGTACTTGGTGCGTTATATACCCCAGATCCCTGTGGTTGAGGCTAACATGTGCTTCTCCAGTGTTCAGAGTAAGGATGGTCCATTTAGAGTTGGGCTGAATCTAACTTCTTTTTGGGTGACACACAGAATTTTATGAAATCCGTAGCTTTAATCTCAACCAAATGTCCCCTATTACCTTAGTTTGGATTCAAGCCTAATACCTATCATTAAAAAAAATAAATAAATAGAACATAGTGTGCTGTTTTTAATAGAATGCTTCATTTATTTGGGGAGAACAATATGACCCAAAGGAAAACTGGATCTTTGTGTATTAGTGAATTACACCATATGGTGAGCCATGCCTTCCTTTCTACTGAATCAACTGCTCAGCTGGGGAAACTGACCAAACTCACTCAGGTATGATTATCAGTAGAGACATTCTATTTATTTTGGTGTTGCTTTGTTCCACAGGTCTGCAGGGTGGAATAACAAAGAACATGAAACAAAAAGAAAAATAAGGCAACACAATTTAACATGAAATACCAAATGAGACAACATGTCTTTCAGATACTCAACCTGCCTGAACTCACTGCCTAACTCACTAATATGGTGAGTTTCATGATTAAGTAACAATCTCCTTGAGTCTAAGTTTGCCTGCCTACAAAATGGGGCGATCTTATTCTTGCAGGGCGGTTGTTGAGCATCCCAAAACACATGTAAATAGCCTAGGATAGTAATAGTCCTTGGCACTGGAACTTTTAGTACACTGCAAACTTTGGCAAAATCTAACTCTCTAGCATGGAATGTGAGGATGTTCACCGTCTGGCCCTTGTCTATCATCAAGATCTTGCTCTTGACCTTCCATCACCAGAACCCTGCACTCTGGCCATGCTGAACTGTCTGCATGTCTCCCAAGCCTCAATATTCTTTTTTCTTTTTCTTGACCTTTGCCAATCTTGTTCTTTGCCTAGCTCACAATGCCCCATTCTGCCATTACTCTCTGACTTTGAGAATTCTCCTTCCCCCCTCAAGATTCAGTTCAAATATCACTTCCTCAGCTTCTCCAGGCAGGACTATACACTTCCTCCCCAGTGTCGCTCCCTAATGATAATAATTCTACTACCACCAATTTTTTACATGGCTACCATCTGTCAAACACTGGCCTACTAGTAACTTGCCCTCCTCTCATTTAATACACTTGGATGGCCCTATTAAAAATCACATTATCCTCCATCTTACAGATGTGGGAGTTTGGTTCAGAGAGGTCACATGCTCTTCCCAAGGTCACGCTCCTGGCCAGAGGCCAGACCACACTTTGCTCCAGGTCCGTCGACCCTGGAGTGCCTGCTCTTCCCACTATGCCCTGTGATACTGCATTAGGTGCAATGTTCTGCTTCTTTGTTTACCCATCTTCATTAGACTGAAAGCCTCCTGATGGTAGGGATGTGTTCTATCCCTCTGAGCTGCTGGTTTGTCCCAGGGAGCCTCTTATTAACAGATCCGCTAAACACAGTGAAGGGGAACCCACTTTCTACACAGGCTATCTATTTATACTATACATCTGATACTGCCTGCTCTATTCGGGTAGAAACATTTGGAAAGGAAGTTAAAACCTCACATGTGAGAACCACCCAGGGAACACTTGTTTGTAAATCTTTAGCAAGGGACATTAAATGTTTTTGTCTGGATTCTTAAGGGTTCTTCGATCAACATCAGGTAAACCTTCCCTCTTGCAGGCTTTCCAGCAGTGAGATATCAGGGTCGGCTCTCAGCACATGGGTCTGTTTTCAGCTGTTAACTCGAAGTCTACGCTCTATGAAGTGCAGCGTGCCCACAGTCAGGCCAGCCTGCCCCAGCCCCAGGAGATTTGGCTGCCGGCCTTTATGGAGAAGGCCATCGTCCTGGCAATAAATGCCCCTGGAGACCTGACTCTGAATGGTGTCTTCAGAGTGAGAGTCCCATAGTTTAAGGACCAAGTGGCTCAGGTTTGACTTACTGTAGTAGTGATTGCTGGGAGAGCGGGTCACATGACAGACGCTCTATTGACCGCAGCTATATGTGCCATCTGTCATGTGACCTCCGAGGCTTCTCAGACCAGGCTTGTTGATAGCACAGAGGCAGGGTCTAGCTACTCCATGCCTCTGGGAGGGGCCTATGTGCACAACACTTCCCAGCTTCCCTCTAGCACTGGTTGTAGCTAATGGAGATGTGTCTGTCTATGTCCCGGGATAGTTGTGATAATTGTTGCCATTTACTGAACCCTCATCCTGAGCCAGGCATGGTGCTAAGTGCATTACCATGAACTATCTTATCGAATTAACACAGTCAACAGTAAATACTGTACAGGTTCCACCACCAGGGTCTCCCTTTTGTAGATGATATAAAAACACAGGAAGAGATCAGGTGACTTGTCCAAGGCCACACAGACAGGAAGTGGTCTGGCGGGGAGATCCTGTGCTCTGAACTGCCACGCTGCACTGCCTCTCAGGCAATCCGGGGTCTCATTGAAGCAAAGACCGCCAGTGCAAAGCAGGAAAGGGATCCGAGAACACGACTGCCAAACCAGGCAGGAAAACTGGGCTGGCCCTGCCATGTAATCTGGTATCAGGGGAAGAAGCTGAGTAAACAGAAGTCAGGGCAGGAGCTCATGTATGGCTCACAATAACGCACTGGTAATGGGAAACCTAAATAAGAAGATAAAAAGTGAAATTGTGGGGGCATTAAATATGGTTCTTTTCAGGTCTAAACCCCATGACTGACTTCCCCAGCAGGCTTTGAGCAATCAAAACACCCAGGACAAATCCCATAAGCATACCTAATTGAATAATCTAGATTCTGTTTGCTTGGGTTTTTGAAGCATCAAAACAGTTCCTTTATATGCTGACTTTGGCTCCCCTGCAGTTTTAATTAAGCCTCCCAAGGCTCCCAAGCATATTAAAGTGAGGCGGAAAGAAAACCTGCGGCCTTTGATGCCAATGACCACAAGGTGCAAGAATTCTGGTTTGATCTGTGCTAGGGCGGCTAGGGCTGATGCTCAGAGCCGACCCAAAGGGAGAATTCTCAGTTTATTTTCCTTTGTGGGGAGGGGGCGGTGATTACTCAAGTGATGAAAAGGTTTCTTTCTTGTGGGGAGCTGCAACAAAACAGGCACCAGGGAATCCCCAGGCAGACGGGCAGTTCTGCTCTGACCAATCCCAAGGCACCGGGGATGGGCACTCTTCTGGCGAGGACCACACTGGGGCTTCTCCCTTGTCGGGCCTCTCTGAGATCCATGTTTAGCACATCTGCTCAGTCAGCTGCACCCATAGACTTTAGTGCTTTTATTCCTGCTTTAGGGGAATGAAGTCACATCATGCCCACCCCTTCTGGGTAAGTTTATGACAAAACCCTAAGCTCTCTGGCTCTACCCTACCTTGAAGGCCACTCAGGACTTTTTCTCAAGTATCTTCTCCTCTGGGATTGGCTGATACTTTCAAGATGATTCCCCAGTTCTACCTGAGTTAGGTTCGCGTGTTTCAAACAGATTGCTCAGCTTGCTCTCCCTGTCTTGATGGTATGCGTAGCACCACCACCCCAGCCCCCCGTTTATCCAGCAGGCCGACCAAGCAGGCCCCTTGCTCAGCAGTGTGCTGGGCTAGCATCGTACATGCTGGTTCAAGAGAGAAAAAAAAACACAGACCATTTCTGCCTAGCACAGGATATGTTCAGAAATGATGCTACAGCAATGTACTCTGGGAAAGCAAGGGTGGCAGAGACCACTTCTGGCTGGGGACAAATCCAAAATGTATCATTAACGGACATATACTGAACTAGTAGGGAATGGGTACGGTTACTGTATAAAAAATGGCAATGGGAAGGGCATTCGGGCGGAGGACCAGGAGCAACAAAGGGACGCAGGAGGCAGTGAAGAGTTCCATTTGCTCAAACACACATCACATATGCGGGCATGGGTACTGTGAGGGAAGGGGCGGGAAAGGTTGGCGGAAGTCAGACTCTAGAAGCCCTGAAGCAAGAGGCTGAGGAACTGAGATTTTATGTGACAGACAGTGAGACAATTTTCATTTATTATTCACACAAAGAGCACTTTGAGCCCACGTTATGAGAAAGACACTAAGCTGGTTGTTGGGCACACAATGAAGAAAAAAAAGAAGTTTCCTCAACTCAGGGTGCTGATATTCTAAGGGCAGAAGGGATAGACCGTTAAACAAATAACAAAACTGACGTTCTTGTCATTCATGGCAGTGAAAAAAATATGTCGATGTGATTATAAAGAATAATGAGGGGTCCTAGGGCTTTTTAAAAGAAGTACCATTGAGCTGAACCCAAAAGAAGGGTTAGAAATTTCCAGGAGAGTCTGGGCAAGGGGTTTGGAGTACTAAACATGGAAAGAACAGCACATGCAAGGGCCCTGAGTGGGAAAGACCTTAGTCAATGTGAAGAACTGAAAGATGAGCCATACCACCCAACTGATGACATTTCACGATGAAGCCGGCAAGACACGTGGAGCTAAATCAGGCTGGGCTTTGTCTGCCACGTAAAAGATTTTGGTTCTACATGAAATTCTGAATCATTAAAGGGTTTGAAAAAGGGGAGGAGCATAATTTTACATTATTTAGAGAACATTCCAGATGTGGTGCAGAAAATAGGGATGAGCAAGACTAGAAGCAGAGAGCCAAGCCAAAGGTGGTTACCTGTGGCGGGGTAATGTCATGGAAATGAGGGGAAAAGGACAGACTGGAAGATATTTGAGAGGAAGAATGGACAAGACTCAGTGACAGATTAAATGTAAGTTAGGGTGAGGGAGGTTCCAAGGTGGTGGTCAGACAGGTAGGCAGACTCACACAGAAAAACCAGTTAGGATATTCCTACACTTACAGGCCACCACCAGGAGGGCAACACTAGAAATATAAACTGTAGGAAAGGTGTGAGAAATTTTGGCTGAGGGATAATGGGTGTGATTTTTGATGTTTGAATAGAGTTTGCAGGAAGAGGATGAGGAAGATTCTAGGATGACTTGAAGTAAAAATCTATAATCTAGCAGTTGGAAACAGAGACTACTTTAAACACTGGGCCAAAGTGGGACAGATTTGAGACACAGTTACAGAAATAATATTGGAAGCTGGGTTCGGAGTAGATGAGACTGGCAGGGGAGAAAGGGGAGGGAGAAGAGAAATGTGACAGAAGGTTGAGGGACCTCTACATTTCAGGGAACAAAGAGAGACAAGAAACAGGAAGACCAGAGGGTCAGAGGAGAGCTTCAGTATGGTGGGAGAAGACAAGAGTGTCAAATGCTGCACAAAGGCTGAGGACCAGCAAGACTAAGACCCATATTCCAGGGACGAGAAAGACATTTATGACCTGTGAGAGAAAAGGTTAAGTGAGTGCCAGGAGTAAAGGAATGTGAAGGACACAGGAGGGCAGGTTTGGTTATTCTTTCACCAAGCTTGGCAGTGAAATAAAGTACTTTAAGGGGGGAAAACCAAGGATGAGGAGGGTGTTTGCAGGGCTCATGTTAGGGAAATAGCCAGTGAACGAAGAGAAATTGAAAATGTACAAGAAGTCCCTGGATTAGGCAGGGTTTTTATATTTGCTTTGTCTGGCGGGGGGAAGGGAGTACTTGCTAGGTTGTACTTGTCCAAGAGTAATTAAAAAATTCAACAAACAGTGCTCAAAAAACAGACAGTTGCTGACAGTTCTCCCCAAATAATTCTGGACTTAGGTCCTTGGTCTTCTGTGCTCTCAAGTCCCCAAGCTTTTCCTGCCCTGCCGCAGAACCACCCTCCGTGTGAGCTTTCTGTCCCCTTGCTTCCGGCTTCACAGTCCCCAAATGGCTGCAGAGACAAGACATTCTATCTGCCTTCCAGAAAGGAAGAGAAGGAAGCTCCCCACCCCAGCTCCACTATCACGAAGGAAGCCCGTGGCCAGGTTTCCCTAGTGCCTGCTGGCCATTTCCAGCTCACGTGGCCACTTGTCACTACAAGGCAGGCTGGGGACCCAAGTATTCGTCTTTTCAGACATCTTTGTGAGCAGTGGTAGGAAGGAAAGGTCTGCTAACGGCATCTGAGTTAGCCATAGAGATGCAGACTCTGAGCTGGGGAAGAGGCAGTTAGCCTTAAACACATAAAGTACAGTTCCAGAGAAGGGAAGAGAAGACAGCGGATACAGAGGTGTCTTGAGAAAGCAAACCATGAAACTGGAGGTGGGTGAGACATCCGGGTGGGACCACCCTCTCAGCAAGCATGAGGGAGGGAGGAAGAGCAGGTTTACACACTCTGGAGAGTATTTCAGGAATTGGGAATCTCATCTGGGGCAACATGATAGCGAGTCAGCAGAATGGGGAACACACAGGGGCCAGCTGTAGCAAGTGAGGTCTAGAACAATGTTCTGTCACCGAAACACCACTGCTGGATATTGGTTTTCAGTGCATTATGAAGAACAACCATTTTGTTTTTCTCAAAAGGTTGGCTCTTAAGATTGGCTCTAAAAGGCTGGCTCTATTCCTGAAAATATTTAAGGGACTGGTTGAGCCATTTCTAGAGAAGGAAATATCAATCACTACAGGCCTAATGGAAAGTAGGAAGAGAAATGGAGGAAAATGGGTCACCAGTTTTCATTTGAACACGGAGAAGTAAATGGAATAAACACTTCTTCACATTCTTCAGTGACAGAAATGATGTAATTTTGAATCAACTGAAAGGATTCTACTATCTCTTCTTCCAAAGAGAATCTTTAAACATGCACGTCTGCTGACTCTTTGCCTCTCCTTCAAAGCAGGCCCCTGGCCACCTGCTCTGGGAAGCCAGAAATGTTGGGCAGGATTTACTTCTGCCCAGCTGGGGTTGCTTTCTAACTGACAGAGAGAAAATGTGGGCTTGTAGAACTTACCAATTGTTTTCTCTGGGGTTTGAAACCATAACATTTCCATTCAGAGGAAATAGTCTAGGACGTTTATTTTTTCAGACTTCATGAATATTAAAAGCCCCATAACTGAAGCCAAAACATCAGGAAAATGAACGCAGTGATACCGAATGTGGGTGTTCTGCCTTCAAAGCAGTCTTCCTCCATGTAAAGTGTTTGAAGCAAAAGAAGATAAATGGTATACATGTATAGCTAAATTAAATATAGTTCTGGAGATGAAGGGATCACAATTGTATCTGGGCTCTTGCCATACCCCATGACGGAAGGCAGCCTGAGTAAGAAATGTGCAGTTACTGTGAGTGTGCCACAGAGAAGACCGAGCACACCCCTCCTGGAAATTCTGTGTGTTGTTTCTTTCTCGAAGGTTCAGATTTATTCAGCCCAGATAGACCATGAACCTCTGAGGATTTACATATCTTTAATTTAATGTGAAGAGCTAATAACCAGTGAGGGGCTTAGATAAGAGACCTTATGAATATTCAAACTTTTTGAATCTCCCAGTGCCAAGACACACATTTCCCAACATGAACCCGTGTACTACAGCAGGCACCGTATTATTTCTTGCCCGATGCTGCTGGCGCCCAAGAGCAGTCCCACGGTGGGAGAAACACTCGTTGGCACTGTGACAGAAACAGCTCGGAATGCTGACTTAGACAGCTACCAGCCTATTTGGGGACTGAGAATGATTCAGATTCTGCAAAAAAAATCAAGTTTTTTCTTTTCCCTTTTTTTTTTTTAAGAGAAAAACCAAACACTAAATCACTTCTGAAGTGAAGGAGCCATTAAAAGTCACTCAATAAAGGAGATAAAATGCAGAATTCTAACTATTTTTTTCCTTAATTAAATGCTTTCCCCAGTGTGTTGAGTAGTGGTGGGGGGTTGTAGGATTCCCCATGCAAAGACCAGCCATGCGGTTGGGGTGGGGGAAACAACACTGACCTAGGGTTTATGTCCTTGTGTGTGAACCAACTGTGTAGTTGACACCCAGGAAAGGGAAGAGGGAGTGGGCAGGAGGAAAAGAAATACCAAAGAAGCACACAGAGGAGAGACCAGGAGAGGGAAGCCCAAGGGAATCTAGGGGGCGCAGGTCTCCTACTGTTCCCGTGGTCCTTCGTGGCTTTCTGGCTCCAAGGGGAGGTGTTGACCACCTCGTTTTCCTGTTCATTGGTTCATTCTTTTGAACATCTCTGAGAGTTAACTAAATACAAACTGTATTAGTTTTGCAAGAATTTAAAGTTTAACTTTTTGTGTGTGACTGATAATGAATACTTGATTTTTATTTTCTAACTTTGCACTTATTTTTGAGACAGGATCCATCAATTACGTGTTTCTCATTCATTCATTTGGCAAAACATCCACGGAACACCTGCCATATGCCAGAAATAGTGCTATATGCCGGAGATGTGGTAGACTGCAAGGGAGACACAGTTTATGCCCTCCAGAGCCTCCTGTCTACTGGAAGAGAAAGATATTCAGGGAATAAGTGCCATGGAAGTAACAGGCGGGACAACAGCATGTTCTGGGATGTGACGGCAGCTGAGGCAGGAGTAGGGAGCCATCAGGAACTCTCCCCACCCTCCATGAGCCACTTTTCAGCAGAAGCTTGAAGGAGGAGGAGGAGTGGATCAGGTAACAGGGGGAGGCATGCCACTGGAAGGAACAGAGGGCCCTGTTCCAGTCCTGGGCAGAGCCCCAGATGCTGGAGAGAGCTGGAACATTCCAGGAGCTAATATGGCAGAGCAGAGAGAGCGAGGGAGAGCTGACGCAGAGAAATTAGATTGTGGAAGGTCTTTAAATCTTGTTAAGTATCCTGGACTACATCAAAATGTCAAGATGAAGCTATTATGGAGTTTTAAGCAGCAAAATGACACACTCCAATTTACATTTAAGGAAGATGATTTAACCATGGAAATTTCCTGTAACAATTGAGCACTTTAGCTTGAAATCTTTGACTCTAAATCTTTTTTATACTATTAAGTGTACTTACAATCACACCCATATTAACCATTTTCAGTTTAATCTTAGACACAAGGTATTTCTCTTCTTGTCCAAAGCCACTATTTTGTCCCGAACTCTTGGTTCCACTTTTTCCTCTTGAGTCCATTCATTACTCTTGCCATGAGTCCCTCCCTCCCCTCCCTTATCTTCCATTCCTTGGCCCCAGAACAGTTCTCTCCCAAGGAAATGTTTTCCCACTTCTTAAATGCCGGGGGTATGGGGTGGAGGGAGAGGTAGGGAGGGGAATCTCTATTTTCCTTCAGGATTTTGCTGAGGGGAGTCTGCTTATCCCTAAAGAGTCCCCACTGTTTTTGGACCCCACCTCAATGCTGACCGTGTCCTTTTGTAGCTTGAGTTCATTAGTTCCATGTACATACTTCATTCATTACACAGAACATATTGTGCTCTTTGTTTTCTTCACTCAGTCTTTGAGGACAATAACCACACCTTTTTATGTTCTCAGCACCAAGCTCAAAGCCTGACAGAAAGAAGATCTGCTATTTCTTCACCTGAATTTAGCAAAAACAGCAAGCATTCAAAAGTCCTTGTGATCCCCCAGACCCAGATGAGAGATGATTCTTCTGTGAAATAGAAGGGCTGCACAATTTATAAAACAAGAACAATCCCATCTTTACCTGCTTAGTTCTTAGCGAGAATTATATATGTAGGAGGAATCCAAAATACTTCAATGAAAGATCAATTTATTATAGGGATATAGGTTGAACTACCTCCCTCCCAAATTCTTAAGTTAAAGTCCTAAAACCTAGTACCACGGAATGTGACTTTATTTGGAAATAGGGTCATTGCATATATAATTTGTTAAGATGAGATCATTAGGGTGGTCCCTTAATCCAGTGACTGGTGTTATAAAAAGGAGAAATTTGGACACAGACATGAACATAGGGAGGAAGGCAGGGACCAGGGTGATGCTTGGCCAAGCCAAGGAACATCAAAGATTGCCAGATAGTGCTAGGAGAGAGAGACGTGGGAAGATTCTCCTTTGCAGCTCTCTGAAGGAACCCACCCGGCCGACACCTTGACCTCAGACTTCCAGCCTCCAGCTTTGAGAGACAAATTCTGTTAAGCTACCTAGTTTGCGGTACTTTCTTAGAGCAGCCCCAGGAAATGGGCGCAGATATTAGTAGGTGGTCAACTGCTCATAGTTGAACGGCTCTTGCCAAGCCTTCAGTCACTGTGCTCTGAATGGGAGGGCACAGCAGACAACAGCGAAAGGAGGGTAGAAACTGCTTTATGGGATGGACACCTGGGACATTACAAATCCATCTTCAATGTTATCAAAGTCTTGCAAAGACAAGAGAAAGCAAGTTGAAGGGCACCTTACTGGCTAGAATTTACTTCCCCTGTCCAAGTCGGCTATTTGGAAAAGAATTACCCCTTGACAATGACACAAATCCATCAGTTAAAAAGCCAGACACTGAAACTATACCGACAATTTCTGTAGTGTTTTATGCAGCCCAAGAACAACTTCAAGGTAAATGCTAAAGTTATATAATCATATCTAGATGATATTTTTGGAAAAATGAAGCCAGAGGGGATTTACATTGTTCAACCCTCTGTGTACAGGAAGGAAAGATTCTATCGTGGATGTAGGGGCGCCACTAATGAGAATGCAGGCAAGACCGCTGTTTCCATTAGTGTGGTAACTTCCAGGGATGAGCGGGCTTAAGGAAGTCCAGGCCAGAGTTTATATTATCCCAGGCTACTAAGTTGGTAGATGGTATGACGGACTCTGGATCCTGATCACTGGGACTTCAGTCTGAATCATCTTCCTAAAATAAATGTTATCTGGATGTACATCAACTTCAAGAGTCATTTTTCTTAACTCAAAAACAGTAACAGTAAAAAGCAGAAAAAGATTTCACGCATTGTGCCTTTCGTGCTCTTTAGCACTTGGATGGGATCCCGGTGGCCGCAGACCACGGGTCACCCTTGCCGTCTGCAGCGCCCAGTGACGTGCTGGCTCATAGGAGGCGAACAGAATAAATGCTCACAGTGAGTGAAATCAAAGGCTTTAATAAAATACTATTTTAGAAGACTCCAGGAGCTGGCAGGAACACTGTTGCTGCTCTTGGTAGGGCTGTGCTGGTGGATCTGGTTACAAAACTTTACTACCCTGTTCAGCCAAATATGATAACTGCCCAACCTTTTCTGATGTGAGAACGGGCACTGCTTTTTACCCCACGGTCCTACCCGACATGTGTTTCTAGGTTGTTCCCTTGCTTTCTAAAGTCAACAGGGTAGCAGAGTCTGGATCCGTTTAACCCCACCTGTCCTTTTCCTTCAAGTTGATAATAGAAAGACGAGATTTCAGTTCAGATCCAGCCCAACACGGCGCAGAGCCCAAGACTGGTTCCCTATAAAAGGAGGCGTTTCCTGGGCTTTCTAACAGGCAAGGCTCTGTATACAATAATGGGAATGAGGTTACAAGGATTAGAATTAGCGCATGTCCCAGTAGGAAAGGGTGGCTGGCTGGCAGTTGCCTGGGATGAGCAGCAAATGCGTGTAGCAGACCAAACCTCCCCCTTTTTGGGAAACCACACCCCAGCGAGGGTTAGCTGGACCCACGCAGGCATATTAGATGTGGCATACTAATTTTAATAGCAGACCCAAGAAAGACTATGAGGAGTTGCTGACCCTTCTGCTTCGTGCTTTCTGAAGTGCCTCCAATAATTGCTTATTTATAACCTCGGAGCACTTGGTGGCCTTCCCTGGATGTAGCAAGCTGCTGCCTACAGGAAGCCAACTGCCCTGCTCACTGACTGGAAACACATGCTCCCTTCTGTCATCTTGGGCAATAGTTGCAATTCTATAATGTGATGGTTGTCAAGCTATATCCTTCTATTGGTGGTTCACTGAAACTTCAGGATCTAAGGGTCTCATCATCCTGTCACCAGCTGCTAGGAATGCCTGAAACAATGTTGCAATAATAAGACCAATCAGACTTACTCTTGTAAAAATCATCCCTTTATTGGAAGCTCCTACAAATTCAGCATGGGGCCCCTGCTTGGGCTCACTCAAGATACTCAGACTCCGAGTGCTAGAATAAAATTCTGAACACTTAGAATAAAAGCTCTTAGTGAGCACAATGAACTGACCACAGGGTTTTGTTTTTTGTTTTTTGTTTTTTTTAAATTGCATGTTACTGACTAGGATGATGGACCCATTTAGAACTTCAAAGTTGAAGAACTCTCACTGATCATGTGGCACACTTCTACTTTCTTATTTTATATATCTGATATAGGCAGTCACTGTGCCAGGATTCTCCTATCTAATCTAAAACTCTGAAAGTGCAGCTAATTCTTACTCTTTACACTTTGGAGAGCATGTTAATTCTTACTCTCCAAACTTGACAGGAGTGTCACTCTTCTTAGATTCCAGAAGTCTTAAGAAAGTAAATTGTAAAAGGAAAGATATTTTTTACTTCAATAAATTTTTTAACTTATTGGGGTGCCTGGGTAGCCATTCGGTTGGGTGTGTGACCTTTGCTTTCGACTCAAGTCATGATCTCAGGGTCATGGGACCAAGCCCTGCATTGGGCTATGTGCTCAGCGAGAAGTCTGCTTGGGAATTCTCTCCCTCCACCCCTCCCACCACTCACTCGCAGCACTCTCTAATAAATAAATCCTTAAAAAATTATTTAACTTATTAACTTATTTCTAGCTTAGAAATATTGCGATAGGGGTGCCTGGGTGGCTCAGTGGGTTAAAGCCTCTGCCTTCAGCTCAGGTCATGATCCCAGGGTCCTGGGATCGAGCCCTGCATTGGGTTCTCTGCTCAGCAGGGAGCCTGCTTCCTCCTCTTTCTCTCTCTCTCTCTGCCTGACTCTCTGCCTACTTGTGATCTCTGTCCATCAAATAAATAAATAAAATCTTAAAAAAAAAATATTGCGATATATTTTTCACTTTTACACACATTTGATCAAATAAACACCAAAAACTATACTTCAAACTATAAATACTGTATTGTTTTATAATATGTAATCAATCAAAATAGCATACCTTGGCTTTTAGGTTCAAATCTTTCATGCCAGCACAGTATTTTATAGGTAAATTATATGGAACATATAAATATGAATTTGCCTTCAGTTTTTCAAATATCTGATAATCTTTTATACATTTTAAAGGGGAAAATTCTCAAAGCATGTTTTCCCTGATACTCACACTAGCTTATTCTGTGGGAGGTGAAGTCTTTTAGCCTTGCTGTTGATGTTTTTTAACTCTTATTCATTAGACATTGCTTTTATAGGTATGTGGAGAGGGAAAACAGGATAGAGTTACTTCTTGGGATACAAGGGAGGGGGACAGAGTTTCCGTCCTCCGGATCCTAACAGTTTTGTTTTGAGCACAAATAAGTAAAAGTAAAATAAGAAAATGTAGGGCATGTTCAGGAAAAGGAGTCTGTTAAAAGGCAGAGGAAGGGCATGGGAGCTTGAGGAGGCTGGGGCCAATGGCTAAGCTGTGGGATGGGGACTCCTGGGGCCATCACATTGGCTAGAGACGGTGAGATGTCAGTGAGGCCCTAGAGAGTAGAATTCAGGGAAACGTGGCAAAATTTTGAGCTGGAATTACCAGACTTGGTGATTGACAGGCCTGGCAAGAGGAAGGATTCTGGCTCCTGGCTAGGTGAGCTGGTGGATGGTAGTGCCATTTATAGAGACAGAAACATAGCTAACTGGGCATGCAGGGAACGCGAAGCTATCTCATACATGCTCAGCTCAGGATGTGTGTGTATGTGTGCCATCCAAGTTGGGAAGTCTGGAAGGCTCTGGGTACCTGAGTCTAGCACTTAGACCAGTGATTTAGTTTTGGAGCTCCTAAGTACATAGGTATTAGTGGAAGTCAGATGAGTAGATGACACTATGGAAGAAGAATGAGCCAGTGGCTGAGGACGGAATTTTAGGAAACTTCAGCATGTAAGTTACCAAGGAGGAAAGGGAGTCTAGAATGGAGAAGCAAAGGGTGGCTGGAGTATAGACAGAGTCCTAGAGAAGATGACTTTAAAGAAAAAAAAAAAAAAGTGAGTTTTATTTTTATCTTTTATTTTTATTTTTTTGAGAGAGAGAGTGTGTGCACACATATATAACCATGGGGGCAGGAGGAGCGGGGAGGGAAAGAGGATCTTAAGCAGGCTCCATGCTCAGTGCAAGCCTGGCATTGGGGCGCTCGATCTCACAACCCTGGGGTCATGCCCTCAGATGACATCAAGAGTCAGACACTTAACCAACTGAGCCACCTAGGCACCCCAAAAGAAGTGAGTTTTAAAAAGAAAACCCAGGGGCACCTGGGTGGCTCAGTAGGTTAAGTGTCTGCTTTCAGCTTAGGTCGTGATCCCAGGGTCCTGGGATCGAGCCCCTGCACTGGGAATCCTTGCTCAGCAGGGAGTCTGCTTCTCCCCCTCCCACTGTTGCTCCACCTGCTTGTAGTCTTTCTTTTGCTCTGTCAAATAAATAAATAAAAGCCTTAAAAAAAAATAACAAGAAAACCCAATAAACTACAGAGAAGTATGCAAGAAAGATACAGAAAATTTTCTTTGGAATTGTAATTAAGAACTGGTTACAAACTGGTGAGAATAGTTTCGCAGGAATGATGAGGGGAGTAGCCCGTTCTGACCAGTTAAGGGCTGAATTGAAAGTGAGAAAGAGGGTTCAATAAGGATGAATTTCCTCTAGCAGCATGGAGTCTCTTAGGACTATTGGGCAGGGGGGTTAGGTGGTGTAGAGAATCCAGAGGGCCACCCCACATCACTGCACTTCCTAACTTAGAGCTTAGAGAACGCACATCCCTACTGGACCATTTCCTCGGCACAAAAATATATTACTTTTTTTAATATCCTAAAACAAACATAAAACCCAAATACCTCAAATCTCCTGGGTATAGTGATTGGAATATAGTTAAAAAGGAGGTGGCACACATCAGCTAAGAATCACGCCAACCCTAAATGTTACAAGTTGTTATTCCTGGCCAATGGCTTTAGCGTAATTTGTATAATATGTACTATACATATTAGAACAAGTATAGTTCAGTATTTGAAGGAAAAATATTTTAAAACTGAAATTCAAAATACAGTAAAAAGTTTGCAATCAAGATAATAGTCATAATAATAACCAGATAAAGTTTCATATTTTAAAATTAACCCCTGGTCAATTAAACTGTAAGCACAGAGCTTTGCAAATAGTAGATATGCAATAAATGTTTATTGAAGTGAATTCTAGGACCCTATTATAACTACGGGCAAAGCTCTGAGTCCTCAAGCTATTTCTTGTATCATACCAACAGCCTAGGGAGCAAGAATTCTTGGGGCACATGGAAATGACCACCTTTTATGAATACCTAGAAAAGCATTAATACTTCTAGGCAACAGACTAGCTCTAGCTTTCCTGTACCTTACCAAAGGGTGTGTGTGCGGATCTAATAATATATATGTGTATCTATATGTGTGTAGAGCATTCATCAGATATATATTTTAAAATATCTAGCAAGAGTTCAATGTCATGATGTGCCTATAGTCTCAGATCCTATAGTTCACTCCTGAAAAGTAAAAAAAAAAAAAAAAAAAAGTAAAAAAAAAAAAGTAAAGCTTTTTTTCCACCTCTTAGATCAAGGATCAAATACAAGGAATCAAAAAAGAAGGGTGAGGCCTTGGCTATAATGCCAAATACCAAGACTTTTTGTGTTTTTTGCCTCCATCGAACTCCTAACTATGAGCTCACCTGAACATGTCCAGTAAAAAGGACAATGTATAATTCTGGAAGAGAATACTTTAAAACATGAATGACTTCATATCTGGAAAAATATCCAATTTCTTCAAATGTGAATTTCATTTACACTCCATGTAGCATTTAGTCCAGTTTCAAAAAGCAAAGTCATTATTTCTGATCATACCCAGCTCTGTCCTCTAATTCAGTCACTGTATAAGGTCTCAGGCAACACAAGTGCCCATTCTGACTTTCAGGACTCACATGTATTAATATCCCTGCCTAAGAGGAACAGTATTTTAAACCTCTTCTTCCTGCTGCTTAACCTCCATTCCAGTGCCAAACCCTAGACGGCAATTTTCTTTCTTAAATAATTCTTTTGAGAAGAAAACAAGGGAAGTTAACTTAAAATCATCATAGTAACAAATATAGTATCCCCTAACATCAGGTTACAAGTGGGGTCCAAAGTGAAATGAAACGTCCAGCCACAGGTTGCTGGGATGGATGGGAGACAAGGGCCGATCATGATACTGGAATTTGTGCTATCCTTGCTTTTATTGTGCCCAAATCTTCTGTGTACCGATTCATTAATTTTAGGTGTGGGACTCAAACTTCCACAAATTAGAACAAATCTTTAAAATAAGCCATTGTAGGGGCACCTGGGTGGCTTAGTCAATTACATGTCTGCCTTTGGCTGGGGACATGATCCCAGGGTCCTGGGATCAAGCCTGCTTTTCCCTCTCTCTCTGTGGCTCCCACTGCTTGTGCACACTCTCTAGACTCTCTCTGTCAAATAAATAAATAAAATCTTAAAAAAAAATAAGCCATTGTAATATTTTATCATGTAAAGTTGTGCTCATCCCATTCTGATTTGAGAGTGGGCTCTCCTTTCTAGATTTCCCTTTGATGCCACAGGCAACAGACATAGTTTTCACACTGTTGAAAGCTCTCGGCCACATCGGTCTTTTCCTCCCGGGGATCTGGCTCCTTGTGCAACAACAGAGTCACCAGCAAAAAGTAACTGTATAATTGGAACATCACATAGTTGGAAGGATACAGAGTCCAATCAACAAGTATAACATTTTGGCTTCCTCATTTCCTGCTACAAATTTCCCTCCCTCTTATTTTAGTGATTGATGTTTTCCCAAGAAAACCCCCTATCTATCACTCATGTACCTCTAGCATCTTGAAGTATTTTGTTTTTATCAGAATGTATTGGGAAACCTAACCTTTAGGCTCTACCAGTGCCTTTTCATCTCTAGAATGCTCCTTATCTGGCAGTCAGTTCAAGTCCATTTATGTGGTTTGGCCAGGATTTCCACTTCATGAAAGATGAATTCACTGAATCTAAAAACATATGTCCTTCTACAGATAATTATTCTCTTTAAACATCCGCCTTCTCTTATTTTTTCTCATCTTCTTTCTTCATGGTAAATAATTTTTTGAGGGGCCCTTAATAAGCAAAGATTAAAAATATATTCTGTGATATATAAGAAATTTTAGAATAAAATAAGTTATCTTGTTCTATTATAGCCCATTGCTACAAAATATCAACAAATATTTTATAAAAAAAAAAAACCCTTGTGAAGAATTTTTTTTTTTTTTTTTTTACTTACTGGGGGGAAAAGGATACATGTTTCTTTAGATATTTATCAGCACAGTAGAAGCCATGCTATTTTTAAGCTTTGCCAAGACAGAATTTTCTAGCAAATGATTTATGTCAACACTAATTAGTGATCATTTCTGAAATTATAGTGATTTATGTGAATTCTGATTGGCTTAGCCACCAGTTAATCATATGTATCATAACACTGTTCAGTGATAGCATAGGGTAGTCAGGAGCAGGTCTGAAATCAGTCAGACCTGGGACTGAACCACAGCTGCGCATCTAATATCTCTGTAATACTGGGTAAATTACTTAATCTCTCTCTCAATTTCTTCATAAAGTACAGAAACTAAAACTGGTGCTTCAGGGTTACTGTGAGGAACAGATATAATCCATGTAAAACACCTCGTAAATAATTTGGCTTGAATTCGACATCTGCTAATCTAACCTGCAGCATTAGAGTTAAAATCAGTTCTCAGCAGGTAGAGAAAGTCTTTCAAGGGGAAGAAAGGAAAGGAAGGGAAGAAACAGGGAGGAAGTAAATGGGGCTAGCATACTGTCGTCATCCTAATCATCTGGGGTCAGCTTTGACAAACCATACCCATCCCACTGTCCCGGACAGAGGAGACTACTGCTCTGGCTAAGAGTTGAATTGGCGACGATCTCAAAGACACGGAGATCCTACCTACATGAAGAGGTTGCTACCAGCTGTGGGCAGCTAGAGACAACCCTTCCGAGCTGAGTACAATCTGTTCCAGACATAAGGAGTCCAAGTGAGTGTGGGATTTAAGGAGCTGGGGTGAGAGCTACTGGACTGAGGGAAGGACATGGGTGCTAGAAAAAACAGGAAACGCCGTCCAGGGACATTGTCTGGAGCCCAGCAAGTGTTCCATATATGATCTCAGAGTCCAAAACTAAAATAAGCTAATAAAAGGTGTATACAGAAAAAAATGAATACAACTAAATTAGAAATAAGGGGAGACAGAGAAACAGGAAAAGCAAATTAATTCACTAACATGGACAATGACCACACTGCAACATTCTTTTCAAGGGTAGGGTTTTAAACAACTTCTGGAGCTTACACGGCAAAAGAAAAACAACTATGGGCAAGGGGCAGCATGAGGTACCTTCTAGACCCCGTATGCTGCCATCAAGTTACGGGTTGCGAGCAACTGTCAACCTTTTTCTCTTTCTTTCTTTCTTTCTTTTTTAAAGATTTTATTTATTTATTTGACAGACAGAGATCACAAGTAGGCAGAGAGGCAGGCAGGGAGAGAGGAGGAAGCAGGCTTCCTGCTGAGCAGAGAGCCTGATGTGGGACTCAATCCCAGGACTCTGGGATCATGACCTGAGCCGAAGGCAGAGGCTTTAACCCACTGAGCCACCCAGGCACCCCAACTGTCAACCTTTTTCTGAGCTGAAAGGGCTTGGGATGTTCTCTAAGATTTCCTCTGACCCTTTGTGGCCACGTGCCTTGAATACTAGATCCCACAACACGTTCGAAGTTGCAACCCTGTGTCTTGCCCATCTGATCTCTAGGATTTTGAAGCAGCCAGGTATCACCAGAAGAGTGAGGCTAGAAGCTGCTTCATGAGCAAGAGCGTGACCTCTGAAAGGGCATGCCTCTGACCCCACAACCATGGGTGCTGCTGTGGGGGCGGCCTTTCTTCTTCGTAATGGCTCCTCTGAGGGAAAGCGAGACAACTTAGGAAGGGAGGCTAGGACTGGCTCCCCAGCCATCTACCCTAGACCTGCTGTGCTCTGCCTCCACACCCCCCCCTACCCCCGCCGGCCCCCGCAGTGCTCTCCACTCCTGAAGCTCTGTTCCGAGAGGAGCAGGCGAGCCTGGCCCCAGACCAGAGTAGGAGCCTGTTCAAAGGCATATTTAGGATGAGTTATGTGAAAATTGCCCAAAACAACATTTTTTTTTCTTTTTCTCTCACATTGTTAGCATTTATTAAATCAATGTCTCCATTCCCCTTCCTGTATTTTACTCTGACTCACAGTTGGTGGAAAAGGTTTCAAAACCAACCTAGAGCTGATAAATAGCACTGGCTTCATGTTAAGAAAGGAACAGGGTTGAGACTGAACTAAAGCATGGGTTTAAATAAATAATTACACAAAATCTATGATTTTATACAGAAGAATTTCATGGAAATGTTTCATGTTTTTGTTTCAACGTTATGATAAATGGAGGTAATGCACTGGTAATGAAAGCATAATTTTAGTCTTGGAAGGAAACTTTAGAGTTCATTTCCATCACTAAATATTTATCAAACCTTTCTTGGTACTAGCCACTATGGTTACAAAAGCAAGTTGGATGAAGTGTCTGTTTTAAAGCAGCTCTATATATGTTAAGGAGACAAGATACAACCTGTGCCCACGCTTGGTCTCTCCTGCACTCAAATCCCTTCTGTGTGGCCCTGCTGTACTCTGTGTCACAGGCCTGACCCCTGCAGGCTGCAAGTTCTGGTAGCTCCAACCAGGTTCTGCCATGGGAGCTTCTGGCAAGAGATCAGAGGGTGGAAGAAGGGCTAAGCCAGAACTTCTCCCCTCTGCCCAGGTTCTCCAGAAGTGGCCATGTTTCCCTTGAGGACTTTGCTCCAGCTGGACAGACCCTTCAGGATTCCCACTCTGCAGAGTCCCCAGCTCCGAGGCTGATACTATTGCCTCTTCCCTTTGTCCTTCCAGCCCAGGGTGGTGGGGACTTCCTACAGTGGGTCACCTCTGTGTTCTCTCTCAGAGCCTACATTACCTCTACAACCAATTCTTTGAGTTAAAATATACTATTTTATTTTTTTTAAAAAATTTTAAAAGATTTTATTTATTTGAGAGAGAGAGAGAAAGAGAGAGCGAGCACACAAGCAGGGGGAGTGGCAGCCAGAGGGAGAAGCAGGCTCCCTGCTGAGCACAGAGCTCAATCCCAGAACCCTGGGATCCTGACCTGAGCCGAAGGCAGATGCTTAACCGACTGAGCCACTCAGGCGCCCCAAAATATGCTACTTTAAATAATTAGTCTGGCTTCTATATTCCTGGTTAGATGCTTATACACAACCCTTTAAGGACAATAAAGAATAATAAATGTCCTTACAGCAGAAACACTTAAGAGCTATGGGTAGGTATGGAGAAAAAGATGAATTTTGCTGGGAAGTCTGGAAACCTCCACCCAAGTAGAAAGTCCTGTCATGGTAAAACACTAATGATAACGGTTTGGTCCTTGAAAGGTAAGCCAAATCTTAGCAGTCGAGGGAGGAGGAAGAAGGGCATTCCACAGGGAGAAGAATATAACCTGAAACTTGGAAACACAGAGCATGTTTCTAAACAGGGTAGAATGAAAAAAGAGGTTGTGAACAGTGTGAGGCTCCTGAAAGTCCTTTCAAGGAGTTTAAGGTCAACCCGTAGGTAACTGTGACCCTTAACAAGTTTCTAAGTAGTGACAAGTTGGCACTCCAGGGTAAAGCGTGGAAAAAAGGAGGGCTTCGACATGGGGATTATCTGGAGTACTGGCTAGAGTTGAACAGAAGGTTGAGGAGGGCCACCATCTTCACAATAGCAGTAGAGAATGTGAAGAGAAGTGGATTTGCGAGACGTATTGGTGAAGAGAAGGATGGGACTGCGAAAAGATGGACATGTAGGTCAGGGAGGAACAAGAGCATAAGAAAAGTTCCATGTTCCCTATTTAAGCACAGAGATCAATAATGATGTGCTAGGCATATAGGTTGTAGGCATTGAGTTTGATTTTTGAGTATGTTGAATCTGAGGTGACCATATGAACACAGAGAGGGCAAGTGTGAGAGGTCCTTAGAAATACAAGTCTGGTACTCATGAAGAGGGGAGGGTTAGCGATTTAGATTTGCAGTGTAAATATTTATATTTGGTTGGAGCACAGCGATAGAAGAGATGGTCACAGGAAGTGATAAGAAGTCCATGAAGGATACAACTGAACTCTAAGGAACGCCCCCACAAAATGGCCAGACAGGAAGAGAAGAATCAGCAAATGAGGTGGAAAGACATGGAGGAAATTAGGCAAGAGAGATAATTTGGGTGTCAAGAGAGAAGAGATTTAAGAAGTAGAAGATGGCCATGAATATGTAATAGCATGAATATCACGTGAGATGATGACTGGAACGTCTTTTGGTCTGGTGCTGTGATAGTTATTTTATGGGTCAACTTGAATTTTAGGAGATTATCTTATCTTGTTCTATCCTTTCATTTTACAGTTGAGGGAACAGACCCTGTGGTGACTGGTTAAACTCCCCAAGGACTCAGAACTGCAGAACAGTAAAGCTGGACCAGAACTTTGGCTTTTGCTGACCAGTCAGAATGTTTCCCACCCCAGAGTCCACTCTCCATGAGAAAAACCAAGGTTTCTCATGCAGAATCTCAGAAAGACTTAGTAGTCTACATCATCTCCCTGACTCAAGTCACTTCAAGAAATTCGGCGCTTTTGTTGTTGTTTTATTTGCTGGTCAATTTTCATATTTATCCACAGAACCTAAGAGAACTTAATTCTTAAAGACTGAACTTATTCACGAGATCAAACAGCCAAAAGAAAAAGATCTACCTCAAAGTGAGGCATTTGAAATGAAAAGATCCTTTCTATCACATTCAGGCGTTAGCATGTGCCCATGCAGTCTGTTTAGAAATTGTACCTCTTCTTCATGGGAAACATAATCTTGAGAACCAGCAAAGTAATACTGTTAAAATGCTTACCATTCCCCAATGGAAACTTGCTAGTAATAATGAATTTCTAGGTTCTATGAAAGGAAAATAATTTCCTGACCAAGATGAGAAGGTACTTAGAAATTTTTAGTTATATTTGACTTTTTTCCCCCCTCCTGTTTTTAACGATGACAGCAAGCATTGCTATCTTATTTTTCACCATTTCTGAAGTATAGTTACATTTTCTCTTAAACTCTAGGGATGGATTAGCAATGGGGCATCCTGGAAAAGCACAGGCCTTGAGAGTCAAATAGTAGTCAGTACGGTCTATACCTCCATCATTCCCTGGCTTCACAGTCTTGGGGCAATAATTATAACAGATGGCGCCTGGGGCCCCTCCTTCCCTGGTGCCATGTTGAATAAAGTAATAGATGCGCTCATTTAATCTACCTCTGCAATTACTTTACAAGGTATGTGTTTCCTTCCCTTTTTAAGGCTGAAACTTAAGTTTGGGCATTTTAGGAACTTGTTTAAAGGTCGCACTGGTTGACTGTAGCTCAGTTAAGATTAGGCCCCAGTTCTGACTGACCTCGAAGGTGACAGGACCACGCTCGGGCCCTTCCATGGTCTCACAAACACTCCTGCTTAGACAGCCGTTGCAATCACTACAAAAGTGCCATGTGGAGTGCCAAGCACAAGCTAGTGTCGGAGGGTGTTATCATGGAGAGAAAGGAGTGCTAGTTTAAAATCTAACCTTGATTAGAATTAGGATACAGACTGCAAAGTAAGATTTTCTTAGGTAGTGTATACCATGTCCTTCTATCCCATCCTGACAGTTAATTTCTTAAAAAACAAATTCTCAGGGCACCTGGGTGGCTCAGTTAAGCATCTGCCTTTGGCTCAGGTCATGATCCCAGAGTCCTGGGATCAAGTCCTGCATCGGGCTCCTTGCTCAGCAGGGAGCCTGCTTCTTCCTCTGCCTGCCCTTCCCCGTGCTTGTACTCCCAACTCTTTCTCTGACAAATAAATAAATAAAATCTTTTAAAAAAGAAAACAAAAACAAATTTTCCAACAACCTCAGTACAAAATTACTTGTAAGTTAGCTAAGGAGTTATGATAATAGAGAATGAGGGGACAACAAATGTTGGGACTCATCTGACCTAACATTTGAAATAAAAATGTCCTTTTTTATAAAGTGGGGGGGACTGAAGTATATGCTGGAAATGAACCTTCATGGGTAGAAGCTTTGAAATGTTTTCACCTGTGCTGGGGCCCTTTGCCCCGCATCTTCTTCTCCCTGACCACATGAGTCCTAAACTGCCAAGCTACTAACTAATTTCTTTCAAACTCCTAACTCATTCCTTTATGTACTCCTTTATGATTCCAAGGATAAATTCTAATGGCGCTCAGCACATTTCCTCCAGGGTAAGGCCAAATTAGTCCCCTCTCTCAGACTCCCACTGGGCTCTCTTGGTCCTTCACAGGACGGCTGGCTGAGAAAATCTCTTTTCAGTCCCTACAAATCACCCTAGTACCTGCTACTCTGACTAGCCTGTGCCATTATTTATTACAGAATAAGCGTTGGCTGTTGAGGGTCAATTATTCCATTGACCAGGCATTACAATAATTCCTGGTAATTAAAAGAGGTACTTAATGTGAATCTGGGTGCATATTGAAAGAAACATTAGTCCTTTTGTCATCTTGGCAAGTCTATTGTTCTGAGCCAGGCCCAACCAATTAACATCTTTTGCCAATCCCTGTCAGCTGGAGCTTAAAAAAGGAGAGGAGGGGGGTCAGTCAGATGCTAATTTAGATACAATTGTGTCAGGGCTGTTTGGAGGGGACTGGCTCTAAAGAAGCCACCAGGGTTTAATGAAGCAAACAGCTTGGGTCCCAGTGACCCTGCAGGGGTAATTTTAAAAAGACCCCTCTGTGTTCCTGTGCCAAATAGCGGAGGGGCATCACAAGAAGCCCTTCCTTTAAAAAAAAAAATGAAGAGAGGGATAATCATTCGTTTAATCTGCTCATTAAACAAATCTCTCAGGCGGACTTAACATGAATTAGCACTTCTCTAAAAAGGTAAAATGTGACATACAGCAGACAGTTCAGATAATTTGAAAGGTCACTATTCTTTATTATAAGCTCAGTTGTTGTTAATGTATTAATATTCGATGATACTGAGCGGAGACTGCCACCTTCATTCAACCTTGGGAACAAAATAGTTATGTTTTCCTGACAGGGAAGACAACAACAAAAAACCACATTCATCAGGCCCCAGTACAGATGTAAGCACAAGCTAAGTACAGAGGACATGTTTTGTTCCTTGTTTTTCAAACACAGGAATTAAGAGGAAAAGAAATCGGAGTCTGTTGACTCCTTCCACTAGCTTTCCACCTCACTTGGGCTAGGCTCACACACATGTGCTAGGAAGGTGACAGTCGGGGCTCCAACAAGGCACAGAACCTCAGAAGCCCAGGGTATGTGTTTCGGGGACCACCTGGTCTAGAGTACCCCAGCCCGGACACAGCGATTCAGGGGGCTGAGGCCCCAGGAAGATTCATGACTGACAGTGCCTGGGAGGCAAACTTTTTGGAGAACATGGGACTCTTTTGTCCACAAGCAAGACACCACACTGACATAAACACCTCTCTCACAAACCTCACAGCTTTATCTGAGGGGGATAATTAGTCTTCTCCTCATATTTACTTAATCATGCCTAGGTGCCGTGAGTGGCTTTGTGATCATGTTAAGACGGTGTTTACAATGAGGCATGACTCACACAGTTCTCTCACTTGTCAAACTAAACCTTCACACAGGAAGCTTAGACCAACTGAATCGTTATTTCATTCGAAAAGAACCTAAAGGCCAATTCTGGATCACTTTTGGAAGAAATATTTAGTATGTCCTCTCATAAGGAAAAGAGTAAGGCACATTTCAAAATAAACTGACCCTAAAACAGAAACTTGCATATCAGTGTTCACAGCAGTGTTACTCACAATGGCCAAAAAGTAGAAACAACACAAATGTTCATCAATGGATGAATTAATAAAATATAGTATACAATCGTGGGGTTCAAGACATGCTGCCCAGAAAATATGGCACCCAGGCATATCAAATATTTGAAGCTGAAGGAGTTTGAGAAAATGGCAGAAGGCAGGTTCTTTCTGACCTCCTCCCACCCCTCTACCTTGAAGCAGGTCATAAGGCTCTCAGGTAAGAGGGGTGCTCCCTGTACCCAGAGTAAAGACTCATGGACACACTGGGAAGAATCCAAACATTCAGGCCTTGCTAAATGTCCCCCAGTTTACTGTACTTCGCTCATACTCTGTGCCCCATCATATCTTTCCGACCTTCCACTCTTCACCAAACCTAGCATTGTGGAGGCCGAGAAAAATTAAGGCCATCCCACCTCAGGTTTAGCCTTAGCATAAATACAGCCATCTTAGCTTTGGCAGCCATCTCAGGCCCCTGTGACCAAGGGCTGAACTTTCCCCTACTTTACTTTAGTTCCAGGGACCCCCACCCTGCTTTAGTTCTAAGAAAGTAACCCACCCTGCGACACCCCGGCAACAACTAATCAGCTTACTGCAGAAAAGTCTGAAACTTCTCCTCCCCACCCAAGCCTCTTGTAATGACCCATAAAAACCCCTGCCTTAACTAGCCTCCGGGTCCAAGTCCCTACTCCGCTGCGTCGGGTATACTTGGGCCCAAGCTTAAGCTTGTCAAATAAACCCTCATGTGATTGCATCGGTGCTTGGCTCCTTGGTGGTCTCTTGGACGCGAAAACTCGGGCATAACAGCATAGAAACATGCAGGTTTAACCATTTCTTTGGGTCTTTTTGTCCTTATGATGGCTCCCGTGTGATATCAAACTTACATAAATAAAGTTGTATGCTTCTCTCCTGTTAATCTGTCCATTTAATTTTCAGACCTAGCCAGGGACCCTAAGAGGATCAAGGAAAACTTGTTTCCTCTTCTACGAAACATTCGGAGTAGTAATGTTATTCAGTCTTAAAAAGGAAAAGGATTCTGACTCGTGCTACGGCACAGAGGAGCCTTGGAAATGTCATGCCAAGTGAAATCAATGAGACACAAAGGGCCGCTACTGGAGAATTCCACTTTATATAAGAAGTACCGCATCTCAGCAAATTCTGAGTGGCACAAAGTATAATAGGATCCGGGGACAAGGGGAATAAGGAATTATTGTTTCATACGTACAGATTTCCTGATTGGGATGATGAAAAAATTCTGGAGATGGAGAGTGGTGACAATTGTACGTTAAAATATACTTAATGAATTGTACACTTGGAAATGGTTAAAATAATTAGAATATAAATAAAATATGACATGGATAGACAGGCACAATTGTATTTTTTTATTAGCTACATTATTCTGGGAACTCACGTCATTCAGTCTGTGGAGGTACTACCTGGAATAATTATTACTTTCATAACATCAACATGTATTCAGGGTTTTCTTTTAAATAAACTAAGTAAACTGTAAAATAAGTCAACAACTCCAATGTATATTTGCAATTTTTTTTTTTAAGATTTTATTTATATGACAGAGAAAGAGAGACAGCAGGAGAGGGAATACAAGCAGGGGAGTGGAAGAAGCAGGCTTCCCACTGAGCAGGGAGCCCGATGCGGGGCAGGATCCCAGGACACTGGGATCACATCTGAGTCAAAGACAGACACCTAAAAACTGAGCCACCCAGGTGCCCCTATTTGCAAAGCTTTCATACTCAGCTAAAAGGTAATCGATTTAAATAAAGTTTTAATATACAGATATTACTGGTAAAGAAATATTCAAAGCAAGCCATGAATAAGATATTTTTAAAATACTCCTCAACACCGTTTGCTCCTCTTATCGTCCATAACCATCATGCACACGAAATCAAAATCACTGAGTCAAATGTTCCCACTAGGAAAGGGCCAGGAACCAAAAATGTTATCCAATGTTATCCAAGTAACATTGCCTGCAAGAGCTGTTCCTCCAAAGTCAATTTCTTTGGAAGAAAGCAGCAGTCAGTTGGCATTTGAAATGTTTTCTCTCTTTGGAAATTGTTGCCTGAACAGTAAGTCATGTCAGCTTTGACTCAGTCCCCTTGAGGCCTGGACCAAGTGAAGCCTGAAGTCACCATTAAGCAACTGCAGCAGCCATGGGGCGTCTGGAATTTGTTGAGTGCACTGAGCCTTAAAACAGAACAGCTGTTGTGGAATGCTGTTACGAGACACCTACGGGGGACTCGAGGCCTTGGGGACACCCTTGTCTGTTCTGAATAGGGAGGCCAACCACTGCTTCATTACTTCCTCATGAGGCGAGAAGTTGCAGAGATGAAAGTGCCCAAGTGCAGGCCTGGACAAGACAACCTGATGAGTGAAACTATGTTCCACATACCTAAGTCACTGGTTCCACAACCCAAGGTGCTCGTACACTGCCAGCACACAGCAGTTACTGGCTTTCAGATATCATCGACACTAGGACATGAAAAGATCTGCTGTAATAAACAGAGGAGCAAACAGACATCGGAGCATCTCCATAGGAAGCCATCAGGCACGGAAGGGTTCTCTCTACACGAGATTTCTAAGGTTGATCTCAAATCATGGTATTTATGTAAATTATTTTGACTATGAGGGTCTGACAGGGGACATACTAGACTGTAGAGCTGATCTGTTATCGCAGAACCTTCATCTGAAAAAAAAATCTGCCAATGATGTAGAAATAAGTCAAAGTCTTAGAATAAAAGAGCAATGCAATAGGACAGTTTAACTCCTGGAAAACTGGTAAGAGCCTGCTTCTACATTAAGAGCTGGCTCTATCATTTCATGCTCTGGTCTATCACAGAGCTCAGACAAAATTTCTGCTGGCTCTATATTCTCCTGTGCTTGTTTAAGAGTGTAATATGATGTATGATGGCTGAAAGCCCAGTGGCCTAGCCTTGGGTTCGACATAAAGTTAGGATTTAAAGAAGTTGGGGGTGGGGGGCAGTGAGGGCATAAAGAAAGACTGTAATGGTGAAAAGAGAATTGGGAAAAAAAATCTCTGAGGGGCCTGCTAATCAAGTGAGTCTTTGTGTTCAGAAAATGTCATTGCTATTGTACATCTGAAAGGGTTAGAAAGCAGCATATCCCCACCGTAGGGATTCATGAAATGACTGCTGATTGGCTGAGTCAATAAGCTCTTGTACTATACAAATTAAAAAACAGAACAAAACAAAACAAAAAACAAGAAATAGAAATCTAAGACCTCTGTCATGGAGAAACCCACTGAGGTGGCCAAGATTCCAAATGATTGTTAGTAAATGGTCATCAAACTGGCAGTCAGATTGTAATTTACCTCTTTTTAAAAGTCATTTGTTGGAATGCAACAATACACCAGTTCCTTGAACGTTTTCTACCTGTTTAGGCTGCTCATCAACAAGACATATTTATTAAGAACCTGTGGGAGAAACAGAGAGAGATCCGAAGCCGGGGCAGGGAGGAGAAGGGGACCGTTAGGTCACAGAAGAGAGCCTATCCTAAGGCTCTCATTTTGACATCCTGATAATGAAGTAGAAAAAGCACCAGGAAAGCAGAGACCTGTGGAGGAAGTACTCACAAAGCAACAAGAACGAGGAGAAGAAAGGGCAGCTAAGGGGAGGTATGGAGGAGGGAAAGCATTTTATACAGAAAGAACAAAAGCATTCATAAGAAGGCAGAGAATAACGGAGAGGAAGGAGACCCCATGGCTGGGGCAGCAGGGTATTAGGGAATCTCTAATGTGGGACAGGCTATGGAGAGCCTAGAACTGGGTAGAGTTACTAGAAGAAAAATAAGGGAATCACTGTGATCAAGTGACAACGGGATCTTAGAAAAGGCATGGTGGTCCTTGTGAGCACTACCAAATGAGAGGCTGAAGACAGGAAGACGGAAGCAATAAAGGATATGAAGGTTACAGTGGGGGGAGGGCGGGCAAGTCGGCCAGGTGTGGAGACTGATCAACTGTGAACGGCAAATAGGGGCGGGACCGTCAAGATGATCAGAGGCTTGGGACACCAGTCAGAAGAGGAAGGACCAGAGCAGAGATATTAGGAAAGATCTATTTGAAAGAGAGTGAGAGAGCGAGAAGATAAGATTTGGACATGTGAAGTTGAAGGTCAGAACACATCAGGCACATGGATAGAAAGTACAGTCAGTGAGCAGGGATAATGGTCACCTTTTGAGTAATAGGTTTTCCTGAGGTGTGGCAACAGAGAAGAAAGAAGAAAGGACCGAGACAGGAACAAGACACAGGAGTGTGTTGAATGCTGAGGTGGCCGCAGGCTAAATTTTATATTACATTTTGTATATTAAAATACAAAAGGAGAGACTGAGGCAGATATGAGAGAGACAGAGACATATGAAAGAGCACGTGAATGTGGATTAACACAGAATCAAGGTCCACCAAGAAGTGATGGAGAACAAAAATCAGAGAACAGGAAGAAAAATTAAGTCTGGAGAGGAAGAGAAGATCTTATCTGTTTAGAAATGAGTACAGAAGACATAACATTTAGAAAGTCTTCCTTTAAAAAACTTTTTTAAGTGCGGCCCAATCGGTTAAGTGTCTGATTCTTGATTTCAGCTCAGGCTTCAGTCTCAGTGTCATGAGTTCAAGCCCCACATTGGGCTCCAATGGTGGGCGTGGAGCCTACCTTAAAAAATAGAATGAATGAATGAATGAATGAATTTATCTTAAGTGACTAGGAGGTCATCTGCTGAAAGAGAACAGTTAGAGATTAAGTTGGGGGCAAGAGAAGGTGGTAAATTAAGAGTAACATATTAGGACAAAGGGAGTCCTAATATGGGACTAGATACACACACATCTGCCCAGATGTGTCTGTGTGTATCCATGCAGGTATCTACCTACTGAATACTCAAGAAAACCCAAAAGAGATATCTCTACATTATTAAGATAATTTTTGTTTGGGTATATAAAGGAACCATATCTAATAATTTGATAGATGTTGAGGATAAAGCAAAGGATGTCCCTGTAATCTTTTATGAGTTTAGAGTCTACTGAGGAGCAATCTAGCATTTTTTTTTGAAGTTTTATTAATTTAAGTAATCTCTACACCTAACATGGGGCTTGAACTCATGACCCTGAGATTAAGAGGCGTGTGTTCCTCTGGCTGAGCCCAGCCAAGTGCCCCAAGGAGCAGTCCAGTTCTAACAGAGTATAATACAGATAGGATAGACAATGTGCTATAAAAATGACCTGTAATTATTGGGTCAGTTGTGGAAAAGTGACAGTATAAGGGAAAATTATACTTAACCACTGACATTTGAATCAAAATATAACCATGAGTAATTCACCCATCAGAGCATGTGAAAAAAATCACTTCAGCAGAGAAAAGATATATGAAGCATGTGAAGCAAGGTAACATGCTAGGGAAGACACAAAGGACTCCATTTGAAAAGTCCCCCAAGGGTCTGATTGTCACAGGGTCTTGATTGGCACCTCAAGGAGTTTGGGCATGCCTCCATAGGAAAATGGAGAACAGGGACGCCTGGGTGGCTCAGTTGGTTATGCCACTGCCTTCGGACCGGGTCATGATCCCAGGGTCCTGGGATCGAGTCCCACATCAGGCTCCTTGCTCAGTGGGGAGTTCGCTTCTTCCTCTGCCTGCCACTCTGCCTGCTTGTGCTCTCTCTCTCTCTCTGAGACAAATGAATAAATAAAATCTTTAAAAAGAAAAAAAAAGAAAATGGAGAACTGTGGAGGACTTGAAGCTGGGGCCATCTGTGGTTTAAGAAATCTCTCTGGGAGCAATGGCTTCCAGCCTGGGTTGGACACTGGATCACCGGAGGACAATGCACAAACGTTAACTTCTGGACTGCACATCCTGAGGTTCTGATTCAATAAGTCTGAGGTAGAATTTGCGTAACAGTGTTTTTAAATGTTTCCGAGATGATTCTCATTCATTTATTTTTGAAACTGTCTATTTAATTTCTATTATTTTAAGCTGAGAATGCAACAGGGAATAAAAGAGATGAAAACTGCAGAGTCATAGAGCTTATACGTGTGGGAAGTCAAATCAAAGACATATGTATGTTGCAAGGTATACCAGAAGGTGAGCGGGGCTATGAATAAGAAGCATGGGGAAAAGGACAGGTGGGTGTGTTGTGCAACATGTATACTGTGTTGTTGAGAAGGGCATTGGTGAGAATTTGAATAATGACCTAGAAGAGGTGACAGTGCCAGGACACTCATTCCTGAGAAAGAGGGCTGCTGGCAAAGGGACCAACAAGTTCTCAAGCCTGAGGCTGGAAGATTCCTCAGAGAGTTGAACAATGAGACCAGTGAGGTAGAGAAGAACGTGTGAGGGGGCCAGTAGCAAAGGATGGTCATGAATGCCTTATAGACCATGATGAGGACTTACTCTGAATCAGGTGAGAAGCCACCAGAGGCTTCTGAAGAGAGGAATGGCATGAGTGATTCAGGTTCTTAAAGGACCAACGGGGTTGCTGTGCTGAGAACAGATTTAGAGGGGCAAGGATGGAAGTAGGGAGCCCGAATGGGTAGCGGTGGAATTGGTAGGAAGTGATGGAAACTGGATACATATTACAGGGAGGGCTGAGATGGAGGGAAGGAAGAGAGAAGTAGCCAGACCAGTCAAGAGGTCATGCTATGGTTGAGGAGGACATAGACAAGGGTGGTAGGAGGGGAAGACTCGTCAGAAAGCAATGTCAGGGTCAACACTGCCATTCTTGAGGACCACTTGCACAGAGGGTGACAGGTCAAGAATGAGTGCTGGGTTCCTGGTTTGAGTTATTTGAAACCAAGACAGGATTTACAGCACAAGTTATAGTTCTGTTATGACCCCCACCCCAACCCTGGGGCACGCCTGCATGTGTGAACATGTGTGTGCGTATTTGGGACGTTCATAAAGTTAGTTAATAATTTGATATGTTGATTTTTGAGAGACCTAGAGATAGGAGGAAATGGTCAGTTGAAAAAGCTGGAAATTCACTCTTTAAGTGTGGACTTGAGGCTCGAGGGGTCTGACCTGACAGGGACTGGGGTCACTATCTAAGAGCACTGGTTGGTGCATGGGAATAAGCAGATAGAAGAAATTGAAGACCAGCACCTGGAACATCAACATTCAAGGGAAAATGGAGGAAGAGGACCTTTTATTAGCATGATGCAAAATGCTTACACACACACACACACACACACACACACACACACACACTTTGGAAAATCTTTTTTTTTTTTTTTAATGGATACTCTATAGCTATAATGTGACAAAGCCTTCCAAACAAATGGTAATGAATGATTATTTCAAATACTCATGATCCAAAATAGAAGTATCTAGATGGATAGTGTTTATTCTTTGCCCACCAGATACAGGGATTCCTATGTCAAAGGTGGATTTCCTATTTCAAAAATGCTGGTGATTCAAACAAATAACCCAACCTGCTTGTACAGAGTTATGTCCGATGTCCCCCAAAGCTCTGGGAAAGGGAGTAGTGGTATTACTGAAGCTTCACTGCAAGTAAAAAAAGGCTAGATAGACCATTAGGATCTCACTCCACAGTCAGATGATGTCTTCTGGCTGGAATTGTGCTTGCCTTTTGAAATGCAGAGATGATGGTGGGGAGAATGGTTTCCTGCGGATCTGTTAAGCAATCTTTCCTTCCTGCTCAGTGAAATTTTCATCTTTCTTTTTTTAAACCCCATGCTCTTGTTTCATTTGATTGCCAAGAAGTTTTTATTTTGTTATCCTTTTCCATAAATACTAGTCTAGTTACTGAATAGATCCCTGATCTGCATTATTAGAACTAAATTATTGTGAATTATCTTTACTTAGGAATCTTCCAATTTGGTAGATCAGCTAGTATTTATAAGCTCGTACATATGATATTTTCATCCTAATTGTCTTTATATGCATGTTTTAAAAGGAGCTGTTCCCCTGAGCACCCAGGGATGAGCTATTGTCAGCAGAGCAATGATCATTACAAATAATCACCATATCCTGTTTGGAGATAGTTTCCCAGCTAACAGGCTAGGCAGTGATTGTAGCTTAGCTAATAAGCTCAGGAGTGAAGTAGAATCTAATTTTGAAACCTCAGCCCTCTGTGGCAATTTCTTTGGCATCAGTGGCAATTTAAAGCTCGCCTAGTTACACCTCCAAGAAACTGACTTCTGAAACTACTGTTTCTGCTTCTGAGATTTGTATATGAAAGTAATGGAAAAATAATTAAAATTTTAAATTTGTCCTCTCTAGCTGATTCAGTTTCTTCTAAAAATCACATTTTAAATTAGGTGTATATAATACACCTATGAGTTTGTATTTACAGCTATGATAAATTTTTACATTAAAATATGCATTTACTGAGTATAATATTTAACTCCTTAAAGGCATATACATGCACATAACACTTCTCAACCCCAAGTACTATGGGATTTTTTTTTTTTTTTTTTTTTAACATACACAGATGCTGCTGGAGCTCCTTACTTAAGAAAAGTTCTCCAATCCCACAAAACTCCCTTTTAGTTTGGGCCATTTTCCTTTTTCTTCCTCTTCAAAGTAACTCTCAGCTTCCCTTACCCCAGTTCTACTTACAAAATTCCTTGGCCCAGTGTCATCCATCAGTGCCACCCAAGCTGGCAGAATCATGCCTACAAGTTTCTTCTCCCAGGTGTGGTGTTTTCGGTAAAACTTGCCTCAGTGAGTTGCCAACTTCAGATAGTTCTGTGCAATCCCAGCATCGTCTCCTCCACCCTATTCCCTTTTGCCCCTCTGCTTCTCCTTCTTCACTACACCTGGGACCACCTCTGAACACAACACTAACTGTACTACCCATGTGATTCTATGATGGGTCATGCCTTAGGCACCGTCCTATATCAAACGGGTAGTTAGCACTTTCTCCCACCCAGATTCAAACTCCATGAAGACCCAAGGATTCCCTTGCTTCTTCTGTATACCTCCTACATTAGCAGCTAAAATGGCCAGAATAGAGGAGTTGATTTTCCCCTCCAAAACCCCTCTTCTCACAGTGTTTCCTGTTTGGTACCACACTGTCTCCCCCTTGCTCAGACGAAATCTCCAGAGGGTATCTTGGATTCTTCCCTTTCTCTAAGCCTCTCATCCAGTTCCCGTGTAAGCTAACTGTCCTGAATACATTTCTCTCACCTCCACCCCCATCCCACTGCAGGTTCTCACTATCGAAATTGAACTGTTTCGGAGGCCTCCCTGCCTCTGCTCTTTCCACTGAACCACCTACTTCAGCAGCAGGCTGACCTTTTAACATATGTGTCAAAGCAGGCAATTTTCCTGCTTAAGAAGACTTTCCATCCATTTAGAGTAAGATCCAAGTTTTTTATTTTGTCCTGTACAAAGGCCCTCATGGTCTGGCAACTGCTCACCCCATGCTCTCCTTTCCTGTCGCCCTCCCCTATTCCTAGTCCAAACAAACCCACCAGCGCTCTGTACTTAGAGCATACCACTCTCTGCACCTTCTAAATGGTGCCTGTCTCCTACCTTGGGCACCATGGGCCCCTACTTCCTAGTCTGACCCCAGCCAAGATGGCGGCTCCTCTGAGATGCCTCTATTACCACCCTATCTGACAGAGGTACATTGTCACTTGTTGTAATTCTCTGTATAACTATGACACAGTTTTTTATCCTGTTTATGTATTATCCATTAGTTTCTGCCTGACATCACCAGAACGGAAGCTCCATGAGAGCAGGGGGCCCTTAGTCTTCTTCCTGGTTGTATCTCCAGGAACTACAACAGTATCTGGTATATCATAGACATAAATGAATTTGTGCTGAATGGCTACATAGAGAGTTTTTACAACAGAAAAAAAATGCTCCAAAACCATTTCTCACAGGTTAATACTATGAAGTGAGAAGAATTCCATAATAAGTGCTGTTTACTGAGCAAGTATCACAGGGACTTTACCAGATACCTTCGTGTGTTATCTCACAAAATCCTTAATAAATTGGGTCCTGAATCCTCCCTTTGTCAGACATGCTCAGGAAGTGGCATGATCTGCGTCATGTGCCCCAGCAAGGGGCAGCTTCCTGAGCAGGGCTGAAATGGCGGCCCTTCCTTACATAAGCTCCCAGTAGCACATTTGTGGGCCATCCCAGTGGTGCCTTGGCTCTGTGGAGCTCCAACACTCAGACGAGGAACTGAGGAAAGTGAGCATCACCCCCTGCTTACCAGGAATAAGCTTCCCCAGACCTATACAAAGGCAGTATCTGATGAAGATGTCCCACACATTTGGTGGAAATAGTCCCAAACCTGGACAAACCTAATATTAACTACCACTTAATACTTCATGCTTAATACCAAATGCTCTAAGCTCTGGGCAGCGTTTGAAGCATACTTTCAATTAGGGGTCACTTAATGATCTAGCCCTCATTTTTATGCCCAAAACAACCAGCACACAAAACAACTAGCCTGTGACCCTATACATGTCACCTGTGGCATTGAACGTGCCACTGCAGAGGAGAGGGAGGCTTCCAGCCCTCGAGGAGAGGGATCTCTGCACCAGGCATGCACAGAACTTGCCTGAACATTTCAGTAATGCAGGTAGAAGAAAGAAAAAAAGTCACCGAGGGGTGCACGTGTGAAAACAAAGTTTTCAGTCGTTGTTTCCATTGCCTTTAACTTATTTTCCACAGGCATTAAGAAAATCCCACTCTTAAGCCCCAAACGAATATCACATAGCCAAGGAGATGCTACATGATGCCAAGATAGGCTCTGCATGGCAAGCCACCCAAAGCAACACACCCTACTAGTAAAAATAACAGGAAGACTTTGAAAAGGCCACACACCTCCATTTTTCAAAAGGATGTGAAGCCTAAAAACCAAGCAAACAACAAAATGCCAGATCAAAATCAATGGTACACAGGTTACCTTGGGATGTGTGTGTGTGTGTGTGTGTGTGTGTGTGTGTGTGTGTGTATTTCTGCTTTTTAGTCCTTTTCCTGGCAGAGTACACGTTGGCTCTACCTGGAGAAATGCTCAAACACTTATGAACAGAGACAGGGACTGCAGTGTGTTCCCTCCACAGTTAGAACCCACCACAGAGAGCCCTGGATGCAAATTATAAATATACGGTTTTTAACTCCTAGAGATAATGATGGGTGGTGGTGGGGATCAAACGGTTCAGACCTAAGAAGCAACCCAGTTTCACTCTGCTCTGAATTCTGTAGGCTTTAACATGACCGTTTTTGAGTGATGTGACTTGGCCCCAATGAAACTTCAAATACACTCTGAGGAAAAACCACAGGTTTTCTTGAGTGCGAGCAATGTACGGGCACACTTTTCATGAAATAAAAGTGAATCTCGAAGACAACACAGCTTGCATTTTCAGCTTCACTCTCGGCTTTCCTTAGTTGACTCAGTAGGAGAAGCAGGCTACTTCTCAAGCAACGGGAGTCCATTTCCCCTTCCCCAGCCGGTCGCACAACGTGAGCACTCTTGATCGCCGCAGACCCTCAACCAAGGAGCTCTGCTGAGTTGTCGAAATGTGTTCCAGGTTGTAACTTGGCAAACATGACTTAACCTGAGAGCAATGCTTTAAAACAAATTTTCATAACATCTGCCATGTCATTTTAAGCAATACCTTCTGTTTCCACGGAACTTAAACACAGCTTTGTTTTTAAAAGCTAAATTTCATAGGACTTTCTTCAGCTCTATGGGATATTCACTTCTGGCAATAAAAGGCTCCCACCAGGAGAAAAAAAAAATGTTCTCAAATGTTTTAGCATTTCTGCTCCATGGACTTATGTTCAAAATCAGTCTGTCCCACAAGTATCAGAGAAAAAGAAATTCTGCAAAGTGTCATCTCAATCCCCAAAATGCACTTTCACAAGAAGTCTGAGGTCTGATATGCATCTTTAGCTAAAAATGTACCAGTTGTGAGGGGGGGCCTGCTGACCATCAGGACAGAAGCATCAGGGAGAGGAAATAACGATATTCATTCTTCTGGTACATCCTTTTTGAGGGTTAATTCATTAGAACGAAATCACAAAACCAAACACAGAAGTTTAGAAACCTTAGGGTTGTGAGCACGCTCTTCATCCATCTAATATGTACTGTGTACCAGGTAGAATGTTAGGTATTTAAAGAGAGAAAGAAGATGAAAAGATCTGTCTCCATTTTCCAAGTAAATGGAGTTGTAGGCAACTATAAACTGTTGGCCTAAAAAGATATACTTGGAAGTTGCTTATTTTTAGCTGGAAATGAAGCTTTTGGTGTATATGATATCATACAGGAAGAAAGTTCAAAAAAAAGAAAGAAGGGGGAGCAAAGAATCCTTCAGACCAATTACATTTAAGGGAGAGCACATGGAGTAAGATAGACCAATGAAATAGAGTAAAGTCACAGTCAGGAGAGATAGGAAAGGATTGTGTTTCAGAGGCCAAAAGGCAGAATTTCTAGAGGCAATGAGTGTTGAGTTTTGCCAGAAGATCAGCCAGTATGAAGGTGAAGAAGAGGTTACTGCATTAGGGAGGAAGGATGTGAAAGTGGTATTGATAATATCCAACAGGAAAAGAGCTAAGGTTTGCATAAGAACCTAGGCTGAGCCTAAAACAATAGTTCTTCTTAAAGAATATTTTATTAATCTGCCGCTGAGCTTTGAGCAAGTGTGAAGAGAGTTATGCTCAGACCACATCTCAAAGACTTTTTATAAGAGAAGTGAAGTCATTTCTGAAAGAGTCCTATAAGCCAAGACAGAGGGGGGAGGGGAAATGTGATTTAAACAAAACTTATTCACACAATGCTCTCCCCAGGGAATTTTCAACTTTCTGAAATCTTGAGATCTTTTATTACTTTTTAAAAAATCACTTAAATTATACATATGACAAATGATGATAGAACAAATTTAACAACAATGAACAGACATGGGTCTTGGCTGAGAAATGGGGAAGAAGATCAGAATTGAAGCAACAATAAAGCAACAACAATAAAACCAATTATTGTCTGAAGATGGTATACAAACAGCACTTAATTATTTATAAAAAGGAAGTCTCTCTTAGGTGGTGGAAGTTGAACTGTTTGCTTCCTGGCAATAGTCCTTGAGGTCATAGAAAAAATGCCATGTTAAAGTGGAAGAAAAGAAAGCTTCAGAAGTAGTATTTTCACCTAAATTTCAACATGTGGAAAGAAATGCACCTATGACAATAAAATTTCCATCTATAAGAAAGACCCCATGAGCCTGCACGCTTTATACAACCCCTGGTTTACCAGCCCAGCACCAACACCTGAATGCACTGTGTGCCCCAAGAAGTGACCCTTTCAACACCATTCTGCACACTGTCCCCATATATGGTTGCTTTCCCTTTAGTTTTTAGCTTTTTAGGAGCTTGGTAAAGAAAAAAAAAAAAGACATTTTCCTTGTCAGTTTCAGAAAGTTTATACAAAATATCTACGGGCACACTGTAAAAATTCTTTAGTGAGGAAAACTGCAGTGGTGCTAACTTGTTAGTCTAGGTACTGTTTTGGTCCTGACCCAAAATTTCAGGACAAGGAATTTTACAGCAGCCCAAAGCTATTTCACTTTTTTTTGTTGTTGTTGAAGATTTTATTTATTTATTTGAGAGAGAGAGAGTGCATGAGCTGGTGGGGGTGGGGTAGGGGGAATGGGGAGCAGGGGAAAAAGGAGAAGCAGACTCCCCGCTGAGCAGGGAGCCTGAGATCTCAGGACCCTGAGATCATGACCTGGGTCAAAGTCAGATGCTTCGCTGACTGAGCCACCCAGACGCCCCAAAGCTATTTCACTTTTTAAAGAGAAAACAAGATTGGATTCTGTATAGAGTGATCACTGTACTCTGTGTAGTTCACTTGTGTTACCTTTGGTGAACAGAAGGCTGTTTACCTGCCTTGTAGATGCCAACATTCCCCAGGGGCCTGGGGCTCGGTTCTTTTTTTTTTTTTTTTAATCTCTTTGCCCACCTACCCTGGGCAGTACCATCTACTCCCATGACTCTAACTACCATCCAAATAGTGGTAATTTCCAAGTCAGTATGGTAAAATAAATGTTTTACATATTTTACATTTTGCCTGTATTACATTATACATTACTCAATGCATGAGAAGCAACGGGAATATTTATTCAAAAGCATTCTATGGAGATTCAAAAACATATTGATATAGTTATCATTATTCTGTTAAAAAAAATCAAACTAAAAAAGCAAACTGGGAACCCCCAATAGACAAAGCAAAACTTAAGAAGAGTTATTAAAAGCCAAGCCCTGCTTGGCTGGCTCAGTTGGTTGAGTGTGTGACTCTTGATCTTGGGGTTGTGAATTTGAACCCCATGTTGGGTGTGGAGATTACTTGAAAATAAAATATATATATATATTTTTTAAAAGTGAAATCTTCATAGACCAGATGGGAAGCAAGTTCCTATCCAAGGGGGCTGCCCCTGGAAACACCTACTTTGATTTGTGGCTGACTTCTCGTTCCTTTTGACTGAATTTATTATTAATGAAAGCTGGATTGAGGAAAGTTTTTCCTTACGTGCTTGTCATATTTTTAAATGTAAATTTTTATCAAAGTAAAGTATATCAAAATATATAATAGTAAGGTGCACACATCATAGGCGTACATCTCAAATGACTTTTAATTTTTACACAACAAATACCTGGACACAGTATTCAGATGAAAACCCAAACCCAAACGCAAACCCAACCACCCAGAAGCTTAGCAGAAACCTCCTCAGGCCCTTTCCACTTCGGATTCATCCTCTCTACAGTCAAGTGGAACTACTATCCTGACCTCTAAATTCCGTAAGTTATTTTGCAAGTTTTGAACTTCCTCCAGATGCAATCACATAGTGTGGATGTTTCTAGCCATCTCTTAGACATTATAGAGAGTTGGCAAGTATATGGAAAAATGTTCTGTGTCAGCTAGTTGACTAGATGTTCTCAATGCGTGTGTAAGTTGATTCCCCTTTTCTTTATAAATTTGATTCTAGAATGAACCACCAGCAATACCATATACACAAAATCTAGGGAACACTAAGGGGTTAGAAACTGGAAGGCGTATCATATTTTTCTCATAATTTTCTGCTCCCACGGCAGTAACCCAGATGATCCCTCTGGAGAAAGTCCTGAGTCTCAGAACGTTTGTCCTACAAGCCACTCGAGAGTGACCAGATGGCACACAGGCTGTGGGCTGCCGCTTGGCACGTTCCCTGGAGTGGTCCAAGGAGGCACTATGCCCCATGAGGGTGAGCCCTCAGGGCCCTCCCTCTCTGCTGCTGGCGTTCAGTGAGTATGGAGCGTATAAGGCCATGAGTGGCATCAGCTGTATTTCATGCCACTAGTCTGGAATTAGTGACCTGTTTACAAAAGGCAGACTGCACTTGCAGATGTGACAAAAAATAGGGAGGCCAAAAGGGTGGGCAACATATGACAGGCACTGTATATAAAGCAGAGGCACAGAATCCCCTTCTAATTATAAAAACACACAAAACATGTGCAGCCAAATCCAGCTCGAGCCAAACGCCACCATTTCCACACTAAGAATCTTCCAGAAAAAGAGCTGATTTAGATTTATGATCTAATCCCAGGGATAAATGTTTTATTCCACCACCGCCATCCCCCACATTCCAACTTCTGTCATGGGGGAGTGGGTCCCACATTAGGTAGTTTGGAAATCTCAACGTTATTATTGATCAGTTACAGGTACATAAAAACATACTCTTTACCTAAGAGATGCTATAACAACACCAGCTAATTTCAAAACTAGCTACTGTGATATTCTCAGAGGAAAAAACTTCCTTTAGACCAAGTGTAGCTTTCAAACAATGGTGACTGAGGAGAGATAGCTAGCAATGTGCTGCCTTGGAAGACAGGGTTTTAATTCAGAGTTTCTGTCAGGAATTTTGAACCTGCAATTCCCTTTGCTTTTCTTTGAAACATCCCTTCCTTCGACAGGCATCCTGGTTATTACAAGTTCATACTGAATTATTATAGGAAAGACAGAATTGTGTGGGTTGAGTAAATAAACATAGCATTAAGGAGTAATGCATGGAAACAATCCCTGTGACTCAGTAAAAGGCCAGTTTTAAAAGAGAAACGAAAAATTCCTTGACTCGACAAATACCCTGCTCTGACTGAATTCCCCTCCTATTAGGCTGTGACTGCTTTACTATAAGAGGAGCCAGACTAACAGAACAGACAGGAAGAGAACGGCATCACGAGAAACAGCGGGCCACCGGGACTGTTCTGGGTGAGGACTGATGTGTTCAGGCTGTGGGTGACTCTACCACCAGCCCCCACCGTCTGTTCTGCTAATGAGCTGGAAAGGGCAAGTGAAGTTCCTCAGGCAATTACCTCAGACCCAGTATTAGCCTTTACGTTCCCATCCCAAAGGAGCATGGCTCTCACGCGGGGTGGAAGGATGGAAGGATGAAAAGATGGAAGGAGAGAACGGCAGGGTCTGGGAAAGAAACACAGGAGAAGAGACGCAAATAAAAGGAGGCCCGGCCGCAGGTTAGCATGAGTCCTGGGCAAAGCAGGAAGTGGAAGCAAGAGCGGGAGAACATGGCCTGCTCCGATGTCCTTGTTGCAAAGTTCAGGGCCCACAAGAGACAGAAAGGCAAAGGCCACAGTGCCAAGTCCCTTTCCTCCCCTCAGAAAGTTCTCTTGGTTTCAAGGAGTAAATAGTCAGCAGGGCGGGGGGAGGGGCGTGAGCTGACATAAGAGGAGATGAAGAAGGGGCCCGGGGATTTGAGAAGGCTCAAGGGTGGAGGTCAACAGGAAAGAGAGAAGCAAGGGCATTAGGGCAACTGAGTTCTGTTCAACCAGCTGCTCTGACTTGGGCCCCATTCCTCAAACATCGGGCTTCTCAAAGCATCCTCAGGACTTCCTCAGGCCCAGGTGAGGAGCAAGAACTTGGAAGTGAAAGTAGCCATCTCACCTAAGGAAACGCAACAGAGAGAAGGGGCTCACCACCGCACCAGCTCAGGTGAGCAGAGCACAAGGTCCCGCTACCTTCCCAAGGAAGCCGACTTGAGGCTCGAGCCAAAGCAGACATTGATTTTAGAATCATCTTCTTGCTTCTTTCTATAGCTTGCTTTCTGAGAGCCTGCTAATGAGCAGAAAAGGCTGGAAGAGACAGGCAGGCAATGAGAGTGGGAGCAGGAACTCCACAAATAAATCAGTCCCCAAATATTGGAAAGCTGGGTGTGTGGGTGATGAGTGACAGAGAGTGAAATCCTGAGATGATATTTTTTTCCCCAACGCTGTTCGGTTGCCTTCCTCAACCCCCAAGGATAGATGTGATCTGCGGAGTCCCTCTGCAACACTGCTGTGATGGCCAAGGGAGCAGAGGCCTGGCTTCAACTTGTGCTGTCTGCTGAAGGCCGCCCACCCTCCCAGAAGTGGCGACTCACAGCAGGCAGGGGCAAGAGGCCCACTGTCCTTTTCTTCATTAGTCTCCCACGATGTTGTACAAGTTAGAATGCTGAGGGTGGGATAGACGGACAGGCCTGAAGAACTTGATTTCTCATATTTTTGTTCCACCCCCTCCCCCTCCCAAGGGAAAGGCCCGTGTGTACAAAAATGAGGAAATAACCAGAAATGAAAACTCCTTTGCTCTCCATCACTCTTAGCCAAAGTTTAAATTCATCCCAAGCTAAAAGCAGTATGCCTGCCACGACTGTCAATCAAGGCCTCAAGGACTTGTGAGATTTTTCCGTGTGTCCCCTTGACTTACACATACAGGCTGTGTCCACATTAATGGGACTTCCATGTGGGTACGGCAGACCACAAGGTGGTCTCCAGTTTTAGCCATAGTGGCCTATAAGGGAGGACTTTTCTTATAGCCTTTTAAAGGAAGGATAAAGCCAAGAGATAAGGGCTCTCCACTCTTCCCCAGAATGTCCTTCAGTGTTGGTAAAGCCCAGTGACCTGTAAGTCCCCTTACGGGACCAGAGCAAGGCGTGGGATTGAAGACACTTGCCCGTCAGCATTCAGGAGGAATTCATTTCTGTTCACTGAGGGCCTCATCTATGCCAGTCCCTTCTCTAAAATTCCCAACAATCCAGCGGGTGAGAGACTTGTGTGCACATTAATTTGTAATAATAATAAAAAAACGTTTTTTCATAACAAAATGAGGCAGAAAATTATGTGCTCTAAGAGCACAGAGAAGACATGTAGCACTCAGGGGATGGTGTGCAGGGGGTGATTCAAAGAGAGGGTACTGCTGTGGCCTGAGGGGTGAATGGCTGCTGTGAGGAGCCCCCAAGGCAGCCTGAGGTCAATCCCAGGTGCCCTCCTGGACCCATGACCATTGGTAGGTTTCTGAACTTCGCCAGGACTTGGTTTCCCATTGGAACTGTGGTGAATATATAAAGCATTCAAGAAAGAGCCCTGCCCTTGGTTAACAATTCTTATCATCAGCATCAGCCTAAGCACAGAGGCATTAAGGAAAACATTTCTAGATAAAATGAAAGAATATGACTCTTCTCGGTATAGTCATTCCTGCAGTGAATAGGGGGACAGCTGATTTTTAAGTTGTAAAGCAGATGTTTCTTTGGCATAAATAACATTCAATGAGCTCCTAAAAATGACTGTATGCAAACCATCTTTTAATGGTTAGGCAAGCATCTTTGCCCAGCACACCACATGGGGTTTAGTAAATATTAACCAGAAATGACTGCTCAGCCCGCCTCCCCCCAAAAAAACCCAGTTAATGAACACGAACTGCCAAAAACCAAACATATGAACCTTTTACAGATTTGGGGTACACAGGATTGCTCTTCCCCTAGAGAACTCGATTTTCCCTTCCCTGTTTCTGGGGACTCGGTTTAGACAGGAAAAGGCGGACGTGAACAGGTTATTTATTTGGAAATGCAGCCAGGCTGCGTAGGACTGTGGCATGGTCCTTCTCATTTAACCCCCTTGGAAATCTGATCCGGACGGATTTAAAGAAAGGGGGAGGGAACCGTCCGGCATGCTTAATCTCTTCAAGTAATTAAGATTTTATCGATGCCTCGTACAGCCTCTACTGTTCCACTCAGTTTGGCAGTTAACTCCACATTTAAGACCTCCCTAACACGATAACGACAACGCCGTCTTGTCCATCATTATCTCGCGGTTGCAGGGCCGTCTGCCCGATCCCCAGTCGGGTTCTCGGGGCCACTGGCTCCTGCATTCCTGCCTGAGCCCCGCAGGAAACAGAGCCGCTGCAGCTGCCAGCCTTTATTTACACACATTCCTGCCTCAAATTGAATTAATGAGCATAATTTAACTCAGGCGATGTCCTCCCCCGCGGCTCTCTTTCCTCTTTGCCCCACAGGCCGGCCTGCTTTCTCCCTCACACCCTCCCATGGAGATCTTCCTGGAAAGGACCCAGGCACTCTGCTAGCATGGACAGAACTCCGGACAGACTCCACCTTCAGTGTCCTCTGAGCCACGTGGGGCTCTGGTTAAAAATGCAGATTTGGACCCAGCAGCTCCGCGTTGGGGCCTGAGACTCAGCATGCGAACAAGCCTTCTCTCCGGGGATAATGAGCGCAGCCAGTCTGGGGCCCACACTGGGAGGAGCTGCCTTACCCAACGAGTCACCTGTGCTGAACAGAACAAGCCAGGTCCTTAATGAGTAATCGGAAGGCAAATGCTAACTTCTGATCTCTTCAACCGGGCTGATGTCATGGAAGGTTTACCAAAAGCATCCCCGTAGGGGATCTGTTTACCTTGTCTCCCCTTCCCGTGTGTGCGCAAAGAAAACAGAGTGAAGTCAAACCACAAGTCCCATTAACTCCTAAACGCAGCCCTACACAAATTCCAAACCTAGGAGCTAAAAGAAAGTGTAGAATTGGAATCCTGGGACCCTTAACTTTTACACAAAAAGCAGAAGTAACCCCACCTAAGAAACTTCAGTGTGGATGTGGTTAGAGGCAGGAGGTCTGTTTATTGCATTGGGCAGACCAACGAGGAATTTCCTGCACGTTATGCCAAAGTCCGAGTGCAAGGAAATTTCTCTGAAGTCCATGCAATGAAACCAGCAGATCTCCTGTGTATTCACACATTGTATACCTTCGCTAGTTATCCCTGGCAAAAATCCTCCCAAATTCTACCAAGTGTGGAAACGGATTAAAAAGGGAAGGAGGAAAACACTCCCCCTAAAACAAAAGAAAGTAAATGAATATATTTGAAAACCACTGTGCTGATGGCTTGGATTTAGTTCTTCCTGGATATCCAGCAATAAATATCCTTAACCTTGGGCCCAAAACTGTTTGCCCAGGTCCACACAACTCCATATTTGGCTGCTTCGATAGAGAAAGGCTTTCATGTCAAATTTTGCACAGAAAAGTAGATTTGGGGATTTTTTTTTTTGAGGAAAGATTGAATTTATCATGAAACATTTTTCACCGAGAAACCAGTAAAATGAACCACCTTTTTACCCAAACCACAAAGACTGCAAATTCCTTTGCTAGAAAAGTTGGCTGCTTCTGTTGAAAAAATTAACTTATGTGGAATAGCTTCTGGGGGAATGCAGGGATAGATGAGGTTGTGTTCTCCGTTTAGGAGAACATAACTTGTAATGGCAAATAGTAGCTCCTGCAAGAGGAAAAATGGTAGCTTATCAATACCATTTCCTTACTGTAAAGGTTCTCCCAACAGATGTACAGGTATTAATCTTGATGTATTCCAGAAAGATCTTCACAATGCCTAAATTTTGCAAAAACAAAGCTCATCTGAAACTTTTCATTACCACTTACAGCCTCACTGTTGGGATTATAAATAGGGTAACAACTTCCCTTAGTTTCAGTAACTGTGTCCAAATTGCCACAATGTTTTAATTTATACGACAAAATAATGCTAATCACATTTTTTACTCTTTTCTTTCTTTCTCTTTTTTTCTTTCCTTCTTCTTCTTTTTTTTTTTTTTTTTGGTTGCTCCTGACTTGACAGCAACCTGAGAAAACAAAGTAATCACACTTTTTAATGTGATGGAATGTTTAGCTATTTCACACGCAGCCAGTGTACCAAATCTCTATGGATCAGCTACTGGATTTTCTTGATGCACAAGGAAAAGGAAAATTATTATCTGAATTGCTATGGGCGATGGCAAGCTCCAAGTAATTATCTATCTGCATATCATTAATTTCTGATTTTAGGATTATCTGAGATCTGAGTATCCATCACAGCCCCTCTGCCCCAAACAGGCCACACCACAGATAGTCCCTCACCCCTGCAGTTTCTGTCCTGGATGCCACCTCCTCTTTACCATCTACATTTTTTTCTCAAAGATTTTTTTTTATTTACTTAAGAGAGAGCATGCACAAGAGAGCACAGAGGAAGAGGGAGAAGCAGACTCCCCAATGAGCAGGGAGCCCGCTGTGGGGCTCCATCCCAGGACCAGAGCCAAAGGCAGACGTTTTACCTACCGAGCCTCCCAAGCACTCCCACCATCTACATTTTTTTTTTTTTGCATTTTTCATCTTTTATTTTATTTTTTTTTATTTCTTTTCAGCATAACAGTATTCATTGTTTTTGCACCAAACCCAGGGCTCCATGCAATATGTGCCCTCCTTAATACCCACCACCTTGCTCCCCCAACCTCCAACATTTTTAAGCATACAAAGCTCAGATCTGCCTTTCCTCAAACTCTAGTCTTCGTTAAGTTTTCTTACAGGGAAGACTTTTGCTTTGTCTCTGCTCATTACTCAGTATGATATAGTGTGACTACTTCTCGAATGTATCCCAATCGGTGAAGTTAGGCAAATTTGTTTTCTCCCTGAGAGAAGCTCTTCCAGAAAAGGTCTAGGATTCTCCTCACTCCTTCCCCATATGGGAACCTAATGGAAATGATGTTTCTCCCTCCTGTAATCTGCAGGAGAATGTGGGCAGTGCCAGGATCGTTATAAAGCACATCTGGGTCATTTGATAATAAATCTGCTAGGGAAATCATCCACAGAAAGGAAACAGCTAGTGCAAGGCAGGAGACCGGAGCAGGTCTGTTACATGCGCCTGCCTGCACTTTAGGGACCCCAGGGATTATCTGCAGAAGTGAAGGCCAAAGTCCATCACTAGCAGAGGCCCATAGCTAATGGTCACCGTGCCAGGTCGTGTCCTGATCACAGGATCCCCGGGTAGCTTCCGTGGGTTCTACGAGCTTTCTGAGTCTGGTTCTTAAGCCTCTCCACACATCGTGTGGGCTGCATCACTTCCTTCCACATTTTCCTTTTCTGTTTATCAAGTCAAAGCCAGTTTTCTTTTCCTTTGTTCACTGCAATCTAGGACCCTGACTGGTATAATTAATAAAAAAAATAAAAGTTAAGCATGTTTGGGTCATAGCCCCAAACAGGCAAGGTCAAGACTAATGGCTGATAGAACAGCCTACTCTCCATCAGAAGACTTCATGCAGTGCCACCACCAGAGATATTTTCCTGGGGGCTCAGTGAAGAATTTCTAAGATAGAGACGCTAGCAGGGAATAAGAGTCTAAGATTTTTTTTTCCCCCCATAGAAATAAGCCACAACAAAAAGTGATATCCAGAGTCCCGATTCTTTGAGTGTACTTAAAATCTTGTTTTCAATGCCAAATACTCTCTCTTCTCCTGCCACTTCAACAGGTCCTATAGAGCAAGTACATGTACAGACCATTTGTGCTCTACTGGAGCAAACTGCATAAAATCTCTGCTATGAGACCGGGGGGACAAGGCTGTGCACCCTGTAACACAAGTGGACTGGCACAAGCAAAAATTAGGGATGCTGGGTGGAGCTCCGGTGATGAGAGGGACTGTAGGGAAGGGAGCTTAAGTTTGCAGCCTGTGTGACCATGGAGGGTGGTGACAGCCCCAGAGAGGGGGAGCACGAGGGAATGCATGAGAGTCAGAGGAAGTGAATGAGGATTTCAGAGGCCAAGTGTGTGGATGACACAGAACTAGGTAAAATTATTCAGACTCACCATATGGTTAGTACCAGCCTATAACATTATTTGTTACTTTTGATACAAATCGTACAACAAATAACGAGTAACCCAGCACATCTGAAGGAGTCTGACTGGCGAGGACCGGGTAGGGGGCAGCTCATCCAGCTTATATTCTAGCCCTCCCCTCCCGCCTCAGTCATCTGTCCCCTCCACACTTACTGAGTTGTCTTCTACATGCCAATGAGGGTGCTGCTCCTCAAGAAGTTCTCCATTCCCAGGGAAGAACTGAAAACCCAGTTTTCCCCAATGCTGAGCGGAAGCGAGTGGTTCAACTATCAACCTTTCTCTTACAACCTATTTACCAAATTATTTTCTTAGGCGATCTTCTAAGATTGACACCTATTTCCGGTCTCGAGGGCTGTCTTTCTGTATACAGTACAGGCTCTGTTAGGAAGCCATCAGAAAAGGTGTGTTTGCCCCTCAGATAGCCATTACAAGTAATGAATAGTGTCCTCATGACCTCTTTTATTTTTTTCAAGATTTTATTTATTTATTTGACAGAGAGAGATCACAAGTAAGCAGAGGGGCAGGCAGGGTAGGGGAAGCAGGCTTCCTGCTGAGCAGAGAGCCCAGTACGGGGCTTGATCCCAAGACCCTGGGATCATGACCTGAGCCGAAGGCAGAGGCTTAACCCACTGAGCCACCCAGTCGGGCCCCCCCACCATGAGCTCTTAATGAACAAAACTAATTTTTAAGCCACATCTGAAGGTTTGAGGGGCTTGTAAAAAGGCTTCAGAATTCACTGACATAATCTGAGTAGTAAACTGCCTGAGAAGGGCTTTCTTGGCAGAACTGTGATCAATGTAGACTTAGTAATTAAAGCAGTGGACAAAAGCTTAGAAAAACCCTTGCCCTAAGGAACAGGAGAAAAAGATATCATGGAGGAAACTCCTACAGAAAGGGAACTTGAATTAAGGGACAGGAAAGAGCAGGGGGTAGAAATGACAGAGAACATTGGAAGGAAAAAACAGTCAAGCGCTAGCTTTAAAGAAGGAAATATTTCTATAAAACTAATGAAGATAAGCGACTCTACGAAATTGAAAGCAAAATGGTATGGAGAATTCCAAAATAATTCAGCTTCAAACACACACTTTATTAGTCAGATGTTTAGCATTTAGAGTTCTGAGTTTGGAAGTTCATTTCACCCAGAGGATGAAGAAGTAGGCTCTGAGACCACCTGAACCCAAACTGCAACTTTCTAGAATGACAACCACCCCATCATGGCAGGGACATGGACAACAATGAGGAATAAAGGAGTAATTCCATTTCTTTAAAGGAAAAAAGGTGGTTTTGGGGAGAAAGTGTCCCTAAAATGGCATCTATCATTAGTAGGTAGAGATCAATCCCTAAGACCTGTGTCAGAAGGACCTCAAAAAGGCTTGAATGGAGTTCATGTTCCTGCCATATATGGGAATACTATCTTCATTAGATTATTCTGCTATGTTTGAACCATCGAAAACACTGGGGAAGAAAAGGATTATTTTTCTTTTAACAAAATGAACAAATCCCCAAGTAGACAATTTCACCAGTTATCTAAAATTGCTTCTTGATTTTGTATTTCCTGTTCAAAACAAACAATTTTGACATAATAAGCTGTTTTCTAATATCATGGCCATCTCAGAATTTAAAAATCTCATTTAGAATCAATCAGTTTATATGACAGAAAACTACCATAATGCCCTAATGCAATTCCCTTTGAGTCATGGAAAAATTCAGTGTGCGTGTGTGTGTATGTGCCCACGTGTGTGTTACCACCCAGACAAAGGCATTTGTTATTATTATTGTTATTTTTTGGTTCATTTTAAATGATTTAGTAGTCAGATAGGTTAACACAAAATAATACTCAAATGTCCTCTATTTCCTTTTGTTTCTAAGTATTACTTTTCCCACATTAATCATAAACAGGTAAGATTCTGACTTACTGTCTTACAGGACCTTTCTTCATGGTCAATTTTTCTCTTTCTTGATGCCATATCTAAGAAACCTTCTCAACGACCTTGCAGTTTCCTTCAGTGAACTGTGAAAACCCTCTCCCTCCAGGCCCCCTACCCCCACCTGGCCTTCTCTGTCACATTAAGACTTCTGGTGCTCCCTGTTATCAATCACGTTTCCCTCCCTCATTCTCTTCCTCCCCTCTGCTGCTTCTGGTTTTACTGGGTGTAGAATCACTTCACTTACTGCTTTTTTCTTTAATTATGATGCTGTGTTGGAGACAGAGAAGTTTCAAATCGTACACTTTTTCTTTTTGTGTAATATCACTTTACTTGAAACTAAAACTCTATACCCCAACTTGGCTCCTGGTGCCAGATCCACTCATGCTTTAAATCTCTCTTCTAAGGCAATCCTGGAGCCTGGATTGTTCCACCGTCTGGGTGAGGACCAGTACCCCCAGAGAAAGTCTATTTCTTCCATGAAATCAATCCAGATTTATCAGAGTCCAGCTGCCACCTAAATTCTCCCTAACCTTGACTTTTTTTTTGACCAAAACCTTCTCTTCAACTATGCACTTACATTTATATTACTCCAAACATATCAGTCTCTTCAATATAATAATGAAAAAGTCATCCGATGATGCAGTGGGTTAGAGGACTCACATTTCTGCCAGATGCACTGTCTTCATCAGTTTCATCTCCCATAATAAGACCACTGGATAATGACTAGCTTAGTACGTCCTTAGATTATGTACTCAAGAATCTTTCTTTATTCCATTTTTGCCTTCCCTTTACTAGCAGTTCCAAAACAAACACTTGTCTTGAAGCAATTTGACCTTACTATTAACCCTTTACACATACCAGTATCAACAAATACTATGAAGCAGATATCACCCATGTAGCTAAAATAGCTCGGCTACAGTTTTAACTGGAAATGTTCTAAAATCTTTTAAGTAGAAATCATTCTTTGGGTGGGAAAAACATATGGTTTGTGCTACTGGTTTTTGGCACACTTATGAAATGATGCTAAATTAATTAATTTACCCATCACTTATTATGTGATCATTTCCAGGTGATTTCCAAATGTTTGAGTATGTGGCACCTGCTCTTGTTATCAATTCAGCAAACAGAGACTAAGAACCTATTGCACAAAGCCAAATCCCTTCCCCACGTCTATGTGAGAGGCATTTCATTTAACTTTATTAATTCATTCTTTTATGGAATTTATGGAATGCTAGGAAAGAGGATATATTGAAGAGCATTCACTTTCCTCTTACAGCTCCCAGTTTAGAGGAAGAAACTGATATAAATTATGAAATCACATATATGTATTTAATTTATTATTACCTCTCTTTTCCTTTTTAAAAACTGTGATTAAAAAAACACCTAACAAAATGTATCATCTTCACCATTTTTTGGTACGTAGTTGAGCAGCATTCACTGTGTTTTCATTGTTGGGCAATCCATCTCAAACTTTGTCATCCCGCAAAACTGACGCTCTGTTATACGCATCAAACACTCCTTCGCCATTTCCCCTGCGCCATCCAGCCCCTGGCAACCACCGTTCCACCTTCTGTGTTTAGAAACTTGACTTCTCTAGGTATCTCACGTAAGTGGCATCATACTGTATTAGCCCTTTTGTGTCTGGCTTAGTTCACTTAGCATGATGTCAAGTCTCACCTGTATTACAGCACAGGACAGGACTTCTTTCTTTTTAAAGGCTGCATGATATGCCTTCGACCTACAGATCACCTTTTGGTTATCCGTCCACCTACCAGCGGACGTTTGGGCTGTCCTTCTTTCTTGGCTGTTTGAATACTGCTGTTATGAACAAGGGTGCACAAATCTCTCTCCAAGGGCCTGCTTCACATTCTTGTGGGCATATGCCCAGAAGTGGAACTGCTGGGTCATATGGCAATTCTGTGTTTTTTTTTTTTTTTTTAAGTTTATTTATGTAAGCAATCTCTACACCCTATGTGGGGCCTGACCTCATAACCCTGAGATTAGGAGTTGCATGCTCCACTGACAAAGCCAGCCAGGTGCCTCTCTGTGTTTAATTTTTTGAGGAACCTCCATACCATTTTCCACAGTGATACACCATTTTACATTCCCACCAATAAGGATTTTAGTTTTTATTTACATTTAGTATTTTATTTACATTTAGTATTTATTTACATTATTTACATATTTACATTTTTATAACACCTGTCATTTTTGTTTTTTAAACAGAGGTCACCTTAATGGGTGTAAGGTGTTACCTTGTGTTCACATGTAAATTTTTAATTGTGGTAAATGTAACAAAGGAGAGGCAAGTCAAATTAAGGGCACATGTACTAGAAGGATTCAGCCTGGTCAGGAATGCAAGGAAAGGCACCCTCAGGAAGGAATGACTCATGTGAAGTCTGCACTTGATTTTAGCCAAAACGCCGAGAAGCAATTGATTCATGTGAAGTCTGAAAACTATATAAGCATTACCTAGGTGGAAGGTGGAGACCAGGCCATTCAGGAGGTGAGGGGAGTAGGTGAAAATGCACTGTGAGAGTCTAAATGCGGCAGGCCAGGAAGCAAGAGAAGACCAGTGTGGGCAGGGTGAGGAATGAGGAACAGTACTACAGGAGAAGAGGTCAGGGCTTCGCAAGGCCTCAGGGACCAGGAACGTAACCTGAAACTTTCTCCTGAGGGCAAAAGGAAGCCTGGGGAAAACTACATCAGATTTGTGTTGTGAGACTGTTTTGACTGCAGTAGAGCAATGGTTGCAGACAGACTAGATGCTAAGTAGCTAGTCAGGAGGCTACTGCAATAATCCAGGCAAAAAACTGCTACGGTACCAACTAACTGGACAGGATCAGAACTGGAGGGGAGAAGATACATGTAAGAGACATTTAGGAGGTAAAAATGACAGAGGACTTGTATTAAGCAACATGATGGAAAGAAGGGGCCTAGAACTCTAGCAAGAAAAAAGGACAAAGGGTTCACATGATCTTAGATGACTAATAATCCTACTTAGAAATTACTACTCATTGAACGCATTAACCATTTGTTAGGAAGAAATCTAATTTATTTTCGGTGCCATAGGTTATTATTGCTCAGCTGGTTGCTACATGACATAAATGTGACCAAAGTCCTGGATCCTGACCTCTTCCCTCCCACATTCAGGAGGAAATGTCTGGGGTATTAGCCAACACTTTGGAAAAACTACTTAAAATCAGACCCACACTTTATAAATCATGGTTTATAAACTCTGCTTAAAGCAATTAATAAGCACAGATTAACAGCTCAGTTGTCCAAGATTTTATTTTTTAGGGAAGGCCTTGTGTAAGAGCCAAGACCCTTTGAAGTGCAAGAGACAGAAATGAAAGTCAGGGAGGCGCCCCCTGCATGCAGGGAAGGGACCTGGAGGACCAAGCTGCTCCCGGGACCCAATTCGAACTGAGGCTGGGTTTCCTTACCTCTTAATCTTGCTTGCACTAAATTTAGCTTTGGAGAATGAGTCTGGGTTTCCAGATCCCTGTTGGTCAAGAGCTGTGTTGGCCAGGAGAGGGGCTGCTGGCCAGGGGTGGTTACTGAGCCCTTGCAGTGGGTCTGGTCCGACATGAGATATACTATCAACCTAACACATGTACTGTTACATGTACTAACACTAACACATGTACTGTACAAAGATTTAGTACAAAAAGACCATAAATTATCCCACTAATGATTTCTTTTAATGTTGATCACAAGTTAGGCTAAATAGATTAATAAAACTAACTTCATTTTTTTTTTTTTTACTTTTTTTTTAATGGAGCCGCTAGAAAATTGAACTGTATCCATGTGTCGCTCACGATATTTCATGACAATGAACAGCATGGACAGCACTGCTCAGGATCATTCGAAGCTGACATTTTGAATTGTTGGCTGCCAAAGGAAAGAGGCCTCTCTCAGAAAAGCTTCCATTTCTTAACATCCCTGTTTTAAATAATTTGTTCTACCCAAACCTGTCTTCTTGTTCTTGGGTAGGGAAGGAGGAGAGGGAGGCTACAAAAAGTAGGCAACGTCCCATGGCACTCAAGTTGGAGACGGTAGGAAAGTCCACAAGCTGCTTTTTTACAACATAACAATGACTGCCGACCTTCCAGAAGGCTAGGAGAGTTCTATCTTCACTTGACCCAGTTTTACCTCTTGTGTCTGTCACTTAGCAATTTCTTCATTTTCAGAAGTAACAGAAATCCAACTTGCATGGTCTTAAGTAAAAATGGGAATATATCAGTTTATGTGTATCTAAATATTCAGACAGAGCTGGATCCAGCACTGCACTTAATGCTGTCTTCTCTCTCTCTTTCTCTCTCAGTCCAGCTTTTCCTCTGTGCTGTGCTCAGAGCCCCAGCCAGGCTCTCTGTGGCGGCCACCGGCAACTTCAGGCTGACATCATCTCAATATAATAAGCCTGGCAGCAAAAGTGATTTCCCCTTCCCTTATTAGTTTCCATTAAAAAAAAAAAAATCTGGGGTGCCTGGGTGGCTCAGGAGGTTAAAGCCTCTGCCTTCGGCTCAGGTCATGATCCCAGGACCCTGGGATCGAGCCGCACATTGGGCTCCCTGCTCAGCGGGGAGCCTGCTTCCCACCCCCCCACCCCCCCGCCCCTGCCTGCCTCTCTGCTTACTTGTGATCTCTGCCTATCAAAAAAAAAAAAAAAAATCCTTGAGGGGCACCTGGGTGGCTCAGTCAGTTAAGCAGTGGCCTTCAGCTCCAGTCATGATTCCAGGTTCCTGGGATCGTGTCCCCCATTCGGTTCCCTGCTCAGCAGGGAGTCTGCTTCTCCTTCTACCTGCCACTCCCCTTGATTGTGCTGACAAATAAATAAATAAAATCTTAAAAAAAAAAAAAAGTCCTTGAACTGTCCCTAAGTGGCCTGGTGTGGGTCACCACACCCATTTCTGAATCAATCACCGTGGACCACAATATGAACACCCTGGTTGACTAGCCCTGGGGGATGCGGGGACACGTCCAGGTCCAGAGGTGGAGCAGAGGCAGAAACGGCCTCAATGCATGTTCTGGAAGAGGGGAAGGGCTTTAGGGGCTGTGACCGGGAAAATAGGAAAGGGATGTGGGGCAGGTGGTTGGTGACAAGATGCTCTTGCACCCAGGACGTTAAAGAGGTGTCCGAGGCTGCTGAGTGAGTGGGCGGGCCTTGCCCTCACGGTGTGAGCAGAAGTCTACACAAACATGTCCATCTTCCAGTTTCTAGCTTTTGTTACAATCAGGTTGCAGAAATTAAAAAACTAAAATAACACTCATGAATGAATGTGCACTACAGGCACAGACACAGGTAGCCTACATTCCTCTTTTCCTGTCTTTAGCTGAAGGAATGTCAAATGCTTACAACAGCTGGTTAATCGCCGTTCAGAAAGCATTCGATCTCCTCAGCGGATTCTGATATTTTATGATGCCAATGGCCACAAGAGTCACTGAAGAAAGGGCTAACCTACTTCAAATCCTTTCACTATTTTGATCTTCTTGGATTCTGGTGACAGCAGCTTTGCATCACTGTTTTTATACAAAATAGGAAAGGCCTGGCATGGGCTTAACAGCAGGCTGTGATTCCTTTTGGTTTAACCTACCCTTTCCTTGCCAGGTTATCTTTCCTTGCACAAATCCTTTATCTGCTGGCCTTTCTCAGGCAGCTCTGCACCTCTTAAATCGAACAAACCTAAAGAAAGAGGTCTCTGGGCAGGAGGACTACGGTCCCCCACTGTGGTCACCAGACAAAGCCATTTTCTTCTGCAGATGTCCAGGAAGTTAAACCCCTGCATAGAAACTCTCAACCCCAGTGCCGTGCATACACATTTCCACATGTTTGGAGAAAGGAAAAGTTCAAAACCACATCAAACATACTCTGCGACCGCTGAGTATAAATATTACAAACAAACAAAATCAGCATGTAATGTGTACTTTAATTTGCTGACAGATATTTAAAAAAATTAACATCCGAGTGAATGGCAAATGCCAACACCACAACAAAACCTTTCACTGAAGAGAAAAATAACTCACAATCAAAGCCGCCTGGCCTCTAATTAGCACACAGCATCCTTGAAACGAGAGGCCAAAATAAAATAAACTGCCAAAAGAAAGAGAACGGTGGTGGTGGTGGTGGGTGGGTGTGTCTCTGGGGGGAGGGAGGGCAGGAACTTGAAAATTAAGGCTTTCCACGATGTACTTAAAAAAAAACACACACACATACAACAGACATTGTCTGAAACCTACTTTCCTGGGGTTCGATGCCAGATGACTGCAGCTCAAACACAAAGTACGTGTATGCTTCTGACTCTATAATTATGTCTTAAAAATTCTTTTTTTTAAAAAAGGTCTTGTTTATTTATCTGACAGGGAGAGAGAGCACAAGCAGGGGGAGTAGCAGGCAGAGGGAGAAGCAGACTCCCTGCTGAGCAGGGAACCCGATGGGGGACACGATCCCAGGACCTTGAGATCATGACCTGAGCCTAAGGCAGATGTTTAACTGACTGAGCCACCCAGGCGCCCTGTATTAAAAATTCTACTACACTGCAGGGTAGGTGTCTTACTGCGCAACTTAATAAAAGCAAAATTTTAAGGAGACTCAACTGACACTTATTCGACACGTGGCTTGTACCAAGCATACCCTGGGGGCTCTTCATAGTGACCAAGGCTGGGCATCCACACCCTGGAGTCTAGCCACCTTGGCAAGCCCCAGCTACTCCACTCTGGAGCCTGTCCAATGTGCTGCTGCTCTCTTCCCAAGCCTCTGTACCCTCCTATGGCTGCCAGATTACTATGTGAGCTAATTGTTGATTCACTGGGTAATTGCAAATGTACAGCATATTTATACGAAGGTACCTCTGAGACATAGTAAGTTCTCAATAAACAGTACCTAATATTATTTACATGCCTGCTTTTCTTCAATCTCTCTATTAACTCCAAAGGTACGTACTATCTTCTCCACAGACCTGACGAAACTGAGGCTCAGGATAAGACAGTCACAGAGATTACGAACAATGGACTCTGGCACAGAAGCAACGAGGAGAAAGAGGCTGGCCCCATTCCTGCCCATACAAAGAATCTGAAATTGCTTTAAGGAGCTCATTCATTTTAAAAAATATACTTCGCCCTTGTTCAGAAATCAGGGAAAGGCAAAAAAACCCAACTTGGCATGACCTGTAACAACTACAAAGGCCATGTTCTAAGGGAGCTGTCATCCGATGCCTGAATTTTCTGATTTTAGAGCCCAAATATTTATAGACCAAATATTTATAGAGCCAAATATTTATAGGGAGAACTCATCTTGATATCCCTGATCAAGCAAAGGTTTGTTTTTCTTTTCATTATCAATAAATAATTTTTGGTGATAGTTTTAAAGCTTTTCAGTTCCCGTGATTGCCTCCAACAGGGATTCAAGTGGGGTGCCTTTAAGGACAGCAAACACACACAAATGGGGGGACCCCTGGATGTGGGTGAAAAGAGTTACAGGAGAAACCAGGGAGACCTTAATTTTGCTCATATGTTATTTAGTCAGATAATAATGTCGTCCAGAAACAGAGCAAGTCAATCTTATTATTACACAGAGTGTACAAGTTTAAAGGCCAGAATGAAAATGGGACTTTAGCAAATAACTTGGCCAAATTCAATAAATAAGAAAACCGTACAAAGAAGATGCCAGAAAGTTATTTCAAGCCAAGAGGCAAGTGTCTATTGATGGGGTTTTCTACCTTATCAGGTTGACCACTTTTCACATATACGAGGCCACAGATTTGTGAAGTACATTATTTGAGGAAAATAGGACCTACTCTATTCAATATTGCTATATTAAAGATAATTCCAATAAGCTTGCAGTATTCGTGTTAGGTGTTTCTGGGCTGTTATTACCTAAAACAGTAATAATTGTGACATTAAAGTGATTCTTTATTTTTATCATTCATTTATTTATATATTTACATATTATATATTATATATTTATTGTACATTATATACAGTGTATTATATATTATATACTATTAAATTTATTATTATCTATTTATTTACTTTTAATTTAAATTTTACTTAGTTCACATTCAGTGCAATACTGTTTCTGGAGAATTCACTGACTCATCATTTACATACAACATCCAGTGCCATCACAAGTGCCCTCCTTAATACCCATTACCTATCTAGCCCATACCCCACCCAATTTCCTCCATCAACCCCCGGTTTATATCATTAAGAGTCTCTCATGGTTTATTGCCCTCTCTCCCTTCACCTCTTCCCATTTATTCACCTGTTTTCTTTTTTGAATTCTGCATATGAATGAGATTATGTAGTACTTGTCTTTCTCTGACTGACTTATTTCACTTATTATAATACACTCTAGCTCCATCCATGTGGCTGCAAATGGCAAGATTTCATTCTTTTTGATGGCTGAGTAATAATCCTACATGTGTATGACTACACACACCACCTCTTCTTTAACCATCAGTAGAGGGACATTCAGGCTCCCAACACCATTTGTTGAAGAGACTGTCTTTTTCCATTGGATACTTTTTCCTGCCTTGTCGAAGATGAGCTGACTAAAGAGGTGTGGGTCCATTTCTGGGTTCCCTATTCCCTCCCATTGATCTACGTGTCTGTTTTTGTGCCTCTACCATACTGTCTAAATGATTATAGCTTTGTAATAGAGCTTGAGGTCTCGAATCGTAATGCTTCCAGTTTTGTTTCTCTTTTTCAGGATTGCTTTGGCTACTCTGCATCTTTTGTGGTTCCATACAAATTTTAGGATTGTTTGTTCTAGTTCTGTGAAGAATGTTGGTGGTATTTTGATAGGGATTGCATTAAATGTGTAGATTCTTTGGGTAGTATAAACATTTTTAACGAACAATGTCTGTTCTTCCAATCCATGAGCATGGAACATTTTTCCATGTCTTTGTGTCCCATTTTATTTCTTTTACAAGTGTTCTTAAGTTTCTGGAGTATAGATCTTTTACCTCTTTAGCTAGGTTTATTGCTAGGTATCTTTTTTTTTTTTTTAACCAAATCTTTAAAGAAATCTAAAACCACCCAACTTCGAATATAGTATACTATGCAGTGTTAATGCTTAAGCCTGTTTCTTAGAAGTATGTATTTCTGGGACGCCTGGGTGGCTCACTCAGTTAAACCACTGCCTTCAGCACAGGTTATGATCCCAGGGTCCTGGGATCGAGTCCCACATCGGGCTCCTTGCTCAGTGGGGAGCCTGCTTCTCTCTCTGCCTTTGCTTGCTTGTGCTCTCTCTCTCTCTCTGATAACTAAACAAAATCTTAAAAAAAAAAAAAGTACGTATTTCCTTGATTGATTATATGCTGATAAGTATAAAAGAAACATCCTAACATCTGCATGTGGGTGGGGTGCCTTTCCCCTGCACCTGCTACTCACAGAGGACAGGCAGCACATGCATAAGGTGCTCCTAGGAGAGCCACAGGGCTGTGGGTTGGAGGGAACTTTGACGCTGCCTTCATTTGGTGGCTCAACAATTGCACAAGAGACTCTGGTTGTTTTTTTTTCCCTTTAGATCACGTCTTTCATGGCAGCAGCAGGATTCTGGAGGCAGCTTCCCTCCTTACGGCTGAACAGCTCTGGGCAGCAGAGAAGCAACTACCTCACACACAAAAGAAGGCCATTTCTTTGATGGATTTCTCCCAGGAGCAAACATGTGTCCATCTCAGAAGCCCCTAGCAAATGTCTCCTGTGTCTCCTGTTGGGTTTCTGAATCACTGACTACAGCACGAGCTGGGATCTGGCTCTCCCCCGGAGTCAGGGGCGGAAATGACACTGCATAGGTGCTGGGCCTCTTACACAAGGTCTGGTATTGGCCTACAAACTGGGCCCCTTCAGAAAGGGTGGTGGAAGATGGATGCTGGGGGTGAAACAACCTTGTCCCACACCAGGAAAGTTAACATGTGCACAGGTTCCCTCCTGGCCCTCGGGCCAGTCTCTGTCCTACAGAGATGTTCTACAACCCCAGCTGAGCAAAGATGGGGGCCGGTGGGGCCGTGACCCTACTGCCTCGCTTATCTCCCAGAGCACATGCCACTTGGAAACGAAACCCCCTCTTTTTACATTTGGTGTGGAAAAGACCTGGGCCTGAGACCTTACCAGTCTGTGAAGTCCCGGAGGAAGCAGTCACTCAGGGAAGATGGGTGGTGGGTCGCTTTGACCAAGTGGCAACCACTCACTCCTCCTTCGGTATACTGTTCACCCACTGGGATCTGCACCATGTATACACAAGTGTGGTATAAAACCCAAATGTAAACCCATTCCTGTCTTTGGGATCAAAAAAAAAAAAAAAAAAAAAAAAAAAAAAAGCCTGGCTGGAGCCGGGAGTTTGGCACAGCAGACAGAGTTAGCAGTTTGTAGGCTTTGAAGTGAAAGTTTTTTTCCCCTCTTTTACTAGCAATGAAAAGGACGTTAAAGGAAAGCACCAAAGGTGATGAGGAATATTTTTCCATGGTGAACGATGTAATGTCTTTCGGTATAATTCTCTATTTAGAAAGCGAGGTGCCTTAAAGCTGTCATTGGCGATACCTGCCACGTCTTACGTAACCACTGCCCAGGGGACATAAATCATCTGTGGATATTTTAAATAAGACCATCTTCTCCTAGAACACCCTGCATGACTCAAACACTGAGACAGAGGAATATTTCAGGTGTTTTGGAGCAGTTCTCAGACATTCAGGGAGGAACAACTTGGAGGTTTATTAAAATTCACAGGCTGGGGCTATGCACCCAGGGACTGTGGTTGTGTGTGTGTGTGTGTGTGTGTGTGTGTGTGTGTGTATGTGCACATAGTGCAAGAACGTATTTTCTGGGTGGGGAGGAGGTTGTTTTTTAACAAGCAACCTAGAGAGCACCTGGGTGGCTCAGTTGGTTAAACGACTGCCTTCAACTCAGTTCATGATCCCACGGTCCCAGGACTGAGTCCCGCATTGGGCTCCTAGCTCCATGGGGAGCCTTCTTCTCCCTCTGACCATCTCCCCTCTCATGCTCTCTCTCTCTCTCTCTTAAATAAATACATAAAATCTTTAAAAGCAGAAACAAAACAAAACAAAACAAACAAGTAACCTAGATAATTCAGATGCAGGTGGTCCCTGGACCTTACTGAGAAATATCACATCTAGAACCTATAGAATGTTAAAACTCTTTGGCCAAAAGAATTAGGAGTTGAAGTCACAATATTTCTATTTACAGAAGTTCAAAACTAAATAGTTACTTCCAAAAAAAGAGCAGGCATGTTTTCTATTTCCCTTGGGCTTTCTTATTATACCTGTGCCACATTCCTTGGAGATAATGAGGGTGGATAATATTATTCTGACTTTGCCGATAAGGAAATTAACACAGGCTAAGTGATTTACCAAAGGTGACAGAGCTAGTTGGGGCAGGTCTCCTCAGCCTTTTACACAGACGTCAAATGAGATGGCATCCCCTCAGATACTCCCCAAGTCAAAAGCCTTCAGAAACATGTGAAGAAAATAGCAGTACATTTCCTGATCCGGTTTTAGATAAAGTTTTCCTCATCTCTAATCAAAAGCTGTCCCTCAGCAGGCAGCTCTGAGCTAAACGAAGTTTGAAATTTTCTACCTTGAGCACTGGCTTTGGGGACCCATTACGGAGATGCTTGTAACCCACGATTGTGCTACTGGGAGAAAGAAAAGCAGATGGTCCCCTATGGAAAAACATCAGCACATGTTTTCCCTGGTAGGGGACTTTGGCATTCACCAGGATAGACACAACTTGAGCTTTTAATTCGCTTTAGATCTAGTTTGGAAGTAGAAAAATGGAAAAACAAGGTGTCCCTTAAAATCCCACAAATGTTGCGTATTTTCAGGAGACGGAGTCCACAGATGACTTCTTTGATTTCAGAAACTTCCACTGGGACTTTCTGGGGCTCACTGTCTGGTTGGGTTTTGCGTATCATATCATGAGGTGCTGGAGGGAAGATAAAGACCCTTTGACAGTGGAAAATCACTCTCATCTAGAGCCTTCTCCTCCCTTGCCCTCGAGGGAAAACCTGCCTTCTCCCTCATGAGAAAAACTCTAGATATAATGGACAAGACAAAGAAAGAAATATTTAACCAAATCCATTAGGAAATCCCAGCAGGAACAATGTACCTTTTCAACAGTTTAGGATGTTATAAACAGACAGAATGTTTTGTGTGGGGCATCTGTCTCAGGCTCCCGAGTGAGAAATGCTGTTTGCCATTAAACATTAGTTTCATTCCAAAGCTCAAAAGAACCATGTTCATTTGCCAAAATCCTACTGCTCTGTGAACTACAAAAAAATGGTTTATACAAGTCACTAGAAACATCTAATAATAATAATAATAATAATGATAATAATAAAAGTCTTTTCCCAGAGTACCCCTCATTCGTAAGCATTCACCAACTGTCTTAGCTCAGGCTGCTATAACAAAATACCATAGACTGGGTGGCTTATCAGCCAGACATTTATTTCTCACAGTACCAGAGGCTGGACATCTGAGATCCGGGTGCTGGCACAATGGTGAGGACCCTCTTTCAGGGTCTAACTAACTTTTCATTGTATCTTCAACAAGACAGAAAACAAGTGAGCTAGCTCTCTGGCTCCTTCTTATAAGGAGCACTAATCTGATGACCTAATTACTTCCCAAAGGCCCTACCTCCAAATACCATCGCACTGGGGGTTGGGGCCTCAACATGAGACTTTGAGGTAAGGACACAAACACTGAGTCCATAATGCCAACCCAGGACCAAAGAGATGACCATGGCTTGGGCTGATTTTCAATAGTAGCCCCAAGGAGCCCTGTTCCTGCTGGTACCTGAGCCCGGCTTCCAGCTTTCTTCATGGACAGCCTGTCATTCCCTCAGAGGCAGCAGGAAGTCTTTGGGAGACCTCCGGCTAGTTTTGGTCACTCTCCACATAAGGGCTTCTTCAAAAGGGTTCAAACAATGAACAAACCGCTGGGCAGCAACAGCAGGTGAAAGAGTGTTAGGACGGCTCTGACACTGTATTTCTGACACCCTGTCCCCACTAAGAGGTCTCCCCTGGAGGAAAACTAGTGATCATAAACAGGCCTTCACACACACACACAGCAGAATACCCACTCGGAAGTCCCATGACATGAAAACTACCTTAATCATCTTATTCGGCGTCTAATGAGAACCTCACCTTAGCCAGCTGTGTTCGATTTCCAAGTAACATCATTTGCCTCATACAAACCCACCAACCAACAAAACAGTGAGAACGACGTAAAAAATAAAATAATAAAAAAAATTATACCCAAACGATACGTGATTTGATATTATGATTTCTTTGCTTTCGGATGGCAGGAATACCTTGTTAAATGTGTTTGAAAGGTCCACAACGACAGAAATTTCACCATTAGGCCAAGCCCTCATACCACACAGACCAGCACCCAACTTGGAGAGTGACCACGTGGCATGTTAGTAGTGTCTGCCCAGCAGATGCGGCCTCTCTGCCCTTGGAAAGTAGCTTGTGGCTTAGAGTGAGAGTCAGAGGCCAATGTAGCTTGGGCACCTCTAACCTAGGGTTGCTGCTACAGATGCATGCAGAGGGGGTACACCTGGGTATCTCTCTGGTGAGGGCACTGGGAGGGGCTTCCAAGAAAATTGATTTTGTTGGCCAGTCACACACGGACTGATCCCATTCTGCCAGCTGTCACTCTCCTCTCACCTAAGAAACTATCTGCAGCCATCAGCTGCTGTCCTGCACCATAAAATTCCCCAAAAGAAACAGTCATGAGGTCATACCTGCCCTTTCCCAGAAGGAAGAGAACCCAAAAGCAGATATTCTAGGCACCACCGCCTTGCCAAGTGATCATCATTGTTGTGAATACTTGTCTTGGTTTGTTTTTTGGGGGGATGAATCACATTGCTTTAAAATGGAATTGATTTCTTGAAATGCTCTACAATCTTCCTGATTCATTCAACGCGCTGTAATTTCCATCACCACTTGTGTGTGGGAAAGAACTGCCAGGTGTGTTACGGGTTTGTCCTCATTCCTCACTGTGTAGATGCGTTAGGGGACTATGTGCCCCCTTCTGTAGCACAGGTCTGTACTGGCCAGCACCTGCACTTGAGGAGGTCCTGGATACCCTGGGGTCTGACGGCTACTGATTAGCCAAGGGAACAAGGCAAGCAATGCCACCCCTGGGTTATCTCACATGACACAGCTGCTGCACATGTAGTTAGAGTTGGGCAGACCCAGGAGTTTGGGCTTATTTCTGCAGAGGAAGTGAGGCTAGGATAATAGCCAGATGTGCCATGCACAGGCCTGGCCCTACAATATGCACTCCTGGGGCAGGAACACCAGTGCAAGTCCCTGACCCATAGGCCTTCTCTTCTCATCCTCGGATCTGTCCCTCAGCATAAGCGTCCGTCCTCATGCAAGTCGGGGTGGCTATAGAGAGGCAAACATCCAATTGGACCAATGCATATATCTTGCAACTAGTTGCCCCTTGGGCTAAGGGTATTCACAAAGGCTTGGATATGAGGAGAGGACCATGCAGGCCTGGGAAGTGGGCTTTTGTGACTATTGAGGAAGGAAACTCAAGATCTTAGAAACCCAGGGAATGGACTAGAAGTAGGATTCTGGCTCTGTGTACCATGGGCTTCTCACCCTGTGAAGAGGAACAGACCTAGACAAGGCTGGCCAGCTCAGAGGCTTCCAAAGCACAGAGCCTGGGGCAACCACCTGCTGGGATCTTAGGACAGTGCTGGAAATGGGCAGATCAGAAAATGGGGGTCTACGGGGTGAGGCTGGAGTGTCTGGGCCTGTGCAGCTTCATCTGTAAACTGAGGTAGTTTGGAACCTGGAATTGTCAAATTCCTCTCCAGACCTAATACTATAGGGTTCTAAGATCCAGCTTGTCACTATTGAAGGCTCAGTCTCAAACACTGGATAAAGATAATACAAAAGAAAAGCAAATACTAAAAAAAATTCAAATGAGCCTCTCTAATTCAAGAGATGAACAATGAGATATTCTGGTTAATCAAAGATCTGGCTAATGGAGTTGTTAGATTTATCTTTCACAGATGACTAATAATCAGAGCATAACAATACACTTAACCTCACAATGACCATCTGCATCACCACTGGATGGCAAATGACCCAGAGCATCTCCAGTTTAGCGCCATGAACTACCTGGACACATCAGGACTGTATGTAATTAACACATGATTCATTATAGAAACGTGAACATGCTGGGTACGCCAGCAGATGTAAGTTGACAATCTCCAATATTAAAATTTCCAATGCCATTTCTGTGGACAAGGCAACCTCTTTCAGATTCTCTAATTTGGTCTGTTTCTCCCCTGATGAATGTTGATGGAAGTAGGCTGCACCAACCTCTCCCGAAGTTCACTGGTATCATGAGACACAGAGAGCCCATGCCCAGAAAGCATCAGTGTCATGAGACAGGGAAAGCCCACTCACAGTTAGGAGCACTGACCTGTCCTTTCATATCTGGAGCAATGGGAATGGTGGGCCAGATGGTTGAGTAGACGCCAAAAAACACCAGCCAGATCAGCATGCTTCCCCAGACAGCCAGATGACTGAACTGCAAAAGGAAAGAGAGGCTCAGGCAGGTCTTCTCTGCTGGCACAGGTGAGCCACCCACACCCCACCTGCAACAGAAACCCTGTGTCCAGGCCAGCTTTCTTCATGGAAACATTTGTGACTAGTCACTGGAAAGTGCCATCTTGTAATTATCTTGTCTCAGAATGTCATACAATGAATTCAAGGATCAGGAGGCCCCAAACTACCCTGAAGATCCAGGTGCTTTTTGCTGCCTCAGCAGACCTTCTCCTAGACCCCTTGCACAGTTTTAGCCAGCCCCTCGCTGGTCCTCACCAATGCTTGCTCCAACTTGGAGCTACACTGGCCAGTTCACCTTAATCCAGTAAGAGAGCACCATATGGACAAAAAGAACAAGATGTTCTTACTTATTGTTTTGAGACTTTGATTCTTCTTTTCATTTTCCAAAGAACTTTTTACAAATCTGGGCTGGATATTACATCTTAACAATCTTTTAAGCATCTGCTGAGTTGTTAGCTTTTTCTCCTTTGCCTCTGAATATGATTACTCTTGACTTCTTTTCTTCCACACTCCACTACATAATCCGCCATCAAGGTCTGTTAGCTTTTCAAAAATACTTCCGGAATCTGACCATTTCTCACTACGCCCCCTTGTAAGAGCCCAGGCCAAGCCACAATCATCTCTTGTCTGGATTAATTACCATTGTCACTTGATGGATTCCCTACTTCCACAAGCACCTCCAAACTCCTCCCTCATTTCCCCAGCACAGAATTAGGAGTCTATTTATAAAGCAGTGATAGACAAACATGAAACATGGGTTATGATCCTGAAATGTGACATGTCACCAAAATGTCTAAAATTGGGGAATGATTAAATGATGGGATATTGATCAAACTTAGTACTCTTTAATTATGAACAAAGATTTTGTGGAAGTATACTTTAAGGTGTGGAAAATGTCCACAATCTATTTTTAACTGAAAAAAGGGAATACAAAGCTATATGCTCCATAAAGCATTATCTTATTAAAAATATACATGTGAAACATCTGTAATGTTATCCAGAAAAGTCATAACAGTAACTGCCCCTTGTTCATAAACTTATGGAAATTAAAAATTCTCTTTTATGTCCTTCTGTATTTTCTGTATATATATATTTTTTTACAACATACATATACATTTGAAATGAAAGGACTGTTAATAGGTTAGAGCTGTTAGTGCCAAGCAAATGAATCATCAGAAAACTCTGGATGGCAAATTTGCCCTGATAAAGATCAAATGAAAATTTTTACATGCAAAATTTAAATGAGATAGCTCGATCCTGCTGATTGTTTCCCAAGGCTTAAAAAAAGATCCATGACATCAAATTATCTGTAGTGGATAGAGAAACAGTTCCAGAGAAAACTTACTTTAGTCCACGCTGTGGTCTCCAAACCAGCTTTCAGACACACAGTGACAACAACATACTGTGAAAACAAACAGGAATTGGGGAAAATGTATTATCCTTGGTGACTTATTATTACTTTCCAGGGGAAATCCCAAGTCTCCACTCCAGAGGCAGTGGGAGTCACTTTTGTGCTTTTCTTAGCTTGGAAAGACTTGGGGGAAATCACCTTCTACGGTGCTGCTTTTTTTTCACAGCTAGATGTGAAACTGCCTTGAGGTGACCTGGTCATCACCTGTCTAGAAATCTTGACTCTGCAAAATCTCTGCTAGAAAATGAGGTAAGTGTTTCACAACCATTTTGAGCTTTAAGAAATGTATACTATTGAGTTGAAAGATTTAAAACAAATAATATGAAGGCCTTATATAAAGGGTTTCCAGAGGCAGTGCCCCGACATATGCCACTTAAGAACAGTTCTGTAAACAGAAACTTACCGTGTAAACAATATTTCCAACAAATAAATAGTCTGTGGCCTGGCCACTGGCCAACGCAGTATCTGAAAAACAAAGAAGTTATTACTAACTTCTGGGGAAGAGCACTGCAATCTGTTTTGTTCAGAATATAGAAACAGAACTTTAGAAACATTTATCAAAATGTAAGGGATTTTCAAAAACTGCGTCATCTGTGATTCTAATGCCTCCTCTTTCTAACTGTGAATTGTTTTCATCTTGTATTTTCTCCAAATGAAGCAAACAAACAAAAACAGGTTTCTAACAAAATGAACCAAATACTTGATCTGTATTGAAATTTATATTTTTATAAGGATTAAAATCTCCCCTTGTTGGGTTAAACAAAGATAAGAGTTAGACTATAATAATTTGTCTTTATTTATAGCAGCATTTGACTTTTTCTGAGTGTTCCTTTAGGATTTATTTTTAATTTTTGCTAATTGGAACTATGAGCCAATAAAGGAAGATAACCACATGAATACAAATCAATTCATAATTATTGAACTCAGAGAATTTTGGGGGGATATTCACTACTCAAGTTCTCATATGCAATTGCATGAACTTCTGAAGGGGGAATGCAAACAATCCAATGAGAGACATCTAGAAAATACAACTAGGAATTTGAAGCTTTAATTTCTTAACTTTTCTACTTTTTCGTTTATAATGACTATTACAATGTATAAAACAATTACTAAGGCTGAACTCTAATGGAATTGTCTAACTTCTATCAGCTAGCCTGCTGTGAAAAGTCTGGTTATTATCCTGAGGGGTCAAAGCCTTTTTCAACATCAGGAATGGTTTCTTTGGATGGTACTGCTAATCTCCTTTTATTCCCTTTTACACTCAAATTCAGGTCTGTGGCTGAGAGGCCAAGTATTACAGGGACTTCTGTGTTCAAATTTCCAACCCAGTAGCTGCCATACACATATATTTGGGCGGGCTCACTGACCCATGTGCTTGTTGAGGAATCTCTTACTAAAGTGTCAAGATCTGTTTAGTTTTCTAAGACACCAAAATGTCCAGGTAGCATCATAAGCAGAATCTGGTCATTATGGGGCTATAGATCGAGCTCCAGGGCATGGCCTTTCTCCTGATTCCAGATAGGAATATTTGCGTATATAAGGAAAGATCAACTGCAAAGTGATATTATGGGCTGTATTAGCTATATACCTAAACTAAGGGACTGCTGCTGGGGAATGTCAAGTGTTATCCAATGAGAACAGAGAGAGATGGCCACCGACTTACAAAGGAATGGTCTGGAAATTTAGGGGAGATACTTGAAAGTTAGGCAGAATTTCATTAAAAGGAAAGGAAGGAAAAAGTTCAAAACACCTATCCTTCCATTCTTGAGCAATAAAGAGGAATGAAACACTGAAACATGCTATAACATGGGTGAACGTTGAAAATCTTGTGCTAAGTGAAAAAAGCCATCACAAAAGGTCATCTGTTGTAGGATTCTACTTCTTGAACTATTCAGAAGAGGCAAATCTACAGAGACAGAAAGTAGACTAGTGATTGTCAGGAGGTGGGAGTTTTTGGGGGGAGAGGGGGCAGAATGGGAAGTAACTGCTCATAGTTATGGGGTTTCTTTTGGAGGGGCAAAGAAAATGCTCAAATATTAAGGTGTCAGCTGCACAATCACATGATATATTAAGAACCATAGAATTGTACCCTTTCAATGAGTGGAATGTAGGATATGCATTGATAAAGCTGATATAAAAAAAATTCAGTTCCTCAGCCACACTTAATCATATTTTAAACCCTCAATGGCCACAGGTAGCTAGCGACTACTAAATGGGACAGCATGGATACAGAACACCTCCATTGTCACAGAAAGTTCTACTGGACATTGCAAGCCAGAGCCACTATGCTGGAAGAGGAAAGAAGTGATAAGAATTGGCACATATATTTTGAAGGTAGAGAAGACAGGCTTTAGGATTTAAATGGGGGTGGAAAAGAATGTGAGGAATCAAGGGTGATTTAAGGTTTTTGCCCGAGTACCTAGGTGAACACTGATATCATTTACCTGATTCTGGTCATATTCATACAGGAATACTGATTAAAAGAGTGACACATTAAAACTTGGTATTGAGTGGCCAATATTTTAGATTCACAATATGAAGAACAGGTGACAGAGAACACGATGCTATTAAGAGAGAAACAAAAGCACATGGAGGCAAATGAGGTGGTGAGAAGGAGACAGTTGGCAGGGTGGGGGAAAGGCCCAGCAATGAGTGTTAGAAGCCCATGTTCCAGCCCAGCTCTCTTGTCCCAGCTCTACCGTTATTCAGCTCCTTAAAATGTTTGGTTCTGTTTCCACACCTCTAAAATGGGGATTTTATAGTAGATACAGATGATGATCACTGAATTATCACCAAGGTTCCTCTAAGATAGAAAATTTTATTGATAAGGTCTGTGATTTTTGCTGCTACATCAGCCTCAGGCGTGTTATGGTAGAAACTGGAGAGTTTCAGATCTTCTTCCTGTTCAGTTTAGCTCATGGGGGTTTTCCTAGCCTCAGTCCATCTGCCTGAATGGAGAAAAATGACCTCAGTGCCCTGAAGTTCTACCTACATGAAGCCCTGATGGGGTCCAGAGTCAACGCTGACCCAATGTAAGAGTTAGAGGGGGTATGAGAGTAAACTGAAAATCGAAGTTTACAATTATGGTTTGACAACTTTCTGAATTTCCTTTTAGTACGACTATTTCAAATGTTGGCTGATGCATGGACTAAAAGAAATGAACTATACAAAGCATTTGTCTAATATGAAAGGCTTAGAATGTGTTTCAGATTTTATGGACATAAACACTAAACTGTTACACGTAAGAAATACTACATTGAAAAGAGGGAACATATGATTCTATGACTCACTCTGTGAGCACTTTACCTATATTTGTATACCTCCTAATGTAACACTAATGTATTATCATTATTAATGTTAGTACATGATAACAATATATGTAAAATCCCTTTGCTATTCTAACAACTATATGACCTAGTATTATCTGCATATTTCAGATGAGAAAACCAGGGCGGCAAAGAGAAGTCAAATGACATGAAAAAGGCCATCCACTTCACAACAAACTGTAAATAAGGGTTTATTTTTATTACTGAGCTAGAAAAGATGGATCCCAAAGAACAAAAGAAAACTTCAAAAGGAAAAAATATATATATTAAAAAGTACTCCTTTGAAATACCAACACCTAACGGGAAAGAACTTGCAGGAGAGAATTAAGGCTGACAGGTCATTAGCTTCCTGTGACAGAGACTCTGGGTTACACGGGAAGTAAACGCAGGGCACAGCAGCAACCCCATGAAACCCGAGTTAGGTGGGGACAGCAGCAGCCCCGAGTTTCTCCACCTTGGCACTGCTGACATTTTTCCAGATTAGTCTTTGTTACGCAGGATGGTCCTGTGCGCTGCTGGATGTTTGGCAGGACTCCCCGCCCCCCCACCACATTCCCCTGGGGGATGCCAGGAGTCCCCACGCCATAGCTGTGACAATGAAAACTTTCTCCAGGCGTTGCCACATGTCTCCAGGGGGTCAAATCGCCTGGCCTGAGAACGGCAGTTTCAGAGGTAAGACAAAAGACAGTATACAGAAACATGCAGAATATACTGAGGTGAGAGCATCTAATGTACAAAGGGAGCCCTCTTCTCTCTAGTCAGACTAGGAGAGAATGCAGTGACATCTCCCCACCACCCACCCCGCCAAGGTGTCCCACGATCTCGACAGGAAGAAACAGCGGGAGCCTTTAGTACAAACTGATGCAAGTCACAATGCCAGATGGCCTTTAGAAGGGGGCAAACTCTGGGATTACCTGTGGGACTGAGAGCTTGCTTATGAGGACAGGACCTCCATGAAGACCCTTAGGACTACTGAATGCTCTGTGGGCAACTTGGCATAAAGAAAAAATAGGGAAGACTAAAAGACATTTTCCAAATGTAGCTTCTAGAGTTTTATAATGCACTAATTTTTACCTTGTCAAGAGAGTATAATGCTCACTGGCATTAAATACAATGTTTACACTTGAGGTAACCTGTATATGCTTAAAAAAACTTTTGGAGAAGCCAGGATAAACCTTTTATTTCTGTTCATCATTTTGGAAAGGTAACTCAGCACTGTATTTTAGTTTTCCACTGAGGAAAGAGTATCTCCTGCCCCACTCCAAACTCCTACCATCTAGAAAAAATTTATTCCTTGAAGGAGAAACTCCTAAACCAAGCTGAGATTCTGGGACCCACCAAAAGTCTCAAAAAGACAGCATCCTTTAGACAAGTCACAAGTTATCACTCTGCACACCCTGTTGGGGAAATTCCCATGGAATGGATTGTTCTCTTACGGGTTGTATTTCAACTGTTTTAGAAGCAAATACCTGTGGGCATTGTCTTTGTTAGATCCTGCCAATAACGTACTACTGAAGGAAAGATCAGAAGTCCTCAGAAATCATTTGTGAATGAATGCAGCAATATGCTACAGCTTGCTGATAATTCAAGTGCGGAAAAGCCCATTTAGACTGTCCAGCATATTCCTGAAGCACGCTGCTGACACACTCTTTCTTCCTACTTCGCTTCAATTTAATAGCACTGTTATGATTTCCACGCTCTACTCAGGAAAACATCTTCTTTTAGTTTAGTAGTTTAGCTGTTATTATTTTAGTCAGATATTTAAAATTGCAAGTGATTTTTTTTTTTGAAAGGGAAAAAGCAACCCCCAAACTCAGGTGAGTGGTTGAGTTCCCCAAGCCAGCCTTCAGAACATTATTCAACCACCATCTGTGTAAACGAGAGTGAGAACATGACTTCACACAAAGCAGCAAGGGGAGGCAGAGAAGGCTACTTGGGAGGAAGGAGGTGGTGAGAAAGGAAAGGGCAATTCAGGCAAAAAGGCATCAGCCTGCACAGAGGCATGGAGGTGAAACCCCTACCCCACCCCCCGCCCACAGCTGGGTTGGGGGGTAAGCTGTGCAAGGTAGGGTGAGACGCTGGTGGTATGAGGGCAGGGGCCAAATCTTGCAAGGCTCTCAAGAGGTCCCTCAGAAGAGAAATCCATCAAAAGTGCATGTGGAGAGGCGTGATCTCACCAAATCTTTGTTTTCCTATCTTAACCAGCAGGACGCTGAGCACTTCCTAACAGAAACCTGTCATTAGCACACAAAGGCTTAACTGAACAAGGAGGACAGGGGTAAGAAGGATTAAGCTGCCTATTGCACCAGAACAGCTGGCGTTTAACCCAACTGGGACCAGTCAGCCTTTTGCAAATCGAGGATCAATTTCATCCAGATGAGAGATGTAATGAGAGAGGAGGGCATTGCCTCTTCCAAAAGTCCATAAAAAGATTTCCATAGAGTGAAGAACCTACTAGGGCAGGAAAAATTCCCCATCTACCCTGATATAACAGTCACATTTAGAATGATTTTACTATAGCTCCATGTGATGTCAAACCCAATATAATGATGGTGTTTACTATATACATCAAAAGTGTTAAACAAAGTAACAGAGTTGGGGACACTGTCCCTGGTAGTCAGCTCATTCTCTTGGAGGCTTCAGGATCCACTGACCCAGAGCCAGTGGGTGCCACTGTGCTTCCAGATTTTTATTATTTGGAAAATCTGCTTGAATCCAGGGGTCAACATAAAGAAGGATTAGCCAAATGTGGTTTAGAAATAGTCACTGAAACAGACTATTGTGAACAACTGGGACAAAACAACACAGACCCTCACATTAGCAGTGACAGCTCCAAATGGTTGCATGCAAAAACCTCTTTGAAAATATTTGTGGGAAAACCCACAACTTGTAAGGAAAGTACACCTCATTTTCTAAGCAGACGGAATGATCAGGGAACTTACTTCAGAATATTCCAAAGGGCTATGTTGGTGACATTTTATAAAGATGCCATTTCAATTAAATCCTCATTAAAAGCATTACATCATTACCCAGCTAAACCACAAGAATGCACCCAGAAATGGCTTGGACAAAAAAGCAAAATCTGAAGACAAAGTTATAGCACGGTCCTGTATGGTCAGGGAAGACAGGATTTAATAATCAAGAAAACAGATGGGGTGAATTTATATGTGCATTTTTAATGAAGTAAGAATCCATGGAACACCTGAATTACAAATCACAGTCACCTCACTCACATAGGACTCAGGAGGGAGAACTGAGGTGGAGGGGCACCATTCCCTTGACACCCAGGCACCTGCCAAGAATTCTGGCTGGAGAGCAGATGCCAAGTTTCTCCTGCTTTCCCATTCCCGCCCTTTGGCTTCAGAACTCTCAGCAGCCCTGGCTGAGAGCAGCCCTTATTCCAAAATACGCCCAGGATGTCCCCTCCCCACCTTGCTCGCTGGGCCTCTCAAGCCTGCAGATGCTCAAAGGAGGCACTCCACCAGCCAGGTACCATTGGACTAAAATCCAGAGTGAAGAGGTGCTCCAAGTTCCAAGTAACTCATTTACAGACAAACTTTTACAGCTCACCCTGCTCAAACCTGGACTGCCCAGGCTATAACTGAAACTATTCTTCCTGCTTCCAATGCTACGTATTCACGAAGAGAAAATTTATTTTTTCCTTTCTCTATAAAGAGTGGTATACAATATTGGAGAGAGTTTATAGGAGGTTGAGTTTATACAAGTGTTAGTGATTATAATTACATTCATAACCAGCGCTGGGTTAAGTTCCTGGTTATATAAGCCTTTTTGCTGGATTTTCTCCTCTCTATTGCCATTACTGATGGATAAAGTAAAGGATACGAAACTCAAGTTTCAATCTGGGTTTTTTTATTTTTTTCACTTTTGTTTACTAAAAATGGATTTTAAAAAGCTGGTTTAAAAAACGGGTGGTAACAATAATGAGACGTGAACTTGATGGCCGATGTCAAATAGCCACCTGTGTGGCCACAGACTTGTCTCCTGTTCTTGGGTACACAGCTAAGTAAAGTTCCCTAGCTCCTTGTACCCAGGTGGGGCCCTGTGACCAGTCCTTGCCAATCAGACATGCGCAGAAGGGATGGATCCCTTCCCAGAGATGGTCAAGAGCAACCACTCCTTCTCCTGGCTCTGTCTCCTACTAATGTCAAGGCTGTCAGTGCACACAGTGGTCACGCATGAAATGGAACCTGACTGTACTGAAATGGACCCCGAATTTGTTTTAATGAGGTGTGGTAAGATACGTAGACAGAGAAGTGATTGTCGTGAAGGAAGTTTATACTTACAGATCCCTAGAAATATGAGGCAGGGATGCCAACCAGGGCCACAAGGGAAAGCATCGGGGTCAGTAAGGAGGCAGAAGAGGAAAAGAGAGAACATGGTCCAGAGCCTTTACTGGGGTTTTCAGGGGACAGGATGGACAAAGCTGGGTAGGTATGAGGTGTAAGCTTAGGATTGGATGGTGTAAATAATTTCAGCAGGCTCTGTGTTATAGGGGTGATCCCTAATTGTCTGGCATCTGACCCCAGGGTGATTTAGGGCAGGGGGAGTACTTCATTGGTGCATGACAGTTCAGAGAAGAGATGGCTGGGGGTGTGGCCTCTGGACTGGTTGACATGAGTATCAGAGATATTCTTGCAGCGGCGGGGGGGGGGGTCCATTTCAATACAGGGGGGCTCCATTTCATGCATGACCCCTGCGTGTACTCTCAGCCTTCCCATCAGTGGAGGACAGAGCCAGGAGAAGGAGCCCTGGGAGGGGCAGTCTCTCCGGGATCAAGGCCCCAATGAACATCAAAAATGTGGGAAAATTGGAACGTAAGAAAATATGCTCAATGCAGTCTCCCAATTGACTGTGACATGAATAAGAAATCAGCTTTTATTGGGATACGCCCCCAAGATTTGGGGTTGTTCGTTACAGTTTATTCCCACCCCGGCTAATGCACCTCAATTCAACTTCTCAATTTGGCTTTCTGATAAAGTTGTAAGGGTTAGCGAAATTGGGAAACTCTGGCTCACGCTTCTTACAGCATGACACCAAACCCCAACTGTGTCAAATATATGTAACACGGGGCTTATTAAAAGAGATCCTGAAACCTAAGAGATACTTAACAGTGGGCCTCCAGCCCAATTCTGGGTTTCCAAACACTGGCGCCACGGATTTGTGAAGCAGAACACAAGGTCCGAGCTTTCCTTCAACAGGTCATTGTGTTTAAAACAAGCCCAAATAAAACAACAACAAAAAAAAGTTCTGAATTTGGAAACCTGGTTTTATTTAAGTACATCACAATGGGGTTAGTAATGAGGTATTTTAGATTTATAAGCTGTAGTTTCATTTGTATGAGAATCGAAAAAACTTCCCAAGTATTCCATCTTTCTAGTTTTCAGCGGACAAGCCCCTTTCACTTCACCTTTATGCTTGGGGGTCTTGGGAAGATCCTCCAGGACTCTGTCCTCTCAGCAGGGGTTCCAGAGGGCGGAGGCCACATGGAGTGAATTACTCCCCTTTCTGTCCCATTTAGCATTTAATGTTCCTCCCCAGATGTTTCCATCGATTTCAGATGTTTTCGAATCTGACACAGTAGGGTGGTGGCTTGTAAAGGGGAACAAAGTGTTGGCTTCCTGTCTCCCTACCTTCCTTGAAAACACAGCATTTGGTTGGGAAACTCTGTGGCTACCATAGCACCTTGTCCCAGCAGGCCCAGGAGCTATGGCCATCAAGGACAGTATTCACTAATGCCATACTGTTTCCCCATGGGATGCCTGGGAGCCAGGGTAGGCCTGGCACAGAGAACAGACTCATTTAGCTTTTCCTTTCTAATAAATAACTGAGTTTAAGAAGTGGCAGTCTCAGAGAATGGCAGTCTTGCCCTAACATCGCTGAATGTGAGGAAGGCTAGTCATTGGGATTTACGTGATATAAAATGGCGTGATTTGCAGTACCAGGTACAGATCAGAAATAGTTCAAGCTCAAACGACCCAATAATGCCATAAGCAGAGACAAGCAGGCTACGTTTCATCTTATCCACGTGCACAGTTTATAAAACTGGTCGTCTAGCAGCACAGTCATTAAAAAGTATAAAATCGCCTTTTCTCGAAATTCTCAAAAGACCTTGCTGCTTAATTAGTGCCAATAAAATACGTATCCATATGGTAATTTTCCTTCTGAAAAGGGGTGGGAATGATTTCCAGGGTGTGGGCTGTGAGGAATTGAGAAACAAAGGTTTTGAGGAATTTTTCTCTGCTTCCAAGTATATTCTCTTTCTCCTCACCTCCCCCCTAAATTTCATCAAGAAAAATCTGAAAATTTCCTTTTTTTAAGTCCAAACTGATATTACTTTCTTTTGCCAATAACCACATTCTAGTTCAAGGAGGAATACTCAAATATGCAGACTGGACTCCACCAATGGAAAACCCGAGTGTGGGCTGACACCAAGGGTCTTGATGAATTTCGGGCCCCACAAAGGTGACATCTCCGGTTTTAACCTAGACTCGCTTTCAGATCAAAGTATGGGAGCTGCAGACAGGCCACGGGACTGAGCGTAAGATTGTGATGGTTGGAAGAAATCTGATTTGCTGAATAGCTTGAGTGGAAAAATTTATTTTGAAACTTGAAATGAATCATCACAAATTCCATCAGCAAAGGAGTGCTTTGAAAGGTCTATCCAAAACCACGCAAAAATAAGCAAAGCAAAATTCTTGGAACCTCTCTAAGGAATGAACAACGGGCTCACACCTTCTCGAAAATATTTCTTCCCAACAATTATGTGCCCAAAGTGAGCAACACTGCTATGTAAGCCTCTAAGCCGCTCTTTATAGTGGAGAGAGAAGCTCCTAGTAAAATCCACCATCTTTGTGACATAATCCACAAAGTGTAGAACAATGAAATGAAGGGCTCTGGGGACCTTAGCCCATCAAGCAAAACTCCTTTAGGGTCCTGGCTGTGAGACAGAGTCTGGGGGACAGCTTCAGGTGGGACTTGGGGGTGGACAGAGGCACTCCTCTGTTAAATCAGGGTCCCCCAAGCCTTGAACGAACATGTCTCAGTTCCTCTCAAATCACTGCCATGTTTCTGTATTTCCTTGGGGGTGGGGTGCTACATCATTCTAAATGGTGATTCAAACTGTAACAAGAACTCAGAGTTAAGACAGTAAATCAGCACATATAAACAAGTAATCCCATCAGCTGCCATATCCCTATCTTCTCAAACTTGCAATCTTTCTTGATTTCCATCACGGACTTTCTTTTTCCCCCAACCCCCAAAATTCATGCTCTTGCCAAACATCATGTGTTTTTCTACACAGCAAGTCTTCCTACCTCCCGCCTCTCACCGAGAAAAGTCTGTACCCAGGTTTTCCTGATCTGACCCTCACCTAACCCTAATCTCCCGCCCTCCTTCCCAGCCACTCCCCCTGACCTCTCTGATGTAGCTGTCTTGACTAGGGGGTGCCACTGCTGAACCCAGAGGGGACACTGGGAAAATGTTAAGACATGTTCTGCTCTATTATAGTTGCATAAGGATAGGGAAAGAAAGAGGGAAGGTCACTGACATTTGCTGCCAGCATCCTGAAATGCTCATAAGGGCGCCCAACAAAGTCTAGAATCTGGGTTTCCCCGGCCCCGCATTGGGAAATACTGCCCATACTTCAGGTTCTTGCATGCCTGCCTGGTTGGGCCAGAGTGCTCTCTCTCCTCACCTTTCCCCACACCTGCCCTGCCCCACTTGATCAGCCCCTCCTCACCTTTCAAGAATATAAATGTCTCTTCCTCAGAAGAGCCTCTGGACTAGGTTGTGACCCCGTAGCCCACAGCACACTGGCCAGGAAGCAGCCGGGGGCAGGAGAGGCAGAATATCTATGTGTGCACTCTCAGGGTCTGGCACTCTCAGGGTCACCGATTTGCCATGATTCTGCTGAATCAACAGATTCTCAAAACACACTCCCTGGAAGCGTGTAAGCACACTCCCATTTCCTGGGTGTTAATCTCCTTACATACTCCCTGCAACATCTGCACACACGAGTGTTCTTGCTCTAGTTCTCCTTCTACCTTTCGCTTTTATGGACTTGATACATTCTTTTCCCCAAAGGGCTCTGATCATGATACTCTCCTTCATCTAAAATCTAGGCTGACTCTTCACCTAACATCTTAAGTCCTGACTTCTCAACCTCACATTCAGAACCCTGTGCTGTCCAGTTTTCACCCACCTTCTCAAATCTTTTCCTGACCTTCACCCGTGAAAGGATAGACTCCTCACAGCTTCCCACATCTGCCCTGAAATTCCCTACATTGTTCGGCTCTTCCATCCATTCCTACACCTCTCGATCCTACCTGGACTTCCAGGCTAAGCCTTGATGTTACCTCTCCTAATAAGTCAATAATCCCGAAAGAAAGGCATTTTCTCTCAGCCCTCTGAAAACTCATAGCATATCATCTGTATTTTACTTGTGGGAATTATTTTCTACTTTGTACTAGAAGTTTCCATGCGTGGATCTAGTTTCCCTACCAGGCTACAAACCCTTTGACAGTAAGGCTACATTGATCCATTCACCTAGCACCCTTAGAATCCACCCCAAAGCCTTAGCCATAAATATTACACAAATAAGGTTAATGAGCAATGATGCAATCAGCTTTGCTATGCATTAATAGTGAGAATTTAGAAATTAATTCTAAAATATTCATTTGTTAGAACAAGTCAACTCACGAACAAGAACACCAATGGCCTTCTATAATTCTCTGCCAAATATAATTAATATTTGCAATTTATTTCATCTCACACAGTTGCACTCAATAGGTTAACATTTACAACAAAATTAACAGAAAGCTTCTATGCAGAAGGCTACATACATACAATAAAATAATGACATTGATGATGATAGTGATGATAATACAAATTAGAAAAACATCCTATGGGCTGGCTACTAGGTAAATCACCAGATTTGAGGGAAGCCGATAAGGGTGGCAGAAATGGACTTGAAATTCACTTGGTGCTATCTCTCAGGTAAATAAATAACTTGGGAGTCTATCTGTTTTGAAACACAGGCTATTTCAGGGGAATGAACAGATTTACAGAGTGGCATCTAGCTAGACTATCCCAATTCCACCATAAAAGCAAGCCGCAATCTCAACACACATAATCCTATCTCCGGGATTGGAAAACCATCACTTCTACTGCAGAATGGGCCACATTAGGGCTTTTTGAAGCAGACAACTGAGTGACCATCTTATAAATCTTCTGAGGGTCCAAAGGCAAGCACTCTGGAGTTAGGACCAGAGTGCAATGTCTAGATGAGAAGGGTAAGGGGCCTGGAGATGGTACTCGCGGTCCAGTCTATACTAGTCCCTGTGTCTTCCTAAGTATGGGCTCTGGGATAATAGGACAGCTGTCCAGATTGTTCTTAAGCTCATCAGACAAACTGCTTCCCAGCCCCAGTCCACCCTGCTACAGAGATGGCAGTTTCTATCACCAAACTGGCAGAGCTTCTAAAGCAAACCACATTCAACACTCTTCTATTTCTAGCCCCTGCTCACTCGAAATACACAGAAATCCACACTGAGTAAAGCTGAACCACAGGAGAGCTTTAGAGTTCAAAGAACACGATTTTGCTAGAATGCCCCGTGTGTTGGGGGAGGGTGGGAGGGCTACAAGTAGAACGTTTTTATTTCCTGATCTAGATACTTAGGGACCCTTGAGGGGAAAGGAGGTCAGATGAAACTCAAAGAACAGGTCATAGGCTGTAAAAAATTGGCAGGGCATGCATTTTTTTCTAACTGTCGGTATTTAATAGGTTAAAGAATATCAGTGAGGATGAATCATTTTTGTTTGAAGCACAAAACAGATTGACATAGAAACAAAGAGGCTTGGAAGCTTTATATTCTTTGGTTCTCTGAACAATAAAAGGCCTTGTCTAGTCAACATTTGGAGTAATTTTTCCCAGGGGGATTATTACTATTTGAGAGGGATGAAAGAGTAGCATTCTCATGATCCATTTTCCTTTTCTGAGACTAAAAGATGTGTCTCTTTAGGAGGGAATCTCTCGGATGTATTAAGGAGTGTGAACAAATATAGGCAGCCACATTTCTCACATATCCTCTTCCAGCTGGAGGAAAGACTAAAACCAGCCGAGAGAATCAGGCCTCAAACTTTAAAAGTCTGCTTTAAAAGTGTATGTCAAGGAGAAGGGAACTCTTTCAAGAAACGAGGTGTAAGGTTAGACCCTCACAAGATTTGAGTGACTCTGCATACAGGTATGTGAGGTTGGAAAACGAAAGCCCAAGCAATTAACAGAATATGTCAAACTTGGGGACGAGAGGCATTGATGTTTCACTCCAGCACAGTGTTTTGCTTCAAGATCCTCCACTCAGTTATTAAAAATAAAGTTTAGAATTCCTAGCATTTAAACTCTCCAGGCAACTGGAAAGAAAATGGGCTCTCAGAGCCAGAATGGATGAAACCTACAAGCTATAAACCTGAGCCCGAGCTCTCATTAGATTTTAGGTATGTTTTTCTTCTGAAATGTGTTCTTGTGATCTCTCGGTCTGCAGAACTGGGAAAAAAAAATTTTGTGAACAACTGGCACCAGAGGGACCGCAGAACTACTTGCTGACAGTTGAAATCATGAAGCCGTTACCATGCTCCAGCGCTTTCATGGGAAACCAGAAGAGGATGAGGGAGTGGACCAAGGCGTTGATGCAGTGACCCCAGAAAACCTAAGGGAAAACAAACCAAGGGAGTCAGGAGCTGCCCACAACTCTTGACCTCTGTGCAACTCAACAAACGCCTCATTGTGAAGGATACTGGCAGTGGGCTGCGTCGCTCCAGAAGCAGCCTAGTATTCTTGAAGTTAAAAAAATACTGGTTTCCTCATTTTTACATACAAATGACTGGACTATCTCCAGATAATATTACCTTGCTGCAAAGACCTAAATATATATGCACATATACGTGGACCAATATATAACCTGTCCACATCCAAAAAATGATTTATAAGTCTTTTTTTTTTTAAGAATCCTAAAAAAAGACAACAGACTTTTACAATCATCTAGAAAGAGAAAGGTGTTGGGTCAAAATTGTTAACAAGAGACAGAAATTGTGGACTTCCTGAAAGCATTAAAAACACTTCAAATGTAGATTCCTACATGGTGTTCCCATTCTTTTGTTTTGTTTTTTAAAATCCCTCCCGAGGAGCAACTTGTTAATTTCTAGGAGTTTGGTTAATATCATGCACATTTAAAAATTCTCTTTAACACTTGAAAGGTCAAACAGAAGAACACAACGTTTAGTTTCTTCTAAATTAAGGTTTCATAAATGCACTTCAACCATCTTTTTTACTGCTGAGATGACAGAACTACTATACTAAAGCCAGCTTGAATTTATTTTAAAAATCTAGATTGTTCTGGGGATTGTCGTATAGTTTGATCCTAAGTAGCGGTGGGGAAGCAGAAAAATGAAAAAAATCATAAGACAATGGGATTTTCCCATTTTTAAATGTTCATTTTTTTTTCCCTTCTCCCTGACCTCCTTACCCACCCCCTCAAAAAAAAAAAAAAAAAAAAAAAAGTCTCCAAGGCGTCTGCAAATAAGTCTCAGAGAATTCTCAGCTCCACTACCTTTTAAGTGGGTCCATTCCCCACTTACTTCCCATCTTACAGGGCTTTTGAATTCAAGCTCTTTAAAAAACAGAGTTACATAAAGAATGCAGAACCAACAGGCCATGCTTCCCATTGACAAAATCATAGTAAGCAGGGACTGAAAACAATTATTCATCCAAGGCTTCCTGTGTATGGAAGGCAGTAAAACCAATAGGATCCATTTTGGTTTTTTTTCCAGGCTTGGAAGTGCCTATTATGCTTTCTTCAAAAGAAGACAGCCCTGAAGGGAGACTATCAATAACACCGGCTCAAAACAGAGGCTTCAGAGGTGGTTCTCTTCTGGAAGACTCCCCTTGGCATCCTTACCAAGGCCCCGGCGGCTACCCAAGCAAATCACACATACCACCGGTGCCCAGTAATTTCACTGACCTCTGTTAAAAGGTTTCAGTGAACCTCTCGTTAAACATCCTAATCCCCTCCTGCACAAAACCCGAAGACAGAAGCATGGCAACACAGGCGTCCTGTACCGAGCCTGGCATGTGTCTTCCCTTCTGGCCAGGGCCCTCGACCTCTCTGCCACTTGGCTGTGACTGGCAGGCCCCATGAGGTCCCCTCTGCCCATCCTGACTGTGGAATCCTGGCAACACCCAACCCAGCTTCTACTTGGCCCTTCGCAGGGTTGCTGACACCTTTTAGGTCTAGAGGCTTTCTCGTTTGATTTTCCAGTCTGATTTAAAAAAAAAAAAAAAAAAAAGATACCTATGACTGACTCGATTCCTGTGTTGACATCTGGCCAACTTTTCTCGCTAGCTAAAGAAACGTTTTCTTTTAAAGGAAAAATCAAGCCAGGGTGGTAAGAAGGCTCTGTTAGGCAAGCTCCCAGCCCTCCTCAATGCAGGGCTTTATGAAGGGTAAGGGAAGTCTCTGACAGCTGATCCCAAAGGCCCCAGGGCCATGGGTGCTGCTGGCCACACAGGGACAAGGGGAAAGGAGTCAACAAACAGGAACTAAACGTGCAACACAGAAGCTTCCTTTCCAGCTGGCATCTTGAATTCACTGGCTTGCTATACTGGGAGAAGGGCAGGCATCTCACCTCTTCTCGAATGTTCTCTCTAATGCATTAGCTCTCTCACAGGCAGATAACTAGAGCTGGAGGACACACAGCAGTGCTTATGCCCTTTTGAAGTGACAATTCTGCAATAACATTGTGTACCTTTGTGTTGAAGCCTTCTGCATTCTGGGTGATTTTGTAGAGCTGTGGAAACCTGAGCATGCTCTCCTGGGTGCAAGACCTCTCGAAGATTCCCAGCGTGAAGGGTGGTAGTGCAGTGAAAATCTGTATGGAGAACAATGAGCTGTTAAAAGAGGACATTCTGATTTGCCTGGCTTAGGTGTTTCCGTTCTATGGAATGATGACTTAATTTTAAGTCAAGTCCGAACCTGAGCTTCAATGATTCACAACTTCCCAGACACCCTCCAAACAAAGAAAGTGCATGAACAACCGTTTTTGTTACTTAATCAGCATAAATGAATCCATTGGACATTGAAAACAACACCATAAATATATGATTAGCTAAGAAATCATGTCATATTAACAACTACCTTCCTTTGTCAAATGAGCGGTGATTTAGGTGGCTTTGTGAAGTGTCATACTTTTCGTGATCGTCGGCTCAGGCACAATTTTACAACTTCCCATCCTGATCTTATACTCAGATTTCAGGAAGCATGATGTACTTCATCCATTTATTCATCTGACAGACATTTATTGGGAATGCATTATGGGCCAGACACTGTGATAAGCACCAGGAATAGGTACGGACATTTAAAGACAGAAGAAGGAAAAGAAGCAGGTCCCTGACCTCCAGGAATTCCGTCTACTGCAGGCGGGAGATGGGCAGCCGGCGGCAGGCGTATAAATAAACACATAAAACACAGCACTCTGCAAAATTACTCATGGGGGACAGCGCAGAGAAGGAGAAGGGAGAGTCAGGATTCTGGGACCAAAGAGTGCCTGACCTGTAAGGTATTGGACCTAGGGGATTTGGCAGGAGGAAAAGGAATGTCAGGGAGAGGGGCAAGAAGGAAGGACCCCCTGAAATAGGAACCCCTCACAAAGCTTTGGGTCTGAACACATGTGGTATGTTTGGGGGTCAGGGTTGGACTTCTACAACATCCAGGATGGTGACTGGCTGAGGACAGGGCACAAGACAAGGCTGGGAAGGAGACAGCAAGCTCCCATGACAATGAGTTTCTTGGGCCAATGGTGCCTTCTGAGACTTTTGCCTTTACCTGTACTCTACAGGTGGAGGAAGGCCAATAAAACTTGAAGGCTCCTCTTATACCTTGGAGCAGAAAGGTAAACAGCCCTGGGATGTCAATGTTCTCCAGATTTCAAGGACAAAAGGATCAAGAGTGGTCGTACTCATCTCTCTCCCAGGAATACAAGTTGTTTGTTTAAGGGAGATGCTCCTAACAAACATCTCAGAAGCTTTGCACACTTAGTACATCAACTCTCCTTTGTAGTTTTGTTTAAATGTGCTATCATGCACACTTGATACTGCCATCCTTGTTTTTTTTTTTTTTTTTTTTTACTTGACTTTCTACCCACTTCAAATCATCCTACCCTTCACCAATGGCCAACCGCCCAGTAGGACCTACCATATTTCCATATTTTCACCCTCCTTACAACATACCACATACACATATGTATACTGTTTAGGGTCATTCTTGGTTATTACAGACACAAGACACAATTACACATTTTTCATCATCACATTTTTTTTCACAAAACAATGCATGATGGGATGCCCTTTCAAGTCCTTTCAAGTCCCCTGGGCTTGACACTAATGCAATTTTCTCATGCCCACATACTATTCCATAGTATGCATGCACCATATTTTTTAAGCTCTTCACCTACAGATAGGCATTAATTTCTTTCCAACTCTTTGTTCCACAAACTTTGCATCAAAAAAGATCTATGTTATATTATAACATATACACTTTATCTTTTATTTCTATGGAAGGTTTCCCAGAAACAGGATGGGGAGTAAATAGATACAATTATTTCAAATTTTACAAGATGCTGTTTGGTTACTTTCAAAAAACGTTTACCTTTCCTTTTACAAAGGACAACAGTAATCTTGTCCCTGCTTCTCTGTATCAGCAATGGTGTTATATTTAATATTCTCCAGACTGAAAAATTGGAGATATTAACTCTTACTTTAAAAAATTTACATTTGGGGGCAGCTGGGTGGCACAGTTGGTGGAGTGTCAACTCTTGGTTTCAGCTCAGGACATGATCTCAGGGTCCATGTCCAGCTCTACGCTCAGCACAAAGTCTGCTTAGAATTTCTCTATTTCCGTGTGCCTCTGGCTCTCTACCCCCTGCACTTACGCATGCTCTCTCTGTCTCTCTCCCTCTAAAATAAAGAAATAAATCTTTTTAAAAAATTCACATTTCCCTGATTACTGATGCACTCGAGAATGTTTTTATTTATTTGTTGGACACATGGATTTGCAACTTTGTGAACAGTCTAGTTAGGTCCTTTGTCCGTTTTCTATTTGTGGTTTATCCACTTTTCTAAGAGTTCTTGGATTATAACAGATATCCATTCTGTCTTTGTATTATAAAGTTCCATCCAAATGCACTCTGTCTCCTGGCTTTCTTGATGGTTTCTCTTGCCATATAAAAGTGCTTAATTTTTATATGGTCAAGAATAGCTTTGAGTTTCCAATTACAGTTATTAAAGTTTTCAGGAGTTTCTTGCAGGAAGCTTACAGTTTTAATTTTTCACATGTAAGCCTTAACATATCTGGAATTTATTTATCTATGTGGTATAGGATAGGAGTCCAATTTTATTTTTTTCCAAATAAAGAGCCAAGTTGTTAGAACACAATTAATCCAAACATTTCCCATTTAGCTAGAATAGCACCTTTGACATTTATTAAATTCTCACATATTATAGATCTGGAATCCAAAACTGGAATTTACTTCTGGATTCCCTAACTGCCTAGTCCAGTTTCACATCAGCATCACATTGATTTGGTTACAACAGGCTTGTACTATAGCCCGATGTTTAGTAAAGAGAAGTTGACCCTTACAATTGTTCTTTTTTGTACATCTTTATTCTCAGGTACATGTTAATTCTATTTATACTTTGATATCATTTTATGTAACTGCCCTCCCCCCCCCCAATCAATCACTGGGATTCTACTGGAATACATAAATTTATATATCAATTTAGAGGAGCTTTTTTTTTTATGATATCACCTTCTCATATGAAAGAATAATATGCCTTTCTATTTGTTCAACTCTGTTTTGTATACTTCAAAAAGATTTTGGATTTTTTTTCCTACTTGGTACTATAAAAATTATTCCTATGCAATGTGTATGAAAGCAATTATTATACCCTTGCATTTCTAAGTGCTCATTGCTAGAGTTTAAAAAAAGCTATTGAGGGGCGCCTGGGTGGCTCAGTGGGTTGAGCCTCTGCCTTGGGCTCAGGTCATGATCCCAGGGTCCTGGGATCAAGTCCCGCATTGGGCTCTCTGTTCAGCAGGGAGCCTGCTTCCTCCTCTCTCTCTGCCTGCCTCTCTGCCTGCTTGTGATCTCTCTCTGTCAAATAAATAAATAAAATCTTTGGAAAAAAAAAAAAAAGCTGTTGATTGTTAGGATAGAAAATAGCTATTGGGTCTTATATGTTTATTATGGATCTAGTCACCTTTTAAATTCTCTTATAATTCTAGTATTTCTTTACTGGTATTTTCTGGGTTTTCTAGATAGACAGCCACTAATGAACACATTTAAAAGGCCACTTTTTGTGTGCATATTTGTATAAGCACAGAAATCATTTTTTTTCTAGTATTTGTAATAGTTATTTAATTTTCTTGGCAGTTGCTGAAAATTCCAAAAACAATGCTGAATTATATAGTGATTTCAGGTATCCCTGACTAATTTCCTATTTAAAATGAAATCATTTAAGGATTTTACCATTTATGGCAATATGCTACTGTTTTTTTTTTTATATGAATAGTCTGGATTATAGTTAATTGGTTTCTTTCTTTCTTATTTTACTTAGAGTTCTTATTTTGGGAATAGCAGCTGACTTGCCTCAAATACATTCTCAGCATCCACTGATGAGATCAGGTTTTTCTTTTTTCTTTTGTTGATATAATGATATTTAGAAATATTTAAAAAGTTTGAACCTCCTATATTTCTGAAATAAACCCTACTTGGTCAAATATTTTACTCTTTTGATACACTGTTGAACTCTATTTGCTATTTATTTAGAATTTTTATAATTCTGTTTAAAAGCGAGGATGGCTCACAGTTTTTTCTTAAATTATGCTGGCTTGATAAGATTAAATGGGATAAATTTTTGAAACAGCTTAAAACACACTGAGTTATCTCTTCATAAAATAAGAGATGAAATCTAACTGAAATTCATCTGATCATGGTGGTTCTTATAACCATAAAACAAAATGATGGAGAAATTTGATTATGGATTTAATGAGAATCCAATGGGATGGCATTCCTTCATTCATTATTCTGAGAGATTTAAGAGTTTCAAGTCAGTTTTAATGCTATTTAATCTACTATGAGAAATGATGACTTGCTACTTTAGCTGACCCAGGGAATCAAACATAAATATAAAGAGTAACTACAGAAAAGAAAAAGTAAGACAAGCAAGACAGAAATACTGTTTGGAGAAAATGGCAGGAGGAAATCCAGCCTAGAAGAGGGGTCACTAGTGAATGTCTCAGATGTCCCAAACTGCCTCTTGTACCAGACTGTACTCTGTGCAGTGAGGCTGGAGTGGGAAAAATCTACTAAACAGGTCTTGTTGGAACAACAGTGGCAAAAACTGGAATATGGACTAATATGGATCAGATAATAGTATTGTATCCATTCTAAATTTTAGATTTCAATCATTATACTGTGGTTAGATAAGAGAATGGTCTTACATCTATGCACCAAAGTATTAAGCAGTAACGGGGCCTCATGTGTTAAATTATTTTCAACTGGTTCGGAAATAAGTGTGTTGGTGGGTGTGCACCATGAGTGCCCATGGGTGTGTGTGTATGCACACTCATGTCTATGGGTGGGCACATGTGTGCCCATCGGGGCTGTGCACACACATGCACATGTGCAGAGATAATGCAAATGAGGACAAAATGCTAATAACCAGAAGTCTAATACAGGAGTTCTTCATACTCCGTTGCATTATTTCTCTAAGTTTCAATTTATTTCAAACAAAAGTTACCAAAACAATAACTTTTTAAAAGATTTTATCTATTTATTATTTGAGAGAGAGAGAGAACATGAGAAAGCACAAGCAAGGGGAGGGGTAGAGGAAAGTGCAGGCTCCTTGTTGAGCAGGGAGCCCGATGTGAGGCTCGATCCCAGTACCCCGGTGTCATGACCTGAGCCGAAGGGAGATATTTAATCTACTGAGCCACTCATGTGCTCCCCCCACCCCACAAAACAATTCCTATGGGGACAAACTTCCATGTTCTCAAAAGGTTTGGCCCTTTCAGCATGATTGACTTCTGGAGGGCAACACTTTTTGACACCACTTCATGGACCCTTGACCTTCCCAACTCGGCCACCAGTGGTTGGTGGCTCACTCCAACACCTGTTCTGTGGACCTGTAGCGACATGACATAGGGCCATTTCACCTTGAAATTCACTTCTTTACAGCAATATTCTCTTTTCTGAGGGACACAAAGAGCATACCACACATTCCCAACTCTAGGGATCAAAAGTTCACCATGGGTCCTAAATTTTCATATGCATAACCACTACTAAAAAGAAAAAATGCTTAAAATTTTGTTTTATTTTTCAGTATCTCTGAGAAACTCTGATGGGGCTTAGAAATCTGCATCTTCAAACAAACCTTGGTTATTCTAATGTAAGTGGTATGTGGACCCTATTTTGACCAATGCTGTCTTAAACCTATCAGCATTTCATGCATAGCAGGTCCTCAATACAGTTTTGTTGGATTAATTTCAATTGTCCAAGGCTGCCCAGAGCTAAGAAAAGAATCCAGCTCTTGTGCCTGAGTATAGAAGTAAGGCTAGCCTCCATGCCTATGACCAGGTGACTTGTATTCTACTCTTTTGCTAGAAAGCACCATCACACAGCTTCCTATTTATAAATATGTATATGAGCATGGATTTAGCCTTTCTGGCACTAAATCATTATGGAATAGTCAACATAATTTTAATCTACTCAAAACAGTCACATGTTCTGCAAAATTACCAATCTGTCCAAGGGGAGGTCCCTGAGCCTCTCTCCATGTGGTAGGTGAATTAGAGTAGCTCTAACTTCTGGCACAGGTGATGAATGAGCATTGATTCAGCCCTGCTCTCAATACGGTCACCTTTGCCTTTTGAGCCTAAGTATTAGCAACAAATGTGCCAGTGCACTTGGTCGTGGCACAGTCTGCAACTGACCGGTGCTCTTTAAATTCCAAATCTGAACTCAGGTCCCAGTGGCGGGTTATTCTATCCATTTGGCCCTCTTTACTTGTCAAGCTACACAGGGCTGGGGCAACCTGTCATATGCAGCATTTTATACCCAGCAATGAGCCTGGTAGCTACTAAAAAAGAAAAAAAGACCGAGGAGTGGACAGATGACTTGAACATGCAGCCACAAATGTATACACAAGACTTAAATATTTATAGCACCACAGTGTATACTGTATGTCTGGTAACTGCCAGCTGAATCTACCTACGATGGCTACTTCTGACTGTAAACTCCCACCGGGCAGGCAAGGTCAGAGTTAGTGTCCAAAAGACACGGGGACGTGCAACTTGAAATGTTGCATGCTGGGGTCTCTAAAACACCAGGCTGTGATCCCCTGAGTTCTCGCTGCCAAACTAAAAGCTAAGTAGCTACACTTCGTCATTTTTGGCTTGTAGTTCATATTTATTTTTAGCTTTTGAATCCATGATAGCGAAATAATGAAAAAAAGAACTCTAAAATCATGAAAAATACCAAACAGGCTGATTACCATTCACCACGGGAGCTGGAAGTCAGCATTCATTATTCTAGCACTAGCAGTGGAAGAAAACATTCTTCCGCAAGGACAGATGCTCTTTTAAGAAGGACAAGAAGGACATTAGATTAAGTACTATATATGCATATCTGTGTTGAGGAATTCAGAAATAAAATTATGAAGTGGAAGGGGTTGCAATGTAGCTCAGAAATTTTTACTCGAGCTAAAAACATGGAAATGTTGTGCAGACATTTAGTAAGGAGGTAACAAGGGTCTATTATCAAGATATATGGGTTAATAATTTCATGGGGTTATTCAAGAATGATCTGCTATGATTGAAACCATGTGTGGAGGGCTTGGGCCCCTGCAGGATGTGTCGCCGCAACAAAGGCTCTAAAGACGTATTTGTGCTGCCTGCTATGTGCGCAGATGATTGACTTAGATACACTTCCCAGACATAAACAGTAAAGGAATGTCACTGAAGTTCTGCGTGCTATCTGATAGAGATGGAGAATGCTTACCACATTGTACAAGCCGATGCACCAACGTTCAAATAAAATCTGCCCAGAAAATCCATTAACAAAGGCGAACCAAAGCTGGAAGAGAAGAAAGTTCGAGAAGTTTTATATCAATATTGACCTAAATGTTTCCATTCACTGAAGAAGTAGCAGGGGGAATGCGGACCACCAGCTGGACACAGCTGCTGAGGGATAAAGAGCCACAGGATGTGGCGGTCTGTTCTTTCATAAAATATAAAGTCCCAATATCACATGTACCAATATTTTAAGGGGAATTTGTCCTGAAGGCATACATCAATTTGGTAAAGTGCACATATTTACAGAAAAGCAGAAAAGTTATGTTTAATTTATATTGAATATGTTTCATGGCAACGCTTTCTCATTGACTGGAAGAGTCTCAAATTCATGCTCTTTTCCCCTATAAAGTTGATTTGTTAAACATGATTGATCTTTGTAGGACTTTCAAACAGATAAAAACCATAAATAAAGAACAACAAAAACTCCTCTGTTGGTCATTTGTGAGCTTAGCTCATAAAATACTGACCCCCCTTAATCAGATGTCCACCACCTCAGCAAAGTTCAAAATGTGGTAGTATGGAAGGAACATGCTCAAATCATCTTCAGGAATAACATGGGATGTAAAATAAATAAAATGTAGACGATTATTTATGTCCTCAAGTGGACTGTAATTCTAATTGATTAAGCAAGACTGACATAAAAACAGCTGCGGAGCAAAATGCCAGGGAATAAAAATATTTTAGAGAAGGAGGCATCAGACAGGCATAATTAGGAGAAGATGTGGAGCAGTAAGACTGCACTAGGAGAGGGGTGAGCATCACGAGAATGGACGAAACCTGAGTTAGAAGGGAACGGATATGGAAAAATGAAATGCAAAGTGCCACTGCTTGAAGTCATCTGAATTTTGGGGATACAACAGGATTCCACTGATTTGAAGCTAGACTTTAAAGCATCCCGTGTGAATCACAGAATCCACCTAAGTGGTAAAAATCAGGACAGACTGAATCTGTTACTAGAGTTGAACTACAATGGCAACACAGAACAGCTACCCCATGATAGTAAGAGTTGAGATCAAGTCTACTACTGAAATTTTACTGAGTCAGATTTTTCCAAACCAGTTTCTTGAATCCAGGTTCCTTACATGCACAACTGTACTGAGTGTGATACCCAGGACAAAGGACTCACCAAGCCCCAGTGGGATCAAACAAAATACACCTCAATTCAATTGACAGATGAAGTTTTCTTAAGAACAGCTCTCATTATCTCATCCTCTGGTTCAAAAAGCTACTATGAAGTCTCTTAAACCTAAGATAAGCTTGCCAACCTTGCTGATCTTTAAAAATCCTTCCACACACCAATTCACTCATAAATCCAACTGTCACCCAAGAGGTCCCCAAGAGGTGTGGCTGTTCCCAGTCAAGAAATATTGATGGGGGACTAAGAATCAGGAGTTTGTGCTGTGTTCTGCACGCTGAATATTTTTTACAACACCTGTTCAAATATTAGCTGTCCCTAAAACAACATTTCCAATCGCACTGCTTTGTAACCACTGGTGGCCTTGACAATCGATACTTCAGCCAAGATTTTAGTGCAATGAGAGCCTGGATCCACATCTGACTCAAGCATATTTGTCAATTGTTTTAAGAGTTATAACCTTATTTCCCCAAGATTGTGTTATACTTTCATATTCTCCCATTCAAACAAATGAGCGAACACTGATAAATATCTAGTGAACACTTAACTCTTTTATTGCTTAATTCAGTTAATTTGTCATCTTTTGTTGAAGGTAGTGATATTTCTACACCTCTCCCCCCTTCCCTACATCAACTGAAAACAGCAAAAATAATTGAAAACAGCAAAAATAATTGAAAATAGAAAACAGCTATTTTCAATGAAACTATGGAATAGCCTTTATTAAAATACAGATGATACAGAATGAAAATAATAAAAGTGGCAAGACTAGCTCAAACAAGGGGGACTGCCAATAGCAGACAAAACCTACAGAGTAAAAAGTTTTGCAGGAAATAAGGGAAACAATCCAAGAAACAGCTGAACCAACTCTTATTTAAAGGGTGAAATCTAGAAGCAGGGACAAGTCATGGCTGAAGCCCCTTGCCCCATTCAGCACGGCAAGCAAACTGAGGTCGAGGGGCAATATATACACAAACGCAGTTTCTCCCCAGGGAGCAATGAGGAGGATGGCAGGATAAAATAGGGAGGATAAATGGCCAACAATTGGGCAGACTCTGATCAAGGGAACCTGAAAAGAAAGAAATGGAAACTCATCCGGCAGAAAACTCGTAACATACAGACATTCAGTGTGAGACACATGGAACTTCAACTCACCGAAGGAGAAGAAATGGCAGTGAGGGAGGTGCTTACTGCTGCCAAGTGACAGGTGACTAGTGTGGAAAAGGCAGAACATTTGATGACAAAATTGTTCTGAGACAACTTTGCAGCCCCTCTTCCTTACACATCATCAGAAAATAATAAGGAAAACACTATATATATATACACACACACACACACACATATATATACACACACATATATATACATACAACACATATATGTATATGAAATAATATAATAGTTAAATAAATGAAAATAATATGAAATAATCTTTACAGAAAGAACCAGGTCACAAGGTAGGAGAATATCTTGAATGCTCTTGACAAGCACAAGAAGAGCTGAAGAAAGTGTGGCTTTTCATTGAAATAAGAGCTAGAATAAGATGCCTAAGATATCAAAGAAGGAAACAAACAAGAAAAAGTCAATGTTGCAGATGAAAGGTACATAAAGGGGGATAGCTCCCAGAACTGATACTGCCGACACAGCACTTAGGGATAGGAAGGGAGAGCTTGGGAAAAAATATGTCAAACAAAGCACAAAAGGTTAACATTCATTTTAAGAGAAACTGATAGCCTCTCAAAGATAACCAAAATATTCCCAAAAAAAGCTGTACATTAAAAAAACAAAAAACAAAAAACAAGTAGAATAGAAAAAAAAATGTTCAAAGATATAATAAAAGAAAAATTCTGAAATATTCTAATACCTTTCTCAGCCAATAGGGAGAGAACCATTTGCCCCCAGGAAACAAAACCACAGATAAAGATTAACACCTTCCAGTATCCTGATATGTGAATTAATGAGTTAAAATTTTATAAGATTGCTACTTTAATACATTCTGGCAGAAAAAGCAGCTAACCTACAAGGGGAAAGATCAACTGGCTTCACATTTCCCCCCAGCAGTATACAATACCAGAGGTCAGACAGAATATTACAAGGCCTTAGGGAAGTAATGCAGGACAAGAATTTCAACAAAAGACAGAAACCAAGGAAACATTAAGAGCTAAAAACATGACAGAAAATGTGATGATGGAAGTAATAGTGTGTCTATTATGTAATAGAGAAAATTTTAAATGTTCAGTGGATTAAAAAAAGCAAAATATATGTTATATATAGAGAAACATGTGAAGCCACCATGAAAAAGAAACGTATTTGAATAAGATCAAATCCACAATCCTGACTTACAAAGGCCTACAGACCAGGTCCTTGCCTGTTGTCCAGACAACACCGCTTCTCCTTCACTGTGTTACAACAGCCCTCTCTTGGTTCTTTGCAAGCACCAAGTATGAATCTTGCTTTATTATTTTGCATCCAGATATGAGGTAATTTTGTCAACAGCATGGTATTTAGAAAAAATTGTGTGGTATTTTGGTCTCACTCCATATACTCAAATGAATTATAGATGGCTTGAATAGTTAAACATTAAAAACCAAGCTCATAGCAATAGAAGAAAATGGGGGGGGGGAAGCACTTTTGTATGTAAAACTCTGTAGATTTTAAAAACAGAAATTGTACCAAAAGAGGGCTAAATTTGAAACAACTCATTTCTATAGAGAAAAACATTAATAATGTTGAAAGAAAATAAATAGTACACACATACTTGTGACAACTAAGATGACAAGGACTAATTTCCTTAATATATAAAGAGTTCCTACAAATGAGAAAGAAAATGCCTAATAAGCTATTAGGGAAATAGGCAAAGAATATATGCAGTGTGATCACAGGGGTTAAAAAAAAACAACTTATAAATATAGGAAATCTCACTTTTTATGAAATACATGCACACAGGGGTATCATGAGCAAAGACTTAAAGTTTCATCACCTGGGGAAATGGCTACCTCCTACCCAGATACTAGCGTAGCACTGTCCACAAATACGTTTAATGTACTTTTCCTTTGGTCTAGTGATTCCATTTTTAGGAAATACTCTAAATGATATAGTTATAATCACACAGTATTCAACATGGAAACACAAGGACGTTTAACATGGTGTTCAAAAGGATAAAAAAAATTAGGACCCATATGTATACTGATAGCTAGTTAAATGAATCATGGTTCATCCGTAACAAAGCAACACTGTGCAGACATTAAAAAGAATAATATAAAACTGTGTTGTAATACAAACGTCTCACAGATATATTAAAATGAAAAATATCAAGGTATATTCTTGAATGGTCATGACTGTGCAGAATAGATCCATATACTTTTGCATGGTAACTTTCTGGAAAACATGTAAGAAACTTAACATTCATATCTTTACACAGAAGTGTTAAGAGGTGGTATGGAGTCTCATACCTCTTGTACCATTTTGAAATTTTCAAAACGTGTTCATGTTTTATTTACATAAGTATTTCAAGCAGTATGTCTCCACTAGAGTTGAATTTTCCTCTGAGGACACTGACAATGTCTGGAGACCTCTGTGAGGGCACTACTGGCATCTTGCTCATAGAGGCCAAAGATTTGGCTACATATCTTACAATGCCCAGGGCAGCTTCCTACAACAGAGAATTATCTGGTCCAAAATACAATCAATATGGCCACTATTGGGTGAAAAATAAATTTATTAGGTCAACCTGACAAAACTTAGAAATCTCGGCGTAACGGATGCTTATTGTAAGTGAAAGAATGGTATGTGACAGATTGCACAAAGGCAGGCTCCCATTTGTGTTTACAGGCGGGGGGTTAGGAAAGCTTCATTTCTTTTTGAGTAACTCCTCCTTGGCCTGACCTCATACACAGAACCATAGGCTCTTGTCTTTAGAGGTCATGGTAGCATTGGATGTAAACCCAGAACTTTAGATATTTAGATCCTTCTACCAGAAACATAGCCTTATAAATTGTTAATGAGAAATTATCCTAAAGACTGAGTGAATTTCACTTAACTAAGACCCTCTCATTGTGGAAAATATATAATAGGGGGAAAAAATCCTAAGAAATCAAACATTTCTTTCCCAGCATTAACCTTTGCTCCAAGCAATCCTGAACCATGTAAAATATTTTAATCTTTACTTCAGATTAACATCCTTGATTAGCTGCATGTTGGGATACTTCCTCTAAGCAGCCAGTGCTGTGATCCTGTCCAAGTTGGCGCTGGCTTGGCCACATGTCTCTTTAAAGATTTTTGATATGTTTGTACTAATTTTTATCAGTTGCAGGTGGTGCTGTCGCATTTTGAAAAGTATAAACAAGCTCGTTCTCAACATTTCCAATTCAATTTCAATCTTCATTCACGTGATCCATCATTAGATGATCAGACCTGTTTATTTCATTGGAAATATTTGTGGAGAAAAACAAAATTCAAACCCAAATAAATGAAACAAACAAACAAAAAAATCCACCTCCTAATTTCAAAATCCACAAGCTGGTTTTCTCTTACACTGTAAACACTCACACTTGATTTCATCTTGGCAAGAGTTCCATAGGTGAAATGGAAAAAGTATGAGGACACACTGTATTTTTAAATAATTTATACAAACGTACTTAGTTGCTGCTTCATTTATTCATGAGACAGATACACAATGGTTCCCTGACACACTACAAAATCAGACATTCGCACTGGGTAGTCATATACAAATGTTAATTGTATACAAAAGAGAAAGCGCTGCCCAATTCCTGAACACAAACGTCCTTTTTGGTGGCCCACATGCCCCAAGCCACATTACACCCACCACACAGCCCTCAATACAGACAGAGGCCCTGTTCCTCCACTGATGGAGTTACTTGGACCATGGCTTACTTAGAGCCACTGCATTTACTCTTCTGTATTAATAGGGAGAAAGACTCCTCTGCCTTCACTTTCTTGTTAACTAGGAATGCTATTAAATGAATACAGTCAAAGCGGAGGGAGCCAAGTTCTGCCTGGCCGGCCTCAGACTTGGTGAGTTGGTGGGAAGACCTGCCAAGCACTGATGGCTTGCCAAGCTCCTGGGGTTTTTGGTCCTCAAATGCAGTCCTGTTATGAGCAAACTGACTCAAACTTATTAAATGGCTTTTCCTTCTTGGAAAAAGATCCTTCTTTGCTTTAACTACTGCCTCACTGCCAAAAACACAGTAACCGTCTTGGCTAATTGCACAGACTCCCGTCTAGAGGTCCTGGCCACATTGCACAATCTCAGCGGGCTGTACCTGCTGCCACTCCGCTTCTCAACTAACAGCCGGCATACTTAGATGATTGCCTCATTTGGGAGAGGGAGGACCTGTTCCTCGATTGACTCTGTTCTTCCAAGACCCAGGCTAAAGGACTGAGGTGGGAAAGTACCCTAAGGGGAATAATTAAATAAATTAGCCATATGGTTTCTTGCTAAAGTGGCAATAACATCATGATCTACTGATTTGCACGTCAGGGCTGAGCTGATTAACTGGCATTACAGATACCTGTTTCAAAGTCAAAGTGCTACAGTCTTTCTGGAATTTGAACTGGCCATGTGTATTAGGAAAAAATAAGCACATACTTCATCTAAAAGGCCCATTTTTAGAAATCCATTCTCATAAATAAAAGCACCTGTATTTAAAAATCTACCTTGTTTTTCAGTATGGGTAACCGTGGAAAACAAAAATAAAGGCAAGCAGAAAGCACAGGGGGAAAAAAAAAACCCTGAAGTTCTTTATTGGAGGGGGTCAATGTACCAAGTCTGTAAAAGTGTAAGCACTTATCTTTTGAAATGTTAAATCTACAGGAATGTAAAGAAAGGAATGGATGCTAAAAAAACAGTACTAGATTGACAAAAGAAAAAGACAAAATAAATAGGTAAGTTGGTAGACTGGTAGGTAGGTAGATGGGAAATCAAGGGAAAAAAATCAGGAATGCTATTCTAGAGCAAAGGGTTGTCAGAAATAATAATGGTAGTAATAATAATAGTAGTAGTAGTAATAGCAAGATACTCTAAAAAGTCAAGTGTCTTCAGTCCAATAAATTATGGGATCGAATGGTCAGCATTAAATAGTGACTACTGTAATAAATGGGCAGGGCTCGGTTCTAAAGTCTCTGGAGAGTTTTCTCTGAGTTGGTCCCTGACAGGTATGATGTTGGCAGCAAACACCACATACTTATAAAACCAGTAAGGACTTCTTAAGGCAAGCAAACAAAAAGAAAGTTATGGAGCAATCTGTAAAGGAGCCACTTTTAAAAATTAATTTTTTTAAAAGTAAATTCCACACCCAGCGTGGGGCTTGAACTCACAACCATGAGATCAAGAGTCGCAGGCTCTACCAACTGAGCCTATGTATAGAACCCAATTTTCCCCCCTGTAAAACCACAAGAAAAACATCATACATTTACATGTATTTGTATGAGTGCACAGAAAAGCAGCCTAGCTAACCTGTTCCTGTGATTACCTGGACAGCAATGGAGGCAGATAAGGAGAAATTATTTTTCTTTATACATCTCTGTCATTATTATAACACATCAGCGTTACGTTAAAGAATCACACAGAAGAAAAGGCCTTGTTATTCTCTATCACTGCACCAGGCTCATTGCTCTGTTAGCTTGTTGCATTGATAATTTTTCTTGCACTGCTTGGGGCCTGTCTACCCCACCGTGTGTAAGATCAACACGGCTGGGGATGATAATGATTCTGCTCACTATCACATACTCAGATCTAGTGCAGTCCAGGTGCTCGATAAATGAATACATGCAGAATATTAGCATTTAACATTAAAGAGGGAAGGTCACTCAAATGGAACACAAGACAGATGAAGGATTTGGCCAAACACATTTCATCCTAGTTTGATCACTTAAATGCTACATGAGTACAGGCAACTTCCTTAATCCCCTAGCTTCATTTTTTTTTTTTTTTAAATGAACAAATGGAAAGAAAGCCACACACTGCAGAATGGTCATCTTGGTATTTCTGATGCTGATAAAAGCTAACTTATGTCCCGTGCCAAGAATCTTTCCAACATTCCAAATGAATATCTCATTTAAATCTCATAGCAATTTAATAAGTAGGCATTGTCCCCATTTCACAAAATGAGGAAATCGGGGCACAGGGAAGATCAAAGACATTGTGGCTGGTGCCAAATAGGTCGTTGTTAACATCAGACCCTATATAACAAGTGATTTTTTAAAACAACATTGAAGTTAAGGTGATTCAAAATTGAATCAACATTTATGGCTATTAATTTACAACACTGATGTTTTAAGATTGTAATGTGAACAAAATACTTCACAACTATAAGCACATAAGCAGATCAAAAAATTTAAGAAAATGACCCAAACTTAAGCCTCTAATGCCATGTAAGAAAGCTAAAGGATCCTTTTTACATTAGCGTATAAAGTGTTTTTGAAAAACAGGCTGCCCAAATGTCCCCCATTTTGCATAATAAAATGCAGGCAGTCTGGTTTGACATATTTTCCTGCAATATCGTGAGCTAAAATATTACGATCTTTTGCTAGTACAGTAGAAACCAAGCTAGCAGACAATCAAAAGCAGACCTCTAGCCTTTCCTTATCTAAATTCTTTGAATAAAAAGACAACACAAATACTAATGTGACAATCTAAGTCTTATTAATGGGAACTAGAGTTTCAAAAATATAAGAAATTTTTCATAAAAATAAATGTAGCATATGATATGCACCTACACATTTCTTACTTTCTTTTCCACTAAAATCCTGAATGATACAAAGTATTAAATCTTACAGCTCAAAAGCCACAAGAGTTTAAATACAGGAAAGTCTAGTAAACACTTTTAAGTTTCTTTAATTACTAATTTTTCAGTGCTACAAAATTCCCCCCCTTTCTATGAAATGACATGCTTATCTAGTAGAACATCAGGTAAATACAAAATCACGGTTCCTTCCCATAAAAGACCATAATACCGACCAGATGGTATATGCACAATTAAATTGATTTTTAATAAGGAATTCTTGGCGCAATAGAAGGTAATCGCTCCAAATTATGTCAAGGACTACTTACATTTTTTTATAGTTCAAGGCTTAAACTCTTCAGTCTAAATTCGGTGCTACAGTGCTAGGGAACAAAACAGCTCTGGAGACCAGTAATGGAATAATGAGCCTTTCATCTGGAGGTCATTGGTTAGGATCTGGGATCGTTCATTAATGACACAGTTGTTTCCAAACTGTGGTGTTAGAATAACGGTGGGGGGTTTATTATGGAAGGAGTAGCAGAAATATGTATAAGAGCATTTCATTTCTGGACAAAACCTATGGCAAGTGTTCAAAAACATGTGTTTTATAACCAACAGAGTAATGGACCTAACATACTGACGATAAGATTTAGTGCCTGCCTCCACAGGCCTGGGTCATAAGAAGGCAGATTATTGATGCTGTTTCTCCATCCCCATCAGTCACCTGATGCCTGTAGCCTGAGCAAGGTGTGACATTTTCTTATTTTCTTGTTCTGGAAAGTGGGGAAAAGGTCTGCCTTCTGTCTCAGAGGAGAATTAGGAGGAAATAATCATATGTATTTTTAAAAATTCAGTTACTGAACTATTTATTAGATCCTGCTTCAAATTATGCTCTATGGTATGCATCCGAGTTACAAAGATGAAGCATATACCGTCCTTGTCCTTAAAGAATTCAGTCTGGTTGAAGACAGGTTTGGAATGAATCAGAGGTATGAAAAATTTCTTTAGGAACACAGTAGAGGGAGAAATGGGTTCTCTCTATAGGATTCACCACAGCTTTTCCAAAGGTGGTGGGTCCTTGGAATAGCAGATTCCACTAATCAATTTGGTGATCATGTGTGGGGTTGGGGGGGATTGGGCATTACAGGTAGGGGGAACAACTTGTACATAATTATAGCAGATGTGGATTTCCAGGTGGCTAGAACAAAGAAAATGAAGTGAGAAGAGAGGGCTGGGTTCAGACTGTGAAGGACACTGGACAGGTGTTCTTCAAACATGTGAATACCTATGCGTGTATTGCCTAAATGTAGCTCCAAATCTGAACAACTCAATAGATTTTTATTTATTTATCTTATTGTGGCAAAATATACATAACTTAAAATTTACCATTTTAATCATTTTTAAGTGTAAACTTCAATGGTATTAAGCATATTCACACTGTTGTAAAACCATCACCACTATTTCTAGAATTTTTTCATCATCCCAAACTAAAACTGCTCCCATAAAGAGCTCCCCATTTTCCCTCCCTCTTGCCTCTGGTAACCACTCTTCTACTTTCCTGTTTCTATGAACGTAACTATTCTAGTCATTTTGTGTAAGTGAAATTTTGCAGTATTTGTCCTTTTGTGTCTGCTTTGTATCTCTCAACATAATGTTTTCAAGACTCATTCACATTGTAGCAATCATTAGAATTTAATTCCTTTTTAAGGTCACATAATATTTCATTGCACATGTAGACCACATTTGCTTAGCTATTTATCCCATTGATAGCTACCTGGATTGCTTCCATCTTCTGGCTAATGTAAATAATGTACTTATGAACCCTGGTGTTCAAGTATTTGTTTGAGTCCTTGTTTTCAATTTTTTGGGGGGTACATATCCAGAGGTAGAATTGCTGGACTATAAGGCAGTTAGTTCTATGCTTAAGTTTTTGAGGAACTCCATACTGTCTTCCACCGTGGCTGTACCCTTATAGTTTCCCACCCGCAAGGCACAAATACTCATTTCTCTACATCCTCACCAACATCTGTTATTATTTTTTCTCTTTCTTTCTTTCTTTCTTTCTTTCTTTCTTTCTTTCTTTCTTTCTTTCTTTCAAATAGTAGACATCCTAGTGGGTATGGATTGGCATGTCATTGTGGTTCTGACTTGCATTTCCTTAATACATAGGAGTGTTGAGCATCTTTTCATTTGTTTCTTGGCCATTTGTATACCTTCTTTGGAAAAATGCCTATTCAAGTCCTTTACTGATTTTTGAACTGGGTATTCTTGTTGTTGAGCTGTTGGAGTTCTTTATATATACTGGATATTAATCCCTTATCAGATACATGATTTACAAATATTTTCTCCCATGCTGTGAGCTGTCTTCTCACTCTGTTGGTAGTATTTTTTGATGCACAAAAATTTTAATTTTGAAGAAGTCTAATTCATTGGTATTTTCTTTTGTTCCTGTGCTTTTGGTGCTGCATTCAAGAAATCATTGCCAAATCCAATGTCATGTTTCCCCTTTTACATGTTTTTACATGTTTTACATTTTTAACTCTCATATTTAAGTCTTTGATCCACTTTGAGTTAATGTTCCTATATGGTATAAGGTAAGGGTCTGATTTTCTTTTGCATGTGGAATAGCCAGCTTCCCCAGCACCATTTGTTGAACAGATAATCCTTTCCTCATTAAAAGGTTTTAGCATCCTAGTCAAATATCATTTGGCCATATGTGTAAAGGTTTATTTCTGGGCTCTTTATCCCATTGCTCTATATGTCTATCTTTATGCCATTACCACACTATTCTGATTACTGTAGCTTTGTAGCAAGGTATGAAATCAGGAAGTGTGATTCCTCCAACTTTGTCCTTCCTTTTCAAGATTGTTTTGGCTATTTGAAGTCTCTTTAGATTCTATAAGAATTTTAGGATAGTTTTTTTACTTCTGCAAAAACTGTCATTAGGATTTTGATAGAGATTGCACAGTGCTTTGGTCTCAATATATTTTTAAGGTAATGTAATTTTTAAAAATTATGATAAAGGCTAGTAGCTGCAAAGGATATAATTTCTGGTATAATGTAAATATTGACATTTTAAAATAAGTTTCAACATTCTTTTAATGTATCCAATGGATTCTAAGTACAAGTGGATGCCCATTATTATCCATTTAAGAAAGCCACGAACAAATACCTAACAGTCAGGAAGTTTATATCACTCTTTTTGTTTTGAACTTATTTTCCATTACACTTGACTCAGATATGATTTAACTTTAATTTAATGTATTTCTGTTGGAAAGTTTTATACTGATTACCCTATCATATTGTACAAGAACAGAGATTAAAATTAATTTTCTTTTAATTTCTTCTGGCTGTATAACTCTGGGTACTTAAAAGTCTTTTGGATTCAGTTCTCATTACAATTACTAGTAGTACACAACTGATAAAAATATACATTTTAATAATCACTAATATATAAAATTTTGTCAGAAGTACATATTTTAATGAGACAGATGGAGCCAAGTACTCTCTCTGCCCATGAGTTCATGTAACTGTGGAAGAATATCACCTATTGCTGGACCGAGAAAGGGTTCAGCATCATTTCTATTTTGTAGATTTAAGTCTTGAGAAACCTAATTCACATAATATAAATGAGAGTATAAGGTTTTATTAGAGCAATATCCATCAATACTTTGGATCTCCAAGCCATTTGCCAAAAAAAAAAAAAAGAAGAAGAAAAAAAACCCCACAATACAGTGTTCTAATACTGAAGTTATTGGAAATAATCTACCTGCTGACATTTTGATTAGGTCCTTTTTAAAGTTTTCTGAGAGCAGAGAAACAAAACACAATGACTTGCAAAAGATTTGTTAACTGCTCACCAGAATAATTTACTTTCTTAACTTCTAGGAAGTATACCTAAAGGCTACATCAAGAATTTTCAAGTAACTTTTAATATTCCTGCTGTGTTTTCATTTAGATACACATTTTTCACCTACTACAAACAAAAAATTTGGGGGAAAATAAACACATTTTTCATTTTTAATACACTATTGCTATTGCATTATTATTTGATAACAGTTTCCTCTTATCACACAGGGCTACCTTACATAGCATTCTCTTTGATGAGGTCCTCTGAGTGTATGACACGGTCACCCTTTATCACATGCCTGAAGTAGTCTTCCAAACCTTGGAGCTGGAGATTTAGTTGATTCAAGCTTTGGAAGATTCCTGCCAAAGGAATCCCAACTGGCAATCCTAACCTAACTGGCAATCCCTGACTTTATTTTTTTAACTGATAGGTGAAATCAGAAAAAATTCTGGCTTTAATTTTCAATTAAAATATACATGTTAATATTCATATCTCCACGATGACCGTGTCACTCCTGAGCTTCCATGCACAGATACAGATCAATGGGATGAACAGAGCCTTTCCATGAATATGGTATCTACATGAAATATGGAACAGTTGCCTTCTATGTTTCTCACTGAGAGTCTCTCTGGACAGTTCCTCAGGAGCCATGTGTCACTGACCACTGTGTGGGACAGAAGAGGTAGGGTTTTATTTTTTCAATAAATGCTGTCTCCTTGGTTTGTATCTGACATCTTTTTGTACCATGGAGCATGCCCCATAGTGAGATTCGGAAGAGGTGAAATGTATGCTTTTCTTCCATAAGGTAGAAAATGTTGACTTATGGAGAGGGAGGTGAGGAAGGAGGGTGCCCTGGAAGTGATCTCTGAGAATGGACTCCCATGGAAGTCTTCATATGCTCTCAGGAGTACCTTCTGCTCTAGGACATGCTTTCTCAGGGCAACTAGGAGGCCAGGCAATTGCATTTAGGCAGGAATGTGGCACAAGCCATTCACCTTTCTGGAAGTTTACCTAGTAGAAAAGTATAGGAGGCAGACTGGAAAAGTCATGAAGGGAAGTAGTCACCACCAGGAAACAGTCTTAGAGAGAGATCCTGAGAGGTCCTGTTTGATGGAATTGTAATGCACTGGCAGCTACAGAGGATTCTGAGGGACCCCTGATGGGAGACTGTGGAGTCACAATTGTAATCATGAGTAGAGGTGAAGGTTGGTGATGGGAGGGCAGTAGATGAACCCATTTTGGGGGCACGTGAAATGTGCAGTACTTGTGGGCTCTCCAGGAAGAAATTCAAAGTACAAGGCTGATGCCCAGGGGCAAGTTTTAGATAAGACAAATGTATGCAACATTAGTAAACAGAAAATAATCACATCAACAGGAACAGAAGTCATCCAGTGAGGGAACCCGTGCCAAGAATGACAGAAGAAAGCAACATTTTTAGGTCAGGGGCAAAGAAGAGGCACTTTGCATTAAATTTTATAAATGGTACTTAAAGATTATCGTTCATTTACTTTAACCCTAAGTAAATATTTATTCATGGGCCAGGCATGTCGGGAAGTCCTACCCAGAGACTTCCACTTACACATGATGACCAGAACAAGGTCACACAGCCACCTCCGGAACAATCACGGAGAGAGGCTACAGGAAAGGAGGTTACAGACAAGGTCAAGCTAGTCTGACAACCCTGTCTGTCCCATCAGAGCAAAACTATATGACACAATAAAAGCTAAAACCATGCCATACTTTGTAAAAGCACTGACTCACTTGGTCCTTTCTCCTAGATGTTACATGGAATGTTTCTGGCCATGAACTCTAGCTCTTAGAAATGGCAGCATCGCCAAAGGCCCCAAAATGAGAGCTGTTTCCATAAATTTAGCTGTATAATCCCTGAATGAATTAAAATGGGAGACAATGCCAGGAGCAACACTCCTCTCCATTAGCACTACCATTCTGTCCCAGGCCTTACAAAGTTGCCAATATAAGGCAGAATGATGTTGGTCAATTAAACTTAGAGGTTCATGGAAAACCATCCTTGAACACTTTTTCCTTTTCTCTCCCCTTTTCTTTGCTCTCAGCTTTTATTTTCAGAATGAACAAGTAGTATTTCCTTAATAAATCATAGCAAGTAAGCTACTACAGTGGCTATTTTATTGCCTTATGCCCAATTATGGCATTATTAATATTTAGAACAGAACATTATTTAATATAATTTTAAGGTATTAATATAGCTAACTTGTCCATTTTAAGTGTGTATATTTATGATTTCAGAATAACAGTTTAATTACTAGCAGAAATATATTTTCTATCTTGCCAAAAGGCCTAGAATACTAATATAGATCGAGCACCAGTAGTTGCTGAAGGCACTAATTACTTCATGGTACATATTTTACGAGGAGTTAAATTCTCAAAATATTGTTTCCTGCTGCAGATACTTGTCAATCTTAGACTTCCACTAAATAAGCTAATACATAATTTAACCTGAATGTTATATACAACCCAGTTAATTATTAACATCTGGGGAAAATTCCAGAATTCATTCCAGAGAAGGTCCTCTTAGTTATCCTAGTCTGTATGAACATATATAGTATTAATGATGTGTTCTTTATACTTGGATGGTATGAAACTATTTTTCACAACAGAATATGAAGAAGTAGGCACAGTGCCTGCCATTGCCTAGGTGTGCTAAAAAGTTTGCTATTATTTTCATGACTTTTTTGGAAATTCTTCCACGAGAAGAAAAGTAAATTTGATAAACAATGGGAAAGTTGTCACTGGCCAAATTACTATAAGTACACATCAATTTTATTAAAATCTGAAGTGTATTAACTATTCAGTATTTCAATGTTTGCATTATTAGTTGAATGTTAAAAACATGTAAATAAGAAAAGAGCTAATTACAGAAAGACTAAAAGCATTTGTTAGAGTATCTAAGAAGAATTTTCAAAAATGAAACCCAGATAAAATGGAGATAAATATGGGGGAAAAAGAGAACTTCAAATCAATTTTTTTAATATCCTCAGGGAGATCTAAGAAGATATTACACCTACAGACTAAGATTAGAATCCATAAAAGTAGGGAGAATGAAAATAAAATAAAGGACTTGCAAATTAAAAAGAAAAAAAAATTTAAAAAACCCCCAAAGCCTCAATAATGAGTGGCTAGAGGTAAGTCAAGGAATCTCCAAGAGGGCAAAAGAGTTATATCACAGAAAATATAAGGAGACTGGGAGATAAATCCAGAAGGTTCAATACATGACTTAGCTGTAGAAAGACAAAATGCAGAAAATAAAAAAGGAGGATATTACAAAACTATATATATATAAGAAAATTTCCCAGTGTCTGGGTTGAAAAGGCACATAAAAGAAAGGACACACACACACAGCTTTGTAAATTTTGGAACACTAAACAAAGACAAAAATATTCTGGAGTATAAATACAAAGGATTAAGAATCAGAATTGCATTGAGCTTCTCTTCAGCCAGCCAGAGGAGGCTAAAGGATAGAGAGCATTCAGAGAGAAAAAAAAGAATTTCAGCCTAGAATTTTATACCCAGCCAATCTACCAATCATATATAATCATAGAATAAAGATATCCAATGTGTCAAATATACTGCAAGGACCCACTCTAACACTTCAAGGACCCACTGAAGTATGTGCTTCAGGAGTATGAGGGAAGAAGTCAAGAATAATGACAACAAGGAATCCAGGAGGCAAATTTCAGCAGCACGAAGAAAACCTAGAGAATAAGCAGTCTAGATGGGGCTGGAGGGACAGGGGATTAATAGGGGAGGAGGAGATAGACAAGAAGTTTAAGAAAATATGTAACATAATGGAACTTCTGAAGAGTATTAAAAGTATGTGAAATTCAGTTAGGGCAAGAGACAAAAAGAAAGGCTTTTTGAAACTACAGGAAAAATGGAAACCTGAGTAAAAAAGGAAAAATAATCGTAACATACTTTTGGCTCTTCAGTGAACATTATTTACATATTGTTAAAAAGGTTAACATAGATGCCTGAATTAAAATAATAGCTGTAACTATATGTTGTAAGGGAGTAGGAAAGAGGTCAGACAGTAACTTATGGGAGAGAAATCTTTACCCACCAAAATAGGAAGTTGAAAGATAATGTTTGAAATAGAGAAATCAACACATAGCATAAGGTACATTACTTATAGATAAGCAGATAGCTTCCAGAAGAAACATTTTCTTTTGGGATTATGACTAGATGTACAAGTAGGGGTGAGGAATATATTTTTAATGGTATGAAATTATACCCATACACATGAGGTATGTGTATTACCTCGTGCTTTTGTATGTGTATTACGTGCATGCACACATGCATGTGCACGCTCACACACACACACACACACACACACACACTATGCCTCCAGGTTCTAAGACTTTTAAATAAACTACATATTTTGTTTTGATTAAAAGATTTAATGTAATTGACTGTGTTTCCCAAACATTTTATCAAATTATTGACTATCTGGTCCTGGTTTTATTTCTGCACTGACATTTGGATTATATTTACGTTTTTCTATTGCCAAAGTTATGCCACTGATACTGGTCTGTATTTCACTGCCAAATGCCTTCCACACACTAATTATCAATTTAAAATCATGTTATTACATCCTACTCAGCATAGTTTATATAATTAAGAGGGAAAATATCAGGAATAGAGCTGCCCCTTAATTAAGATGACAGAGTCTTTTAATATAGTGTGGATATTTTTTTCTTCTAGGGGAGGCAAATGGCAAAAATTTTGTATAATTCTTTAGTAAATTCATCCCTTAAGATCCTTAATTATAACATTGTGCACAAAATTTATAGGATAAGCCAAAAACAAAATGATGGAATAAAATACAAACATGATCATAATTCTATCCTTTAATATTTACTTTCCAAAGATTTGGCAAAATTCATCAACAATTTAATGGTATTAATATACCATAATCACTTCAGTAATTGTTTTAAAAAAATCAGATGTTCAACCCATGAAGCAAATGACCTGTTTGCAATTCTGCAATTGAAGGTTAAACCTGGCTTCTCCTGCCACGTGTGCATTACCCTGTTCCTCTCATTGAACCTCTCATTCATGCCCCTGTATTTGAGGTTTCTGGAAATTTACTTAGTATTATGAAGTCACATATTATGGCTTCTGGAAAATGGATTCATGAATCAGAGATATCAGCATTTTAAAGCTGGTTAACTGATCCAACTTATTTTATTGAACGCTTCCTAGAGATACAGGTGTTTAAAAAAAGACCAATGTGTTTTCTGGCTTCCAGTAAATTTTTAGACTGGGACTGGGCCCAACAGAATGTACCACTAATTTTGTTATCTGGAATGTGATAGATGCTATTAAGGACAGTGAAGGCTGCTAAAGACCTGAAACAAAACTTCCCTGAGGAAAGACCATGTGAGCTGAGGTTTGAGAGGTAGTTGTTAGTCAGCTGCTAGGATCCATAGGGAGGGTCAGGGCTCTCCATTCATATGGCAACTTTTAACTTGCTATCTAAAGAAATAGAATCTCCTGTAAGTTAATTACCAATAAGATAAAAAACAGGCATAAATTCAGAAACAACAGGAAGCCTCATTCAGAGAAAGTGCTTTTCCTATAATAGTCACCACTGAATGAAGGTCACAGCCTATAGGCATGGAATGAAAGCAGTTACAATTACTTTTCTGGGATTCAAAGCCCAGTGAAAAAACACAACCAAAGAAAATGAAAACAACTTTTTCCTTTACTGCATTCAAATGGTTGAAGATGCCATTAAGTGGACTCCACCTTGGAAGAAGTGAGTTTAGAAAGCCCACTCTTGGCAATCTACTAATTATGCCTCTCATATATGCACATCCTCTCAGATTCTCCAGGGTTTTCATTCTGGTTACAACTCACTACTGTGTGATCATTTACTGGACACTTATTTATGGGGCACCACTGTGTACTAAGCTCTACTCCAGGTACTGGAGATTTAGGGAGGAAGATAGAAATATCCCTGCCTCTAAGACAATTATGGACCAGTGGGGGACACAGGTAATACAGAAGTAAACCTACAAATTAGAACATCAGAGCTATAAAGAAAATAAGCAGGTTGATATGAGCTGGAGGTGAGAACGACCAGCCTTTCACAGGGGGAGGGAAGGGCTCAGACAGAAAGGAGAGTGTGGTCTATTCACATAACAGTAAAGAGGGCACTTGGGCTAAAGATGAGTAAGTAACCAGGAGAATGGTACAAACAGGTCAGATCACAAGGGAAGGGGAGAGTGGGGGACAAGAACAGGTTCTGAGAAGAAAGAATCAACAGCTATCTTTTGGTCATGTCAGGTTTAAGAAGGCAAAGTGATGTAGATTTTAAATAGGTGATGGGGATTAAGGTGGGCACTTGTGATGAGCACTGAGTGTCCATATGGAAGAGTTGTATCACTATATTTTATACCTGAAACTAGTATTATACTATATGTTAACTGGAATTTAAATTTAAAAAAAGAAAGTATTTTAAAATAAGAAACTTCATTTTAAAAAGCAGTATTCTGCTGCCTAATAACTTTAAAAATTTTAAGTACAGTATAGTTAGTATACAGTGTTATATTACTTTCAGGTGTACAATACAGTGATTCAACAATTCTATACATTGCTCAGTGCTTATCATGGTAAGTGTACACTTAATCCCCTTTATCTTTTCATCCACCGCCCCCCCCCACCCCCCCGTAATCATCAGTTTGTTCCTATAGCTAAGAGTCTGGTTTTTTGTCTCTTTCACTATCTAATACTTTTAAAGCTATTATTATTTCATATACAAGCCAAGTCATTGTCAAAATCTGATAATTTATAATGTAGCATAAGAATATTCACTGGAACCATAAATTTTTGAAATATTACATGTTTTTCATGCCTCATTCTTACCTAGGACACAATCCTTCCTTCTGAGATTTCAATTCCTTAGATCTCTTTCAACTTTTTGGAAACTCTCTGGGCTCTCTGAAAATATGGATTCCCAGGTTGGGTCTCAAGATACCTCTTTGTTTATAAGGACACAGAGGTTTCTCAAAGTTAAATCATGGGAATTAAAGTATAGATATCTGAAGGATTTAAAAAAAAACTGAAGTAGAAATATGCTTTAAATAGATATTTCAGGTATTAGAAAAAGCCTTTTGGGAGCAAAGAAATCAGTTTGAACTTGGGTTCAAAAAAGGTTCATGTTTTGTTCAGAATGTTCTTTTCTTGCTCTTAAATTAAGGTAACTTGTGATTCAAAGTCCTCATGGAAGTATTTATAAAAGTGCACTTATGTGCACAGCTGGTGCGGAGCCTCAGGACAGCACTCAGTAAATCAGTGGCTTACAGTAGAAACAGGGACAACAAAATACAAAATATTAAAGGGAAGTTTAACCTTTACCCCTTCCCCTATGCGTGTATGCAAAGTGACTTTAGGGGTCCTGTTACTTTGCCCATTCCCTCTGTCTTCTGTCTTCTGCAGTATATAGGAAAAGAAATGAGCAGTGTGAGTCTTTTTTTTTTTTTCTTAAAGGAAAGAATAACAACTGTAAAGGAATTAAATGGTCTAAGTCTTGCTCAAGGGAAATATGGCAAAACATTTACAGTGAGAGGTAATAGATACTTTTCCAGTCTCTGTTTTCCACAAGGAATTATTAATGTGACTAAGTTAATTGTCTATTTGTTTTCAAAGAAATTTTAGTTTAAACATATAGATCAATAGAACAGAACTGAGAGTCCAGAAATAAATCATCTTATGTTCAATTGGTTTTCAACAAGGGTACCAAGACACTCAATGACGGAGAGAACAGTCTTTTCAGTAAATAATGCTAATACAACTTGATGTCTACATGCAAAAAAAAAGCAGTTGGATACCTACCTTACACCATATACAAAAACTAACCCCAGATCGACAATAGTTCTAAATTTAAGAGCTAAACCTACCGAACACCTAGGAGAAAACATAGGAATACATTTTTGTGACCTCAGGTTAGATAACAGTTTTTAGACCGGACAGCAAAAACATAAAAGACAAAAGAAAAAATTGGATGACATGAAAATTGGAAACTAAGCTTCAAAGGATACCATCAAGAAGGTGAAAAGACACCTCACAGATAGGAAGAAATATTTAAAAGTCACATCGCTGATAAAGGATTTGTATTCAGAATACATAAAGAACCCTTACAACTCAAGAATAAAACAAAACAAAACAAAACAAATAATCCAATTGGCAAAGGAAAAAAAGGCAAAGGATCTAAATAGACATACAGAAGGGCAACAAGCACATGCTCAACATTAGTCCTTAGAAAAATGCAAACCCAAACCAATGTGAGGTACCACTTCACACCCACCAGGCTGGCTATAACCCAAAAGAAGGATAGTAAGTGTTGGTGATGGTGTGGAGAAATTGGAACCTCTGTCCATTGCTGGCAGAATGTAAAATAGTACAGCTAATGTGGAAAACAATTTGGCAGTTCCTCAAAAAGTTAAGCAAAGAGTTACGTCATATATGATTCAGCAATTCCATTCCTAGGTATATACTAAGAGAACTAAACACATAGCTCCATACAAAAACTTGTATATGAACGTTCATAGCAGTATTACTCATAATGTACAAAAAGTGGAAACATCCCAAATGTCTATCAATGGACAGATGGATTTAAAAAATGTGGTAGATCCATACAACAGGGTATTATTTTGCCATAAAAAGAAATGAAGTACTAATACATGCTACAACACGAATGAACTCTTGAAAACTTACACTAAGTGAAAGAAGCCAGACACAAATGCAAGATACTACACGATTCCATGTATATGAAATGTCTGGAATAGACAAGTCCATAGAGACAGAAAGTAGATTATAGATTACCAGAGGCATTTGGTGGCAGTGCTGGTGGGATTGAGGGGTGATTAGTGACTGTTAATAGGTAAGGGGTGTCCTTTTGGAGTGATAAAAGTGTTCTGGAATTCTATAGTGGTCGTAGTTGCACAAGTAGGTGGATGTATGAAAACCCCTCAGTTGTATACTTTTAAGGGGCAAATTTTATAATATGATTATATTTCAATCTACAGCTGTCTACCAGACATCTCATTGGAGTAGCCCAAATTTTGCATAGCTGCAGTGATATAGAAGGAGAAATATAAGCTTTTCCTGAGAGAAGACTCCTGTAATAGTCCTGATTCTGCCCCTAAATAGCCATGTGACTTCAGGCAATCTACAGAACCATTCTCTGTGCCACTCTCCTTTGAGACAGGAATGGGTTGGGCCTGATAATTTCTATGGGATATTTTGAATTAAAAATGATGTCTCTATGCAGCATATTGAGATCACTTTACTATGGGAGACTTCAAATGTAAATGCTTCAAAACTTCATCTTAAACATGCTCTTGTTGGCCCAACATCTCAAACACCAAGTCATTGTCAGGTGGGTTGAACTCCTACTTTATTAAAGACATAGAGATGATGTAACTTTAAGCTCCCCATCTAGTTTCTTTGTAACCGCAAGTCTCTGATGGCAGGCACAGTAAACCACCTTATATATTTTTCTATTTCATCCATTTTCCAATTCTTTCCAGTTTCTGGGCTACTTCTTAATAATCAAGTTCTTGGGTCCATTTCTATCTTTTTCTACCATTTTGAATGTCCAGCCTCTACCAGAATTTTGGCTTTTTAGCGTCTTCCTGCAAATACAATTTCTTCCAGGGATTTTTAATTAATTAGTTAGGTTTTTAATGACATTTATCAAATTACACTTAAAATTTTTTTTTGTTTTTTTATTATTTTTATTTTTTAAAAGATTTATTTATTTGTCAGAGAGAAAGGAAGAGAGTGAGAGCATGAACAGGGGAAGCAGGAGGCAGAGGGAGAAGCAGGTTCCCTGCTGAGCAAGGACCCTGGGATCATGACCTAAGCTGAAGGCAGATCATTAACTGGCTGAGCCACCCAGGCATCCCAACTTAAACTTTTAAAAAAATATTTAGATAGGTTTTCCTTCTTTCTTAATACAACCAATGATTTAATATATATTCTTTATGCATATTTCATTGTGTTTTGGGCTTAGTATTATTACTGCAGGACTTTGTAAGATCATTAGCTTTTTTTAAAATTTAATTTCATTTTAATTCCAGTATAGTTAACATACAACGTTATATTAGTTTCAGCTCTATAATATAGTAATTTGATAATCCCATACATCGCTCAGAGATTGTGGGAAGTGTATCCTTAAATTCCTTTACCAATTCACCCATACTGTTTTCCACAGTGGCTGCACCAGTTTGAATTCCCACCATAGATCTTTTTTTTTTTTTTTTTAAGACTTTATTTATTTATTTGACAGAGAGAAATCAGAAGTAGGCAGAGAGGCAGGCGGAGAGAAAGGAGGAAGCAGGCTTCCATTGAGTAGAGAGCCCAACGTGAGGCTCGATCCCAAGACCCTGAGATCATGACCTGAGCCAAAGACAGAGGCTTAACCCACTGAGCCACCCAGGCCCGCCCCCCCACCATAGATCTTAAAAAATAAGAAGTGTTCCTCAACTCTCTAAAAAGAAAGCTGTTTCCTTCCTAAAAGGAACCTATACTTGCAGCTTCCATTTCCAGATCAACCGAGTCTTAACCTCCACAACGCAAATGTAACTAGGATGGTATTAAAACTACCTTTTCCTACCAGTTCCTTCCCACCTAATTATCAGATTTTAATGGTTATTTTAAGTTCTCATTGTCCTTTACCTCTTTGGGACATCAGTACTTTCTCAGGGTCGTCTCCTTCTTGGCTGCTATGCTATGCTGTGATACTTGTACACTTCTAATTTTTTTTAGTGTCATTCCTTTCTGGTCTTCAGTATTTCCTTCTTATAAGGCAGACCCCCACCAACATGGGAACATCACAAGGCTGGGTGCTAGGCCTTCATGTCTTTCCTTTAGTCATTCCCTGCTAGAGCTCAGCTACTCCCGAAGACTCCCAAATCCTTCTATATTGATGTCCTTCAAACTGTGTTTCTGACATCAATCCTTCACCACTGTCAGGCTGCTGACTGTCTTCATGTATCACTGCAGTTTTAAAAAATAATTAATAGACCTAATGGTGTAGAAAAACTACAGAAGAAATGAGCGGGAAGCACACAAGTCCCATATAACCCACACACACCCAACACAGTTTCTCTTACTGTCCTCTGTCAGTGTAGTCCATCTGTTGGAATTGATGAGCCAATACTGATAATATAATTATCAATTAAAGTCCATGGTTTAAACTAGGGAACATTCTATTGTATTATATAGTTCTGTGGGTTTTGACAAATCCAAGATACTACATAACATCCCAGTATCACACAGAATACCTTCATTGCCCTGAAAAGCCCATCTTCTACCTCTTCATCCCGTCCCAATTCCCACCCCAACACACTGCAATTTTAACACCTCTAAAGTTCAACTTGGCACTTTTTAACCTAACCAGATTCCTCTCTAGATGGCCCCATTGGAAGGTTTAAAATCTCGAGTTCAAGATGTCTCTCCTCCTTGCTCCCTCCTCATTGGTTCTCTTTGTGGCGTGTCTTTTGTTTCTCTACCCTCACTTTTCTTTGTTGTTCTATTTTATTGTAAATTGTGAGATTTGATTCAAGCAGGGAATTTGTTCCACCTGTTTGTAGAGCAGGTATCTCTAGAGTCTGAAATAAAGTCAGTCTTCAAACAAATGAAAATGACCTCCCACTGCATTGCCAGGAGCTTGACCTTGGGATCTGTCCTCCAAAGTTGTAAGTGCTACATTAAAGTAAGTGCATATTGCCACTGTTTTTGAAGTTAAGGTGTTTGCAATTTTTTCCACTTTCTTATAAGTATTAAGATATATGTGCAGTGGATTAAATAGTCCAGAAAAATGAATCCCTATATTCCCAATCACTTAGTACCTATGAATGCCTTCAAATCAATGTAAAGAACTTAAGGTTGTAAGAGCTGCAGCCTTCATCAAGACAGTAAACATTTCCACAGTTTCAAAATTAAGCACCACATGCCATTTTATAAACATACTTTGTATTTAATTTCTGAAATGCCAGTATGGTTTTCACTATGGAATACCTATGGAGACTGTATCTATAAGCAGAGCTTAAGATTTCAAATATGTGAAGAAATAAGGTTTCTAGCATGTGGAAATTTCAAAAGCAAACTTTTTTTTTAATAAAAAAAATATATATCACAGTTCTTTTCTGACCAAATAAAAGATAATACCTCATTATCCTTAAAGAAGGATAAATAAGAAAAAATAATCTATCTCTAACTATCTACCTTCAAAGCAAAGTTGGAATTTGCCAAAAAATGAATTCAAACAAGAAAAGATATTCTAACAAAATCCTTTGTCAAACACCTAAAACACATGGACTGAAAATTAACAATCAAGAAACCAGAAGCAGGCAACTGAAAGTTTAACGTCCATGAGTTGGATAATTGTTACATTCAGGACCTAAGACCTGAATAATTTGGAACTATTAATCAATGGTAAAAATCTGATGGCAATGTCTAACTGTTTAACACCTCATTTTTCTCCTAAATAAACGTCTTAAACCTCCACTAGCTTCTGCTTTTGCTTTACGCTAGAAGTTCCCTTGGGTAAAGGGCTATGATTTTAAGATTGTGGAATCCATTTTTCTGCACACAGAATAAGGAAGTCATTTAACAGAGCCACCAAATCCAGACTGTGTGGCAGCGTGGTGGTAAGGCCACATTCCCATCACAGTATTTCTCCCTAAGGAGTCCCCTTTATAGTAAAGAAAAATGCCAGCCAATGGAATTTTCGCCTTCGAGGAAAAAGAGGGAAAGTTCATTTTTAAAGATACTTTAAGATTTAGATTATGTTTATAGAAAGTTCTTGACAGTTTTGGGGGCCCAATAATAATGGAGCAGCTAGCCACATACACTGGTCCCATAAATGGAGATACAAGCATTTCCATGCCACTGTTAGATCGATACAGTTACAAGGCCACAAAACTGGCCCTGTGAGATTGGCTAATATCATAGAAGATTAAACTCCAAAACACATGAAGCTTAGAGTTCAAAGTTAAAATTGGCAACCCATCCCTTATTAGAGTAGGTAGCTTCTGAAATTTATAGATTTCTAAGGAGATAACACTTATTTCTAACTACACACTTTTAGTATAAATTGTAAGTTACTAACACCTCTTCCCAAACAAGAATCTTCTCCATGTTAATTTCAAGTGACCATACCTCCGCACCAACCCTCCACCCCATCCCTGGAAGTGAGTATAAGTTAAGACAAGAATTTTTGAAAAAACTAGCAAAACCTGAAAGTCTCTCTAAATTTAAACAAAATGTTTCACCAAAGTATATAGTCATCTATATGTACAGGCAGTCAATTCTCCAAGAGAATATTAGTAATGTGGCTTTTCCCCCCCTCAAAAGATGTGTTTTTATGCTCGCTGTGGATAATTATCTATCTCTTCTGATACGAAAAGGGACGTTCTTGCTGCTCCTCACCGTAGTCCAGTGTGTGCACTCTTTTAACGTTGGTTAGGCAAAGTACCAATGACAGTGTGCAGAACAAGAGATGTTGTAGAAACACAAATCCAGACAAACACAACAGAATGAGTACATCAACACTAACAGGATTCCAAAAATCATAATCCTTGGACCAGCTCTAAGGAAAACAGTAGGTAGCACTGCAACGTAGTCTCAACAAACATGCTTCAGGAGCCTACAGCAGCATCACATGGAGAACCTAGGAAAGCCTTCACATATAAAGTAATACTGGAGCGGGCTTCCAAACGATGGTAGAATTTCAATACTAAGCCAGAAGAGGCAGGTGGCATTTTGGGTTCAGATGCCGATATAGACAAAAGTATGGGAGCAAAGCTGCATATATAATCTGTGGGATAAGTATTCAGTGAAGGACTGCAGCTAAGTAAAACTCCTATCTGGAACAAGTCTTCACAAATATACTATTTAGTAATATACCTATACACATTTATGTAGTACAGATTTCCCATACAATGACAGCATGAACCTCCATTAAATTACTGTGACATGGGGCACCTGTGTGGCTCAGTGGGTTAAGCTGCTGACTTTGGCTCAGGTCATGATCTCAGGGTCTTGGGATCAAGTCCTGCATCGGGCTCTCTGCTCGGCAGGGACCCTGCTTCCCCCTCTCTCTCTGCCTGCTGCTCTGCCTACTTGTGACCTCTCTCTCTCTCTCTCTCTGTCAAATACATAAATAAAATCTTTAAAAAAAAAATTACTGTGACATATGCTTACTTGTACCCCAAATGCTGAAGTATGATTTTTTAAAAAGATCTTATTTATTTGTTTGTTTATTTTAGAGAGAGAGTGAGCAAGAGAGAGAGTTGGGGGAGGAGTAGAGGGGGAGGGACAAGTAGACTCCAGGCTGAGTGTGGAGCCCGATGTGGAGCTGGATCCCATGACCCTGAAATCATGACCTGAGCTGAAATCAAGAGTCAGATACCTAACCAACTGAACCACCCAGGTACCCCTGAAGTGTAATTCTGATATTCAGTTTCAATTATATTATGAAGCCCATTTCAGTAATCTATTACAATTCCATCACCTCATTTAGCAGAGGCCTACAGGAAGTCAATTAATTTAAAAAGTCAGTCAAGCCTGATAAATAAATATTTCACTTTGAATATGTAAATGTCAATTCCTTCACCAAAATTTGATTCCACAGTCAAGAATGGCTCTCTTGGTTCAAGTTCCATTTTCTCCATCACATTTAGATACTTATAAACTATCAATAATATTCAATTACAAAATGCCCAATTTCAGAGCTTTTTAAGTGAAGGGAAAACTTGAGAGGCAATTTGAGTGTAAGTCATGATTTTTTAAAAATTTGTCATTTTTCATTTGTCTAGTTGATTTTTTTATTTTTAATTTCTTTTATTGTGTTATGTTAGTCATCATACAGGACATCATTAGTTTTTGATGCAGTGTTCCATGATTCATTGTTTGCATATAACACCCAGTGCTCCATACAATCCGTGCCCTCCTTATCACCTATCACTGGGCTCACCCATCCCCCTAACACCCTCCCCTGTAAAACCCTCAGTTTGTTTCCTGGAGTCCATAGTCTTTCATGGTTTGTCTCCCTAATTGATTTTTTTTTTTTAATCCTCATCTGTGAGTCTTTCCAAAACATACAAATTAGTTTTCATTAAAACAACACAACTCCCCAACTTCCCACACATGTATCTCATCACTTCATGTAATAGTTTATACTATATGGTTATAACCACTTGCACTACTACTAAGGAAGGAACCACTGAAGGGAAACATGGAATAAAGGGAAACACAACTTCATTTTTCTTTCTTACAACTGGAGGAGACACAATTTCCGTGTGCAAGATTAGAGATTTCCTTTTATGATGAAATTAAAAACAAGCCAACTTTGGGGCACCTGGATGACTCAGCCAGTTAGGCATTTGACTTTGGCTTAGGTCATGACCTTGGGGGTCTTGGAACGGAGCCTGCATCAGGATCCACACTTAGAAGGGAGTCTGCTTGTCTCTCTGCCCCCCCACCACTTGTTCTTTCTCTCTCTCTCTCTCAAATAAATAAATAACATTAAAAAAAGCCAACTTTCATATTTATGTATTGCTAAGTTACTGTCTAGCATCTAAGCCTTCTATTTGATGAATAAAATCCAACTGGTCCCCACTGGATAACAGAATTCCAGTGGTTACATTTTTCTATTACTTCTCAGTCTGCTATTTTCAATCTGACTTTAGAAAAAGTCCTCCAGTACAATTACTTTGCCTGCTCTGGAGGGAGAAGATAGAGATAGGAGCTGCTGGTCTGCAAGGTCTCCGGGAAGCTGCTGCCACAGAAACTGTGCTCATGTACTGCAATGTTGATCCCTTGTTTTGTTTCACTGCAATTATTCATCGTGTATATTTGTAAAGACAAGTTCGAAAATGACGTATGCTTGTTTTTAATAATGGGAAGTGGCTCTAGCATAAGGCAAAGTTTCAAAAGTTCTATTATCCAAATAATGAACCTGTAATTAATGTAGGTTACCATGTGGATTGCACTGTTAATATTTAAATAGTCAAGTAACATTTGTTTGTGTCCAACTACTTAATTATGTTCAAGTTTCAGAGTGTTGTTTTTTTGTTTTTGTTTTTGTTTTTATTTTATTTATTTATTTTTTTTAAAGTAGCCAAACTCTGGCAAGGGGAAGGAAGAATATCCAGAAGCAATTCCTCTCCGATCGTTCTGGAACTCTCTGCCATCTTCACGAGAGTCCCACCCACGGACAGGGATGTGGGAGGTAGATTTTAAGAGTAACACTGGATAAAGTTTACTTGTATGAGCTTCCAAAAGAGTTATGTGTTTGGCCAATTGATTAGAATGATGGAGCAATACCGAAGCCTTAAAGAATTTGGCTTGAAACTGAGAAACAAGGGGATTTTTATTCGGGTCAAAACACTAACACCTTCTAGGTGAGCATGTCTGGACAGCCCACCAGACATGGAGGACGTCTTAGAGAGAGATGCCCTGGGCTCCATAGCCATCCCAGAACAGAGAGCACAGATTCCATATGAACCTACAAAAGTATGCATTGTCCAGAGGTAGAGTACCTAGAGAGGCAAAATCCTCTTCCAACAAACTGTAGTTCTCTTTCCACAAGGCAGATCCCTTTTCTGGTTGTAACTATATGTACCTAATGAAAACAACAGCCCAGTGGCATCCTATAGACAGACGTCAGAAAACCAAGCAAGATTAGGGCTCAGAATTAGGTTTCACAGATGAATGGGAGTATGATTTCATCCAGAGTCAAAATTTCAGCAATTATTGGCCCTGAAGGATGCTTTTTTGATGTTTCTTCTAAGGATTGATACAGATTTAGGCAACTTGGAATTTTTATGGAAACTCTTAGAATCATGAGCCCTTATGGCTACTGAAACCATGTGCTAGTAACATTCTACAGTTATTCTTGCTGTTGCTTTCTGAGAATTTTTCAAGGGTTAAATTTTTCTGGCATAGATGGAGATGGGGAGGCAGGCAAAGCATGGCTTAGAGATGGAAAAGCACAATGCAACTGTGACAGCTGGGGCACTACTTCTTAGCATTGACATACACGCACATTCTTTGTGAAATGCTCCGCTATTCAGCTCAGCGATCTCCTCCCTGATGACAACTTTTTAGGGAAAAAAAAAATCCATAGAGTGTCTCCAGGTGTTCAGAAACCTTCTACACAACCTCTTTGAAGTCAAAATGAGTAGCTGTACCTTAAATCATATGCAAGATTTTTGAAAATCACTAGAAAGATAATATTAGACTCCAGGGCCTGATTCAAATGACTACATTTCCAGTGTATCCTTTGCTTGATGTCTTAGGATTGACCGGTGATCCAATTTGAGATTTTATGATCACATACCTGTGCTTGTTAACTGTCTTTATTATCCTTCCCTTTAGTAAACAGTTGACCTGAGCTTTGCTCAGACCAGATCAGTGCAGATGCCTGATCTTCATTCCTGCTGTATCAAGAGATATTTGGTATAGATAGGAGTTAGTGCTCTAGAATCAGAATGCCTGATTTAAAATGTTGGCTTGGCCATTGTATGACCATGAACAAGTTACGTAACCCATGCATGCCTTGGTTTCCTCATGGAAAATGGGCATAACGGTAATAAACATCTAATATGGGTTGGTCAAGCACTTAAACAGTGGATGGTACATGAAAAGGCTCAGTAAATGTTAGCTACTATTGTGACTGTAATTACCGTAGCATGTAGTATAGTCATCAGACAATATTTCACCTTTTTAACTTCCTTTAGAGAATACATTCAATTTTCCTAAAGATCTGGAGGCTCTATTAGAAATGTCCAATTTTGTTTTCATGCAGAAAGCTCACTCAAAAGGAAGAGTGGTAATTTGTCACTTAAGAACATTCTCGTGCCCTAACATGGCTTCATCTGGCATCAGTAAGATCGGCTGAAATCCTTGAATTGGAGAGTCTGAATTGGAGAGTTGAATGTATTAAAAATACACTCAGAGAAAAAGTCCTTTGTTCTTCTGAATATGGTTGTGGTTGGGAGCAACTCACATGGATTCCTGTGTGCAGGCCCCCATTTGTCCACAACTACCCTCCAGTGGGGCAGACAGGTGTAAAATTATTTTCAAGTGATGAACATCCATCATACCCAGTATAATCAGCCATTGAAATGACTGTTTAGGAGGGGTGGGTGTTTAGGTACTCAGACTCTGTTAAGACTGAAGGATAGAGAGACTACACGACTGTAGTTTGAGTTGGAAGTCATGCCTCCCAGGCTTTCCCTTCTAAACACTAGCCTTTACAATACCCCCTTCCAGTGTCTTTAACACATATTTTTTCTAAGCATTTAAAACTGCGTGAAATACTTTCTCCACAGAGGACTGGAAACTCAGTTTAAAAAAAAAAAAAATGTATAAAGAGAAAACTTTACCTTCTGTGGACCAGGAAGACAAGAGTCACACTGAAGTACATGACTGCTTTGCAACTGTGTGCACCGAAACACCAAATGTAGATACCTCCCACCATGTTCCTCTGCCTCACCTCGGAACATCCACAGAAAGCTGAAGTTCTTAGAGAACCAGGAAACATCTTTCACAAATAATAGATGTTGCCCTGAGGGAGTTTCAGAGTTATGTGAATTGCTGATCATTCTGCTCTACATGTCTTCAGAGGAGAATAACTACTATAGAAAAAACACGGTTGGAGATTAGTCTGGAAGCGCATTCCACGACACATGGTAGCCAATAGTAATGTGTGTCTGGAGATTCTCAAGAGCGAAACCAGCTTGGGCTGAGGGTAGGGAAAATAACACAGGTACTAAAGAATTCTTGAAATGAAATTAACCATGGGACACAAAAAGGGATTTGTTATTATTGGATATAGATCCAAACTGCATAAATTAAGCATCTACGGCTCATTCATCTCTATGTGGGTCAGATTTACCAGGGTACCCTTCCCATGGATAACCATTCACGTTTCAACAGGATCGGTTTGTCAATGTTACACTGTTTTTCCCTTTTGAATGTACTCAAGTATCAAGACCTTTAATTTTTTATGAATGCAGCACGGAATGTTTACCAAAACCTTAACACTTCAAAAATGTGCCATTATGAACGGCGCTGAGACAACCAATAAATAGCCCTTGGAAACTGCATCCATAAATAGTCGTGCCATCAAATAAAACTAAATTGGTCCCTTCAAATCTTAAAGATATAGTAGAAAATAAACTTAAATTGAATAAAACCTATGGTAATAAGGCAATCTACACATCAAAAAATTCCTAAAAAAAAAAAAAAAGTGCATGTGTTCTTGATAGAATAGTCTCTACAGTTGCAGATGAAATAGTTTCCATCAAGTTAGTTAATGCAAAGCCTTATTTGGATTAAAGAAACATGCCAGTTATGATGATCAATTCCCATTCAAGTATACATTTTTCAGTACACATTTTTAAACCCAAAAGGAACAAATTCATATAGAAGAACTCAATAAAATACAACCCATCTGACTGTAATGGGAGCTAAGGTGTTTCAGGTACGATGTCCGTATCTGAAGAGCCCTGTGCCTGAAGCTCAGAGAGTGAACTACGAAATTGGTGGCTGAAACAGATTCTATGTCAGTGCTGTTTTGTTTATCCTGCGTCATGGTAAGTTTGTGTTACTATCTGCGTGTGTTCGGATCTCAACTCATGCAGAGGTAGGAACTACCTGGTGTCTACTAAGACTCCCGAAGAGAGAGTTCACAAAGCCCTGCTAAGCAGGGTGCCATTTTGGAAAACTACTTATTCTTTATCTTTCAGGGAGGACTATTTGTAATAAATATTCCCACTGACAGCAAAAGGTATTATAAAAATGCAAGATTCCCTAAGTGATACTCTTCCCATAATATCCTGACTTTTGTTGCAATGGCCTTTTGTTTCTATGAGTTTTCCGGGTGATTTGTTTTTTAATATGTATGTCAACTCTAACTTCTAGTTGTCTTTTTCCTAAGCCCTGTCATTATAGCATCTACTCACATGTGTATAAATTGACATCTTCTGCATAGAAAATCAACATACCATTTTAGAACATTTAAAAGAATCTATAAAACACATAGAAAAAATCATCTACACATTTACTGACTCAAATATACGTATGAATATATTGGGTTTGTTCTTCTCACCTGTTTTAATTGCCCATATATTTGCAGAGCTGGGTTTATGTGGTATAGAACACTGTTACTATTTATCTCAACAAAGCTTTCTCTTGGTCATTAAACATGTTCGGTAATCAGATTTTTAAACACAGACTTACAGTGGCCCAGTAACTGCAAATCAAGTTTCAAAATGCTTTCTACCCACATTACTCTTCACTCTCAAAAGGATTTGACACCAGCTGAGACCAAGGGCACAACTTTTCCAGGGGCCACAGTTTTAGGGTCAGAAGTGAAGCTGTGAATAGGCACTCGTATCTGCAAGTATGTTTTAGTAATCTTATTTTTGTATTCTTTTTGGATTTATTATTATCATCATTATTTACATTACCATGCTGGGCCTTTCATCCCTGTGGCTGGTTGTGGTAATAATGCCCTGGGGCCTCCTTCCAATAGGAGGAGGAAAAAACCTCCTGTTTTGACAGCCAGGTGAGGCTCCGGACGGTTTTGGGACAGGTACAAGGGAGACCTGAAATCTCATGGGTACAGCTCAGTCACCTAGGGCTAGAGTTCTATGGAACCAGATTTACCTCCCCACAGGACATTTGTGGATTCACCTGAAAAAACTCCACTAATGATCACACCAAGGAAACTGTATGCACTTGAAGGACTCATGGTCCCATAACAGCTGTTAATTATTTTCCAGAGAAAAATTAAAACTGCTTTCTTTTATAATAAGGTTTACTTTCTTCATTAATTATATATATATTTATATTTTATTTATATAATATATATACAATTATATATAATATTATATATTTAAATATATAGCTATATATTATAAAATATATAGTATTATACATAATTATATATTTTTATGTTATTTTATATACACACACACACACACACACACACACACACACATACACACACACATATATATATTTTTCCCCCTCCCAGGCTCCATGTCTTTAAAGATTTCTCCTTGAAAATCTTCCCAGTTTAAAAGGTATCAAGTTAAGGCAGGCCAGCTTATTGTGTGGTACAATGGCCATTCAAAGTGAGTATGAAGAAATCTATCCCATTTGCCAGTGCTGAAGATTAAGGAAGAGACAGTCATCTAGGAAGCCAGGCCTATTCTCCCAGCTGGAGAACAGCTCTTCCCCGCAAGGTCCTTGACTAATTTTATCCCCTGGGAACCAGTGTGGGCATTCCACATGCTGAAAGTGATTTAAAATGGATCCCGCTCTCCTATATCAAGTCCTCAGGGCTCATACAGTAAAGAGATGGTCCCAAATGTTCAGAGGCAGAAGACAACACACAACTTTCTTACTGAGAGATTTCTAGTGCCTCCAGGTAGTAACCAGGTCATAAGCACACCATTTAGCCTCCGATCTTAATAAAGTATTCGTAAGAAACCAGGATCTCATTAACTGATCATCGTTCTTACATATGTGAGGGAAATACTGTCCTGTGAATGCCAGATCTGAGTTCAATTTCACAAGTAAATTGTAGACAAATGCCCTTTCTATCTACCAAGTTTTGATCAGTCCCTTTTCCCAAACATTATCTAAGTAATAAAACACAATAAAGAACCAGAAACAATTCTAAACTATTTTAAATTATTTTTTCTCTATCTTGGGCCAAGAGGATTGAGATAATTTCCTTTCTTATTTACTAATGTGTCTATTCTAGTAGATGTTGGACTTTTTAGCAAGCTCCAATTTTTCCTCTTTGTTTTATAAAATACTTGTTAATAGCTATGAATTAGGTTGACCACAATCAACAAGGAAAAAAAAATCTATAGGTTTGACACTTGGAAAAACAGTTCTTCTCCCTATTATATCTCTGAGAAAAGCTCACCTAAAAATCATTCATTCCCACTAAAAATATACATCTAACACAATCTGTCAATGTGCTGACAATCTGTCATCCCAAAACAATTCCTTCAGCTGTCATTGAGCGGATATGGGAAAGAAATTGATAATATACTAAATGTGGGCACAGAAGGTGTTTTCATTTTGAATTGTGGTTTATGATTTACTCTAATATTCATATTTAAGGTTGAGGAAATGTATAGACACGGAGCATTTTAACTATATTCTTACAACTCAGAAATAATGAGGAATATGAGGCTCTGACAGCCCAGTGATACGTAAATAAATTCCTGCTCCCACACCTTTGAGCCATCTAACCTTGCAGGAATGAAAAAACAGAGTGGGAGAAAACTCCTTGCTGCTGTTCACATATGCACACATAACATGCGTGCATGACTTCTCCAAGCTTGAGTGTCTCGAGGGAGACTAAGTTTAGTTTTGTCAAATGTGCCCCAAGTCTTTATGGTATAGAGCCGATATTCTGATCACAGCCCTACTTGTTGAATCAAAACTTGGGCATAGATGTATGGATCACCCTTAGCAGGCCTACCCAAAAACTAAGTTACAAAAAAGTGTGGGATTACAAGAGAGAGGATGTGTGTGTATGGGGGGCAGGGGGTAGAGAAGGGAAAGAAAGGGAGAAGTTCGATATAAACAAAAGACTCCTCTGACAGATGTGGCACTAGGCCTGATTTAACGATCTAAGAGCAATTACTAGAATGGGTCTCTGCTTACTAAGATATATATTAAGATATAAGTTGTATACAGTAAAAATCACCCTTTTTAGTGTGCAGTTAAAGGACTTTTGACAACTGCATATACTTATATAGCCCCAACATGAAAATCCGATACTTCTTTGCCATCAGAAGACTAACAGTTTTAGTGTCATGGTCAGGTCGGGGCTGGGGAAGACACCAGTGTAGGGAGAGCAGACCATGTTCATGGCATTGCGCAGTATGCCTGGGGCCTCATCATTAAACCTCATAGTGACAAGGTCCTTGAAACTAGGTTTCTCTTCAATGACTTTATCATCCGTGCAAAAAACTCTTCTGCATCCCCAAAAGTGACTGGTTCAAAGGAACGTGACTCAAAAGATAGAAAAACTTTTTTGGTCTGATGGGACATTCATTCATTTGCTTGACATGAAGATCAGTATAACTGCTTGTTGTGGGGATTATGGTGACTTAACAGGTTACTCCCATTGACTCTGCTCACAGATCTAGAACAGGGCAGGTCTCAGCAGGGATCGTGCATCTCTGCCCCCGGCTATCGGCGAGAAGACTGGGGGCTGGAGTCCTCTGAAGTTTGCACACTCACATAGCTGGCAGCTGAGGCCTTGGAGAGCCAGGTGGCCACAACGTTTCATGTGGCTTCCGCATGTGGCCTGGGCTTCCTACAATAGGTCGGCTGGGTTCCAAGGGAACCTACCCTTGGAATTCACCAGTGTCCACTGCTTGAGGCTGTTACAAAGGTCCATCTAGATGCAAGGGAAGGGAACACTGTCCCCACTGCTCATTTAGGAAAGTGTCAGAAACACTTTATATGAAGAGCATGGGATTTAAAAGACGTATTGGTGTAGAAATCTTTGGATAATCTGCGGCTCTCTCATGAGCCACCAAGATGAACAGCAACAAGAATCATCTTTCAGAACTGCAAGTATCATCACATCACTACTGCTGTGCTGAAAATGCCATGACTCACACATACCTAAGGCTTAACTGATGTCACCCCAATTTTCTCTCCCACACTTCTCAAACCCAACCTTCAACCATTCAGAGCTACTTGCAATTCTGCAGACTCACTTATATACCTTCTTCCTAGGGAAAACTTCCTTCTTTGCTTTTGTTTACTCTCACTCATTTCTTTAGAAACCACTTCTCCTGAGCCATGGATTCTGTAGGATGCTCTTCTTGGAAGAAGCAGCCTGTACCTGTGCCTTGCCAAGAACAGGGACCTGTGCTCCTACCCTGGCTGTGGCCCCCCGCCAGTTGTCTGACCTAGGGTTTCATTCATTTACCTGAGCCACAGTTTCTTCGTGCTGCCATTCCCTCCCCTTGATAGATGCTGATATCAAGGGCACTCTTTAAAAAAATCCCTCTGCTACACCCCAGCTGAGTCTCCTTCCCCAGGAACCCAACCTTCAGTGAACAGTTTGGAATGATCCTGGTCTTTTACTAAAATGAAAAGTAAAACGCTTGCAACTCATGCCACTGACAACGGGCTAACCTCCCCCAATATATAAAGAACTCCTACAAATTAAAAAAAAGGGGGGGGAATGGCAACACTTATCAAAATTATTAATGCATTTACCCTTTGACATGGAAGTCCCACTTCTGGGAATTTATCCAACACTGCAGCAGAATTTGTTGAAGGAAAATGTTGAAGTTGGAAATAACCCAAGTGTCCATCAATAGGGGACTGGTTAAATAAACTATTTACCTAACTGAACACTCTACAGTTGCAAGAAGAATGAGGAGGCCCTCAGCATTAATGTGGAAAGACCTCTGGGATTTTTTTTTTTTTTTAGGGCACAAAAGGAAGGGACAGAACAGGTGTCTAGAATGCAATGTTTTGAGTTAAAAAAAGAAAGGCACGATGATGAATGATCATACAAGCTGGTGTCCACATGAACAAAAGCTGAAAGATTATCAGGGACTCTAGAGGGAAGGGGGCAATGATGGGGACAGACCCAGAGATAGGAGATTTTATGATGTATAATTTTCACTGGGGTTTTAAAGACTAGAACTATGTGAACGCATTACCTTTTCACAACACATAGGGTTTATGGTTATTTTTCTTTTTCCTTTCTTTTTCTTTCTTTCTTTTTTTAAAGAAAATAACAACCAAATAAAAACAAATCTCAGATACATTTGTAATTAATTTAGTGGAAAGAGTAAAGTAAGAATTACGAATCCAATGTAGTATTTTTTCCAAATGACCCTCTGTTTCCCTTCACCATTTATGTAAATTATCTTTTACCTTCTCACTTCAAATGCCAGTTTATTCACAAACCAAAACTCCAGCTGTATTTGGATTGGGTTTTGTATTCTCTAATTGACTCTACTGCTCTGTTTATGCACAGCCCCAGTTTGCTTTTACTGTTACACCTTTGTATTATGTGTAACATCTGGCATGACAAATCCTCTTAGTACTTTTATTTTTAAGATTTCTAGGCTATTTTTTTCATGTATTTCCTTATGATTTTCAGCATTTCCTTGTTTGACTAATCACTTTGATGCTCGTATGTGTATATATGCATGTGTATGTCTCTGTGTGTACAGATTTCTTCTTATCCCAGAGTGGGGCAGGTCTTTTAATTTATTCACATTGACTTTTACAGTGGGACTTTTCTTATTATAACTCCAATATTTTGAAGTTCGTTGCATTATGTAGTTTTGACTAATATTTAAATTAAATTTTTTCTGACTCATGGTAGGCAGAAAAACTTGCTTTTAATTATTATTCTAATTTTGTCCTTCAGAATTCACTCTACCAACTTAATTAGCAACAATAAAGATGTGGCTGTTTTAAGGAGAATTTAGGGGTTTTTCCCCCCTCATTTATGCTTATTGTTTAGAAATGACTGATCAGCATTTCTTGACATGGGCAGATATCACATGTGAGATTAATGTTGTGACAGACACTATAGAAGCAGGAAGAAAAGGAAAAGCAGAAGGATCCATTGTGACTCCTATTTATAAGGACTCTAGCTAGAGGCAGGTGAACCATGGCACTGGCTGTAGTTACTAGAGCAGTGGACAAGGAGAGGGAGGCAGGCAGAGGCGTCCCGTGAGAGTTCTCCTGGAAGGTATCCCAGGTACTTCTACCACTGACAGATTCCTATCGAACCACACAAACAGGCATTTTTCACAGCATTACCTTTTTTGGGTAAGTTTCTCTGGCTAATCTCCCCCCACCAAAAAAAAGGTTAAAAAAGGCAGCATATACAAAATGCACCCAGGTTTTACAGACTCAAAATCGTCTCGGGAACAGAAACAGCAGTGAGTTCAGGAAAACTTATTTTCCATTTTCATATCAATACATACTAGCAGCCAGGATATATTGCATTATTGTTTGTTCTTCCAATGAAGTGTTCCAAAGCAGGTGAATTTCAAAGCACCCGAAGGCCTGGTGTAACTGCTAGAACTCCTGGATACTTGAAGGCTGTAGTTGGCCCAGCTAAAAAAATACCCAAGATCAACACAGCACTTTACCCACCTGAAAGTTCTGACATCACCTCTGTGGACAGCACAGTTCCCACCTGCTCTGTACACATGGAGAGAGAGACTTGTGTTTTCAGACAACCAGCAGGCACCTAGGGGATCTTTCTGGACTCTGCCGCAGGCATATGTCTTGGTCCAGCGCAGTCTGGAGGACTAGTTTCAGTCAACACGAGATGGCATGGCTTTGAAAGAAACTAGTGAAACTCATCTTCTGGGAGCAAAAGAAACACTCACACATGGATTCCTTCCAGCAAACTCCAAAAGAGTGCACTGTTTAGGGGCTGGAGTTTTAAGGGACAAGTGCGTCAGTTTCAGTGTTTCATGTAAATGCTCTTGATTGAACTCAGGCAAAGTGTGGGAGCATCAAGGATTCTGGGGTAATTTATGAAATCTGTAAACGCTGCTCTGGGTCAGGGGAGAACATCAAGCCACAGGTGATGTTAGAAAAACTGTTTCTCAGTTATGAACAGACGACCACATTACTGGAATACAATCACTTATTAGCACCTGAATTGTTAGTGATAGACAGGAGGCACGCAGACTTCGTTAATCTAGTAGATTGAATCATGGTTATTTTGCTCTATAATGATTCTATACATTTACAGTGTACAAGAGGGGCCACATTTAAGGTAGAACTGTCTAAAGAGGTCATAAAAGTGAGACTTACCTCATCCTGAAAGGTTCCCAGCAGAGGCTGGACTGGATGACTGTCTGCTATTGTATGGCAGAATCCTATTCTGGAAGGAAGGGTGAACTGGAAAAGCCTCAAGCCCACATACTATAGTCGAAAGACTGGTCAAATATTAAAAACCTTAAAATAATGCTAAAGGGCTAATTTGAGGACTCCATGTGGTTTGGCCCCACGCTAAAGGCTTTCCTGTGTGGTTTTACTTAATACTCTCAAACCCTTTGATGTATGTACTTTATTATCCTCATTTTACAGGGAAGGACACTGAGGCTGGCCGTGGCCAGGAGGCATGCCCTGATTTGCTGGGCTGGAGCTGGAAGCAAAGCCCCCTAGTGGCCTAACTGCAGAGCCTCACCGGCCCTAATAGGGCTGCTGTCTGCTCATGGCTGCCATCAGACCGCAGATCTAAGGGGTTGAAAAAAGACAAGTGTATGGGCTCCTGGTCCTTCTCCCCCCCAGAAAGGTTAGCAGAAAGTGTTCCCCAGGCCAACTCACTCCTCCACCACCATCATCTTGCCTTGTTATGATCAATGTTGTTCCAGTCAAATTTTATTCACATTCTTCCTTAAACTATGATATTACCTGCAGAGCAGCAACTTCCTGGTCCCTAGTTCACAACCCCCTGGCACTGGGCTTCCAGAACTCCCCAACCATGGGAAACCCTATTTCCAGAATGGAATACTACTCAACACTAAAAAAGAATAAACCACTGGATACAACAGCATGGCTGAAATGCCAAATGTGATATGCTGAAGACCATGTTCTGGTATAATTCCACCTACAGGACCTCTCAGAAAGGCAAAACTATACAGTCCGAAGGCAGACCGGTCATTTGTAGGGCCTGGGTATAGGGCTAGAGTGGGGACTACAAAAGGGGTTGAGAGAGTTTTTTTGAGGGCTGGCACTGCTCTGTAATGGAGCACAGTGGCAGTGATGTTACTGTACACATTTGTTGAGACTCATACTGTACACCAGAAAGGGCTTATTTTATTGCATATAAATTATACCTCACACAAAGAGAAAGTGGTATGCCAGTATACCCTACTAATAAATACCTCCAAAGGAATAAAGAAAACCAATAAGGCAAGGCTAACAAGGAGGTAAATATTCCTGGTTAGTACCTAATGTTAACAAAGAAGCAACTTTCAGGTTGACAAGTGATTGACAAAATGATTATCAAAACCATACGCAGCTTAGTTAATCGAGGAATAATAAACCTCATTCTACAACCCCTGGATAAGAGAGGCCAATATTTTAATCAATATTCTGTTATTGGCACGCTCAAAGCACAAGCAGTCCTTAACAACACTAATCTACTTTGCCTCCCCTCCCTTTGAAAGATGAGGCCAGAAAGCACATGCATCACTTCTTGAGCCGTCTTTAAATAGTTCGCTTGATCTGCCAGCGCACTGGAACTAAGAAAGGAAGGGCACCCTAAACTCCCAGAACACCTGTTGGAAAACCAGCACAGAGCCTCAAGAGAAAACCAATATACTGGCTCCAATGAGTTGTCAGAAGGCAATGAAGATATTTACCACTTAAAGCACAGGCATTTGCTAGAGATGAGCCTTCTGATGTGATGCTTATTCACAGAAGCTGTTTTAACTGAAGGTCAAATCCAAGACTCCTAATTCTAAGAAAAAGAACAATGAGTTTCATTTTCATAATCACATCTGACTTGCCTGTCAAAAAGTATTTTAGAACTATGGGCCCGAATCTATTTCTCTTTCCTAAGTCAGGCTGACCAATTTAGAAAAAAGGAGAAGAGAAGGTAGCCTGTTCCCACTCCTCTCAAAGCAAATGGAAGCTTGTCCAAAAATAGGTGATCATTTTCCATCTTTGGAGCACTACATTATGAATTCCCTTTGCTTCTTCCCACTATCTTCTCCTTCATCAGTTAGAGAAGGTATCATTTCTGTTGCCACCTTATCTTTTCCACAGCCTATAACTGAAGTCTCTGTTTTCAGCCTTGGACTCTCAACCACCCTTAATCAAATGCCACTGAAATTTACTTACTAAGAATGGTGCTACTCGGGTGTACAGAGATGAAAATGGATAGATACGCATGATCAGGGGATTTGTGCTTAGACACTTTCCCAAAATTAACTTAAAGAATTAAAGGGTATCTGATTTCAAGGGTCTTAGGAAAGCTGGTCTCCACTGGCAGAAAAAAGGAAGAAATACAGGAGAGCAACACGAACAGAGTAAAATGGCAAGAAAAAACCTAATTGGTAAAATCAACTTCACCAGAGTGAAAATCTAAGAGTTTCAGCTGAAATAAAAGGTAGTCTGAGGTAGGACTGTGTTTTAAAGAATGCAATCAAAGGGACGACTGGGTGGCTCAGTTGGTTAAGGAAGTGTATGCCTTAGGCCTGGGACTTGATTCCAGTCCCACTTCAGGCTTCTTGCTCATCAGGGAGCCTGCTTCTCCCTCAACACCCCCCTTCCCACTCATGCTTTCTTTCTCTGACAAAGAAATAAAAAATCTTTAAAAAAAAAAGAATGTAGTCAAAATTGTCTTTTATTCTCTCTCAAAAGATAAGTAAGGCTAAACAAATTCTAAACCTGAATTAATCTTCTACTACTTAAAGGGTATAAGTTCTCTGTATGAAAATTCCTCCAGGAAAGATTAAGTTAGAACAGAAAGGTATTTCCTAAAAAGAAAACAGAAACACAACACACTACTTAAATTATCTTCTCTCTCTCATATGCTAAACACACATACACACACACACACACAAAGTCCAATAGACTCTGACGTGTCGGCCTCTACTGAAATGTGTTCAATTGATATTTTATTGAGCACTCTTCATTTAGTCCTGTCTGGGGGCAAAGTCAGAAAGAAAGGGCTCCTTCCTTAGGGAAGTCAGAAGCAATATGGTAAACAGAAATAACATTCACCGTGAAAAGTGCAAGTACTAAATTATTCAGGTGCTCTGTCTGAAGGCAACAGGACCTAAAGGAAAGGAATAAGTGAGGAATAAGTTGGAATAAGTGAGCTGTAACGTGTGCGGTGATGAGCTGACCACTCCCCTTGCTGGGTTGCTTTGTTTCTGCCTCAGCACCAGGAGGGGAAGAGAGAGTGGGCACCCTAGAATAAGGCCCAGCTTTGCACACAGCAGATCCCTCAAAGTTCATATCACCCCCGGAGTCCTTTGCATTGATTTGGTTTTGGACTTGTACTTTTTCTCCCCCCTCGGGGAGGTTTTATAGCGTTAGAGACTCAATTTTTAAAACATCAGTGCCTAAATACATTTTTTTTTTTAGAATGCTGGATCTTTAGAATGAGCCTTTCAGGTAAAACAGCTGCAAAAACATCATTAAAAAAGCATATATTGTCACATGTAAAAGGCAGCAAGCAAGAGTCTATTTTTATGAAGTTCAAAGTGATGGTTTATCTTGCAGGGGACTCCCTCCAGACTGTGAATACTTCCCTGGCTTTGTAACAACTTCTCCCTGTCACCCCTCCCCCCCCCCACCTTTGGCTGATAGACTCCCAGCTCCATAAATGGGCAGCAACCAACTAGGCTTTGAGAGAGCATTCCTAAGCCCATGTGCAGCCAGTTCTGCAGCTATCTTCCTACTGAAACGTAAAACCCCGCACACTACACTTCTTCCCTGTTGTTTACTAAGGGCCCGGTGACTTCTGACATTTGTTATGGAGCTGGAATAAACAGAGCGAGGTGAGTGGGACAGACAGGTGCAGGCCTCTCTCTCGCATGCCAGCCTGACCCTCTCCTCCAGCCCCCCTCACTTGCTGGGCTCCTAGTCATCATTCAGGGCTTGGCTCAGATCATCCCGGAAAGCTGAGGCTTCCACGGCTGTAAAGCTCCGCTTCCGAGAGTCCCCACTGCGCACTGCATGCTGTCTTCCTGCAAGCTGGCCACCCCGTCCTGCAAACTGCACTCTAACTATCCAAGTCTCATCTTCATCCCCTACTTGCTTCCAAGGATGGGGGCTCAGTCTGGTTCCTTCTTCTGGATCCCACGACCCCAGAGTGCTTAACTTGGAGAAAGCGGATGCCTGAGGCAGGGAAAGCACTCTTCAGAATGTTCCTACTTCTACTTAATTCCTATTTGCAAACTGCCCACTGGGAAGCCATTCTCAAAATAGTTTTCCTGCCAACATATTAAAATTATAATTATTGCTCAACAGCTATCAGCCCCATAGTAGGAACCACCCAGGTGATCACTAACTTAACAAGCTGGGATGTTCTTGGAAAGGGTTGGGCACCAGACTTCTGCACACAACCATCAAAGCGCCTCTCAGGATGAGCACATCACCAACCCCCTCCCCCATCAAATGGGGAACTTTGCAGAGCTTATCTCAGGGCCCCTGGTCCCAGCATTCCCCCTACCACAGAGTAGGTGGGCAATTCCTGCATAAAGCTTTTACTAGAAAATGGATGACTTCTGATGAAGTCACAGTCTCTACAGATAGGTCCATATGTTGACTGTGATTTCAATTCACACTATTAACAGGTTACCGTTAAGCTCATGACTCCAATCTAGCCCCATAAAAAGGACTTTTTATCAGAAAATATAAAGCTGCCTCTGACAACAAAAATGCACAGGACAGAAGGGAGAAAGAAGCTTAGCTATCAGGAATTTTGTCTTCTATCATAAAGAGATCTCTTACATGTCAAGAACGAAATATATTTTTTTGAGATGTATTTAAGTTGTACTTTATAAGCAAAAAGGGGAAAAGTTATCAGATAGTATTTTAAAGTTTTAAAACATCTATTTTTCATTGATTTGAACACTTAAAGCAAAATCTACCCAAAGCTAGTGCTTTCTTTCGCTGTTTACAATGCAGTCTGGGTCACTCTCAGGAAATAGACGCCAGTTTAGAATATGGCTGAGCAAATCCATGGTGGCTTTATACATTAACATATTTAAATTAGGCCCCCACAAATAAGAAGCTAGTCAGAAATGAAAGAAGGGGCTGCCTACGAGTAATTTACATATAATTATTTTCAAACGATAATAATCTGAAAAATGGAGGGAAAAAAACCCCAAACCTCTCAGAGGTCCAACAACAAAAAAAACCGTAACACAACTAAAAAGATTACATACATGTTTTCAGAAAAAATAAACTCAAAGTCCTTCTCTGAGAATATTTTGGATTAGAATGGCAGTTAATGCGGGAACTCGTTTTACTGTTTTAGTTTTAAGACACAGGAAACGAAATGCTGGTAAACCTTATGGAATATTTTAGAGCACAGGCTTTTGTTTGTTTGTTTTAGGCTTGTCAGATACTGAGAAGCCTTAAGTAGCTTTCAACGAAATTCTGTTGGTTGGGTTGCATGTGGTCTCAGATTGCTGTGGTTTAAATCTCTGTCTCATTCAGTGATAATATTTTCAGACCTCCATGCTAAATATGCATCCCAGTTCGTGGCCAGTATCCCATACCAGTTTAATGACCCCAAGAAAACATTAGTATTTCTTATATGCAGTGCCAAAAATAAGTAGACACTCTAAATAGTATAAAATTCCCACTTTTTTCACACCAATACCTATAGGTTATGGTTATTTTCTGTATAAGGAGCCACCAACGAATCGTCATAATTTCAAAGTCTCATCTCTGTTTCAAAGATGATTTGATGTCTTTTCTTTATGTTATACCAAAGTTGATAAGGGGTCTGTATCACCATTTTCTGAATTGCAGGTTAAATTCAGGTAACTTCCCTATTGTTTTCCTATTTGCATTTTATTATCACTAAAATTTTTCTCCATTCCAAATAACCTTTTCCTAGGGGTTCAGAAAGTCTTTGGACAAACTCACACCTAGTAAATGCTTCACATGCTGAGGCTGTTATGCTTTGAAACTCTTTGTTATGCTTTGTACTCTATTCACAAATGCCTAGTTTGTTAAATAGCTTAGGAACTTTAAAGAATTTAATCGACCCTTCTCTCTTTGGGCATTATCACACAGCAGTCACAGGAGGACATCAAAAATGTGTAGGAATATTTCTCCAGTCTTTACATTTAAGGTAAATTCCTCCCATTGTCAAAATCAAAGGGCTTTTAAAAATCAGTCTTTCCTTTCTGCTTATAAATTATGCTGGGAAATGGTTACATAATGGTCACGATTCACGCCCCAGGTTAAAACTACAAAATTACATTAAAGGTCTCTGCTTACCATCTGTCCTACATAAGTGACATACACATTTTCTGAAATTGCCTTTACTGTGCCTATTCCAGAATGAAAAAGGAATTCTAGCTTCCAACAGCAACATCTAGTTATTTAGATGCCCCTCACTGGCCACTTATATATCCCATCCAGTCCTATCTTCTTGCCTTCACTAACTTTATCCCTTTTCCTGCCCCCCACCTCAGACCCACCAGGGATGTACCACAGCGAACTGGCTGACAGGGGACCCCACCTGTCTCACAAGACGATGACATTCTGCATGGTCTAGCCCACAACACAATTTTACCTTCTGAGAACTGTGGTCTATGTGGTCACAGCCACAAAACTTAGCATTTAATTGCTAATACAAAACAAAACTACGTGTCAAATTCATTTTTCAAACCTTCAGTGAGCTCTCCAAACAATATGGTCCAGCTACACGTTTTTGTTTCCCTCCCTGTGACTAAAGCCACAAAGTGCTTGTGATACTCTTTTCAAATGTTTTTAGCATTTTTTTATTGTAGTAAAATACACACAATATAAAGTTTACCATTCTAATCATTTTTAAGTGTACATTCACCCTGTGGGCAACCATCTTTGTCATCCATCTCCAGAAACTCTTGGTGACACTCTTGTCATCTACAGGAGGCAGGCAGAAAACTGCCAGTTAGTTTCTAATAATAAAATCCAGTTTTAATTTATAGAGCTGTATGCCTGATGAAGGGGTATCTAACTATGTATTAACTGTACTTCAGTAGTTCTGATTCAAAACAGAATGAGGAGGGATGCAATGGGAGATGAGGCTGGTGACAGTCGGGATCCAGAACACGAGGGGCAGGGGCATGAACGGGGACATGGGCATTTCATCAGGAGCCACAGGAACCTTGACAAGTCCAAGGAGGACGGTGGCACCGCCAACATTGCTAAGCACCTATGTTCCAGAAACTATGCCAACCACTGAATCACTCACATGTGTGTTCAGGAAGCTCATCCTGGTTGCACTGTAGTTGGTTGATGGGGCAAAGCTAGCGATCTTTGCCATTGTGCAGGTAAGAAGTATAAGATTAAGGCAGCAATGGAGGAAATGGAGAGCCAAGGTTTATGTATTTTTCGTTTTGCCCACTGATAGGGTAGAAACAAAATCATAGTTTCCATCATTTTCTTCCTATTTTTTAATCACTTGCACCAATGGTTATTTCAGCTTTAATAAATTTTATGTGACACATCAAACAGCATGAAGGTGGTCAACAACAAGGAACCTGAGGTACAGATAATAATCCATAAACCAGATCATGTGTTATATATACTCAAGGCACCGTGATAGTAATGCTCCAATTAGATCACTATAATTTTGGTAGAATAATTATGGCTGCTTCAAGGGACAGCTGTTACTCCAAAAGGCCCTTTGTGGGTAAAAAGGGAGAGGAGTCGAACACTTATCAATATAAGAATGGTTAAACATGGTGAGAGCTGTGAAGTGTGTAAACGTAGCGATTCACAGACCTGTACCCGTGGGGCTAATAATACATTATATGTTAATAATAAAAAAAAAAGAATGGTTAAATAGATTGTAGGAAAACATGTTGTGAAACACCAGGCAATGAACCCATATGTAGTCATGGGGATGATCCCCCAAATACCTTGGTAAGTATCATATCAACTGCAGAACATATTACAAAGCATGAGGACATTTATGTTAAAACATTCATTTGTTTGTATATGTAAATGGCTCTATAAACACAGGAAAAGGTCATAGAAGAATATAGCCAAGAGGGCTGGGAATGAGAGCAGACGGAGCGGTCAGCTGGCCCTCCATATTGGAGTGAGACTAGAGCCACGTAATCATTCTGCAGAAAACTCAAGTTTTATAGGTCAGTGTACCAAGGGAGCAGGTCGTATTAATTACAGGCTTATAGGTCTTCCATGAAATCTTTATTGGTTATTCAAATCATAATGATCCTCATAATAATAGCCAAGACTCGATCAGTATGTGTGTGCACATGCCCACTTGGGCTTCTTTGAGATGAGAACATACTGGTTCTTGCAAAGAGTTTCTCCTTGAGTTACAAGAAAACCATTGAAGAATACAATTGATTCTCAATGAGTTACGAGGTAACCTTTAGAATGTGAAACTATTCATTGCAAAGGAGCAAATGAAATGAGAACATTTGATCTTTTGGTTCAAAACACACTAAAATACCATCCAAGTAGAACTTTCCTGTTTTTAGAGTTATATTTGAAGTGCATGTTAATGCCACAGAGGTTGGGTGGGCACTGAGTCAATGCTCTTTCTGGACACCAGTGAAGATTTTGTTTTTTCTTGATTTTCAAGTTAAATCTCAAAATACTAAGCAGAAGACAGAGACTGGAGTGGGAGAGAATTTACGTAATTTTTAAATTTTATCCAGAATATTTTTAAAGGCTGTTTATAAAAGACCATGTATAGTTGTGGTTCAGCTACAATTGAAAAATTAATTTAGGGAACTCACATGGCATTTTCAGGGCCTCATTCCAAATGGAATTTTCCAGACAGACAAAAATTATACTCTTCTCGTCCTTAGCCCTCTTGAAGTTTAAAAAAAAAAAAAGGCCAGATAGGAGGTGTAAATGACTAAGAAGGGCCCTGGAGGAAGCTCTGGGAAGCTAAAGGGTTGGGAGCTTCATGTAGAATGTCTTGATAAGAAGTCTAGACTATCTGTAATTTGCTGATTTTGAGGAAAACCAGATTATTAAGAAATCCTATGAAGCCAACTACTACAGTAGGAGCTGAAAATGCATGTGGGACTTGGGATGGCACGTGGGGGCAGGGATTCCCACACTCCTTTAGTCCACAGCACTGATTATCTATGACCCCATGTGACATTCAGGAGTGACTGCTATCATGGAAGCCAAAAAAAAAAAAAAAAAAGCCACAGAATTAGGAGGACAAACATAAATTATTTAAGTGCCAAAAAAAGACAAAAATTGTAAAAATGCAGACAGGAGGAAGATAGAAACTACAGAATCCATTACATGTAACATTAAGAAGTTCTCACTCGGAGTGGACTGAGTCGAGTATTATAGCATGAGATGAGCAGACAAGGCAAGTAGGATGCCCTTTGTGCAAGTCAGAACAATGCACAAATGCACAAAACTCAGGAAAACTACTCCGTAGTAGTTTGGTTACAGATTGAGTGATGGGAACGTTTATGTTTTATGTGAATATTCAATAGGAAAGAGTAGACAACTGGGTAAAGAAATGTTCAGTCACAGTTCCATTAGTGAACCACTTGTTAAATTCCCTGAGCTGCACATTTTAAAGGACCACATAAGATAAAGTTGATGAATGTCTTGGTTATTATTTCCACCAAGAGTTGAGAAATCTGACACAAAATAACTCCTAAAAGACCGAGATATTAACACCAAATGCAATTAACATTGCTTTCCTATTTCTCTACAGAGTGACGGACCGCTTCCTCTTTTCTCAACACACTTGGAAATCTATTAGTCACGTCGGCCTCAAAAACCACACGGTATGCAGCAGAGCTGGCCTTAAAAAGGAGGCAAGAGGCGGCTGGTCCTCCCAGAGTTTAATGAGAAAGCACCCACTCCACTTTTTCCCGGCCCCAGCCCTCTCCTGCTCTAGTCCCTCTAATAAGTAAAATAAGTGTGCCTGCAATTGAATCAACATGCTGAAAAACAGCTTGACAACCAAGAAGTTCTGGAGATATTTTTAATTGCCTTATTTGTTTACTCCCCACTTACTCTCACACCTTCCCCCATTTAAATAGTATGTACAAATACTCCAGAGGCAGGGAATCAATGCTTGGGTAACTTGCAAATGCCATGAGAAACAGAGCAAGAAATCAGGCCCTTTCAGTCTAGGAAAGAAAAGAGCAACCAGGTTGCCTGGAAACATCTCTGTGCCCACCGAGAAAGCACATCGGCTGCCCAGGCTCTCAGCCACCATCTTCGTTCCCCCCCCCACCCAGCCAAGGGGGTGAGTGATGACAACAATGGTCCACAAGGGCCAAGGACACCAAGGCTCCCCGCACTGGTTCCTTGGCATGAGGACCTCGATCTGTGAGGTGTCCCCCACTTCACAGAGGTTGTGTGTGTCCCAGCAGGACCTTTGAATTTCACATGAACAAAATACTTTCTTGCACTTACCTTAAGTATGTGAAGATGCCCTCTGCAAAAACCCCGCCCCCATCCCCCACCCCCCACCCCCACCAGCCAAGGAAGAAGGTGGCCTGGCTCACCTCAATAATGTAGAGAACCACGTTCTTATAGAAACAGTACAGGATACACTTGGTCACCCGATTGTAGCTCCAGGCGCCGTGGACCAGCAACAGCTTCTCCAAGTAGGAGAACTGAAGGGGAAAAATGGCAAAGTTCAGGAGGGCCCATCCTTTATGAACAAAAGTCACAAGATGCTGTTTGGGGACAGACAAGGTCGTCGAGGAAGCCAGATTCTGCCAAGACCCAAGAAAACCATTCATTTCCAGAAACTATAGGCAGAGCTTTCGGGTCCAGTGAGGACAACTAAACTCTCCTCTTAAATCTACCTTAGTATTTTCCCCCAAATGCCAGTTTGGACATCTCATTGTTATTCTTGTGAATTCTGTTTACACAAATGCTTCTTAAGGGTCTTAACGCTTAGGAGAAGGTGACCTCTTGAACTGGAAGAAAAGAAAAGCACAGTGGCAACCAGATGCTTCTAGTCAATCAGATTTGGTGGTGACTTCAGGAACAAGGGACAGGAACACTCGTGCACCAGGACCCTTTTTTAAAAAAGGATGCACGTGGAGACATGACCTATTTTCACTGTCAGCCTGCACGCTAAAAGCAATTGCATCGCACATGCACAGAGACGCACAGACACTCAGGCACAATCACACAGCCTTACCACTTTGTTCTCCTTTTTTGCTACCACCTAGTACAGAGTACCCCTTGCTAGAGTGCTATGCAGTCAAGAAAAGCAAAAAACCAACAACTGGCTGAAACTAAGGTGACAGTGATGGAACGGTTCTTGAAGTTTGAAATACTGAGCAATATTCAGTAAAATCCCTGAATCCTCTTTGGGGTAGGGGGTCTTCGGATCCCACTTGAATCCTATCCCCTCAGCATCCTCTTAGCCTGGCTTCGCTTGCTGTGTCCTACTTCACAGAGGTCCCCAAAAGCATGAACATGAGCTGGAGGGAGAGAAATGAGGGGATTTTTGTTGTTGTTGTTATTTTGTTGTGTGGACTATGGTGTGCTCTGGCATGAAGGCACCATTAGGGCGATCCTGTTTAAATCCATGATTTCTATGCACTGATTGGCCTTGGACCCCCCTGACATTTCCCTTGATTGCCTTGAACTAAAACCTTAATTCCCCTATTCAAAGGCATAGGGCAGTCCTTGGGCTCATTCCCTTGGAAGAAATAATCAGGCTGTATTGAGAACATCTATAAACTTCAGAAATTCTTTTGCTATTTATTGCAAACTTCCGATTAATTTCTGATTACTTTTGAAATTAAATTTAACTATCAGTAGAAAAGAATGACTGATAGGAAATGTAGTTTTCTTTAAAGAAAACATTTTCTTTCAAGAGGAAGCCACATAATAATTTCCACTAGCCCTGAAGAAGTCAGCTCAATCCAACATGACATCACATTTCATGAGAAATCTACCCAGGAGATGGGGGTAAGGTAGGTCACTTGACTGCAAACTCCAAAAGCTATATGGCCACTTCAAAATGGCAGGGGTAGGTGCATATGGAAAAATAAAACTCCCCATAAAAGCTCATTAAGGATTCCAAAGGGGAGTGGGGAATCATAAAGTAACTGGCTAAACAAATAAAAAGGAAGTTTGCATTTGACCCAGACCCCCTGACGTTAAACTTCAGTGGGCACAGAGAACATCTGCTGGAGTCATCCAGAATGACTCAACATTAGTGTGACAATGATTTGTTTTCAGGGGAAAAAAAAAATACATATATCCTAAATCAAAATGCTATTTTCAGGAGGCCATTCCAAAAACCTTAAGAAGGTAGGGGGCGCGAACGATCGTCTCCTGAGGAGAACAGGCAGCTGGGGCCAGAGGACGTGCAGGCTGCCCACGGGCAAGGCAGCAGATTGGGGGGTGGGGTGGGGGGGGTGGGGGTGGCTGTCAGTCCCAGAGGCTGCTCTGTGGATAAAAGCACAGGCAGGCAGGAAAGAAGTAGAACCAGAGTTTTGCCCATTTCATCATTTTTCCCAAGGACTGGGAGCTAAAGTGCTTTCTTTTATATGTAACCTTCCAGGGCACTGCCTTAAAAACCCAATCAAAAATGTCTTCATCCACGTGCAGTGAAGTGACAGAGCCCAAGACGTTAACTCCAACCGGAGACGTGGATCATTTCACCAGGGCAAAGGGATGCATGAAATTGTAGGCTCTCTTGCTTCTAACTGAAGAAGAGGAGGCACAGGGTCTGGCAGAGAAGGTGTACGGCAAAGAGCAATGCTGTCCTGAAACAACGGAACCTCTGTCTGATCGTGAGCAGGACCACGGACAGGAGAAATGAAGACCCATGGACATGTGTGGCCACCCGTCACTTCCTCTGGCCATGCTCGTTGTTACACCAGTGGGGCAAGAAAACCCCGAACTCTAACTCTAACTCTCTCCTCCCTATGCTTCTTTGATGCTTTTGATTTGAAGAGAGCAATTGCTCTGGATTCCACAGCCTATTACTATGCAGCTTCAATAAAGCAGGTCATGGAATCTCCCTTCCCCAGACATTTTAAAGAAAAAGACAGACAAATATTTGCCTGAAACTCCTAGGAAACCTCCAAAGATCCCTTCCAGCCACATGATGCTATAACTCAAGTATTTAATAATGCTGAGGTGTATAACATCTACAGCTGCTGACAGACTACAGGAAGCGAGAGTCCCACAGGCCTCAGAGTGGTTGACTCAGGAAAGTGAATGGGCAGGTGTGCAGGGCTGGTCCCTAAGGTCACGTCCAGGTCTGGTGTTCTCTGACCCTGGATTCTCGGACCCGAGGCAGGTCACCCAATGTGAAGGAGCCCCAGTGTTCCCACCTGTACAATCAGAATTCCTTCCCCTACCTACTTTAGCAATTATCTTGAGGACTTATTTGAAATCAAGATTGATTTCATGTACTTTCCAGAGCCATGAGGATTTTGTAATTCCTCCCCATGTTTGCAGAACCACGAGCTGGGAGGGAATTGGAGAGGTGATCTAATACAGAACCCCCCTCTGGGGAGGTAGACCCCAAAGCTGCACAGGACCAACCTGCAGCCCTGGGTTGCTGGAAGCTCTTTCACAGTCCATATGCAGCCCCTGATGTCAGCTTGAAGGGGTAAAAAGCCATCACTACCTATGTTCATGTGATTAAGGTTAACACATTCTTCAAATGACTGAACACTGGATGGAGATGAGGGAACCCTAGCTAATGACCAAATGAGCAGGCCCTTTATCATGACATACTGTAATGTACAGACAGGAGGAAATGATCAGTGCCCAGTATGTGGTCTAGATTTTCTGGCTAATCAAGCAGGCCAAATGATCTAGATATGTCACCTAAGGTGAGGAGGTTGGCTATTTTCCTTCACTTTTTGGCTCTCCATCATTGAGGAGTAGACATTTCTTTCAACCTCTAGCCACCTGTTCCATGACTACAAAGTACATCATGAACCTCTGCATGCAACATCAGATCCAGAGGGGAATGGGCTGACCTTGGCCTAACAGCAGGAGGCCGGCTGCTCCTGACCATGGGTTATTGCTACAGCACTCTGGTTATGGCTACAGAGAGGGAAGCAGTTGTAAGCCACTGCTTTCCCCTGACCTCAAATGCCTGAGGAGGGAGCGTTCTAGCACCTTCTAAAAAGAGAACCGATTCTGGGATGGGGATGGTAGAGAACGGATGTAATGAACACGGCAATTCCTTGGTATGGGACAGCACAGGGAAAAGCCCATGCAGCAGATGTGGAAGCTGAGGATGAGAGACTATCATTAGCAGGATCAGAGACCTATCTGTTAGGAATGACGCCTGCCTGGAGGACAGAGAGCTTGGCCAAACTCACAGCTAGCAAAAACAACCACAAGAACCAAAACAACTACAACAACCAGCAGCACAGGGCCTTTAAACTGCACAGGATCAAGGCCACAGGGAAATCCGAATACTCTGGTGATTTTGTCTGGACAAACTTTGAAAGGGATGGCAGAGTTCTTAGGGCTGGGCTGAAGGTCAAGCACCAATCAGACCTCATGCCCAGTGGACCTCTGTCAACAGGACAGGACAGCTGGTCAACCATGCCTCTAACCTGTGCAATGGCATAATCCGAGTTGTTGGTTGCCTGCATGCCTTCATTCCCACTGATTCCTACACCCACGTGAGCTGTCTGGATCATCCCAACGTCATTGGCACCATCCCCAATGGCGAGGGTGATGGCCTTTACCCGCTTCTTAACCACGTCCACTATTTCAGACTTCTGCAGAGGAGACACCCTGTAAGAGAAGAAAGAAATGATGACTATGTGCATCCTTCCAGGGGAAACAGCTGTAATCTACATTTAGCTGCATTAAAAGGGCAGTTATTGGACCATTTCCAGATTCAATACATACATTTTATGCTCATGTGCAAAGAAGCTTTCAGAAAACAGTAGCTTGTGGCTTTCAAGTATTTGCCAACTTCACAGATGAAATACACAAGTCAAAACTAACTTAAAACACAGCCTGTCTATAATCGCTCTGCCCAGTGGGAACCATGCACACCAACTCCTCAGGGCCACATGTGGCCCCCCGAACGATAAAGACAGGGAAGCTAGTTAGAGGTCTTAGGAAATGTCTTCCGAATAAATCAGAAAACTAGCACAGACCCCATTTTTGCTTTTCTGCTCAACACATACAACCTAGGGCTGGCAAGAGAATCTTCTGTAAAATCTGCTTTCACGGAAGGGAAAGAAAATTGGCAAGGCTTGAGAAGTGCAGAAAGAGGACCGGAGAGAGAGAGAGAGGAAGAAAGCCTTCCCCTTCTCCACTTCAGAAATGGAGGCACTGTCTGAACGGCAGCTACGGCAGAAGGATTTAAGAAGGGGCGGGGGGTGTCACAGGGACAGAAGGTGTACCAAAGCTCAGCTGGGCAGAAGCACAGCCCAATGGGGGAGATACGACCGCTTTTGCCAAAGAGGGGTTGTTTCTGTAAGGAATCAAAGAATATGGGCTATTTTTCTTAAGTTCTCAAGTCATCTGGGAATAAGACCCAACATAAAATTGTGAGGCTAAAACACAGCAGTGTTAATTGTGATGAAGGCTTTGTTCAGAGTATGAGACCAGATAATACAATAACTTGAGAAAATTACCAGTACCTCAGGACTGATTTATTTTAAATTCTGAACTGGTGAGCTGATAGTCACTTTGGGAAATTGACAGGTAAACTCCTGAATGACTAAAACATACACACACGTGCACACACACTGCACACATGTGCGTGCATGCACACAGTAAAAGGCCTGTCAGGGTTTCCCAGAGATATACTGGCTGAACCCACATATGTACTGTACTTGTAAACTGGAATAGACACTTAAAAGACTTTCTCAGTTGGACTATGACCTTTCATATGGCCTCTGACCTCAAAACATCAGTTTCCAACAAAAAACTTAAACTTGACCTTACATTTACTTTTACCAACCCAGAGACTTATCTGTGTTTGGAGAGACGGCAAACTGAATTTAAAGCACAGTTACTTTGAAAGCCTTTGCTCAAAGAAATGAAAATTAGCAAGTTAGAAAAGGAAAATCTATAGGTTGAAAGGCCTTTAGGAGCCAATGTTATATGATCTACTACCTCTTTTATCGTTTTCACAGTGATTTTCAATAATGGGAGTTTACTGCCTCCTGGGGCAATTGGAACCACTAAAAATTATTATTATTACTTTTTTTGAGGTTGATAAGCTATGTATTTCAAAGTACTAATTCTATCCTCTGGGCTAGGCTAGAATAAGCACAACTTTTCTTTCAAATATTACGAAGGCTGAACTAGAAAGTCACCTATCACATCCTTCCTCCGTAAGTTCAGTGTCTGCTGGCTGAACTGTCCCAGGTCCCTCACCAATGATTTAACAGGCATGCTGCAGAACTTACAAATAACTTCCAAGTGTGATCTTCCAGACAGCTACAAGCAGAGCAGAACAGAATCACCATCTCCCCGGAGCAGATACTAGACCTACTATAATATATACATATCTTAGCATGAAATCACTGGAAGCTTTACTCTGTCCATCACTGACCCTCCAGGCACCTAAGTGTAAGCAATTTTCATGGATAGGGATATTAGCTGTGGCTCTTCCTTCCACATTTGTTCAAGAGCTACTTGGAGCCAAGGGTTGACCTTGACATTCCTCTCTCATTAAACTCCTGACTGGCAGACACTGCTCTCACAATTCCAATCTGCTACACAAATGTGATATCCCATTTCATCTCTAAGCTCAGTAGAAGCAGAGATCAAATATATGGAGAAAACAAAGTAGGATTCAAAGTTAAATAACTGCACATGACCTTCCCTGTTCCCTATACTGTTTAAACAGAGGAAATAATTCCGAGTTCTCATCTTTCCATCAGTAAAAATGGGAAAATGAGAACCACCCACCTAATTAGATAGCTGATATATTTATGTGAATTCATGTTATCTTGCCAGTGTGAAACAAAATGTTATCTCCTACCCTACCTGCAAAACTCTGATTGCTGGAAAAAGAAAACTGGACACATCTGAGAACTACGTACCATCTAACCTACAGTTCCCTGTAAGTAACCTGGGGTACTGCAGTGGCAAATTATTGATTTTCAAGGAAAATACAGCAACATTTCTCAGATAGTAGTACAACATTCTAGCTCAAAGTAGCTCACAGTTTCGATATCAGACAATGCTACATTTCTTCTTTTTTTTTTTTTTTTTAAGACTTTATTTCTTTGAGAGAGAGACCACACAAGGGGCAGGGGCAGAGGGAGAGAGAGAATCTCAGGCAGACTCCCCTTTAAGCATGGAGCCCAACACGGACCTCGATTTAATGATCCTGGGATCACGACCTGAGCTGAAATCAAGAGTCAGACGCTTAACCCACTGAGCCACCCCGGAGCCCTGCTACATTCCTTTTTATGATATCTTGGTGAAGCTGAGTTTTCATGGCTGCTATGATAAAAAGCAAATAGCTTGTGAAAAATCAATGTGGAATAGGAAATGAGGGACACAGCATTCATGCTTTCTCCAAGGTTTGAGAAGGTGTACAAAGCTTAACAGGTGTGCATACCATAACACCAGCAAATGATTATGGCTATTTAAGGATGAAAGAAAGTATTATTTCTTTCTGGTTATGCGCATTAGTGTTTCAAATGTCTGCTAAGTTGTTAGGGCATAAATACTCCTTAAACTGTCTGACCTTCCCTTCCTAACAGTTATGACTGTTCGGCGTTCCTTCCTGGCCTATGGGCTTTGCAAAGGAATTACTGAGACACTAGGGTACAGTAAATGCAGAGAATCTGGGAACCTCCATGTTGATCACTCCTCTCCATGGTTACATCGATCACTCTTCCGAGTACAATCGTTCACTCACTGAAGTAGAACTTTACCACCATTTAATCTCAAACTCTTCTTCTTGGTCCACAAATGTGTCACAGAAGCACACTGGAAAGACACTGAATCAGCAATGGAATCCTTGAGGCTGCGACTCCTTGAGATTCCACATGCCACCCAAGTAACTGGGTAAGCTGGTCTCTTTATCAGCTGACTTGAAGTGATGTAGAGCCAAAGGAGGTCTACAGGGCAAAAGGGGAGTCTGCAGGGCACAAAGCTTAAGGACAGCAACATGGCACTGTGGGAGGAAGGAAGAGCTATGGTGGTGGTGGGAAAGCTCCTACACAAAGCCGTAGTTTCCTCCGAGGTCAAAGGACTTAGCAATAAGTCAACCAACAAGCAAGTAGCAAGTCAAATATACTCACTACATTTGCCACTCTGGGATTTGAAACTCCAGCAAATCAAGTCATTTTAAGCAAAATCTGTGAAAGTCCAACAGCTGCCTTTTCCCAAAAAGCAAGCATGAAGAGAGAACCTGACTGGGGTATATAAACCGAGTCATACCCTAGTATTTTAGAAGCATGAAATTCTCATCAAGGATTTATTATACCCTCAGCTGTGATGCCTTGAGAAAATATAACTCTAGCACCCACAAGGGGTTCAAAACAGATGTCAAACAGCTAATTTCTATAGAACTGAACAGGTACCATTATGCTTCAGCCATACGGACTATTTCAGTATGCCAAGTTGCCACGAAGCACAAACCAGCTCTTTTTAAATCTTAATTTGTAACCTGGAATCACATGCCACACTTAAGTATTCCCAACATATAGTACATTCAAACTATAAAATAAGAATTCCAGACCACATCTGAGCTAAGGTAGGCACTTGGGACAGTTCTATAAACTATTTTAGTGCCTTATGAATAAAAACACAAAATCAAAGATCTTTAATCAACTGGAGAGATATTTTACCTACTTTTTTGGCTAACACAAACGATTCTAAAATGAAAAATAAGTTTTCCTTTTGAGACTTAAAAAAATTCCGTATTCTGGAGCATCTAATTTTATGGGATACGTGTTCCAGAAATTTTTAAAGAAGATGTATTTACTTATTTGAGAGAAAGAGAGAACTTGGGTGGAGCGCAGAGGAAAAGGGAGAGAGAAACTTATGTAGGCTTCATGTTTAGAGCAGAGCTGAAACTAAGAGTTGGACACTTAACCAACTGAACTACCCAGGTGCCCCTGTGTTCCTGGAATTTTTAAAACTTACTTTCTAAAATCATTTCAAATATAACGCTTACGTAGAACCTTTGGTAACTGCTTTCCTAGAATTAGTGATCATGCATGAATTTATCCAATCTACAGAAGTTCTGGTCTCAGAATGAGTTTCTAAAATTCTGAATTACAATATCATCTGAGCAAACTTAAATCCCTTCCCTTCTCAGAGCTCCGAGCTCTCATCGGTCAAAGAGGGGTAGGCCTCTATTACTGATTTATAGAGTGAAATCCACTGAGCCAAGGGAGTCACAAGAAACCTCACCCAGGAGCACCCAAGAAAACTTCAACTAAAGCCACAACACTTATTCATTAACCAGATTCACTAAATGCTTTTACTAATTGGACTCCCAAACTTCTTTATTCCATATAGAAAGCTCTTATGACAGAAAAGGAAGTTTGAAGACCACTGGCCTAGATCAATAAGTCTCAAATTTTAAGTGAGTATCAGAATCACCTAGAGAGCTTGTAAAAATAGAGTTTTTTGATTCAGAAGTGTGCATTTAACAAGCTCCCAGGTGATGCCGACGCTGCTTGTCTCTGGACAACACTGATGTAGTTAGCACTGACCTGGACAAGATCACAAGAGCTCTCTAGCTCAAATGTTTTAATTAGCTAGGTAGGCTTACATTTCCCTAGCACAAGATACATGTAAAATTTTCATGAAGTGACATGTAACAATGAGCAGGAACACCGAATCTCATCCTCTTCTTTCAAGCTTTGTATAGTTAGGTTCTTCTTTGCTTTTAACCCCCAAGTAGTGATTACAAAATAGGGTTGGAAATTAAAACAATCTTCCAATCTGAGTGTCTCATGTAAGAGGCTGAGAAAGAGGAAGTACTAACCAAAAATGTGGTCTACAGGACTTTGTACGTTTTATTAATGACACAGAAACCAACGACTATGATTTAGTTAATGAAAAATTCGATTTTCCTGTTAACTTAAAGATAATACCTTTATGAAAGTGATCCTCTTTCCTTAAAAGAATCCAAATATTACACCTTTTTTCTCATAGCAGTCAATAACCCTAAATGTTTCAAAAATTGCAACATCTTAAAAAACAAATCTCAGTTTGCAGATAAATGAACACCTAACAGAGAGATCTAAAATTTAAAACCAATTAAACTATCCTACGTATCTGTTTAATAGTGCTTCTATGGTTGACCAACACCCGTTCTGACCCCTGTGTTCTTTCCTTAGACGCATTTAGCGCACTGATGCAGGGCCAGTTGTCCAGGCCTCCTGGACAGTTTTACCTTTCTGGAACATTCTATCCCTGTGCTCTCACCCCAAATGTGTGACTGTCTCAAATTTGATCTCATACCTTAGTTCTTAGTGCATCTCACCATAGCTCTAAGCTCCAAAAGCAGATAATGTTGGCAGCTTGTGACAGTCCCCAGAACAGAGTGGCAGATAGGAGGCTTCAGGTTAGACAGGGTGGCGAGAAGGTGTGTCTGGGCAAACCCATAGGTACCTGAGGCTAGCTAATGGCGTAGGCACAAAGAAGTGAAATTTAAACTCCCTCACTCAGTGGTTCTCAAATAGACTTAAGTGCTCCTTTATTATAAAAATGTACACATAGAAAAGGAGTTACCTTCTACATGAGGCAGCTGTAAGAGATGGTGCCTCAATGACTCACAAGATGTAACTGAAGATGTGGTCCAGGTTTTATTTCAAAAACGCAATGCCTGACCAAGAGGCAGCCTCACAGGGTTGGGCTGGAGCAGAACACATTCTCAAAAGCAGAATGAGTGGCTATAGAGGGAAAAACCATTACCCACGAGATAATGGGTTTGAGAGGGTAGCACCATACACCTAGTTGCTAAATGAGCGACATACATGGACGTTGAGGGATGAGTGTCTCTGGCTTTGGTTGGTTCAGCAGTGAAAGGTTCTATCCTACCTACCTCAGCATCTCCTCCAAAAATTGAGATGTTATGGAAGGATTTCTCTCCATCGTTAAAAAGTTCAAACCACATTTGATTGGCAATATAAGGGGTGGGGTTTCCTACAAAATGTCGTTATGACTGAAGCTTTTATTCTTTCTGTAACCTTATAAAAAATCTGCCTCATAAAAGAGCAGACAGGATGACAGACCACAAGTGGGTATATCATGGATGCCAACGTTTCAAGAACTGATCCTGGAATTATTTAACAGGTACAACTCTTTCAATTAACTGAATGTATGCAGTGTAACGATTATACCCGTTATGGGGTACGTGTTTGTCTCCCTCACCTTGCCCTTCCTTTCCTTTTCCATCCTTCCCTCTTTTCCCTTCTTCCCCATTCCACCTAAATGCTAACCCAGTCACTTATATGGCGGACGTTCAATAAACAGTGACTAACTACCAAAGTCATGATTCTGAGACGAACTGTATCTCTAATCATAATTATGAAGAACAGGAGAAAATACAATTCTACTTAGAAATAGCTTAACTTTCTTTCTTTTGTTTTTAAAGATTTTATTTACTTATTTGACAGAGAGTACAAGCAGGGGGAGTGCCAGGCAGAGGAGAAGCAGACTCCCCACTGAGCAGGGAGCCCAACACAGGACTCAATCCCAGGACCCTGAGATCATGACCTGAGCTGAAGGGAGACACTAAACTGACTGAGTCACCCAGGTGTCCCCATTAACTTTCCTACAAATGGGAACAGCTATTGGTGTGTAATTCTGAAAGACTAGTTCTACTCACAGGTGGAGACAGTGAAAGCAATACACAAACAACAGTGCTCCTCTGTGAGCTCTAAGTCTGTCACCCATGGAAAGGAAGTCGGAAAGACCCCACTATTCCTGTGGTCTAGGGATGGACACTGTTTGCAAACTTCCTGACTGAGTACACCAGTGGCCTTGATTCTGTTTTCTACTAATATCCTTAAAAACATTTTAAGCTTATTATAGGCTTCTTGTGACAGCTCTTAATGACATGTAGAAGCAACAATCCTTTGCTTCACATAGGGCTCTCCTGGGAAGGGCTATCACATAAGCCTGGGCTGCTTTCCCCTGCCTCATTCGATCCTCATGCTTTGACTACAATAAGCCAACAGTCAGCTCCTGAATATCGTTGTGCATAAGCACTTCGAGGGCTTACCACACTGGCTTACCAAGTCTTCTCAAATGGTCTCAGGGACGTAGGGCAAAGAAATCATCCAAACAAAGTCTTTATATTTAAGTGCCTCCCCACATATTTGCACCTCACACCATGATTTCAGTCCTATATCACCTTCTATCACAATCTCGAATACCAAGGCACCTTTGCACTATCAGTAACTTTTCAAGACAGTGCCTAGCAGAATAGGCATGTAATTTGCTGGCGGAGTGGAAGGATTGACCTAGATCTCACTATTGGTGATACAAGCCTCATGAAATAGCTCGGAATCCTGATGTGATCCAGCCACCCTTGAGAAATGCAGGCAGTAAACCACAAGAGCTACTTAGCAGCTAACTGAAGAGCCCAGACATCCTGACGGTATTGCTTATTTTGGGACGTTCTGATGACATTCCCTGCATGAAGGCCGGCTCCCTTGGGTTACGCTGCTGGCACAATGTGACATGTCTGACTGTGCCAGGTAAGGGAGGGGCGACCGGTAGCTGTACCGTCCTCCTGCTTAGTATCTTGGTGGTGGAATTCCACAGTCATTTTAGGAATTTAACACATCTGTTTGAGTATATATTAAATGCAAATTGCAGAAAGCTGAAAACTTCCATAGCATCCTAAAAGCACAAAGATTATGTTCAACATGGCATAAGGATTCATTTTTTTCAAAAATACTAAGCTTAAATGTTTCCACCCTACAGAAGAGACCTCAGCTTTCAGAAAGAGATGGGCTCTCGTTCACACTCTGTCAAAAAGGGGGAGGAAAACAGAGGGGCAGCCAGGCGGTCTGGAAGCGACAGAGAGTGTGAGAGCTTTTTAAAAATACTATTTGTATAAATTGGCCACTATAACAATACACTAACAATTGCTAGTAGTAATTTCCTTGTTGTTTAAAAGGTTCACTGGACTCACCCAATTTAATACTACAATCTTAAGGGGTCACTGATGATCTCAGTGTTACACACACTCACACACACATATACTGCACAAAATGTGGTCTCGATTCTCCTATGTTTTAGTATCGAAACTTGAAAAACAACCTTGCCAGTGCCTTAATCAAAGTATTCTACACTTTTATGTTGAATGCATTACCAGGATTTAAATATGAATAATTTTAGACTAGACACTAGTCACCCAAAGTCATACGTATATGGCCCCTAAATCTTGATTTCAAAATCCAAAAAACTTCTCAACAAACAAGAATTCTGGGCAGGGGCGGGGGGGTGCGGGGAATAAACCTGAACAACCAATTGGGGATGAGGCTCTATATTTATCACTGATCTTAATTACTATTTGACTGGTGACTGCCTTCACCATCCTGTGAGCCTTCTCTTCTGTACAGCCTAGAAGGCAGAGACCAGCCATTGCACAGTCATGAGCTGTGAGGGAACCTGATATTCTTCATTCACCGAACAAAAACCTTATAACCTGATATGGCCCGCACTTTGGCTGTAAATGCTGCCCACGCAGCTGAGGCTTTCAGAGTGGCTCTCTGAGAAAGGGAGGACACCCTGTCTGCCCGAGATCAGTTTACTCCACAACGAGAAAGGGCTCACTTTGAAATAAGTATCCCCTGCTTGGGGGCTCAGAATTTATGCATCTGTACTTGTGTCCATGACAATTTTATTGCATGTCCAGGAAACAGAACAATTAGAGTGGCGCTCCTACAGGAGTCTAGCTTCTGAAAACCTAACATCTCCACTGAATGATACAGAATATATGAAGATCTGGGCAACCACATTTGATGTAAAAATTTAATAGGTCGTATGTTGTGAATTACATACAGGTTTATATTCATTGAAGTCAACTGGCTATAGTCTGTTTCTTCCTGTACTAGGCTGAAAAGAAGGACCCAGACTAGGAAGGCTGGGATTTAAATAAAAGATATTAGATCCTTCTGTTCCCAGGCTGAAACAGGGATTAGAATAACACATTTAAATACCTTAATGTTTTTAGCACAAAAAGCATTAATTCGATACTCTGCTTCCTTGAAATGCTTTATTAAAGCCCCCCAAACTCTCTTAGGAGTGTCTGCCTTCCTTGGAGTTAACATACATTTATTGTTCTCCACTGCAAATTTCACTAGTATTTCAAAACAGCGTGCCTGGCCTCTGCTGTGGGGACGGTGGGAATAGGAAAGAGAACCAAGAGGAAACCTGAGAAGGCTTTGAGTTTTGACATTTCAGAGCAAGCTTATGGCTCCTTCAGGACTAGGGATCATGAGCTCATGCACCACTGAAAATAAATGACGACTAAGACACTTAACAGAATGATTTTAATTAGACCTGCCCTTCACCTGTTGCAAAGGTCACCTGATTACCAGTTCAATAAGAAAGCCAAACTGTAACTATCTGTACTCTGGAAAAAGTGGGGCAGCCTATCTGCCTCTTGACCTTCAGCTGGGGCCTGATCCAAGCAACCCAGAGCCCTAGAGAGCCACAGGGACAGCAGTGACTGATGCCATGTGCACCCACTCTCTCAAATCGGAAAAATTGAGAGTGGAATTTGTTGGGTGGAAATGCAGAGAAGTTACACAGAGTTCTTTCTTCCAAGAATCATATACCCCTTCTCAAACCTAAAGCCTGTGGATAATAAGCCACTAATTCTTGATCTCAATAGCAGGAAATGATAATTTCCTGGAGTTACATTTGTCCGAACCCATAGAATATACACCAAGAGTGAACTCTAATGTGATCTATGGAGTCCGAGTGACATGTAGGTCCATCGATTGTAACAAATGTACAGTGTCAGGAGCAGAGGGTGGATGTTGATAGTGGGGAAGGCTCTGCATGTGTTGTAAAATCTCTGTACCTTCTACTCAATTTTGCTGTGACCTAAAACAGTTCTAAAAAATAAAGTCTATCGGGGTTGGGGTTGGGGAAGCAGCAGTATTCTACCATTGCCAAAGCAGAACATGAGAATGACTCCTACTGGTTCTCTACATCTGCTACAATCCTGGACATTGACAGAGAAAGACTGACGGACATGAGGCAGATGGGGCAGGAGGGTCTGGTGGGGGGGGGGGTGCAAGGATGGGCACAGTGGCCATCCATATGAAGGTCTGTGTAAAGAGAGAACATGAGCCCCAAGACACTGTGCACCCACCGAAATAATCAATCACAACAGCTAAGTATAAGAGTAGTCAACTTAATCTACTGCAAGCTTAATTTGTAACTTGCTCTTCTAATTGATTAAGACTATCATAATAGACTTCTTTGGACAGAGTCTGGTCTGAAATATTGCTGGCTGTGTATTTCTGTCTCCATAATTAGGCTATTAGCTACCGGGTCTTAGGGATTTCTTTTACTCATCTTTAAAACCTGTAGCACCAAATACAATTGTTAACAAACAAATGTCTGTTGAGTTACCCATTTTTAAGCGATTGCTCTGGACTTCAAACACAGCTCTCCTTGGGTCCTCCTTCTTAATTTTAATTGTTTTCATTTCACCCTCAAGAATATACTTATAATACTAAAGGAGTAATGATCATCTTTCAGTTTTGATCAAAGAAAAAGGTAGATTAAAGCATTTGTTCATTATAACGCCTGTTCAGAGAAGCCCAAATCCCAACCTTCAAGTCCACCTGGTAGCTACACTTTTCAGAGTAAATTAATACGCCAATCAGGTTCATCAGGTTACTGCCTCCCGTAAACAGTAGACACCACACCTAGAAATCAAGCTTGCCATTTATGTGGTTTGATAGGCGGGGTCGGTGCTACCAACACCTGCCCTGTTCACCTTGGCTGGCAGCTGCAGTGGACAAGTGAGCAAGACCACTCTGTTGTCCAGGCAGAGAGCCTGACGCTGAGACAGAGGGGATCAGAACCAGAGCTAGCTACATATAGGCCTGCTTGCGTTAGGGCTACAAAAGGGGAGTTCAGAATGAAGAAAGCTCCAACCAAGAAACTTCAGATGTGACAGTCAAGAAATACAATGCAGAAGGTGAGACATGCCTAAATCTTGCACTTATACCCACCTCGCAGTTGACAATGGGAGTCATCAACCAAACAGAGTCATCAACCACACTAAGGGAATGTGTTAGGAGAAGCTATAGCAGTGTTATAGCAAGCAAAGTTAGAATGAATACCCTCTTTTTCTATTTCTCACACACAAATGCATAGTATCTCATTAAGTTGAACTGCTATACTCTAGATAGAATCTAAAGCAATGATACCTTCGGTGTTAGAATTTTTCAGACAATGTAACAAAATGACCTGTCACCCACTTAGTGACCCCATTTCCAAGGCAAAGTGACAAGTGCACGCCAGGCCTTCCTTTGGGCTCCAGGGATACCCAGGTGATAAAAGCATGCACTGTGCCCAGTGAAGATTGTTTTTGTTGTTGTTGTTGTTTTGTTTTGTTTTTGCTTTCTTCCCTCCCAATCCTATGGCCTACACCCAGATTCTATTACCTGAGGTCCAAGGTGACCCTAACCTACATGTGGGGAAAGCCTTTATGATCCTGTGGGTTGCTAAGAAAATCCTACCCTTCTTACAACAGCCCCCCACCCCCTTCCTCATCCCACAGAGAGCTGGTTCTCTTCCAGGTTTTCTATGTGCTCTGTGTTCAGGCTGTGGAGGAGGGAGGATAGAACTCAGGTGACGACCACGTGTGATCAGAGGAACATTCAGGAGGGATGGTGGGGAATGTTTCTCGTGAGAGAAATCCACAGATAGGGCAGAACTGGCATCCTTGCCTCCGCTCATATAGACAACAACCCTGGTTCTGGGTTCTTGCCTCTGTGACCAACACCGAGGGTTTCTAATGTTTCTTAAGCTCTAGAACCTATACTGCTTTCTTTAAAAAAAAAAACAACAGAATGCTTCATAAATTTGTATATCATCTTTGTGCAGGAACCATGCTGATCTTCCCTGTATTTTCCATGTATTTTTCCAATTTTAGTATATGTGCTGCCAAAGTGAGCATCCAAACTTAAGCTTTTAAGTTGGAAGCAAAAACAATATTTTGTTATTTTACAAAAATAATAATAATCTAAAAGGAGCAGCAGCAAGTGCTGATTTAACACACACTACTTATTCATCAGTAACAGAGCTACGTGCCCTCCACACACTGGCTGATTTAATCCTCACTGCAATTCTGAGAAATCAGAAGCATCCCCCTGACCAACTCAAGGGCGAGAAAACTAGGCTCAGAGTGGTTGACACAGTGTGCCCAAGGTCACGTAACCTAACAAGTGGCCACAACAGGACCTAACCACAGCTGTCTCACCCCGGGTCTGCCTGCTCAGCCACCCTGCTCTACTGGAGGCTACTGTGCAAACACCCACTGGAGAAGCTCCACCTTGTTCTGCTGCGCAGCCGGGCTGGGCCAGCCCAGGTTGGGGGACAGAGCACACGCAAGGGATCAGCTACGCCCAGCACTATGGGAGGCCCACAAAGTTACCTGATCCTGAGTCTCCGTTCTCGCTTTTGACTTGTGACTGTCCCCATTGCCACATGCCTCATGGAGACCAAATGCACACTAAAGGTGAGCAAGCATTCTGAAAGATGGGTGAAAAACCCATGTCTTGGCTTCTACTTGACTCAGATTAAGTGTCCACCATCCCTCATCACCATCCAGGCTCCATGCTAGTCCTGGCTAAGAAGGTCATTCCCCAAGTTCCTGGCTTCAGGGCCTCCTAGGGTTTCTGGAACAAGAAACAGCAGAGAAGAAAATTTTGCCTCATGTGTCCCACACTCCCTCAAAGTCCTGTATCAGATTGCTTTCATGTAGAACTTTACATAATTTCTTTATATACCAACCCATGAAATTGCATACTAATTCACACTAACATTCATACATACTGAATATGAATGTATGAAAACACAAGTAAGACTGTGAGTTCTTGCAGGGTAAAGATTACGTCTTCCGTTTTTAATTGGTCACGCATCCAACAAAGTGCTTGGCACATCATGGTGGCTGCTAAGTCTCCCTCCACGGATCACGTTGCAAGAATAATAGAAACAGTTCTGCTAGATGCTGTGAGGGAAATGGAGCACGTGGAGGTTTGGAGCAGTGGACAAGTGGGAACAAAGAACAAACAATGGTCAGCACACCTCTCTTAGAAGCTTCGTCCCTGGGCGAAATTGGGAGTTTAAGTGGGGAAAGCCTGCCTCTGCAGATGCAATTGTAATAATATCAGAGTTTTCCGTGAATGGTCAGAACTGTGTAATTAGCTTAGTCTGTCTTCATACCCTAATATCAGGCCAGCTGTTCATTAGAACACATTACAAACACCAAAAAATGTGCAGCCGCCATAAGCATGATCGCCCCATGATCAACAAACATGGAAGCATGATTCTTTCTCGTTTGTGTAGCAGAAATAGTTTTTCCTCTTACTCTTGTCTCTCAAAGTGAAATGAAACAGTAAATAACTCAATAGGAATACAATTAATAAAATAGAAGTCCATAATCCATTTTACTCTTCCCAAAGAAAAGGGACAGAATTGATAAAAGACAAATTTCAAACAAGCCTAACTATGTAAAATAACACCAATAAATAAGTCAAACACAGAACTAACCCTAGGTCATGATCCTAGGGTCCTGGGATGGAGCCCTACATCAGGCTCCCTGCTCAGAGGGGACCCTACTTCTTCCTCTTCTGCTCCCCCTGCTTGTGCTCTCTCTCTGTGTCAAACAAATAAATAAAATCTTAAAAAAAAAAAAAAAAAACCTTACCCCCTCCAGCAGATGACCATTTTCGGTTAACCTAAAAATCCCAATGAAATGTGTCATTATGTATTCTCTTACATCACAGATGATGTGTTGCTATAGTAAAAAATAAAATCTAAAAAACACTTTATCTCTGAAAGGATGATTAAATATTATTAAAAAAAAAGTTAAACTAAAACCTGAACTTGTTTATATCTGTTCTGAACAAATTTTAAAGATAAGACGTCTCTGCCTACTTTTTGACATCAGACAATTCTCCAGGACACTCTACTTACCTGGGGCTTTATGTGAGCTCCAAAAATCTAGGTAAAGTTCTTTTAAAACTGAAGATATTAATTTTTACTCAAAGAAAAATATTTTCAATATTATTGAAAAGACAGTTTTGACTGACTTTTACGAAGCTAGCTATATATGTAAGCCATTAAATCAGATTAGTAAAAGCTCAAAAAAATCACATGGGGTTTCTTCCATTTGAAATATTTAAAACTTTCCAAAGAAGCAAACAGAAAGCCACTGCTTCCTGGAAAGATAACAGTCTGTTGGGTCTGGGCAGGGAGCACAGCACTGAGCGTGTTCTGTTTGACTTGCTCTCTGATAATCCGAGCAGTAGAAAAGCAGACGCCAGGCCAGTTAGTTGAATAAACCACCAATACTCTTTGTCAGCTTTCTTTGCACATTCTGGAACTCTTTATTGGCAGGTAATGAAGTTCAGATCATTAATAGCACAAAGGAAAATATATTGAGTAATCCAGCCACACAGACTGTAGCAAACTAGCTAACCAACGTAAATGCGTCGGGCAATTAAGTTAGATTTGTAACAATAGCCTGACACTTTTGAGGCGCTACAGCACCCGATAAGGGGGGGGGGCTCTCAATCTTGACAGAGTCAGATGGTGTCGGCGGTGCGCCTAACAGCTCTTGGAACAAGTCAGACACACATGAGGCTAAGTGCAAGGGGAGTGATTTCTTTTTTCAAATCCTTGAGTGAATGAAGGAGAGAAAAGTATGCGTGAAGGCTGGCTTAATACACTTTAATGGTCATTAGGAAATAGCCATTCTCTATTTCTTCCAGATGCTCTGTCAACTAAGGAAACAGACTTTTCTTTAACTCTGAGGGCTAAGTTTTGACACACGTGGTGCTTCTCTCTCTCTCCTTTTTATTTATTTATTTATTTTTTTGGTGTGTGCGCACACCCACCCACCAAGCACAGTGGCAAAGGAGACCCTTCCCACACTCAGGGAGCTGCTTCTCTCCAGAACATTATCCCACGAGCCTCAGGGCGCTGCTAGTTCTCATGACAACATGTCTCCAAGACAGAAGCTGGGAAACGTCATCACAGACATAGAGAGACCATCCCTCCAACCGTCCATGCTGAGGATAATTTTTTCTCTGTGCTCTGCCGACAAAGGCCAGCACCACACTCGCTGTTTTGCAATATACCCCAATGTTCACCTCAATACTGGCCCGTGGCTGGCACTTGGAGAATATTTGTGGGCCCTCTTCCCCCATTAGGATAAGTCTCCAAATTTACAGCGACATAGGGCTCTAGAAGGCAGAGCACTGTATTCATTAAAGGGAAGGGGAAGTGAATAACCACACAACCAGAGTGTCTGGCCAACACTCATATGAATCAGCACTGAGCAGGGCGGCTGAATAAGCTAAATATGGTTTTCTGGATGTGCATGTGGGTTGAGCCAAAGGCAGCTATGGGACCAGCTATGCGACCTAGGCATTTTCACTCAGGCTGCACGTCCCAGTGGGCATACTCCAGGTCTGCTTGGGATGCCACTTCCCAGATTTACCTGCTTTTTTGCCCAGACGGTGTTCTTAAATGTGCTGGGGCCAGTACCGGCTGTTCCAATAAGAGCGCTAAGTCCTGTCTATACACCACTCCAGCCAGCTGTACTTCAGGGGGAAACTGCTGGAACCCGAGCGAGCAGCTAAAGACACACTAGAGGCTGGTGAGTCCGCAAAACACAAACCCACAAACAAAAACACAACAAAATGAAAACAAAAGTGAAACAAAACAGAAAACTGTAGCTGTCTTTCTCTGTGCTAGTGCTGAGAGGAAAGGGAGGGGATGGCGGGCCAAACCGACTAAAGAACAGCCCAGGAGAAGGGAAGAGCTTGAACAGAATTTGTCAAAAACTAAACACAATAGAAATACACAAGTCGACGTGTGGGTCAATAAGCACCCTACCCTACTACCAACACACCTAGACAGGACTGCATGTAACTTCTGAACAGGCAATCAACTGCAAGAACATCTGATAAGAAAGTAGACGGGTCAGTAGACGCAGTGCTGGGCCACCAACAGCCCTGAGAGCACCATACCTAAGTACCACACTGTCAAGAAGGCTGTAGATCTAAAATGTGTCCCGCGGAACAGGGACATATGTCCATGGTGTACCACTGAATGAAGACAGCAGGCGGAGAGACTGCACGCCCAGCGACGTCAGTTTGGGACAGGCAGGAAGGAGATACACACGTGGACATGCCGAGATAGAAGTGCAGGAAAAAACGACTGAGGAAGTGGATGCCTCTGACAAGCACAGATTTAGGCAAATTATTCCTTCCTTTTTGTTCTCTGTGTTTCACATGGAAGATAGGTACTACTATTATCAGGAAAAAGCAAGTAAGTTCTTAAAAACAAAAGCCGATTAAATACCCTTTGAGACCTTACTCAATTGGACTTCTCTTTAAAACCTTCATGGCCACCTTTGCCCTTGAGCGTAGTCATTTGGGTTCTGTTACACGGTAGGATATCTACAGGCTCACAGAGTTAGGCTCCACGTTCTAAATACCAAAACACATGGAAAAGTCCCGCAAAACAAGAGGCTGATGTTTCTTGACACCCTGCCTCTATGCCTCCCATTCCAGGCACCATCTCTTCCCTATAGTCTCAGCCTCACTAAACATCTGCTGATGAGGCTGAATTCAAAATAAGCCAAGGGGGTGGGATTAACTTAGTTCCCTCCAAATAAATATGGAGAAGGTTGTAAGAGACTCAGGAACCTCCTTCCCCCCACCCGAAATCAATCACACATAGGCAGTAGGTTACGTTTCACCAGGAAAATGTGGAGTTTGTGCCCTGAAGACAGCAGTGCTGGTTGTGAGCTCACCAGCACCCCTGGGCACAATGCCCCTGAGCCTCTCTGTTTTCCAGGACACTGTGACACAGGCCCAAAGCTCACTTAATTTCAGACCCTGCACAAACAGAACAGCAAATTCTAAGGCTTCAAAAACAGATACAGTGCTTCTATGTTACTTTACTGAACTACCAATGTAATCCCAAAAGGACTTCTATGTTTTTCCAGAGCAGCTCTTTCAAAATAGAAATTTTATCTATACAAGTAGGAGCTCTTGACACACAAATAATTATTTTTAAAGTAAACTTAGATGTCACTGATCATGAGACAGTATTACAGTTATCTCAAGTAATTCATTCTTCTCAGTAATGACCCAAACTTCCTGTTTTAATTTCCTTTTCATTTTTAAAGAAAATCTGCAGAAACCCCATGGGTTTGTTGCCCTCCACTCCTGTCTACACAGCAGTCTTGCCCTACTCAGAAGGCCACTCTTCCTACTGCATTTTCTTGAATTCCTGAGGATCCCCCCTCTAGGAACGAGTCTAAGTTTAGTATATCACCATTCCAGAAGCTTCCTGACCACACTTTAGGAGGCGATGGGTATATGTCCATTACTTTGACTGCGGTGAAGGTTTCATGGGTGCTTGCATTTGTCCAAATACCAAATTGTACACATTAAGCATGGGCCATTTTTATTTCTACATTATACCTCAACAAAGCTGCTAAAGACATGTAACTGAAATGGACTCTGAGAGTGTTATGTCTAATGAGGCTTCTTCCTGACACTGCCTCCCTGACAAAGCCCACATCCCATCCCGTACCCACCCACTGTCCGGCCGCCCTGCTTTTCCTCCTGACCAAGCTGCTCCTCCAGCTCCCTATCTCCTCCCTATCTCCTCCCTCTACTCCATTTTGCGGACCTGCGTCAATGTCACCTCCGCCTTGGGAGAGGTCTCCACCAACCCCACCGACCCAAGCTCGCCAGTCTCCTCTATGTCCTGGAGCCCCTGGTAAATCCCTCAATCAGCACACTCTACCTCATCCCCCTGAAATGACCATTTACGTGTCCATCTTTCTCAATGAACTACTTCCTAGAAGGCAAAGACTGTTTCCTTTTTGTTAAACATGGGGCACAAACAGCACCAATGATAATAAGAGTGTCAACTTCTAACTCATAGAAACAAATCTGGTTTCCTGTTCATAAGAACTGCTCTTAGAACATCCATCTCGTGGGCGTTATCATTCCATTGTCCTCTAATGACAAACACCAGTTACTCCACGTAGTTGAGATTTCAGGCTTCACAGAAATTTGGGCACAGGACCCCACTGGGTTTCCGCATTCCAATTTCCACACATGGAGATGGAAATGCCTATGGGATGTATGTGCGGTGGCTATGGTAGGGGTGGCTCTTCGTAAATGCTGAGAACATTAAAATAAAAAGAGGAGAAAGAAACATTCTGAAAATGCTACGACCCAAACCAGAATAGCTGCTAATACAAACAGGCCCCTTCCCAAATGTAAGCGGGTCACAAGTAATGGCTCAGCTCAAAGCAGCCGCAATGATACTGTTTACTCTCCATTTGGGGCTTAAAAGCATTTTCGTTGATGAACAGGCCCCGAAGCAGAAACATCTAAACCCAGGCTAATGCCCAGCAGAGCAGTAACTTCTTTTGATTAATTTACCAGGACTGAAAGCACAAGAAAGAGATCAAACCACGTTCTGTACTTAACAATTAAACAAGCAGCCGATGCCTTCAGGATGGTGTATGTCAGGATGAAAGCCGGTTGGGGTCGAATGAAAAAGCAACAAATCTCTTACATTGATTAATGCTTATAGGATTTTTTCCCCCTTCAATGTCATAACATTTCATTCAATGGTCAAACCGAAGAGTTTATATAACACTGAAAACAGAAAAAAGTTCCAAAAGCCTAAGAAAATTCAGATGTGTAGTGAGGAGAAAAATCAGGTCAGTTCTTCAGAAACTTCAAAACCATTTGGCGGAACTCTGAGGAGTCTGCTGAAAAAATCTTCCCCGTGAGACAGCACGGGGGAGAATCTCATCACCTCCTCTTGTGGAAAAATAATTTCCCTACTATGAGGTTTTCTTAATTTATATTATTTAGTCCATTCACAGTGTTCCATACTATTTATTACACATTGTTTTGAAAACAGAGCTAAAATATAGTACAAATGTATCTCTAAACTCTTTTAATTGGAATTTAAACCAAATTGATGCTCAAATCAGAATGAACAATGAATATGTTTATAGTTAACCCTTAGATTTTTGAATTAGCTAAATCAAGTTTTTAGACTCCAATGACTCTCCTTGTAAGAAACAAAACTAACTTAAATACTTGTAGCAAAATAACTGAGCTAGGCCAGCTAAAACTGTCATCTTGCTGAAAAGCCACAATTTTCTAATTTTAGATCCCCAAGGAACATTTCTTAGCGAATTCAATATTATCTTAATGAATTTACTGGTGTATTTGGGGGCTACTCCTTACTTCCCTTTCCTAATTTATAAAATGGGGATGATGGTGAACGCCTTACAGGATTTTATGATTAAATGGCATAGTAATACATAAAGCATAAATCTTTAAACTCTATCATATTACCTCCCTCACCATATACTCCACACCAGTCTATGCTAGATTATTTGCAGAGCAGTCCCTCTCCTTAGAATGCAAACCCTTGTGGCTAATTCCCCCTCAACGTCTGGGGCTTGCCTCCTCCGTTTTCACACAGATCTCACCGTATCATAAGGGCTCCTACGCAGGCAGCCTTCAGGGCAAAGATTGTTCGGTGAAGGTTCTCTGGTATGTGGAAGACATTATGATACCCTTTACTATGTCTGCCGAAAAATTAAAATTGAATCCCTTCATGTTTTTAAACCCTTATGTGGAAACACCACAAAATTTGGAAATACAAACCTGAAAGCTGACTCTTTTACTGACCTTCCCACAGTTCTTTCCCTCTTATAAAGATATAGGAGCCCAAAGAGCACAAACAACTAGGCATGTTTTCCTACTCAAATGCTCTGGCTCTACTAATGAAGAGAATAAATGGATTGTAGTTGAAGTGAATATAAGTTTCTACTGATCCCCATTTCTGATCTCATATATGTGCACAGAAACATGAAAACTACCATTCTAAGTCTTCTCAAAGATTGTAACATCCTCCCTTGTCAAAAACTACTTGAAAAACTCCTGGGTGAGATCAGGAAGCACAAGGAAGAAGGATCTCATTTTACAGAGGAAGTAGAGGAGCATAGCCCAGATGGAACATGGTCTTCCGTGGGCTCTGGGATTCCCCCAGCTGGAATTAAACACATCCTATCTAAGCAGCTAGCTCTGGTCACAGGGGTATTTTGAAAACACAGGCAGAAAATCTGGAGATGATACCACAATGCTGAAGTATAGAATTAAGGAATACATGTGAATTTTTCCACAGTGATTTTAACTCTGGTTGTTAAAAAAAAAAAAAAAGGCTTTCCCTTGAACCTGTTTATACAGCTCAGTCTTAAATGTACTTCTCTCTAAATAGTCTTCAGCTGGAATGGTCAGATTTTTAGCTATTGAAGAAACGCTTTGCTACTGTTGTGGGGGCAGATCTATCATCTGTCCAGGAGAGAGAATGTGCTAGGAAAGTTCCGTTTCAGTATGCAATCATCAGAATCTCCAACAAGTGAGCAGGGAACATTATAGACTCAGCCTGGCTTAATTTTCTTCCAACTATAATGACAATTTCACAAATATTTGAGCAACTACAGTATACTAAGTGACCTCAAATACTTTCCTTTAAAAAGAGATCATTATGTGCACAAAAAGGGATTGTGAAAACGCCCTAGTTCAAATTCAAATTCTTTCAACGGCTTCATTACTTTATTTGCCTGTGTGCTGCCCTCTTCTTATTTCCCAGGTTAAATAACCAAGAAAGATGCCCAGACCGTGTCATCCATTCTGTGTCAAGTCTATGTCAGTATGCAAATTTCTACAGCCTGAATGCTCTGTACAAGTCTTCCTTGTTATCACTGAAGTTGTTTGTTTTGGGGATTTTAGTCTTGAGTGGGCTTTTATCATTAGTTCATTGAGCATGCCGTTAAGCATGCCAATTTCAGCTGAAAAAGTGAGGAATACGAATCGCACTATCTAGATTTTAAAGTCTTTTCTGAAGAATATTTGCTATGGAGGATCCTCTTTGGTACTGAATGGCATTTTTACAAAGGTTCACAGCAGAGGAATGAGAAGTCATTCCCCTAAGGTACCCAGAGTATAGTGAAAACAATATAGGGCACAAACATAGGATTTAGTCAGCCTTATGCCTGGCATTCTGTCAAACATGGGGAAGTCTATTCTTACACTATTTCTCTTTTACTAAAACGTCCTTTTGGCACACGTGTGTGCACACACACAAAACACACACACACACCCTAAATAACCCTAGGAAACCGAACTAGAGGATGAAACTCGGGTCTGTATTTATTTGCTTAAAAACAATCTTATTTTTAAAAGTTCTACTAGTGTTAGAAATTAACCCTGGCACTTATTTAATTCACATAATAGTCACTTCATTCCTTAAATAGGACCCCATTGCCCTATATTTTATCAACTCTATCTTGGCTGAATTCATATTTACCTCTATGTGAAAGCACCCCAACACATACCCAGTCATAGGAAAATTCCATACTTAGTCACAGGGCGGAAGTGGAGTTCAGAGCAGAGATGGACTTAGAAGCAGCAAATGAGATATTCTAAGACCTCGTGAGACATTCCTGAAAATGACGCCAGATCAAATTCAAGCATCTCCTGTCCGGTTTTTAGAACCAAAACAGGATATAAATAAAGATAAGTTAAATGGACAATTTGCTTTAAATTCTAGGCTGGCTTCCCTGTCACTGAGCATGACACTTCCCACTGACGTCAGTCAGCTTGCAGCATAACGCACATGACTCGTCATTAGCCTCAGGAGAATATGGGGGGAAGTGAATTATATACTATCAACACTCCCACCTAATCCCTACAATTCGCAAGCCAAATCTGAGCAGGTGGGTCCCTTACTCTAGCCCTGTCCTACAGATACATACTCCTCTCTATCGTATAACACACCCAGAAAAGCACTATAGCTTTCTCCAAGGGTGTTAATTTCCCTTCCTTCGTGCAGCCTCCTGAGATATAACTGACTTGTAACACTAAGTAAGTGTAAGGCAGACAAATGCTGATTTGGTACACTGATACACTGCAAAATGATTACCACCACAGTGTTAGCTAACAACTGCCTCGTGTCACATAACTGCTGCTTTTCTGTGGAGGGAACGGTGAAGATATACTCTCTGGGCAACTTTCAAGTCTCTAACACAATACCATTAGCTCTGATGACCATGCTGTACATTAGATCCCCAGAACTTATTCATCTTACAATTGCAAGTTTCTACTCTCTGACCAACACCTCCCCCTCCCCCTCCACCCCAGCTGCTGGTCACTGCCATTTTGGTCTCTCTTTCTAGGAATTCAGCTTTCTCAGATAAGTGGTATCACACAGTATTTGTCTTTCTTTGACTTAATGATTTCCCTCTGTATTGTCTGCAAGACATGGGACCATATTTTTTTTAAAAAAATCTAAGGTTCTTTCCTCTGAAAACGCAACCTAGCAAAGATAAGAAAACTCCAGTATATCCCTTGGGATGAACTCACTTTTGGTTTTACGGTATGCCTTGTAAGGAGCCAGTTATTACAAACACTGTCTGGGGCAGGTTACTCACAACCACAGTGGGTTTTGAGATTTCTAATCAAGGTCTCATATATAAGGATATACCTGGGTTGGGATCAGTAATACCATCTGGATTCTCAGTGTAATTATCAGCTTGCTATTACCTCCTAATTGTTAATATCACTGACGGAACCGAAGTGATCTCATAATCTCAAAATATGGAACCCTGTGTGTAAAAATGAAGTCCTGCCCTTCCTCCATCTTAGTCCTTTCAAAAGGGCCAACGAAAGTGCAGTCTAAATGAAATGTCCAAAAACACATTTGTACATACAGTGTGCATTTCCCACTAGCATCTGTGACACCACAGACCTGCATATTTGGCTGATGCATACATCTAAGGGAGGCAGGAAAGAGAAGCAGGAGGGCGAATGCAAGTATCACCATTTATTTCACTACGGACGAAAACGGATGAGAATGAAGAAAAATAGTCTGCCTCCAGCTTCAGGGCTAAATCACATCTACTACAGTCATAGTGGTTTATAAGCCAAGGAACCGGAAAGAATTGGGCAGCTGCCCAAGAAAATTCAGACTTGGGGTGAATGGACTGCAGTCTTTTCCCTCTCATAGGATCAAGGCACATACTGGGGGATGTTGGTTTACAAAAATTACTAAACCAGACCCACAATAGAAGATAAGTAATGACTTTAAAAGCTTCTGCTATACTATAAAAGACAGTATATACATTTTCTTTCATAAGTAATAGATGTAGTCACAGGATTAACTTACATCCTACAACATTTCAAAAACTTGCCTTATAACCTGCAATATGCTTTCCAAGGACATTCCATCAACGAATAAATCAACCGTTAACTGATGGTGTACATGCTCCTCAGAGGACCTTCACCTCATTCATCAATACAGGTTTTCATAACTAATTAGCATTCTCGCTAAGGTTCAGAAAAACTCCGAAACAGGTGAAGGGGATGAAATTGATCGGCTTGCTGAAAGCTTCAGAACAAATCACTGCAGAGCTCTTTCAATGGTGCTGCTTGACACCTCAAGACACATTTGTCTGATGTTTCTTTAAGCTTTTCCAGTCCCACATCTGCCAGAACCTGATGCAACTTCCACCATTACAAATGAAAAATGTGACTGGTAAATTCTGTATGTAAGAGCGAAGCAATGTTCCCAGATTCTGTGGCCACCCACAGTGGGAGCAAGTCCCATTATCTCCTCTGTATCAAGCTTATTCTCTGTGCTTCCTTTCCTGTGACCAGACCATCTGCCAATCCACTAGAATCCTACCAGAATTTCTCCCTCGGGACACCATCTCCTTTCGTATTACTCTCCTGGGGCTGCCACCACAAAATGCCATAAACTGGCTTAAAACAGAGCAATGTACTATCTCACAGTTCTGGAGGCTAGAAGTCTTACTTAGGTCAAGGGCTGCGTTGTTTCCTTTTGAGGACTGTGAGGGACAACCTCTTCCGTGCCTCTCTCTTGGCTCCTGGTGGTGTATGGTAGCAATCTGTGGCATTCCGTGGCTTGCAGAAAATTTACCCCGATCTCTCCCTTCATCTTTACATGGTGTTCTCCCTGTGTGCCTGGGTTCAAGTCTCCCCTTTATAAAAGGGGAGTTTTATTGGATGAGGGAGACAATTCAACTCATAACACCTCTACATCTTATGCCTCTTCAGAAATCTTCCACCTCCCAAAATGGAACCTGATTCCCCCAGAAAAGACCCCCAACTCTTGTGTGCACTACACCTCGCCCCACCTTCCAGATCCTTGAGATTGAGAAGGACAGAAGTGCCTTCTCTTAAACCTCCAAAGGTCACTTCCAAACCACTGCTCTCAAAATCCCGGGCTATGAGGTCCCAATTCATATTCCTCAGAGTGAATGTCCAAAAGATTCACCACCAATAAAAAAAAGTTGGGGGGATTCAAGTAAGTCAAATTAGTCCCTATCTTGTCAGGCAACTATCTGGTGATGAAATACATGTGTCCCTCTTTGTTATCTTCTTTAGTCACATGGTCATTGCAGACATTAACGATGTATTTTACATGGGTAGCTCATCTTATATACCTCCTACGCACATCAAGGAATGTGACTCTTAGAAATTCCTCTAAGAAAGGTTGCTGGGATTTCTGTCGATAATCATCCAGACCTCCTGAATGTCTACAACAAAGAATGAGAGGAAGGCAGGCACCTGCCCTCAGGTATGGTGGACTCAGGTTCAGACATCTCCAGAGCCTTGTCAAAGCTCTCACAGCCAAGGAGGCAGATCCAGCCTCAGAACACAATTCTCCTGAGTCCTGGGTCTAGTGCCCTTCCTGCACGTGTCATGGCATTGAGCTCTCATTTCATAAAAGTTGCATTTTAGTTGAATCAATAATTAAATTTTCCTAAGCTTTTACATTTAAGAACTAAAAGTTTGCTTGAGTGTATGTCTCGGCTATCTCAGGGATACTTCTATTTTGGATACTCTGCTCATTAACTGCTGATTACTACCAAGGGAGAGCATCACTCCTAATATTTTGAGACACTAACCAACAATCTGATTTCAACTTCACACATTGTCAGCATTCTTAGAATGTTAAATTTACATCCAGTACTCATCTAAATTTCCATGATTTTCTTAGAATCAGTTGGTGTTTAAACCACTTTTTTCAGACAAACTAAAACACGAGAACTCATTTTATTCTTAAAGTTATTTTCTTATGTAAGTTCTGAGAAGCAGTATGTGTTGGTAAATGTCTGCTTTTTAAAATGGATTTAAGATAGCTATATTTAAGAAAGGTGAAGCACAGTCTTATGCACAGGAAGGAATACTTAAAGATTAGCTTTCTTGTTTTGGCCAAGGGGTCTGAGATTCTCACATTTCTTAGCCTTCTAGGAAAAAAATCTAAACGTCTATGTGATATAATTACCTGATATTTTATATCAGTAACTGACACCCCAAGTTAGCTTACAGATTAATCCAGTCAGACTATACAGCTATTTGTGTAACTAGAAACCCTATGGCTGAATCTCTTTAGCTCCTGCTTATCAACAAATACGAGACTCATTGTCTTTCTTGCCAACCTGGACTTGCCTACTCTAATCCTTCTTGTGGATATTACAATAACCACCCCCTCCACCAAGCCCCACGGTGAAACTATCTACAGCTTCTCCTGCCTCCCTCTTGGATCTTCAACCTGATATTGTCTCCTACATCTTTTTTTTTTTTTTAATTTTATTTATTTGACAGACAGAGATCACAAGTAGGCAGAGAGTCAGGCAGAGAGAGAAGAGGAAGCAGGCTCCCTGCTGAGCAGAGAGCCCGATGCGGGGCTCGATCCCAGGACCCTGGGATCATGACCTGAGCCGAAAGCAGAGGCTTTAACCCACTGAGCCACCCAGGCGCCCCTGTCTCCTACATCTTTATTGATGGACCCCACTCTCAGAGGATCAATTCAGACCTTCCTTCCTTCTGCTGTTACCCCCCATCCTTCCTGGTGCTTGTCACTTTCTACCAATGGCCGCCTTCTGGTCTCCTCAGCTCTTTAATAGTGAAATTAAGGAAACCAAAACAAACACTGCTGTGTGTCTTCTCTGCCAAACAAGCCATCTCTTTATTGAGGATGAGCAACATAGGTGGTCCCTAATGGTCCACTCATTGTCGTGTAATGCGGGGGTCTAGTGGATACTTCCAAAGATTGCTATTCTTTGGCATTTTACTATGCATTTCTTCTGTTCACTTGGATTCTGCATTTCACATTATTTTTCCCCAGTTGCGCTGAGTGTGCATTTTCCAAGCTGTATCTCATTTTGTTATTTCCTGCCCATATTTTTAATCTCCTAAAGGTATAATTATAATATTTCTGTCCTTCCAGGTTTTTGAAATCTCCTCTGATTTGGGATCATCTGCCAACTTCATTAACATAAGTTTATTTCTCCTAAAATAAAATGGGATACAGCTTACAAATCCCAATAACATCAAGCTACAAGTGGTAACCTTGCCATTTATGATACATTTTATTTACTGTCTCTCTACTATTTTCCATCTGTGTGGCTCTTCTCCAAGCCAAGCTGGACTTATTTTGTAGTGGAATAGGGTCAAAAAGTACTGTAAGAAAATAAGAAAAAGAAAACCTCCTTCCACTCTATACAAAGGCTGTTTTCATCTCTCAGTTTACCTAGCTAGGGAGCAAGAAGTTAACAGCCATAGGTTTCACTCTTTAAACCTTTCTGTTCCCATCTTAATATAATTTGACTTAGGGAGAAAAGAATTTCTCTTGCAAGTGAATGCACAAAGTCAAGAAGTTCCATTCAGGATAAAAGAGGAGTCAGCAGGGATGCGGTGAGAGCCTCTGATGGGCAAGCAGCAGCTGCTTCCAGTGCGTCCCTAAAGCTAGGGACCCATGGTAGCAAACACCTTAACACTAGGGACCCATGGTAGCAAGCACCGAGGAGGATGGGCACTCCCGAATTCAGGCTCTGGCCAGGAAGGGATCATTCAGACATCTGAGAGAAATCCAGATGATTTCCTTCCCCTCCTTACGTGCATGATGTGCATGACCTCCAGAAGTTCGAGAGAAAAAGGGAGAGTTTTTACTCACCACGTGCCACTCTTTCCCTCCCGTGCTCACCAGGCAGGTAAGACAAGTCTACTTGCCATGATAAGCCCAATTACGAGCTCGCTCATTTACACCAGTTGTAGACTTTGAAAGTTTTGTGTTTTCATGTTTCTTTTTAAAAAGAAAACCAGTATTCACATATCCTGTGCTGAACAGCTGTAACAGATGCAGCCTTATCTTGCCACCTCATTAGGAGAAACAAACAACTATAAATCTTGTATTACATCCAGAAAGTTGTCAGCTTGAAATAAAAGCTGGCAGGGATCCAAGTGCCATGAGCTCCTGATTCCAGTCTTTTTGCCTGTAGTTCTTACATATGTAAATTGAGAAACTGTTAGCAGAAGCAAGCCAGCTAAAAACAGATGTGTTTAGGGTACACAGACACATTCAAGGGCCCCCCCCCCCCAGGCCTGGCCCCCTCTCCACCCTTCACCACAAATCCCTTCTCCTTCCTATTTGTGTCCTCCCCCAACACCCACACCCTCTGCCTCCCACCTTCCTCCCAAAACAACACATTTTTATCATTTACTACTGGCTAAGTTCTCATGCCCAGCCACGGTGGTAGACCTCAGAATGGAAATACAGGATATAGTAAAATTCCACAGCCTTGCAACCTTCCTAAAGATTAAACCATAGCCACTATCGGAAAAAGAGATGGGGAAGGAGGAGGCAGAGACCATCATCTCAGACAAGGCAATAGGGACATCACACCCGTGTTCCAGATTTGGAGCCAGAGCCCCTCTACTTGTGAGAAATCTCTGGGCTATGGGAGTTTAAATCCCAGCCTGCCACTTACTCTGGGCCGGGACGAGGGGGGGTCATCTTGGACACTACTCGGCTTTTCTCATGGCTAAGATGGAAATAATACTTCTGAAATCAGAGGGCTGATCCACAGATTAAATGAGCTAGCACTCCTGATGCTCTTGGCCCAGGGGAGGACACAGCCCTCAGACTTAGCAAGTGGTACCATTATTTAGGGAAAGTGTTGTCTGGTCTCTGCAAATGAACATTATGGTCCCTAGGGGCAGAGTCTGCTGTAGGTTACTTCTAGAAGGGAGGTTCTACCTGCGTACTGGTAGACCAACAGCTAATTCATTCTTCTTGGTCAAACCAGAAAGGTTTCTCTTAACTTGGGATTTTACAAGATGACCAAGAGACCTGGCTCAGGCCCAGGTAGGCATAGTTTTTAAAAATTGCACACGAGCACAAGATGCAAATTTCTGAGTGTGAGTTTTGTCTCAGGCTTAAGTAATCTCCCTTACCTTTACGAGAGTCTGTTTTCCTCATATTTCAATGTGGGGTAAAACCCATGTCCTTAGTTGCTCATACTTCATTCACTCATCAAAGTGCTTCTGCCACTACACCCACCAAAACTTCCTTCCTGCCTGCTGGACACCACGACATCACTGCCCCAGCACTTAGCTTATCTCAGCGGATTTTGACCCACACCTCTAACACTGAAAATCTCTCCCCACTTTGCCTTGATGGGAATCTCATTTTTTGGTTTGTCTTCTTTTACACTTATTGGTCCGCAATCCCCAGGGATCTAGGTCTGGCATATCTACACAGCATACACTCTGATCCACTATGACTGACTACAGTCTCCATGTTGAGAACCATCTAGACCAGGGATCAGAAGACCCATGGGTAAAATCCAGTCCACTGCCCATTCTTGTGACGAAGTCATACTGGAACACAGCCACCCATATGGTCCACGGCTGCTTCTGTGAGACAATCGAACTGAGATGTGGAGAGACCGTGAAGCCTGGGATATTTACAGTCTGACCCTTCACAGCCAGCCCTTAATGTAGGTTGTGTCCCCAGTCACAGCTGTATTTGTGACTCCAGCTCATCCTATAGGCCATGTCTCACAGGCCACTCTCCAAGTGTCTCCAAAGTGACCACTCCACCTATCAGCATCTCACCCCCATGTTGCACTCAGAGCTCATGGAAACAGGACCCACATCTGGAAATGTGGGGTGTACCCCCACAGGGGACTTCTTTAACTACATCCATTTGTGATAGTTAGGCCATCCTTGCTCCTGCTCTCGAAATCCCTAGCCTGGCCCCGAGCCCACTGTTGTCTAGCCATCGCCCAGGCTACCATCTTCTCCTCCTTGGAAGGCTGTAAATGTTTCCTGTTTTCCTTGCTCTCCTCGCTCACCTCCTCTCATTCATCCTCCCCCTTCCATCATTTATCTTCCTAACTTAAAATTTTCCAGCTTTTATTTCTCACTCAGTGTCCTCTAAGACATGGCCCCTAACTCTTCAGGTACTTCTAAACTTGGGTCTCCCGTCACGTCCAACATTCGAGCCAGCCAACCACCAGCAACCTAGGATTTCCAAGAGGGGAGATCTGATACTCACCTTCTAGTCGGGGGATGGAACCACGTAACTCAGTAAATGGAATTCTATTTTAGGTGGTGTGCTAGAACTCAGGTCAACCACCTTTTCTCAAGTCTCCCTTGACCATCAGAAAAAACCAATCACTCGTTCCTTTCTGCCACTGCTGCACCTTGGTCTGGCCTCTGTTAAAAAGCTTATCACAACAGCTCATGATGATTTGTTACTTCTGTCCCTTCAGCTGGGCTATGAACTCCCTAAGGGTAGGAGCTTTAAGTAATCCTGAGGCTCCCATATCTCACTCACTGGTAGTGTGTAGTAGGTGCTCAATAAACATTTGTGAAGACCCCCACATGCTCTGTAAACGGCAAAGTACTACATGAGTACCAGCTGGAAAAGAGACAAACCTATACTCCCTAATGGCTTATGTTCAGTCTACTCACTTTCGATGCTACAGGCACAGACTAGAGATGGGGAAAAGCCCTTGGCTAAGAACTTCATCGAGTCCTCACAGATAGTTTTCCAAGTGTTATTTCAGCAACGGGTCTGGTTCCTAGTCCCAGCTAGACAGAGGCCTTTCCAAGTCATACTAACCAGGAACAGAAATGGGGACCAGGACGGGGAGAAGAGAATTAGGAAGGAAGGTGATGCTTCCTGTTCACAGCAACTCACAACCAATACTGAAGTTTATCCAATCAAACTTCATTTCTGAATGTGCACCACATGTTGGGGGCTCTGTTTGTGGTCTTCATAGCAAGCCTGTCATGGTAAAAGAGGACTAAAAGAAGAAATCTAATGTGAAAAGAAAGTTAGAGGGTAACTTGAGCTTGTTTGTTCATTGGGAAAAGGCAATGTTACAAAAGAGGTAACCAGCTGCTCCCCATCTCCAATGGAGAAAAATCAAAAGGGAAAGGGGTTAAGCTGTGCCATAAGGTACTGAAATTAGGTAGAAGGAATAATTTGCTGACATCAAAGGGTATTAAACACTATTTGTGGTTTACAATTTTACTGTCAGGAGGTCCTTAAACAGAGAGCATCTGGGCAGTGGTAGCTGAAGAAAGGAGATAGAATAGATAAATTCTCAAGCTACTTCTCTGGACCACAACTGATTTTTTTTTTTTAATAGGCCCATGGATAAAATAGATTAAGTGACTCAACACCCACAACTACTGTACAACATACCCTTAGAAAAAAACTACTAAAATCCAGTAAGGGAGAGGGCTGACAAAGTATGAAGAACAGAACAAAAACCTACTGAACTAGCATGAATTAAAAAGTAAAGTTTCCTCATGGAAAGAGTAAACATTTGGAGTCCTCCTGTCCTAGGTTTTCCAGTCTTCACTTGCCATTTATGACCTATTTCACTTTGTGAAAAATGACCTAATTGACTTTGTGAAAAATGCAAGATACACACAGAGTACATCACGAGAAATAAAACACATGCACGCACATATAGGCACATGCAAATAATAAGTGTTACAAGGAAATAACAGTAGTTGTTTGAGAACAGTGACAACATTAGCAACTTGTATTTCTTTTTTTTTTTTTTTCAAATTCAACAATATATATTACTTTTACAAGGGTGGGGAGGAAGAAATTTCTACCCACCCCCCACAAAAATTCATCTTGGTTTTCTGGGTAATATAATCTTTCATGCCATTCTTTATTATGCTATAAACTAACTTCTCTGTTAATCAAAACACCTGCTGTTAGTCCGATTATTTCCTTATTAGGCACTGAAGCCTTCCATGACACACATCTCCCACTGTCCATATTTCATCATAAAGGCATGTATACTAGTTTTCATAGATCCAAACCATTCAATCTTTTCACATGTGGGGAAATTACACCTCTGAGATAGAAGAAAAACCAAGCCAACTACAATAATTCTACATTTGGGATGGGAACAAAGAAGGGTGGAAATTTTGTACTACATTTTCAATAAATTTTCAATAACTTCCAAATGTTTATGCTTTCCTGGTTTCTTCACACCTGTGGGACAAATCAGCATAATACAATAATACAGGGTATATTTTTCCAGCCACAAGTTACTCCTTTTACTGGAATAAATTATGTATTTTTTCACAATTTTTATCCCTTTGAGGCCTGACTGATTGATTCATAAAACACAATATCCATTCTGTTATCACTTAGTTTGTTAGACCAACTCAGCTCATAGACACACTGGAATCCATTGAAAGGACACAATGAAAAATAAAACATTTCAAGTAAAATATAGTCCCATAGAAAATAAAATAACACTTTTTTAAATGATTCATTTACATCAGTCAATATTCTTGGCCATGAACGACATATTAAAAAACAAATTCAGGAGACATTTCATTTATTTATCTTAGGTATTAAAATTTAAAACAAATCTAGACTTTTGAAACAACAACAAACAATACCTTGGCGCTCATGTAGACTATTCCTCTGATCCTAAAAACAGGAAATGGGGGCCTGAAGTGTGAACAGTTTGTTCAGCGTACTGTGGGTGGCTAATGACGGAATAACTGTGTGGCCACCACCACAACTTCTGAGTTGCTTTCTGAGATGCTTTCCCATCATGCAATGCTGCTTACTGCCACCATGACATTGGAAGGAACGGCCAGCAAAGGACCATCAGTACTTCCACTTCCAAACACTATTTTGGGGTGCGGGGGGCGGAGGGAGTTGCTTCTTTCCTCTAATCCCAATGATTGGGAGTAGGGGTTTCTTTCCTCTTGGAAAAGCTAAGCTCTTTGGGCTCGGAAGAGAAAAACTTGGTTTTATCCCGACATGAGGGAGATAGAGCAGGATGGCTGAGCTACATGAGCAGAGAGGGAAGGGAAGGAAGCTGGGAGGAGAAAAGCCAGGAGTCCAGAGAAGCAGAACACAGTGCTGGGGATCTCTCAAGGACAGCAGAGCTGGGAGGATATGCTGCCCACCTATGAAGAAAGTCTAGTTTCCAGTTTTATGTTGTCACCCACAAATCAATCACTTTTATTTTCAGAGCCTAAGATTTTCACAGCCATTTTAACTGAAAACAAGTTTCAGATATAGATACTCAGAGTTCTGTGGTATACTCTTGAGGAGAAAGGACGAGTTGGTTGCTGTACATGTAACAATGTGTTTTCACAGTTGTCAGTGACACCTTTGTATGAGTCACCCAATTAGCCCCATTTCTTGTGTGTATGTGAGTCGTGTGTGAGATTCTGCCACACGTCCCTCCATTTTTTATGCTACTTTTTGTGAATTTGGTTACCCCCACAGGGATATTCCATTAACTATCCAGGTGATGCTATAAATATTTTATATTGGCTCTTGAGGACTTAGTACCTTTACCCAGGGAAATGAAAATACAAAACTGGACAGGGGTCCCTCCAAATAAAAAGTGCTCCATAGCCAGAAATGTCTTGGAAGAAGATATGGAAAACCATAGGCACAAGAATCCAACTGGACAATATTTTAACTGTTATGACTTTAACCAATTAAACAATAAAAATCCAAGAACTCCTCAAATCTCACCTTACATAGTAAGCTTTTCCCAGATCGGGAAATTGAGCATGTAGTCGACAGTTGGCCTTCTTTACAGCATTCGCGTTAGGTCTATTAAGCCTGAAAAACTGCAAAGTAAGAACATAGAACCAAGTAAAAGAGCTCAGCCCTTAAAGAGAAATAAGCACTGGGTACCACTTGCGAGTCTGCGAGGTAGCGAGGTAGCATACCAACAGAGGCTATAAATTCTGAGAAGGGCAGAAGCTACTACATGAGCCCACTTTCACAGGTTTATTACATTTTAAACAGCAGCAGTAAGAGCAGAGAAGAGCAGTATAATAGCAGGTAATCCTGACACACAGCTGACACTTGCGAACTACTATTCCCTTTTGTTCTTCAAAACTACCAGCAATCTGATGGAGTTGAAGTCAAATCTGCCTTAATCTTGATTTTTGCTTTCTAATAAATTAAGTTAGATGTGGGCAGACAAAAACAATGAAGTGCCTATATACTGCATTCCCTTTTGACACTACGTCCACAAGCATTTTAGACTCAGGGAAAAAAAGTCACCAAATTTAACATTTTCCTTCCCATTGCCATTATTAGCATCTTGAACAATTTTCCCTTCCTCGTAATTTATGAAGTGCCAAGAAGGATGAGTACTGTCTCTTGTAGATCTTTTATCACCAATTCAAACGTTTTCAGTTTAACAAAGTCCTCAAAAAGCAAAGGGGAAGAAACACATCAGACAAAACAAGCCAAACAAGTGTAGGACAGGACCAATTTCATCCAAGCCTTGCTAGGGCGATAACAATAATAACAGTAATAATAATGTCAAACCAAGAAAAAGATCCAGGTGTCACAACAGACTCCAAGTAATGATACAATAAATTGGACTCAGACCTGAATTCTGATCCTAAACTGTCTACGTGTAAAAAAGCAAAGTACTTACTCCAGCTCTGTGGGAATATCAAGGCCTGGCCTGGGATTGCTAATTAGGGTCAAAGGAGAACACATGAAAGCCACCTCCACAGTGCCTGGTCTGGCCGCGCTGTGGGCATCTCACCCCTTCCCTTCCCAGTTCTCTGTAGGACAGAGGAACCAAGAGGCAAGAGGAGAGTGAGAGAACAGAACAGAAATCAAAGCAGTCTCCTCGATCCTGCCTTACAAGGTAATAAGTGAATATGCTTATTGTCTTAACACAGAAAGAGGAAATGAGGAAGAGCATGGGGGAACCAACAGAAGCAATTCAAGGGCGCTATCCTGTAAGGGTAACTCAAAGCAACTGAAATCTTGTGTAAGGTCAGCGTGGAGGGTATAGGAATGCACCAGGAAGAGCCCACATGGGACAGGGCCCGAAATGAAGTGACATTTTGCATCCAGAAAGAGAGTTTTTCTGGGGGTAGTACTAACAGCAGTCCCCTCCCTGGGAGAATGCCGTCACAACTAACTGAACAAGTTTCAGGCACAGGCTTCCACGCCCGCATGCATGTGCTAATTTCAAACTTTGCCAACAGTCACTGAAGGGAATGCCATGGGGGTGCCTACTTGAAAGCCCACAGGTGTGCAGACAGCACAAGTCAGAAGACAGGACAGGGTGGCTCTGTTCACATGGAGCCGTAGGACCCAGGACACAGCAGGCCCCTTCTCAGACGCTCAGAGGCTGCAACCACGCGGTTTTCAGACAATCTTCTCAATTGTCTGCTAGCAATACTGTGATGCAATCCTGACCTCGTAAATATCCACTCTCCCCCTTAGGCACATTTTCTCTGTCCATCTTGTGAATCAAAGAAATATCCTAAGTTATCCTGGAAAGTAATATGGATGCAAGGCCCAGAAATAGCAGGCAAAGCATTAATGTTCCCTTTACTTCTGTTCTTACACAGGTAGTGTTATTAGCCAAGTACTGCACTAAGCACCTGATATTTGCACGGATATGTCCATGAGGTAGATGTCTCCACTTCATACAGGAGAAAATGCATGATTCTAGCCAACTCCTTGATGAAGGCCCACAGTGGATAAGCATTAATGTTCCCTTTACTTCTGTTCTTACACAGGTAGTGTTATTAGCCAAGTACTGCACTAAGCACCTGATATTTGCATGGATATGTCCATGAGGTAGATGTCCCCACTTCATACAGGAGAAAATGCATGATTCTAGCCAACTCCTTGATGAAGGCCCACAGTGGATAAGTGGTAGAGGCCAGATTCAAAGCCAGGAGCATTTCACTTCAAAATCTCCTTCCTTTCCTCACTACAGTTTCAAAGCAGGGTCACACCAGGAATTTAGAAATTGTGAAATTCTAAATAAGAAATTATTGTAATTAGTTTATTAGTAAATAGTTTAAATTAATAAATAAGAAATAGTAGTCCAAGTTCTGACACTTTATACAGACAATAAAAACAGGTTTTGGTTTTAACTAAGTCTGGCATGTGGTTCCAAGACAGCTGAGCTGTGTATGAGCTAAGAGCAGGAAAGAGCCTTGTGGATGACAGAGCCCTCATCACACCCTGGGGACAGAACTGCGAGGCACGGAAAGACACGCTTGGTGAACTGGCCATGTACTACGGGTGGGCCTCAACGCTGGGACCAGAGCACAGAGGCCTCAACTCCAGATTCAGGGTCTGGCCAATTTAAGATTTCCGTCTGGGGCAGTTTCCCATACACAGACTTTGCAGAGTTAATGTTCTATCCATAACTGGGGCAAATCGGTAGGAAATTACAAAGGGGAGCATATTCCCAGTGCTTTGTCATACTTGAGGAAATGAAAGGATTTAAGCATATCTGGCTTGAATAAATATTTTCTCTATAAAACTTAATCTACAATTACATTTAATGTGAAATATTATATAGAAAAACATCCCACATGTTTTTGTTGCTGGAGGACACTTTAGAGTTTGTGTTTTATTAGTGGTCCCCTGTGTGAGTCTGAAAAATTCCCTCTGGGGTAGTTTATTCCAGATAATGGCTGCCTTTAGCCATGAGCATTTCCCATCAGCCAGGACGCAGGTTCTCATGTCGTCCAAGGCCTGTGCTATTTGCTTTTCGGTGTTGCAAATGCAGCTCTTGCACGTGGTGGATGCTTTGGTTTTGACAAGAAAGAATACAAATAATGACAATGACAATATCCCTTCCTTGGTTGTCCACAGTCCTGTGTAGTGACTAATGGACTGAAGTTCGTCATATAAGGGTTAAGCTTGAATATTTTCCAAGGTTACAGTCTATCTTAAAAATTCGGGTGATCTTTACACTGTCTATCACACCACAGAGTTAGGCTAATTTAGGCATAAATGCTTTTCTCTGAGATCTAAGGGGAAAAAGTGTCCCAGATTTCATGGCTTTGCTGACCCTGGCTCTGCACACATGTATGCCCACCCTGGGCCACAGTTGGGGGATGATGGACATGACCTGTTAAAGATAGCAGATTTCTGCACTGCCAATCAACACAGAGAGAAAGAAAATCAAGATACACACATGAAGCCATGCCACCCCTGCCCTCTTCCTCATGGCCATTCTCCATGGCTTTTCCCTGGACAGCCTCCCAGCAGTCCTGCCTGGTAGCCGGGATTGCCTCCAGGCCCCTGGAGCTCTCACTTTCCCATGAAAAGGACCCCTTGCAAGTGATCAGTTGCTCCGTGCTCTCAAGCTGAAGGGCGGCCTCCTAAATACGTCCACATCCGAACCCTCAGAACCTGTAAATGTTACCTTCACCAGCAAAAAGGAATTCTGTGCATATAGCTAAGGACCTTGAGATGGAGAGATTTTCTGGGGTGGCTTGAAACGTCATCACAAATGTCCGTAGAGGGCGATTTTACTTCAGAAGAGGAGGAGGCGATGTGATAACAGAAGCAGAGGGTCAAGTGATATATTGTGAAGGTGGAAGGAGGGGCCACAAGTCAAGGAAGCTATTATTTAGGGAAATCCTTTAGAATTCAGCATCTACAGGAACCTGCAAAAGGCAAGAAAACGGATTCTCCCCCTGGAGCCTGGGACTATAAAAGAACAGATTTGTGTTGTCAGCTACTCAGTTTGTGGCAGTTGGCAATGGCGACCCCCACCTCCCAGGCATCACCCCGCCTGTCCTCCAGCCCCCTAGCCCCACCACGTGTCATACACCAAGTTACAGAGACACCATCTGCTGCTCTCGTCTACCTTCTCAAGCACCACAGTACTTCTGCTCATGTATACAAAACACAATAGCCTATTTCACATAAATCAGAAAATTGAAGGATTTCTTTAACTAATAAACACCACTGATGACATAGAGATAAATAAGTCTACAATATTTTACCTCAGCTTTCTAGTAAGTGTATTTCTATCTATACCCCAAGGGTAAACATATGTTCAGCAATAGCATTTGCTTGTCAAGTTATTCTTCCTGAGTTTCAGTTTTCTTACTAGAAAATTGGTGTTGCCATGTGAATGAAATAAACACCACATATAAAACTCCTAGTATAATTCCTGGTACACAGTAAGTGCCCGGTATGTGCACAGCAAGTGACATTTTGCCATGAGGTCCTCAGGCTGATCTTCTGTGCTCTTTATGGAGATAGGACTTAAGTCAGAAAGCAAATCAATATGATTTCTTTCCAGTTTTACCGCATGCGGACTCAAGCTCTTTTCCCCCTTGGGCTAGTTACTTCTTTGAGCCATGAGAAACAAGCCATTTACAATGTAGGAACTCAAACAGGAATAAGGACCTGTGGGTATTGTGAACATCAGGAGCAAAACCAGGAAAGAGTAAATGATAGTGAGAGGAAGATAAGTGAGGCTGGGAGCACTGTCCAGAAGTTAACTGAGCAGAAGCACAACGTGCCAGTAATAAACTCAGAAAAGCATTCAGCGAGGCAAGACCAAAGTATCCAGAGCCAGGGTCGGCTAAAGCCCCAGGCCATCTGACAGTTCTGGTTAAGTAGGAGGTCACCAGACTGCTCGACCCACATCTGTGTGGGGTTCACGCCCAGGAGCCTGGCTGCCTCAGTCAGACCCTTGTGGTCTACACACAGTACAAAGTGACAGGAGGTGTGGAGAAGATCTGGCTCACTCTTTCCTGCCTCCACCCTCACACCCCTGTGAGAGAAAGTTCGAGCTGGTGGCCTTGCCGCTGGTCTTTGGTCCATCAGGTCTGGGAGTGCTCACCTCAAGTGTTTGCGTCAGCACAGATTGAACGTTGGGCCTGAAAGGGAATGGAGACCCCACCCTGGTCAATTGTCACTGCTTCTAACCCTGGTCTACAAGATTGGCTTGTAGCTCCTCGCTCAGAGTTTGCCACAAACGTTGGGGTCCATCCCCTCTGGCAAGGGCAGAGCCTTCCAGAATGATCTACCAAACATGTCCATGGAGGACAGGAAGTAGAGCACAACATAGTTAAGAAAAATCGTAGGAAAGGTTTTTAGTGCTAGGCTAGTTTTGTTCCCGTGTTTTCTCCTATTGAAGGAGGAGGAATGTTTCGCCAGGTGAGCAATGACCCTCAAAGAAGTGACATAACAAGAGAAGCCAGCACATTTCATGGTTTCTAGTTGGAACTGGTATGCACACTGCCCAGCCTGACAGATGGTAGACTGGGGGTGGGGGGTAAGAGAAATGCCTATATCGGGTGACATTTAATCTCCAGGTGCTAGCACAAAGGCTTCTGGGTAATTAGTACTTCAATCACTTGTTCATTCTGAGAACACCTATTTATTTAAGGAACCTAGAAACCAGGACAGTTAATAGGTTCCTGGGCTTGGTATAGGATGAAATTCATCTAAACTTGACATCGACTGTCCTTTTGTTGGTTACCTGACCGTCCAGACCCTTTGTGCACCCACCCTCTAGCCATCTTCATTCTAGGATACCAAAGGGCACAGGTCTGGTTTTCTTCCTTTTGTCCATTCTTAACATAAGATATTCCTACAAAAGGAAGATCAATAAGAGTCATTTGTTTCTCTTCCCTACTCCCAGGAAATGACTTGTGGACAAGGCAGCAGTCTGCATCTGCTGTGGGACCGGAAGAGACCAATGTGAATTTTTTAAATGGAGAAATGACAGCAGATGAGATCCCCATGTATTTCTGAAAGTGGTCAGCACATAACATGCACTCAGCTCATAAGGCCCTTACAACTTACAAACAAGATAAAGCTGACACATTTATTTTTGTAACTTACATTGCTCCAGGCTCTACCTCTTTGCCCATCAGACCCTCACTCACAATTCAACAGCAGGAAAGGGGAGTGCTGCCCAAAGTGCTCTGTTCAGCCGCTCTTCACCTTTTTGTTCTCTTTCTGACTGACCACATTTACCCTCATGTTTCTTTAGCAATAGTTGTAAATCTATCCCCAGGCTAGATCTTTCTCTCAAATACAGTTTGATTCCCAATTACCCTCTGGAAATGCCCAAACACTGTCCCATAGTTCTCTCAAATGCAGCATGACTATATTATTTTTCTACTGCTATACAACAAATCCTTAAAACTTAGCTGCTTCCAAGAGAACCCATTTAGTAGTTCACAGCTGTGTAGGTCAGAAATCCAGGTCCAGCACAATGGGAGTCTCTGTGCAGGGTCTCCTATGGCTAAAATCAAGGATCAGCCAGGCTGGGTTCTCCTCTGGAGCTCAGGATCTCCTTCTAAGTTCATGTGTCTGTGGCAAACTCAGTTCTTGCAGTTGTGGGAATGGGGTCTGCATGTGGGGCCACTCCCTGCTCCTGGAGGTTACCCACATTCCTTGCTAAGTGGTTGCCCTCTAACTACAAGCAACTGCCCATCAGATTCTAATCAGATTTTAAATTTCTCTGCACCATCTCTGACCTTTAGAACTAGATTTTAAAAATGTTCACATGATAGGTCAGGCCTACATGATAGGTTAAAGCATAACCTAATCATGGAGGAAAAAAACCCATCATATTCCCAGTCTTGGGAATTATGCAGGGGATGTCCACCAGAGGGTAGAGAATCCTGGGGCCATCTTGGAATGCTGCCTAGTACAATGGCCACATGCAAACTCATTTCTCTCATTATTCATGAACCCCAAACAACAATCACTATAGCCTCTGTAGAAATGGGATAAAATTCTCCAGCTATACAGACCCTTCAACTGGAGTTAGAAAACAAAAAACTAACAAAATTCAGCTAGATGACGTTTAAAAAGAATACAGAAAAACCGAAAGTAAAAAGAAAAAAAGATGTGTTAGACCGATGCTAACTAAAAGAAACTCATCATAGTCAAATTAATTCAGATATGAGACTGAGGCAAAAAAGCATGACTAACAATAAAGTCCTCTCATTAGGAAGTAAGAAAATATAAAATTGAAACAAGGAGATAAGCCATTTCACACTTGCAAGGTTGGTAAGATTAAAGTACCTTAAAAATACAGGTCTTGGCCAAGATATAGATCAGGGAAAACTTTAATAAACCGCTGGCAGTTCACTTAAGAATATAATTTTGCATTATTTAGTGAAGTTGAAAATGCACATTTCCCAGTACCAAGCAATTCTACTCCCAAGTATTGCACATGTGCACAAGGAGACATTTACTATTTTCTCAGTCACATTGTATGTAGTTGTAAAAATCTGGCAACAAGCCAAATGCCTATTGACAGGAGAATAATAAGTTGTGGTAATATTCATACAATGGAACTTCATGCAGCAGTGAGAATGAACACACTAAGGCTACACAAATTAACATGGATTAAATTTAAACAGCCTTGAACAAACTAAATGATACTTCAGTGCAATTCATTACCTCTATATTCAAATACATGTATAGGAAAATAATATGAATCCCAGATGGGTAGAAACTACGAAAGAAAGCAAGTGAATGACCAAACAAAACTGATGAGAGTAGTCACTTCTGTGGGCTAAAAGGGGTGATGTGATCCTAGGTAGAAAGGAGACATCAACAGCACTGGTAAGGCCCGGTTCCTTAACCAGGGAGTGAAACATTAGCATTTATTGTCACTGTTATATGTGATATGCATTTTTGGTATGCACAGACAAAAGCCCAAATAGTTAACCAATGCCAAGCAATAAATTAGTGCCAAGTGTGTGTTGGTAGTAATAAATGCTGAAGGGACCTGGAAGAAATCCATTCCATCTGGCAGAGGCAGAGAGGGTCTCGTGGAAGACAAGAATTGCAGGAACAAAGGTTCAGAAGTATGAACATGCTTAGCGCAGGAAGGTTATAATAAATACGCCAGCCTCATTAGTTAGACATCTCCGCTCTGCCTAAAAGAAGTTAGGCATCTCCGCTCTGCCTAAAAGGAGTGCAAGGCTGAGGTCAACAACAGTGCGTCTGCAGCCCCAGAGAAACGCAGACAGCACCCCGGTCCTAAAAGCTCTTAGGACCAAACAGTACTTCAGTAAGGCTCTGGGCAGGCAAACTGGATGGAGTGCTGGGAAGCAAAAGGGACTCCCATGACCACCGAGGAGGAAGAGGTAGGCGTGGAGGAGGGGATGGGAGCACTGCCGGGGGGTTCAAAGCCCATGGCTCCCCTAGGGTGGCACCGCTCACACCCACTGGGCTGGCAGCGGAGACCAAGCAGAACTGTTGCACACTGCTGCCAGGGGTGTCAAATGGTGTGGCCACCATGCAAAGCATTCTGACAGGGGATTGAAGAGGTTAGCACACAGGGACTCCACAGTCCAATCCTAGAGCAGAGGTGCCACAACAGATATCCACATAAGAGCTTGTACCTGGATGTTTAGAGCGGCATTATTCACTGTAGCAAAAAATGGGAACAGTGTTTGTGCTCTGACACAGATAAGCCTTGAAAGCATTCTAGTCACGAAGCTAGTCACAAAAGACCTCGTGTTGTACGATTTCATCTACATGAAATGTCTCGACTACAAAAATCTGGTGGGACAGAGAGTAGACTAGTGGCTGCTTAGGCTGGGGGCTGGGTTTTCGAGTACACAGGATTTCTTTTTGAGGGTTTGCAAATGTTTGCAAATTGGCTGTGATGATAGGCATACGTATCTGTGTATAGACCCACTGAACGGTGCACCTAAAAGGCTGAATTGTTCGGTACAGAAGTCAGGCTGGGCTTCTGCTCCCGGCTCCAGGACCAGGGCCAGCCCTGCGACCCCACAGGATTAAGATGAGGATTTAGTAAGACAAGCTATGTACACTTCTGAGGGGGGCCGTGGCACAGTTTGTTTAAGTCCGAATGAATAGATAAGAAAGGTTAGATTTAAAAGGAAAAAGTCAACAAGAATCAAGAACTGCTATTGGGGAATTATTAAGAGGGATAAGAAGAAGGACAAACATGAAACACTGAGGACTCACATGGGGGGATGAGGAAAATGGACTGTCATGGGCAACATCTTAAAATTACAACAGCTAAAATCAGCGAGGTGGTAGATGTTCCTGGAATGCTTTCCTGGGAGTTCTTTATCTGTCCGTCTTTCTAACCAACCAGGTTTTTTTTCCAACTGAAGAGGGATTGTCCACCTCGCCCTGGGAGCTGCTTGGCCAGTTCCTCTCACTGCGTGGCCACATAGACCCAGGCAGGATGCCACCCCTAGAAAAGCCCACTCCCCTGGTTTGAGAAAATCAATCATGCCAAGAAAACCCAGTGAATCTGATTTTCCTTCTCCTGGATGAATGGACTAATTAAAATGTTTGTGACAACCTCTGAAGGAGAACGAGTGGCTGCCCAACCACCAAAGGGGTGTGAACTTGAGGAGCTGCTTCCTTTTGGAAGAAATGAAATAGGAAGACATTCAAAAGCAAAGCCTAGAGCCAAATCATTTTCTGGCACCGAACTGGATTCATGAAATCTAAGTGCCTAGCTGACAAAGTCCAGGCTGAAAAGCATTCAGAGAAACTGACCTCTGAGCTTTACACACAAGTTCAAATTCAAAAAGGCAGAACAAGGCGAAGTCTTCTGAAACCTGCAATACATGGAAATGTCACCGGGTATTCATGTGCAGGTACATATGTTTTACAAGCATGATGGCCTATTCCCTTGGAATCCTGCTGCCATTCTGCACCAACTTTGTCCATCTGTTCATTCATTCATTCATTCATCCATCCGTCCATCCATTCGCTCCGTGAGTTCTAACCAATGCCAAAAGGGAGTTACAATAAAACAAACAATCCCAAATTTCATTTGTCACTAGATAAAATGGTACATATTTGTAAGCCTTTACTTCTAAACACCTTTCAAAAACTCAATTTTAACCTATTTGCAGGCGTTTTAATCTTTCAGTGTTATCATTGGCTTTAAAAAACAAAACCAAACCCGGTTTTCTTTTTCTGATACATATTCTGTCACAGGAAGCTGAGCCTATATATTGGTGTTCTTGGCAGATGTTTACTAGATGGTTGCTGGACCTTTAATAGTATCTCTCTCTCTCTCTCTCTCTCTCTCTTTTCGCACATATTGATTTTTGTAGCTCATTGGGCAAAGAAAAATCCATATTCCTCCAGACATAACAGATTGGCATAAGAATAACAACAGAAAAGCTCTCAATTTTTTATACCAGCTGGCACCCATTACCACAAAAGTGAAAAACAGGTAAGAACAACAAGATTCAGAATAATAGGTCAATAAAAAGGAAACAGAAGTTTAAAAAAATTGGAAATGAAAAACTCTTATTTATATGTTGAGTCATTTACAAAATTCTGACCCTAGTTTCAGAGATATTAAAATGTTTCTTTTTTCTTTTTTTTTTTTAAAGATTTTATTTATCAGATAGAGATCACAAGTAGGCAGAGAGGCAGGAAGAGAGAGAGAGAGGAAGGGAAGCAGGCTCCCTGCTGAGCAGAGAGCCCAATGCAGGGCTCGATCCCAGGACCCTGAGATCATGACCTGAGCCAAAGGCAGAGGCTTTAACCCACTGAGCCACCCAGGCGCCCCTTAAAATGTTTCTTAATACATTTTGTAATTTGAGACTTGCTCCAACTCAAGCAATTACACACGTCAATTTTAAAATAGTTGTTGTCTTTCATTATTATAACAAAAGAGTGATCTCGATCCAACTTTCCTAATATCATTATCTTGATCTAAAAAATAGCACACCACCACACAAATTAAAATCCAGTGACCCAACCAGTTCCAACATCAAGGGAGTAAAGTGCCGGGATACATGTGACAGAATTTGAGAATAGGCAGCACACACCATGCCCCAGAGTCCTCCTGTCATCTATCTTAGCCAGGCATTACTGACAATACTATCTCCTTTTTCTCATTACCCTAGAGTTTAAAGCACTGTAATAAAAAAATATACACCATGGAGTAAGAGAAAGGAATTAAAATGCCAAAGATAAGCAAGGTTAAGATCAGTTCTTAAATTCAAATTGTGTGCATCAGGCACTCACCACAGCATAAGGACTGGATGCAGCACATGCTACAAAAGTAGGATCAATTTTACAAAGAGTAGTGTTCAGATTAGGGTTTCTCTCTCAAAGAGGAAGCATATCCCCCACAAGGTAGTCATTCATTTATAGAGTCAGATTATGGGAAATTTAAGTTCTTTGATCAGTTTTCCTTTGGAATTTTCGTTGTTAAATATTTAATTAGGACTATTACATATTTTTTCATTCACTCTTCAGATACTTTTTGAAAAGAGCTCAACTAGAACAGTAGTAACAGTCCTCTCCATTTACATCTAGACCTTCCTCAGATCTGTTTGTTTCTCTCCACCTCCTTAATCCAAACTACCTTGATCTAATATAGATGAATGAATGAAAAAGTGGTCATTCTTTCAGACTGTCAGTCTGGCAGTGCTGCCAGCAATTGGATACACACATTAAGTAAAACTCAGAAGGGGAAGTAGCATGCAGGCCTCCATGACACTAAAGACTCTTTCTTTCCATAGGAGACTATTCATCCAACTCCATTCTACCCGACTTGTGTGACTTGGCATGTTCAACCCAAGTGTGGAGACAATCTGAAACTAAAGGGAAAAAAAAAAAAAAACCAAACAAGAAATTCACATTTTATGAATTCGATAGCTACATAATTTATGTGTATAACAACACTATTTCTTCTTTCACAATTTATCATCATCTCATTTGCTTTAGTCTTTTTCCCTATTAGATTTGCGTCCTTGTCCTCAGTTCCAGCACGATGCTAGGCTACATCCAATCATACTGTTTATCACCACAGTCCCAGTGCCTAGAAAGAATACCTAACATAGGATAGAAGTTAAACAAGTATTTGTCAGTTGATCTCCCTTCCTCTACTGTTACCCCTCCTTGAAACTGCACTGCCGCCATTTTGAGTACACTTCTAAAAGTAGAAATCTGGCTCAGACCAGGGAACAGTCTGTAGAACATGTGGTGCTGGCACAACTGGATAACCACATGCGAAAGGAAGAAACTGGACCTTATATAAAAATTAACTCAAATGGACCAAAGACTTTAATGTAACAGCTAAACTGCAACTCTTATTAGACAACAAAGCTGTAAATATTCATGACCTTGGATCTAGCCATACCTTCTCAGACATGACCAAAAGCATACATGACAAAAAATAAAGCTGAAAAATTGGGTTTCATCAAATTTATAAACATTTATGCTGCAAACAACGTCACCAAGAAAGTGAAAAGACAACCCACAGAGTGGTAAAAAAAATATTTCCAAATCCTATATCTCATAAGATACTTGTATCCAGACTATATAAAGAACACCATATATATATATATATATATATATATATATATATATATATATATATGAAGACAACCCAATTTAAAAGTGGGCAAAGGATTGAAATAGATATTTCTCAAGGAAGACATACAAATGGCCAGTAAACACATGAAAAGATGTTCAACATCACTAATCATCACAGAAATGCAAAGCAAAACTACAGTAAGATACCACCTCACACCTACTAGGATGGCTGTGATTAAAAAAAAAAAAAAAAAAAACTTGATAAGTTTTGGCAAGCACATGGTAAAGTTAAAGCCTCATACATTGCTGGTGGGAATATAAAATGATATAGTCACCTGAGAAAACAATCTGGAAGTTCCTTTACTTTTAGAAAACAGATTTACCATATGACCTAGCAATTCCACTCATAGGTATATACTCAAGACAACTGGAAACATACATTCGTACAAAAACCTGTAGATCAATGTCCACAGAAGCATATTCATAACAGTTAAAAAGTGTAAATAACCCAAATGTCCACCAACTAATGAATGGATAAACAACATGTGATATATCCATCTTAAGAAGTAAAATGCCATAGGGGCGCCTGGGTGGCTCAGTGGGTTAAAGCTTCTGCCTTCGGCTCAGGTCATGATCTCAGGGTCCTGGGATCGAGCCCCGCATCAGGCTCTCTGCTCAGCGGAGAGCCTGCTTCCTCCTCTCTCTCTCTGCCTCTCTGCCTACTTGTGATCTCTGTCTGTCAAATAAATAAAGAAAATCTTTAAAAAAAAAAAAAAGAAGTAAAATGCCATAGCATGGACGACCCTTGAAAACATTATACTTAGTGACAGAAGCCAGTCACAAAAGACCACATATTATATAATTTCATTTATACAGAATGTCCAGAATAGGCAAATACATAGAGATGGAAAGTAGACTAGCAGTGGCCCAAGGCTAAGGGTAGAGGGGAATTGAGAGTGATTAACAGGAGATGAAAGTTTGGGGAGTGACGAAAATGTCTTAAAATGGATTCTGGTGACAGCTGCACAATTCTGAATATTCCAAAAAGGATTAAATTGTACATTTCAAATGTGTGAATTGTACCAAGTGTGAATTATATATAAGTAAAGTGGTTATTAAAAAGTACCTATCAGAGCACCTGGGTGGGTCAGTTAGTTAAGCATCTAACTACTGATTTTGGCTCAGGTCAGGATCTCAGGACGGTGAGCTTGAGCCCCACATCAGGCTCAGTGCTGGGTATGGAGCCTGCTTAAGATTCTCTCTTTGGCTCTTCCTCCACCCCTTCCCCACTCCTTCTCTACAAAACAAAACAAAACCAAAACCAAACCAAAACAAAACAACAACAACAAAAACCCCATATCTGACCATTCCTTAGTTAAAAGTCTTCCAAGTTTGCACACTGTACTAAAAATCAAGTACAAATCTCAACATGATTGACAGATATGTGTGACTGTGCCCCAATTTGCTTCTCCAGCCTCATCTTGCCTCACTCTCCTCAACACAGTACAGGCACCAATAAACTTTAGCCTAATGAACTGATTTGATGGTAGCATTCAGTGCTACCAGCTCTCAATGAAGCCAACTTCGCCTTAAGAAGGGACATGAACATGAGGAAGATAAAAATAAAGTATATAATTTTCAAAGAAGTATTTATTTACATGTCCAGTCAATGCTTTTTTTTTTCTTTCTAGTCCCCCAGGGGAGATCCTATGAACATGCTGAACTCAGAACTACATGTTAATTCAGGTAAAAAGGCTCTTTGTTTTCTCCAAGAGCTTTTGTCTTTTATATTCTCTTATGTTGACGTCTATTTTCTACACACAAATAGGCAGGCCAGCTATGCAGATGCCCCTGAATTGGAAAACTAATGGAAGGAGAAAAGAGTAGACTATGATACTGTAAATATTTTCTTTTCATTGTTACATCATCAGTGTTCCCTGTGTACCTTCAGCAATTATCAGGAGAAGGCAGTCAGCTGCCTCCCAGAAAATAAAGGTTTAGGGAAGGTATCACATTGTTCATTCATTCACAAATATTTATTGAGCACTGACTATGCACTGGGCATCGTTTTAGGTACTGTGGATGAAGCGGGGGGCAAAGACAAAAAAATCCCCCACTTTAATGGAACTTACATTCTGTTGAGTAGAGAGATTATCAATAATTAAAAGTATAGTAAGTCAGGTAGTGATAAATGCTATCTAGCAAAATAAAGCTAAGGAAAGAGGAAAGGGCACTACGTTAGCCGGTGTTCAAGGACACCCTCACGAAAAGCTAGTATTTGGGTGGACACCTGAGTCAAGGAGTGTGTTTGCCATGTGGCCTCTTGGGTGAGGGCTTTACAAGCAAAAGGAACAGATCCTGTAATGGTCCCGAGCCAGTGGACTCCTCAGAGTGCAGAGGGAAGAGAAAGGAGTCCAGTGTGGCTGGAAAGCAAGGGGGAAGTATCCCATCGAGGCCTTTTATTCTCAGAGAGATGAGAAGCCTCTGGAAGGTTTTCGTTTTTATTTTAGCAGGAGCATGTGGCTTTTCTTTTCACCAAACTTTGGGCCAATCAAAGCTGATCATTAAGGGTAGCCACAGAAACTACAATGGCCCACAGCGTTAGAGAAGCTGGTGTATTTAAGAATTCAATCTACCTAAGATCTAAAGCTTCTATATACTGAAATACAAGAGTTGAAGTAATAAATTCAGAATTGTACAATCCGCATAGTTTTTACTGCCCAGCCCTTCCTCCTCCAGACTGTGAGTGCTGCGGAGATGGGGGTTATGCTGCTCTCGTCCCCCACGGTATAATTATATCCCCAGGACAAATCAGGACTCAACGGAAGTATCTGACAGGAAACATTTTTGTAACACATACTTTTAATTCATTCAGCATATATGCAGATTTCATTTTGATTTTCATTTCAAGAAGCGCGACATGACCTACATTTGAAATAATCCTTGGGAGACTTTGCAGTTTGCTGGAATAGCAGCAGAGAAAATACCAAGGTCTAACAGGAAAATTTACAAATCACTAACAGCTACTAGGTTCAGGTTGGGCTTTTCTAGAATTGTGACTGAGACTCTCTGTTCAGGGCAATGAGCACCTTTAATTTTTTCCCACAGAATATCTACATGAAAGCTGCAGCACTCACAGTTAAAACTGGTTGACTTCAGGATTTTCAGAAGTGGGTTAATATGAATGTGTTCTAAATCACTCTCCTTTCATACATAAAGACACGCTTAAACGGCACAATGCATGAAAACTGGTAAACATTTCTAAGCCAATAGAACTTGCCTCTTCATCCTATCTGAAGCAAAAGACTTAGTGAGAATGATGAAATTTGTTACACGTAACTGTAAAAACGCCTTTCATGCTGAAAAAAGAAGCAATGTCTGCTTTTTAAAACTTACATCGAAACTGAAATATGGAATGAGCAAAGCTGGGAACTTACTGAAAGAGAAACAGACATAATTTTGGGAAAATAGGGAATTCTGTACAATGGTCACCATCTATATTTTTAGGGATTAGGTTGCTGCACTTACCTTAAAACAAACTCAATCAGGCTAATCCTAGGATATTTTAAGGGAAGATTGGTGCAGTAAACTAAATACAACATGACATTTTTAGCTCCACGAAGATATTCCTTACTTTTGTTTTTACCATGTAAAATGACTCATCCTTTGTTGGAAGGGCATAATTTTAAATACAGAGCATTCTCAGGCTTATTTTGTGAGGAAATAATCTTAAGTCTACCATCTCCTACTCATGCGATTCTCCCCAACTGTCACTCACTGCCCCCTTTCCAAACCTTTCAGATTCACAAACTCAAAATCCATTAAGGCAATTCCAGCTGATGAAAAAGAAGTAAGGATTTTATTAATCAGCTTTGGGCAATGTAGAAACAAACCTAAGCTTGTGTATTAGTCAGCTCGGGCCAGCATACCAAAGTAGCACAGCCGTGGGGGCTTAAATAACAGAAAATTGTTTTCTCAGCTCTGGAGGCTGGAGATCAAGACCAAGATGCTGGCCAATTTGGTTTCTGGCTTTTCCTTCTTGGCTTGCAGACGGCTGCCTTCTTACTCTGTGTTCATGTGGCAGAGAGCTCTCTGGTGTCTTTTATTATAAGGACATTGATCCTATAGGATCTGGACCCCATTATTAAGACCTCTTTTTACTCTAATTACCCTCCTAAAAGCTCTATTTCTAAATACAGTCACATGAGGGGTTAGGACTTCATATAAATTTGGGGAGGACACAATTAAGTCCATAGCACTTAGTATCAGATTTGGTTTCACTATGTTTTTTTGTCTTGGGCAAGTCCTAGAGGGGTCACTTAGATCCTTTCTTTCAGTATCTTCTAGACCCGATGAATCCTCAGAGCTTTAGCAAACAAACAGGTTAGGCCTTGATACAGGTAGCATATGGATCCTACCCTAGTGGGTTTACTACTCAAGCAAGTGTGACCTCACCCAAAGCCCCGCTCTCAGTCACCTTGACCAAGGGACTGAGTTAATGCAGAAACCTCCACCTTGCTCAACCTTTTTTTCCCGTTCTGAGTGTATCCCTAGAAAGAGGGGTTTCCTACAAGGCCAGTCCTCTGGGCTCTGGAGTCCTAGAGGCCACAGTGCTAACCAAATGAAGATCATCTCAATACCTTGAAGGTGAAGACCTACATGGTCTGTGCAAACCAAGAGGAGTTCAAGAATCTTGTTCTAACGGGGGAACTGCTCACAAAACCCTGGCTCAGAAACCTAAAGTCAAATAGCAGCCCAGTCACAATACAATGTACTGAAGCAAAATAACTTGACAGAGGAGAATATTCTGAGTGGCTGCTTTTGGTACTATTTCATACCTCATGAAAATTAACAGAAAAGGAAGGGCACTTCCTCAAAATCAACTACAAAACATTAACATTTCCTTTTGCAGTTAAAAAAAAAAAAAGGGTAACAAATGTGTTCTCTGAATGAAGATGACCACTTCGTCTAGAGTCCCAAAAGGACATGTTATCCAGTCTCCTAGATAGCTGCAACTGTGACAGTTACATTCCTTCTAAAGTCTCGCCCTTCTCAAATCCAGCCTGGTTCATCTACAAGGCAAGTGTTTGCCTCTCCCCACGTTTGAAAACTTCTATCATCATCTGCAAAAGACAAAGAGAGCTTGCCTTCATTGTCCCCTGATTAGGCAAATTCCAATAATAAATACTGGAATTTACAGCTTTATAGTACCTAACTTTTAATCAGTTCTTGTCTTCAGCTTGTGTGGTTTTACGCACATTCTAAAGGCATATTACTTTCTTCCACAAGAATCATAAGCTAAGGGAGACCAGAAGCTAAGTATCTCTGACTCGTTTTTATTTTTCTCCTGTGGCAACACAAACTATAGTGACTGATCCAAAATGGTCATTCCATAAGTGCTAGCTAGAAAGCAGAGAGCCAAGAAGGCATCTTCCATGGCTTTGGATAGATCAACAGACTGTCACTGCGGGGATCTGGGCTCGGTGGACATCCACCTGCATTAGACCCAGCAATGGACTCACACCCGAGACTCTTCCCAGCAGTTTGCCAACAAAGGAAACACAAGCAGAACAATGGCAAACCCCTACCTTATTTCTTTCACTTCCCTAATTATAAGTATTTTCAGACTTGATGAGATGTTGGTATTAGCACTAAAGCATCCATCATTTATTATTCTTTAAGTAGCTGTGTTTATACTTACATGTGTTAACATACAATCACAGCCACATAGCAACGTAAATTCAGACCCAAGTGTTGTTTAAGGAAATGAACATCACTCAGCACTTTTTTGTGTTCCATTTTTAAAAAAGGCTTCACTACCTTCTATGTCAATCTTATATTTGTTCCCAGATTTAATTATTCACAATTCATAGTTTGATGTGAGCACGGAGTTTGAAAACACACAGTGATTGCAAATACTGAACATATCACTATATCCCAGACACACAAATTATCTACAAATAAGCATGGATCCCTGTTATTTTCCATTTGAGAAAAAAAATTTAACGTATATTCGTCATGATTTAACGAAGAGAAAACACGAACCCAAGGTTCGGTTATCTGAGAACTGGCAAAATACTGTGGCCACAGAGGCCTGCTAATTTCTCAAGCTCCAATATTTTCAAACAACACCTATCCACTAAAACAAATAAGAGTATGGGGAAAATGCACAAATGATTGACAGATGGTTTTAACTTGGCACTTGTATATTTGAGAAAGGATTATCTTCAAGCTGGTATATTTACTCTGGTCTTTAATGACTGCTATGTCCAAGTGGTGAAAGGACACTGCTATGAATACTTGCTTAGCAGAGGAAAAATGCTGGCTCTGTGTTTCTCAAGTGACCCAGGTGTCAAGATCTTGATGGCATAGTGGGGGAGAGGGTAGCTGTCTGTCTGTCCATCCATCTGTCTGCTTGCCTCTTTCTATTCGCTGGCCTATCAGGACCTGAGCCACTGAAGCCTGCTCGGCCCCAGAACTGGTACAGAGCTCAGTTAGCTGATTAACAAGAAACAACAGAAACCACATCTTTCAGCAGAAGCTCTTAGTCTCTGCTGACCCAGCAAAGCTGTGCAGAGGACAATGGTAATAAAGCTCAGGAGTCGCCAACCATAAAACTCAAACCAAGCCCAGCTTCCAAAATTTGGCAACTTCAGTTAGCTCCATCGGTCTAACATATTTCTTGTTGTTGACAACTCACCAGTTGCCCTAAGTGGGGCTAAATATGAAATTTAAGGATTCAGAGAAACAAAAGACGGAAACATTCCTCTCTTGTTGTTTGTTTCCTCTTTAAAGTTAAACAAGTGAGAAAGTGAATCAGAGACATTTCGAGCAGAGAGGCCCTCCTACCGTTGAGACAGCACGGACGGACCTGGAAGACATTAGGCTACGTGAAATAAGTCAGTCACGGGAAGACAAATCCTGCACGACTCCATTTATATGAGGCAGCTAAAAAGGCCGAAGGTATAGAAACAGACAAACAGTGGTCACCAGGGGATGGGGGAGGGGAACTGGGGGGTTGTTGCTCAATGGGTAGAAAGGTACAGTGACACAAGAGTAAGTTCCTGAGATCTGCTGTACAACACAGTGCCTACAGGTGACACTAGAATGTTATGCACTTAAAAAGTTAAGAGAGTGGATCTCATGCTGAGTGCTCGTAATGCATCCAAACACAAAACAAAACAAAAACCCCAAAACACTACCCAAACCAAAGAGACACAAGGGAACTTTTGGAGGTGATGGCTATGGTCATTAACTGGACTGTGGTGATGATAACAAGAGTGGATATGTATTTCAAACTCAAATCATGTATGTTAATGATATGCAATTTTCTGTATACCAATTACACCTCAATACAGATGGAAAAACAAACAAACAAAAAAACCAGTGAAGGCTTCAGTCTGTGTGTAGTTGCTAACCATTATCCCGGTGCTTCCTGTTCAAAATGGAGGACAGTAAATCTCCTGGGGTGGGGGATTCCTGATGGTCTTCAAAGTCATAGGAGGAATCCTGGCTGTCAGAATAGGGAAAGGGAAAGCATCGATAATTCAGCAGGTACTAAATGAGGGAAAGTGTCAGATGTATAGACAGGAAACTGGAAAACATAATTTTCTTTGGGACCAATTAATGTAAGAGCTATTTTGCATACTCTCGATCAGAAAGGTGTCAATGTTGTCAGAAGAAGTGAATTTTTTCCTAATGAAAGTTAACATGACACTTGTATTAATGAAACACATTCTGAACTACTTCACAGGAAAAAGAAAAAAAGCACCTTAAATACAAATACTATCACAAGGCAAGACTTGGGGATATAAATATTCATGACATATTCCACATGTTTAGTTAGGCTCTATTCTTGACTTTTTTTTTCATGGTTTATTTTTCTAGTAGGAAAGATGCCAAATATTATGAGCTTCTACTTCATAATTTGGACCCCAGTTTGACCTAACATCACCTTGTTTCATTTGGCAAGCACTATTGTCAAAAATGACACGCACTGATGAATTAATCACTCGTGAAAAGAGGAAGAGGAAGAAACACAGGAAAAAAACTTGAAAAGTGATGTGTCTATGAGCTCTTCTGGCATCTCATGTGGGTTCCAATGTGTTGAAAGCAGCTGAGCGGATAGATGGGAGATCACACAGACCCTATTACCGTAATTCTTAGACCACTGCCTTACGAGAAGAAAGGGCCTCGTTACTTCCTCAGTCCATTTTGTATCTGAGCCTCTGTATCCACTAGTGTGAAGATCGTGAACCCAAGGGAACTTCTACCACAGAAACCACTTCTCAGCACGGTTCAGAATGATAGCTCTACTACAGAAGAAAAATGGTATGGTAACTCCAGTTTTATCACCAAAAAAACATTTCCTAAGAGATGTGTTCCAATTATACAGCATATTATTATATATCAAACCATATTACAAAATGTCCCTGGTAGAGATTTCTGTCTTGTTAACATGCCACAAGTACTAGTTTTTAATCCAGACTACTTAACAATAGATTTTCTTAAAGAAGAGCTTTCTATTTTCTCAATCTTACACTCATATATGTGCCCATATTTCATCACATGTCCGATGGTATTCCCCGCCAAAGTATTTTGCCCGTTCAGGACATAAGCAAAAAAGGTGACAGGTTAATTTATTTTTCTATTTCTCACCTGCAGGTGTTCTCTATAAATAGTGATAATAGGTAATTTTTAAAAGGCTGGAGAAAAATCAAAAATATCAGAAATCCTTAATAGTCAAGGGTCAATATTCTAGAGCAATTGGTATAAATTATTTCCTGCAAGAGTTATTTAACATGAAAACAGTCCTCCATGTCTAAACATAAGTCATCATCAAAACTGGCTTTGATTCCAAAAAGTTTAATGAAATGTTTTTTTCTAAGCTAGAAAGACTTATTTAGAAAGGGATTCCTTGTCCTACTTTGTATTAATACTGCAAAGTCTCTAAATGTGCCAGTCTATACAATGATTAAGTAAGCTATTTCTACACAGTACAGAATCGGCATCGATCTAATTTTCATTCTGAATAAACAATGGTCAGACCTGTGGATGGAAAAACATTTTTTAAACTGTGGGCTTTTGGATATTGTTTTTATTCAACAGGATGCTAGGGAGCGATTACATCTGAGCACGTTCACCCTGAGCACAGCAACAATAAGGCCAGTTAGGACCAAATAAAATTGCTGCAATCATTCAAATAATAGCATTCATTTTAGGGCTAAACGAAAAAAAACAAAACAAAACAAAAAAACCCTGTCTAAGAATGAATTCTACCTTAATTGCATTTAATCAACAAATGGGCAAACATGCTAAGCTGTAATCCAAACAACCCAAGGATAGGTTTACAACCTCGACAAGTTAATAATGTTCTCTGGAATGAGATGTCAACGGAGGAAGCTGACTTGTAACTAAACAAGTATGATGCTGAGAAATCATATCATGAAAGAAAGCAAAGAAAAGTTTTATTTTTGCAAGCATATGATTGGATCCCTTACCAATGCAGAGGCCAACCAAAACACAATCGGTGGTACAATTCTAATTAGTGTGTCTGAACTCTGTTTTGATATCATTCTTGTGTGTAGTTCACGGGCTGAAAGATACCACACACAAAACGCATAATGTTCTGAGATGTCTATTACCCATCATGCCTCATTAATGTAGAAAGCTGAGCTGGAGCGGAGAACAAATTAGAAGAGCCAGTTCTCCTCTACCCTACGCTGTCTAAAGGTAAGACTGATTACAGGTTTTTGGATGCAGGCTAAGTGAGTCACAGGCTTAAGAGAGTCCAGAAAAGAAGTGTAAGAGTGAGCCAGCTATGGAAATGATATACTGTCAGTGTATAAAAATGCTGTGCTGATTTCTTTTCAGATTCTACTCCTATACGTATTCTGTCACAAAGTAATCTCTTAACTGCTCCCCGTTCTTAGTGAGGATAATAAACCCCAGACTTTGCTGACTAAATGGAGGAGAACACATTTGTCCCTGCAGGGAGGGAGCTACTGACCACAGCTCTCTCACTCCAAATCAAATAACTTCACTTTCTTAGGTGAAGGGTACAAACCCTTCTGCCAGTTTCTGTGTGGCTTGCTCTTGAATCCATTATTATTTTATGGAAATCATCAAATGCCTTTGCAAAGATTTAGTTATAAAAATCTTATTATGGTGATATTTATAAGAGTTTAAAAAAAAAAACAAAACCCCGTTAACCTGAGTATTCAACAAGTAGGAATAGATTAATCATTGTGTTTTTATATAAGAATACAAGCAAGTTTTTAAAAAACATTTTACCTTACTCTTTGACATAGACACTAAACCTTTATAACCTTTTATTTCAAGATTTATTTATTTGAGAGAGAGAGAGAAAGAGAGAGAGCATGAGCTCGAGCTTGAGTTGGGCGGGCGGTGGTTGCAGAGGGAAAGAGAGAGAATTCTCAGGCAGATTCCCTGCTGAGCATGGAGCCCAGTGTGGGGCTTGATCCCATGACCCTAGACCCTAAGATCATGACCTGAGCTGAAATCAAGAGTTAGATGCTTAACTGACTGAACTACCCAGGCTTCCCTACAACCTTTTCAAAGGTTGTTAACCCTTTTCATTTAATATATTGTGACTAAGCTAACCCATTTCCAATAAAAAGTGTTTTAACTGAAAAAGATCTAGATTTAAATACCAATTGCTAACAGTCGTGAACTCTAATTGGTGCAATTGTGAATTCTGTTTTCTTTCTTCTTATCTGAATTTTCTAATTTTTTCTACAAGAAATATAAATCACTCTTAAAGCTAGAAAAATAAACCCAAAATGTTTTTAGAAACATTCATTGTGCTCACTTTGTTTTCTTCTCTTGAGTGCATTTCTAGAATATCATAGTAGGTTCACACATGTTTATCTTTGAATCTACCCTGAAAGACAGAAGTCAAAACACATCCAAGAAAATAAATGATATCTTCTGAAACCCTTCATTTGCACATCCAGTGGAAATCCCTGCTGTGATGTTTTCCTCCCACTCCATCTCCTGTCTGGAGACATACAGCCATAAATCATGTCTGCTAATATGGCGGCACTGGGGACAATGAGCATCACCTGTGTTTGCAGGGAACTGTGGTGGGGCCATCAACCAACTTCCTCACAAGGGGAACCCTGATGATTCTTTCATGACTCTTTTCCTGATGATACACATTAACTTTTAAAACTTCTGCATGCTCTCAAGAGGTCAAAGACTGCCCCCACACCCCCGCCATCCCAAGTCTGTGCCTATAAAATTTATCTCCATTTTGACAAAACTAAAGAACTTCAAAGAAAAAGGAAAAATGGGAAAACATGAAAGATGGTGATTCCAAGGACACATCGAAGACAGAACAGAGAAGCCCTTCTTGAATATATAAAAAATGGTTTACACATTTTCTACATGACTTCTTGGAGAAAGATCCTACATGCTAAACAGGTTTAACCAAATTCTACAGTTTGAAAAATAGGTTAAAAGAAAAAACTTCATATGAAACTCAAGTACTAAGACTAATAAATCCGTGATGATGATTTAGCTGCTGCAGCCTGGCACTGCTCACATCCAGGAGAAACTGACATCGCCTCCATCACTACCAGGAGGAAACAATGTAATTTTACTGAGGCCTTAATTTGTTCATTTATATAAACAAAGACAATATTTACCAAGGATCAACAAATTAAGAGAGTGCAATTTCTGACCCAATATAATAATTTACTCATATGATTTAGTCTCTTACAGGCTCTTTAAATACAAAATCATGCCAAAATCATGCCAAAAGGCTCTGGCAGCTGAGAGGTGCATGGTATCATCATCTGAGACAGTAAACTCAGAAAACTAGTGGAGGAAACCAGAAGGGAAGAGGAAGTGCACACATAAGGGCATTATTACTAATTCTGTTTATACATCTCGAATTTAAAGTGTCAAAAGAACGTCAGTGGGAAAAAGTCTCAGATGTAGGTGGAGCTACACACCTGTGGCTCATTTACTTGTCCTGGGAATCAGAGTCTTTTTGTTTCTTTCCACAAAGATTTCAGTTGAATGAATGAAACTTTCATTCAACCTTTCGCTTTGTTCATTCAACAAATAATTCATTTACATGGATGAACTTTTTTATTCATTTGTTTTTTGTGGTTTTTTTTTTAAAGATTTTTATTTATGGGGCGCCTAGGTGGCTCAGTCAGTTAAGCATCTGCCTTTGGCTCAGGTCATGACCTCAGGGTCCTGGGATCAAGCTCCACATCGGGGCTCTCTGCTCAATGGGGAGTCTGCTTCTCCCTCTGCCTCTGCCCCTAACTCATGCTTGCTATCTCTCTCACACAGAAAGAAATAAATAAAATCTTAATTTTTTTTTCATTTATTTATTTGAGAGAAAGAGAGAGCACAAGCAGGGAGAGGGGCAGAGAGAGAGGGAGAAGCAGGCTTCCCGCTGAGCAAGGAGGCTGGTGTGGGACTCCAACCCAGGACCCTGGGGTCATGACCTGAATTGAAGGCAGATGCTTAACAGATGGAACCCTTCATTTGTTTTTGGTGTTTTTTGTTTTTTTTTCCTTTAAGATAAAGTTCACACCACATAAAACTGGCCATTTTAAAGTGTATCACCTCAGTGGCATCTAGTCTATTCACAATGTTGTGCAACCACCACCTTTATCTACTTCCAAAACACTTCCATCATCCCAGAAGGAAACCCTGCACCCATTAAACAGTCACTTCCCATTCCTCCTCCCTTGGGCCCTGGAAACCACTGATCTGCCTTCTGTCTGTATGGATTTACTCATTTGGATTATTTTATGAATGGAATCATGTAATAAGTGATCTTTTGTGGCAGCTTCTTCCACTAGGTATGCATCTGAACTTTATCCATATTGTAGCATGTGTATCTGTGCTTTTTCCTCTTTGTGTCCAGTCCAAATAATATCCCACTGTATGAATATACCACACTTTGTTTATCCATTCATCCATTAATGGACACTTGGGTTGTTTCTGTCTTTCAGCTATAGTGAATAGTGCTGCTATGAACATGAACATGCAAGTTTTTTGATTACCCATTTTTAATTCTGTGGGTTACACACCTAGCAGTGGGATTGCTGGGTCACAGTGTAAACTCGGAGTTGAGAATCACTAATACAGAAGATGAATGAAACCATGAAAATAAATGGAATGCACCCAGGAGAAGATATGGGTGGGAATGTGATAAGACCAAAAGTAAAACCTTGGAAATACAACATTTCAAAGACCGCTGAAAACATCCCATAAGGAAGATACATACGTAGGAGGAAAAAGAAGTGCCACAGAAATAGAAGAGAATCCTGTATGGGGGGAGCCATTGACATCAGCTGCTGAGGCGGAATCAATAAAGAAATTGATTCTGTTGCATATGGCAAGATGGAGGTCATGGAGTCTGGGGAGTGTTAGCTTCACTGAGGCCCTGCTTTCAAAGAGTTGAGGCCCATACGAAACGTGAAGTAGAAGAGAGGCAAGTACTGTAATATACTCTTACTCACTATTCCATGACACCCAGGAACATACAGGACAGATATCAAGCCTACCACAAAAATGTCATTAGGCCAATCAGTTTATACCTCAACAAATAATGTGGCAATATGCCTGGCAGCTACAACAGTAAGCCACAGGAGAGTACTGACCTGTACCTGTTTTGCTGGCCTTTTTATGACCTTTCTAGGATTTTAACTACATGGAAAATATTTGGGTATAATAATATATAATTAGCTAAATTGTTTGAGTCTAATGTCAGCAAACTATTTAACAAATTCTTACATTATTTCCCCCATTTTCTGCCTAAAACACTGTTTCACCTTAGAAGTATTTATCGGTTTTTATAAAACATTCACCGGTCTCTGAATCAATATTGATGGCCGACAGAGCTTCATGATTTCACTGAAGTTATTTTCCGAAAGAAATTATTTTCTTCTATTATTAGAGAAAAGGGTAACCTTTACAATGATTGCATTTTAAAGATGAAAAGTAAGAATTAAGGTCAACCTTATGTTTGAAGTCACATTAAATTTAACTTAGGTTTAAATTCTCAGTGAATAGTAAGCAACATCTGAAGTACACGAGTGTTTTTATTAAAAAAAAAAAAAAAGTATGTGTTGATTTTTTTTTTTTTTTTTTTTTTTTTTTTTTTTTTGGTAAATCTTGAGTGTGAGACCAGCCAAGAAATATCTCCCGGAGCGGTAAAGTAGTACACTATCCTAGATTCCTTTTTTCAATTAGCGCTTCTATTTTTTAGACAGTAACAGTATTTAATTTGAAATTTCCTCTTTCTGTGCCAATTCCAGTTTGAACTCCTTCCTGGGAAGTCTTTGAGTGTACAACTTTATGTGACACACAAAGCCCAGCCAAAGAAAGAAGGGAAAAAAAATGTTTTTCTTTAGTATCAAGCACCTGGCAAGCAAAGAACGTGTTCCTGTAAAGGCTTAAAGGCATTCCTGCTCTCCCTGGAGAATCCAAATGGACTCGTTTTGATTTCCCTTTGAAAAACCATGAAGTGCGAGCATGTTTGCTTTGATTTATAGTTTACCAGACTTTTCCATGTTGTTTCTTGTTGCTTGTTTCTGCTCACCAACAAGTCAGGATAATGGCCCCTTGACCAACTCAAAGTTGGCAGGGAGAGGGACTCCCTCACCATGACTTCTGGCTCTGGGTGGGACAGTGACAATCTCCAGGGCTGAGGACCTCACAGAAATCAGGGACCTACTCAGTAGCTTCACAACACATACACAGAGGAAACTACCAGAAAAGAGTGTTTCACCACAACGCCTCCCCTTCTTGCCATTTGCATGTCCCTGAGCTAAATTGCCCAAATGGAGCCCAGGAAAGAAAGCACAGTATCAGCTACTTAAAAAAGGGAGCCATTAGACAGGACACGAAAGCACAGAGCGAAAGAATAAACAGATACATTGGACTTCACCAAAATTAAAATCTTTTGTGCTGTCAACAATACTTTCATGAAGATGAAAAGATAGCCAATAGAATGGGAGAAAATATTTGTAAACCATATTTCCGATAAGACACTTATATATTCAGCATACATAAAGAACTCGTACAACTCAATAACAAAAAGACAAACAATCCAATTTAAAAATGGACTTGAACAGACATTTCTCCAAAGAATATATACAAATGGGGGCACCTGGGTGGCTCAGTCGGTTAAGCATCTGCCTTCAGCTCAGGTCATGATCCCAAGGTTCTAGAATCAAGCCCCATGCAGGGCTCCTTGCTCAGTTTGGAGTCTGTTTCTCCCTCTTCCTCTGTGTGCTCTCGCATTCTCTCTCATTCTCACTCTCACTCTTTCTCAAGTAAATAAAATCTTTAAAAAAAAAAAAAAAGAATATATACAAATGGCCAATAAGCACAAGAAAAGATGCTCAACATCATTAACCATGAGGGAAATTTGATTGCAAATGCAATCAAAACTATAAGACACCACTTTACAACCACTAGGCTAAACAATGAAAAAGACAGATAATAACCAATGGATGGATGCGGACACGCTAGAACACTCACAAACTGCTGGTGGGAATATAAAAGGGTATAGCCACTTTGGAAACCAGTCTGACAGTTCTTCAAGACATTAAACATAGACTTAGCAGCTGACCCAGCATTTCTACTCTTCAGTATGTACCCAAGAGAAATGAAGAGATGTCCATACAAAAACTTGTACATGAATCGTCATAGCAGCATTATTCATAATGGTCAAAAAGCATAAACAATCCAAATGCTAATCAAGATGGGTGACAAACAATGGTAAAGCCATACAATGGAATATTATCCAGCTGGTAAGGAATGATGTAGATATATTCTACAACATGGTTGAACCTTGAAAACATTATGCTAAGTGAAAGAAATCAGAGAAAGACCACATCTTATATAGCTGCATTTATATGAAATGTCCCAAATTGGTAAATGTGTACAGACAAGAAAGCAGATTTGTGGTTGTTTAGTACTGAGGGAGGTTGGGGAGGGTGAAGGAGGACGAGGATTGATTAATAATAGATAAGAAGGTTTCTTTTGGGGGTGATTAAAATATTCTAAAATTGGTTGCAGTGATAAGTTACAAAACTCTCTGAATATACTGAAAGCCATAGAACTATACACTCTAACTGGGTGAATTGTATGATACGTGAATTATATCTCAATAAAGTTGTTAAAAAAGAAGAGAACAAGACCATCATAAAACCAGGAAGCCTTTCATTTCCAGATGCTTTGGTCATTCCTCACTATCCCAGGTCCCTTTTAGCTGCACCAAGTTTCCCAACTTAGAGGTAACACCAAGTTCTCATTCACTGTTTCAGACACATGTGAATTTGTTCCTTCCTGCCGAGGTCCTTGAACGTCCTACAACCACAGCACAACAGCTCCGTTCCTTTCTACCATGGAGCCTCCACCAGCCGCCACCCCAGCTCTCCTTGGCCTTTGATGACATGTTCCAAATCCCAAAAAGGGAACAAGAGAAGAGGGTAAAATGAGAGAGAACTATCATGTGAAGACCGTTCAGTGTTCTGAATACAGAGATGTATTCACGGGGAAATGGCAACAAATCATTTGGTCTCAAATAAGAACCACTGGGAGTGGGGAGCAAGGTTGGGGAGACAAGGGAGAGACTTCCCTAACAGCCCTCCCCCAGACTTACTGGCTGTCCCAAACAGGCAGTGTCATGAGAGGTTTGGGTAGAGAGGTGCAGCAGATGATGTCACCAGGGACTTTTAGTAAGGCAGAAATAGCAAGACCATCTTGTCAGTGTGACAGCCATTATTCTGAACAGACCACGATCAAATCCCCAACAGGCCATTCTAAAGTATTAATGCAGTGAGGAATTTAAAAGCATCCTGATAACTGACTTCTGACAAAGTACCCAAGAAAACAATGTCCAAAAACTGTGTAGCCATAAAATATAAGAGCAAGCACAAATGAGATTATGAATCCAATGATATGGATTGTGCCTTTAACCATGTACCAGGTACTGCCTAACTACAGTGCTTTCAGAAATGGGCAGCTCTCCTCTCACCTTTCAAGTTGTTTGCTGCACAGTTCGGGTGGTGCTGCTCATCTTTCTAGTAGTTTTTTTTTCTCTGTGATTCTGACTCTCAAATCTCTATTAGAACTGGATCTCACACAGCCAGTAGTCAATGGAATGTAGCAATGCCCACCCTCAAAAACCTTCCCAGATTTCATGAGAAAACAACCAATGTTCTTCACCTGAAACTAATATAACACTGTATGTTAAGTAGCTGAAATTAAAATAAAAACTTAAAAAATAAAACCCAACAAAGTTGTCTGGTTAGATCCCAACCCCAAAATTGGTATAGCACACACCCAACCAAAGCTCCTTCCTGACTGAATAGAAATATCCACTGTGTCTCCCACAGGTGTTGGAAGTTGAGCTCAGATATGGAGAACCAAGGACGCAATTTCAAAGGGCTCTTCTAACTTCCCACACCTGCTCCTGGCAGACTTATTCCAGTTAATCTTCCAGGAGAGAGGTCCTGGCTCTTCTTTTATCTTCTTGGAAGATAAGAAACGAAACTGTAAAAACCACTAACTGCTTGCTCTCAAATCTGTGAATGGACAGTTCAACTAATATTTTTATTTTGCTTGTTTTTTAAATGAAAATTTACCCCTATAATTTCCATGCATTGTCTTTTTTAATAAAAACACAGGAGACAGCCATGTGGGAATGTGAACCTCCACACAGCCTGCGTATGCCTACCTGCAGCATATGACCGCTTTACAGGAGAGCGCCAAATCCAGGAAGCTTCTCCTGACTTCAAAGGAGAGCGCATACTTCAGGGTGTGGCCATCGATGATGAGGGCCACATCATTCTCCTTGCCCAACAGATTGCCAAGGTCAGTGCAGTGCTGCGTAATGGCTGCCCTTGTTGCCTGAAACAAGAGTTGTGGGGGAGGGGTCATGTTATTATGTGTTCAATACATCAAAAACAGAACTTAAGAAAAAAATCCAAAGTTCCTTAAAGTGAGAACATGCCCATTATAATGTTAAACACAGAGTTCAATTTCATGTGAATATATATAAATGCACATTAAAATTCCATTGAACTGCCTGGCAGGTCTGTTTTATGGGTAAAAACATCCCCATTAATGTTTTTTACATTTGATATTTACAATAACCTACTCTGGTTGCAGTCTAGGCTGAACTAGAACACCCAAATTCTTCTCCATTGGAAATTTAATTGCTAAGGTTCTTATGACTTTTTCTCCCTCCTCCTTTATACTACATACATATTATTCTTGGTGCCTCCTGAGCAGGAAACTCCATATAAACAGATGTGTGATGGTGGTGTTTTTTTCCTCAAAAGATAAAGTTGCTAAAATTTAAATGGCAAACATTTCTCAGTTTGCACAGATAATCTTTAAAGCCTCCAAACAGTATTAGGGGATAGACACAAAAGATTAATTTCTATCCTCTGCTGAGATCTTCAGATTAAACCACTTCTCCCCTTGGGTCATCAGAAAAAGACACAAACTGATCTTTTTTTCATGTTACAGAAAATATCTACTCAAATTAAACATTTTAAAATAGTACCTTTTAAGACATTACTACCAGCCAAAACAAGTGCCTTGGTGTGATGTCTTAATCGGGTGCAATTAAAGCACAGAATTATTCTTTGGATTTAAAAAAAAAAAAAAGTATGTCTGACTTCCGAGTGGGTTTATGATTATGACTAGGATATCTGGTTCAAATTTAAGAACGAAATTTTTAAGCTCATAATAAAAAATATGGTTTAAGTTAGTGAGGGGAGCACAAAAGTCTGCTGAAATTATTCTGTCTGGACAACTGTCCTTTGGCTATTAAACTATATTTACATATAATTTATCCACCTGATAACATAAATTACCATTTTAAAGAAATATGTCAAATGGACAGGTATTTTTCTACCTCTAGTTAAACTGAGGACCTGCTACTATCACAAAGGGAGGCATAAGTTCTATTGCCTTAATGCTCAGTTTTCATTCTCAACAAGAGACTTGAGACAACGCTTAAGAGAAAGATGTATTTGAGGCATAACTATGGTCTAGAGCCCCATTCTATGCTCAGATGGCCCAGTCTGGTCCCAACTCTCTAGTTATTACCTCTATGACCTTGGGCAAATTACTTAGCCTCTTTAAACAGCAAGTCTTAAGTGTAAAACAGAGCTAAGAATAGGTACCTCATTGCACTTTTTGTTATGAACAAATGAGCTAATCAGTGCCACCTGCTTAACACTGGGCTGGGCACATAATAAGCACTCAATGAAGCCCATTCTTCCTCTGGTTACTATTTATGCATGAAGAATTCCCTACATCTAGGAAAATACACAGTGGTGCTACTTCAGGCGGTGGATAAATGTCATCACAGACAATGCCTTCTTTGTCAATGTAATAACAGAAGCATAATTGATAGAAGAGTGTCCTAAAAAGAAAAACTGACTTCTAGTAAAAATAAAGGAAACTTTATACTTTTTCACTCTTAATTAGTTGCATAATTCTGAATCTCAAACAAAACATCTATGTTTACCTTATCTGTGCAAACAGCCTGCCCTTTAGAATCTGGGTAGAAAAAAAATCCCACCCACTCAGGGAAATCCCGGTGTGGCCTCCTGGGTGTGCTCACCGGGGAGCTCAGACAAGTCCGGGCAATTCTGAGGAGTGTGCTTGCCAGGGGTCAATGCGTGGTGGACAGGAAAACCCTCCTGGGAAATATTTTCCTCAAAAGGATGAGGCAAGCTCTGCCAATCTGGTCTGCGACCAACATGCCAGTCGTGGAGGCACAGTGTAGCCCAGTGTCCTTTACTCCCATTACCACCCCCTCCCTGTGGAATTAAGGAGGGAAAGGTTGAAGAATACAGATCCCTGAGATAAGGAGCCCCCCACCTGTGGCGTCTTTATAAGGGGGCACAGTACAAATGAAGATATGCAGCAGTAGTGATATTATGAAGGGTACTTTCTCCATTTGGGGGTATTTCTGGCCCTCTCAGGAAGACAGACTGGACCCTTCTTCCTCAGTCCGAGTGTTGGCAGCTGCCCACCTGTCAGGTGTGTGAGACTCTGGGGCATGAGCAGGGAGGGTGCCCAGCACTGAGATTGTGAACAGCAGAAACGTGGTTCCTGAGACATATACAATCTTCCCCTTCCCCCCACCTCAGTCACTCCATCAGTTGTGTAGGGAAGGACCTGAAAGGGAGCTGGAATTTCAACATGGGCAGGCAGGGACACAGAGTCACCCACATGGCCCCCCTCTTCCTGACAGCCTCCGCTGCTACAGCCCGCAGCGGCCTGGGGAGCACAGATGATACTAAGTTGAATTACTTTCAGATAGAACCCGCAAAGTGCTATGGACAAAATCTTTATAACCCCTGAAAATTTAGACACTGAAACCCTAATCCCTAGTGTGATGGTATTGGGAGGCGGGGCCTTTGGGACGTCATTAGATCCAGCAGGGAAGTACTCACAATATAATATGATTAGTGCCCTTAACAAGAAGCTACAAGAGAGTTTCTCCCTTCCCTTTCTCTCTCCCTGCCCCACTCTGCTCTGCCCCTCCAGCCATAGGAGGAAGCAGCAGGAACACAGCCAGTTCATAAACCAGGAAGAGAGAGCCCTTGTCAGACAGTGGACCTGCCGGCACCTTGATCTCAGACTTCCCAGCCTTCAGAACCACAAGGAATCGATTTCTGGAAGCCACCTAGTCTATGGTATTTTTGGTAGAGTGGACTGAGCAAAGACAAAAGACAACTCCTCGAGCCCGCTGGTCATATGGCACGACTACTCTTGGCATAGTGGATATGGAGATTAAAACATGAGGCTTGTGACCACGACAACGTGAGAGCACACAGAGCATGCAACAACTGCGCTCATGTTTATTGTCTAATAAAATGTAGTAACTGCAGGACAGATACATGTGTAGTACTAAACATGGAAGAGAAGGTTGCTAGCACATGGGGGGGTGCAGCACAAGGCATCTTAGAGCGGGAGATATCCATAGAGTGAAAAGATGTCCCGAAGCTGTGCTGACCCGCCAGCTGTTAGAAACACGGCAGTCATGCTATCCGGTTGCACAGAGAGCACCAAACATTACTAAGTTACTACGTGGGCCATCCCCCTTCCTGGTACATTTTGCATTACATTTTCCTTTCTTTCTTTTTTTTCCCCCCAAGTTTTTTATTTAAATTCCAGTTAGTTAACATACAGTGTAATATTAATTTCAGGTGTACAAGCCAACGATTCATCACTTACATACAACAGCCAGTGCTCATCACGAGTGCCCTCCTCCATCCCCATCACCTATTTCCCCCACCCCCCCCATCCAGCAACCCTCAGTTTGTTCTCTATAGTTAAGAGTCTGTTTTGTGGTTGATCCTTCTTCTTCCTCGTATCTTATTCCTTTTGCTTGCAATGTTCTCTACTCCTCCCCTCCATTCCTACCTGAATTGTCCTGTTCTCCTCTTGCATCATCTGCACAGAATCACACCTTTGCCTGTAAGACTGAACACCTCCCTTACCACTAAAATCTCTGCAGATCCATCCTCTTAACTGCACCCCTGACTTGTCTCCAGCCTCTACTTTGGTTTTAATTCCTGGGCTCCCAGTGCCCACTCAGCAATAATCTTTGATCCAACCCAGACTAGCTGGGTTCACTACACATGTGTGGCAGAATATAGGTCCCTTCTGTGTAGTTCTCAAGCAAGCCAATCGAAGGTATTACTATCACAAGCAGTTCCTTATTCTCCAATGGACTATGATTCAAAAGTCTATTTGTAAGTTAGTTATTGGGCTCTTAGAATCTATTTTCCCAAAGGAACAATGTTACAAATTGTGGTTGGATCCCAGGGCCTGTTAATGCCTATTTAGCCTCCCCGCTAAAATTTATACTGCAGTCTCTTATTTTAATAAAAAACCAATTACTGCAAGTTACAATGGACTTAGCTGTTATGAGGGGCATAGGGAGTTGGGACCGGGAGTTTCATTCCCAGAAAGATACAGAACATTCCAAAATCCTTTGTTAGAATTTCCCTACTAGGCATTAATAAAAAAAAATGTTTTTCCAGGTTTTCATATGTGTCCTACAATTTTATTTTCCTTCACAACTAAAAACACGCACAACTTACAGCCAAAGTTAGCAAGGTGCAACTCTAGACTGTTCCACAGCCACGCCAAACACTCACCTCTCCCTTGCTTGTGCTGTACAGGAACCCTGCATCTCTTACCAGCAAGCTCAGCAACTACCTCTGCATTCCCAGCTTTTTAAACAAAATCATGTAAACACCATAGACAGTGCCACCCTTGAGCTTGGGAAATGGTTGTTCGTCTGCTCGCAGACCAGAGGTTCACCAGAAGTAGAGTTAAGTTCAACCTGCTCAACTTTCGCACAGGTGGGATCCTCAAGATGTTCTACAGTGAGTTACTCTAGATTTAATAAACTGGGAAAGATGAAGATTTCTAGAATCTGGATGCCTGTTTACCAATCTGTAGGTAGCAGGAATCTTTCCTCAAAATGAAACCACTCCAGCAACACTGATATCTGTTAGGCAGGTGATCCTCTCCCTCCATGAGCTTGGCAGTGTCAAAGGAATTTCTTAGACACTGAGCTAGCAGCAGCTGCCTCAGACCCCACTTTGATGTTCTGCAAATTCCAACGGGCTCAGAGCTGACGATGCTGAAAGCCGGACAGTTCAAGTTTCACGAGCGGCAATTCAGCCAAATCTTACTTGGCCTTCACGAGCAAACTCCCTTCTCCTGAATTAACCTCGGGCTAATGAGTATCTAACCATAATGCTCATCTTTTAGACCATGGGTTCAAAATGGTTTTGTTGTTCTTCCGTTCCAGCAATCTCTTTTTCTTGTCCCTTGCCAACTGTCAGATGTGCCTTCTCTCACCATTGCGTTCTACCATTCCTCCCATCATCCCCAGCGTCCAGGCTCCCAGACCAGCCACAGCGCCATTCTCCTTATTCCGGCCACTTCCATTTTTGCACTATCATTTTCCTTTCCAGTACAATCACACCACTTTCCTGACAGCATTAACACTCTCAATACTTTTGCATTTATAAATCCTAGCGGACTCAAAAATTTGTAAAGCTAAAGACAGAGCACAAATCCAGCAAACCCATAAGAGGCAAATAAAGGAGGTGAAGGCTAAAAACAAGAGAATTCTTCATGGCCCCTACTGGCAGCTGTTGGTGCCAGCAGAGCTGGTATCTTTTTGCTCTAGATGTTACTTTGTTCTAATCTATGAATATCTCTAAAGCTCATTAAAAAGTAAGAGGACTCTCTGTTAAATGTGTAATGCTTCAAGGATTTCCTATGATACTTAATAATTTCAAGGAAGATGGGATGCTATCTCACAGTCATCGAGCAAACCTTTTTAAGAGATAAAACTGGTGCCACCAAACACCTGACTGGTACCCTCAGGTCACCTTCTACTGTCACCCCATCAGGCATTCTCTACACTAGCCATCTCCAATTCCACAGAATGTTTCTATTTCTGATTTAAAAAATTATTTATCTTTGCAGATTGCCCAATTTACTGAATTCTCAGTAACATATAAGCTCTACAGAAGTTATGCTTTGGTTAATCATCTTCACTGAGTTACAATTAACACACAATAAAGTTAAGTCATTTTAAATACACAGTTCAATGAGTTTTGGCAAAGGTGTGCAGTCCTGTAACTTCCTGCGTAACCAAGACACAGAACATTTCCATTACCCCAAAACGCTCCCTCCTGCCATCCTGCACGCAACCCCATCCCCCTCACCCAGTTCCTGGCAATCATCGGTTCACTCGGGTCACTGTAGTTTTGCCTTTTCTAGAAGGCCATATAAATAGAATCAGACTTTACAGTCTTTTGTGTCTGGCCTATTCACTTAGCCTAAGGCTTTGAGATCTGTCTGGTATTTCTGTGCTTATCAATTCCTTTTTGTTCCTGAGTGATAATTCACTGTATGAATATACCACAATCTGTTTAATTCACTCATCCATTATTGCACATCTGGTTGTTTCTGGTTTTAGGATATCATGAATAATTCTATAAATATTTGTATACTGGTCTTTCCATGGACATATGCTCTTATCCTTTCCTGGGGAGATACCTAAGATTGGAATTACTTTGTCATGCACCCAACAGAGACGCAGAGCAAGTGGAAGTCTAACTTCACAGACACAGCAAGGCTGTTTCTAACAAAAGGATGTAGTTGTGGCATTTCTCTTTCTTACCAGTCCTGGTTGGTCCTCATCCTTGTCAACACCAGCACCATCAGTCTGTGTGATTCTAGCCATTCCCATGGGTGTGCCGTGTTGGATTTGGTAGTTTGCATTTGCATTTCCCAGATGGCTAATGGTATTGAGTATTTTCTAATGCTTACAAATTAAATGAATTTGTCTGCTGGGATTTTAAGACATACAAGTAAGCGAGGTGGAATAATGCAGATAGTACATGGGGGCCATTCCTATGTAGGCTGATAACCTGAAAACACTGTGTACACAAGGGAGCCCCAAGACCTTCTCTACAGGAGAGCTGCGATATCCTATTTTTCAACTTCTTTGTACATCTCACATCTCAAAAAGATGTACGTTTTCCTGAAAAGGCATTCTAGGCAGTGTGAGAAGAGCGATTTAGGAGGTGGGGAATAGGGAAAAAAACTGGCAGCAGCTATTAATGAGCAAGTGTCATTTATTGGAAAAAAGAGAGCGAGACTCATTATTCACATAGCCTCCTGAGCCTAGAAAAAGTCTGAAAACATGCAATCACTGCCATTTATCGAAAGACAATTTGACTAACAGTTGTGAGTAAGCTCAAGTCATCGAGGTCAAAAAATTCCCTGAAAATATGTACTCTCCTTTTCATGAAGGATATTACACAGCAAAGCTACAAGGCTTACTTTATTTTCTTTCAAAAAACTAGATTTTGATTTCAGCACTAGGAATCCTTTTACACGTTAAATAAATATATTCCTGAATAGCTGTATACAAGATCTCAAAAATAATGTGTATGTTTAGGAAGCACTGCTATTCCAACCTTAACTATGAATCTTAATTTTTTTTTGAATTTTTAAAAAATGTGGAATTCTGGGGCTCCTGGGTGGCTCAGTTGTTAGGCATCTGCTTTCGGCTTGGGTCATGGTCCCAGGGTCTGTGATGGAGCCCTGCTTTGGGCTTTCTGCTCGGCAGGAAGCCTGCTTCTCCCTCTCTCACTCCCCTGGCTTGTATTCCCTCTCTCGCTGTCTCTCTCTCTTGCTCGCTCTATCAAATAAATAAATAAAATATATTTTTTTAAAAAGTGGAATTTTAAAGTAGATAACTCTTTTTCTATAAGAAAACAATTTCTCAGTGTGACCCTCCTGCAAGAAGAAAGCAATATCAGCGTTTGTAAGTGATCAGTCAGCTGCTGTATAAAATGACCCTCCATAATTCCACAGAACAGTTGCTTGTCACACATTTGTCCAGACTAGATCTCTGGGAGTCACTGTATACTTCGGAGACACAGTGAATCACTGCCGTGGTTGGTAACACACTAACTAGAAATAATTTTACTATGAACACAACCACTTCAGCTTAATTAATTATCTGGCCTTTTGGGATTTAAATTTTGAACTTTCAACATATCAATGATATAGCCACTGCACTATTTTTAAAATCTACTTAGTTTCTGGAGTTATAACAAAGTACCCAGACCAAACACAATGGTGACCAAGTTTATAAATTTAAAAAGAAACTACTGCAGAAGATAATCTCTAGACAATTAAAATTTGCAGTTTTTAATGAACTACATGGTTAGGGATATCAGATAAATTTTAGCAAACAAAAATAGAGTGCTACTGATCTCACACAGAAAGATAAACTACCAGCTGCAAACCCAAGATCTACATTTGGCTCACAGTGACAACTGCTGGTGTCTGTTGTGTCATCACAGAAAGCATAGCATAAGTAATGTTCCATTCCTGAACTGTTTATTTGCCGAATGATAAAACCAGTTTCTTACAAAACATATGTTCCCTTTTTGAAGAACCCCTTATAGATGCCAGGTTAAAAAAAAAAATGAACATACTAATCCTAGTTAATTTCCTGCTCTTAAGGACTTAAAGATTTGTCTGTAATATTTCAATAATACAGCCATTGCACTTGCTCCTGAAATGTTCTTGACTCTTAGAGGAATGACAATGTGCCCAGACTGTGTTTAACTTCTGCAAACAACAAATGAAACAGTTAAAAAAAAAAAAAAAAAAAAGAAAGAAAGAAAGAAAGAAAAGAAAAAAAGAGTTCTGAAAGAGACAGGGAAGGCAGATCATTAAAAAAAAAAAAAAAAAAAAAAAATCCCAAATCCATGTGTGGCAGCCGCAGGCTGTGTGAGGGAGTAACACGGCACAGGGAAGGTTGTAGCTACATGAAGAAAATGCAATCTTGGGCTCCGCACTAGTACCTACTGAAGTAAAAAGACTGTACACGGAGCACTGAGACTGGCCGCCACCCACAGTCCCCAGGCTGTTGCTGAGCCACCACAGGCAGGTTCTGGAAAGCACCTGCCAATGGGACCTCTTCAATTTTCCTTGAATCAGTAGGAGTTGGAAGTACAGAGAGAGTTATGTGAGAGTAAAGAGCAGCTGTATACAAATCCTCTGCTATTTAGGGAAAATTTTCATGTTTATGTGGAACACTGTTAGCACATTTAAAACTGGGAATATTTCCTAAATGACAGTCTCCAGTCAGTAAAGCCAGTGGCATACTTTATTATATAGATACTGATTTTTAAAATAACACTAAATAAATAAGCAAAAGGTGTAGAAAAAGTTCCATTTCTGCAGGAGACCGCCACACTGATGGATGAGCGAGGAGGAACCCTCAGCACATATAACGGGCCAGAAGTCTCCCCCAAATTGTGCAGAATCCGTAACCAACTAGGGGAGGGGAGGGCGGGCTCAGGGTCAGGCTAGAATATACCTCACCGTTCTAGTCTCTAACCAGGTTGGCAGAGATTAAATGTTGCCAAGATAGATGTTTACACAGAAATATAGAGCAAAGAAAAAATCCATTACCTAAACCTTAGCCATTAAGAGCCTATTTTGTGCCCAGGTTTCTAGACGTGGAGAGGCCTCCAGGGAAGCAAAGAGCCACAGGGAGGAGGGCACACCATAGCCCGAGACCACTGCACGTCTGGCACATAGAGTGATACCTTAGCAGCTGCTGACGCCGGCCCGGAAGGCGTGAGGAAACCCAGGCACCGCTCGGAAGGTGCTGGGTGTGGGGGGAGCTGGGTGGACAGCAGACAGGACAGGAAGCATTTGCACATCCTGCCAGAGCTCACAGGGAACCAGCAGAGGCTTCTATGTATACAGATAACTCACTCAGATGTTCACAGGTGGAAGCTCAGCCACCAGCAGTCAAGATGATGGACTGGACTGCGAAACAGACCAGCAAGAAGCCTTCAGACTATGTCAGTCTAACCTTTGACTGGGATGATAGAGACAGAACCAAGAAATGCATTTCAGAAAAAGGAGACACAGTGCCTAGTGAATGGTCAGAGGGTGAGAAAGGATATGGGGATATCTGGCCTGGTAGGTGAAGGAGGCATGTTGCTGGGAAAGGGACAGAGGAGGACTGGGGGAGGGGCAGGAGCCTGTGTTTGGGGGGTCAGAAGATATTTCATTTTGACTTTGTATACAGAGTTGGCTCTTTGGTTCAAGAGCAACCTTCCATTCCCTGTGAGACGGGTGAGGAGGCCTGGAGGGACCGTGGGGGATTAGGGAAGCTCTGGGGCCCCAGACCACCTGGCACCGCTCTCTAGGGACACTGCTCCTCAGAAGTCCCTCTGCCTCCTGCGCCCCCGTCAGCGTCTGCAGAGCGCTGAGGGAACATCCGGCAGCCATCCCTTGTCCTTTGTGGATCATATAACCTCTCAATCAATGCTGGTTGAAGAATGGAAAAAGAAACCATTTGGGTAGTTTCCTTACCACTCCCTCTGGGTGAAAAAAGCAAACAAACAACTCACTCAGCATACAGCAGGTGCTGAGAAAATGCCTGCCACCCCTTGTTTGGGGACTATTTGCTGCTTCCTGAACTCCTGACCCTGGCCAGAACAATCGCTCACTGTCTGTGGTGAATCATCTCTTCTCTGCTTCTGCTGGTCCCTTCTGCACATCACTGCACAGCCTTGGGACAGTGGCCTTCTATTCATGTTTTTTAAAGCATGTGAGACCTCAGCCTGGAGGACCACTCACACAGGAAGCAGCCGTGGGATGCCAGCGATGAGGACACAGCCAGCGCGGAATGGCCAAGGCCCATCTCAAGCAGCTTCCATGTTAGTGAGACGACAGGGATGAAGCCAAGAGACACCTGACATGTGCCATGTGGTACGTGCCGTGGAAGACAGGCAGGTAGGGTTTAGGAAGGAGGAGTCCATCAGGAACTGGACAGGATGGGTCTCAGGAAGACCAAAACTGGCTTTACGGGCAGAAGCATAACAGTTTATGCTTAAGTGGACAAAAAGTCCCAACAGTCAGGAAATAAAATCAATGGGTTGAGTTTAGGTAATTAATCCCATATTAAAAAACAAAAACAAAAACAAAAACAAACAAACAAAAACCAAAACCACTTCTGCAGCCAAAATTTAAAAGCCAGGTGATTTCACATGAAAACTTTGATACCCAGCTTCTCTTGAAAAACTGCAGTACCTGGGAACCTTAGACCCGTGTTCCTGCAAAGCAACACCCAGCTCTACCTAACGAATACATGCTGGCCATGACGCCTCCCAGTCCCTATCCCCTCATCAGTACCGGAATGCCCAGCATCACTGGCCAGCAGGTGCACGCTGCTCTGTTGCTCTGAACCACCCCTCCATTAAAAGTGGGAATAAAAATTAGTAGGGCAAGTCAGAGCTTTGTGGTGATGGGGACACAGCTCTGTTAGCATTCCCACCATGTCCCGGGCTCTGTGGGTCTGTGTCACAGCCTCCCAGCTCGGTGAGCACAGCGTTTCTTAATTTCTAATGGGACACTACTCGGGGACCTACCGGGCTCTGCCCAGATTCTCATTAGGGTTGTCATAGATTGTTGCTAACACAAGCATCGTGCCAGTGGATGAAGGTTCGGTCCCTAAAATTAAACTAGTAATACTGAGAAAACATACAAATTCCCAGATTTAAAACCTGAAAGCTATCCAGAGGAATGAGGATTTCCTGAAGCTTCTTAAATTGCTTTCTGTAGAGATTTCACCTTTAACATACACACACACACACACACACACACACACACAAATTTTCCAGATGGCTAGCATTTCTACAGGGAAAAATAAAGTGTCAGCTTTGGTATTGAAAAAGTTGAGTAAGATGGCATATTGGATAGAGTTAATAACTTGGAATGTGTCTATGAGATCTCTTTCTTCATATACACATTTTTGGGCTCCTAAGCCTTAATACTACATGCTTGAGAGAAGAGATGAAAAGTTACGGGGAAAAAATACATATATACACACATGCGCATATATATATATATATACATACACATACACACACTATATATTTGATATATAGTGATATACTAGATATACTAGATATACTAGAGATGTACTAGAGAACAGACATAAAAATATAAAATATTTTTTACAAATATATATTATATACTACACCAAATATGTATATATATGTATATACCGATAAATATATGTTATACATACATATGCATGTGTGTGTATAATATAAAACAGAAACCACTTTTGTGAACCTTAAGAAATTAAACTCAATTCTACAAATGCTATGCTGTACATGCAGGTGATAATCAAAGTACTGGGGACAGAAAGATGGAGAACCCCCTGCCTTCCACCCCAGGTGCACATGAATGAAAAACCAGGTTAAGTACTATTATGGAGGACTGTGAGAAAAGAACAATAATGTACAAGATGGAGAGCAGGGAAAACTACCAAAAGGAAAGTTTAATACTGGAATGCTTAGCAGAGGTTAGGGATGGACCAAAGGGCACTCTGTCAAAGAAGACAACTCTGTAAAAGAATGGCAGCTTGACAACTGTCCTTACCTGTTGGTGTTTGTGAGAGGAACACCTAGAGACATTTAGGACAGCTGGGCTGGGGCAAGGGGGAAATCCTGCATTAAGAAAGCTGAATTTCGGGGCACCTAGGTGGCTCAGTGGGTTCAAGCCTCTGCCTTTGGCTTGGGTCATGACACCAGAGTCCTGGGATCGAGCCCCATGTCAGTCTCTCTGCTCAGCAGGGGGCCTGATTCCCCCTCTCTCACTGTCTGCCTCTCTGCCTACTTGTGATCTCTGTCTGTCAAATAAATAAATAAAATCTGTTTAAAAAAAAAAAAAAGAAAGCTGAATTTCTGAATCCTATAAGAAAAACAATTCAGCGCTCAGTCCAAGGCCCTTTCCTATCTGTATCTTTGGGGAGCCCAGCTGGTCTTATGTCCTTAAATACATTAGACTCACAAATGTGTATCTCCAGGTAGAACCTCTTCCCCAGATTCCAGACTCTAATATCCACCATCTAACTTGGTATCTCCAACTGGCTGTCTTGTAAGGCACTGCAAACACATCATCCCTGGCATCTTGGTGTAACTCAAACACACCCTCCTGCTGTCTTCCAGCCCTTAATACTGGAATGCTCAGCAGAAGCAAGAGATTTCTAGTGGTTCCTCCCCTCTTCCCAATGAGATCCTTCTCAGCAACCCTCCTTAAAATCACATTCCCCTGGGCACATGCTTTTTCCTCTCCTGCCTTACTTCCCTCAGGGTACTTATTTGTCCAAATCTTTCTTGAGTAAAAGGCCATGGGAAGCTGGGGACAAGTTCAGACCCCATGCCAATGCCCACACCTGTGGCAAGGCCTGCACTGAGGAATGAGAGGACTGAAGACTCTTCAGGGGTTGAGTGTACAGGGTCTGGTAACAATGTGAGGGCCATGGGTGGGGGCTGGTAATATGGGCAAAGCTTGACAATCTTCACGGAGATAGACAAGGCCGGAGGGATGAGAGAAGGGGACAGAGAGGAAGGATAGACACAGCAGTTCAATTTCTGAGCATGTTAATTAAATAAGGCACATTAACATATGCATTAATACAAACTTCTCAGATACAACTTAAAGCCTAATACACTCCTCCAAGACAACTGCTAAGGTCTAAGTTACTTCTAAATTTCCTAAGCCTAAAGGCTCAGAAGGGCTCAAATTCACTAGGTATAAAGGCTACAGGTAACACTCCATCCGCCAGAACAACAAAAAAATTACAGACACCAGAAAAATGTGCGAAATGATGATCTGCAGAAGACCAGGGTGTCCCTAGTGCTTGAAACTATGTAGAGAATAAAAAAGAAGTGGCTCTGTTCTCCAGACTTACATTTAATCGGTTCTAAATCCAGCACAGATTTGACCTTTGCTTTAAATAGATTTTCTTGGAGAGGAGGGAAGAAAACATTGATTCATCTGAGACTCCTGAACAACCTACTGTTCACATTACTTGAAATAAAGTCTGCTTTAAATCAGAATTCTTGAGACACAGAAATAAATATACCAAGAGGTTTCTAATTCTATGCTTTCGCCAGCTGATTATTTTCATTCACAACAGTGGATGAACTTGATATGGTCTTTCCAGAAGAAGGCCCACGGCCACAGAGAGAGCACACAGAGGAATCAATCAGATCAATGCCATCCGGGCTCAGACTTCAGCTTGTCTTGTGATCAACACTTTCAAGAGAACAAATACGAGAAGTATGTGAAATGGAGATGACTTTTCAGGGGGTTTCTAAAGCCCACGTTAATTTAGCAACAGTTTGAGGAGTAAGGGAAACCTAGAAACAACAATGTTTCCAGTGAGAATGAAAAAGGTTAAACCAGAATCATTCAATACCAGGACTGTTCACTCAGGAAACGGGAAATATACAAGCTTTCCCACTCTGCTCAACTCAGTCATCAAGATCAATGCTACAGACTTCTGGGCTAATTAGGCAGTTAATATATAATCCTGGCCCTAAACCTTCTTAATCTATTTGTTACCAATTTTGAGTATTTCCCTGCTCATTTTAAACCATTGTCAGAAGACAGCCAGAGAGACAAAACACAATCTACATTGAACAGAGGTATGCTTTACTACCTATTTGCTTCTGCTTGAGGAAGAATTTGAAAATGGGCTTTGGGTACCAGGTAGATAAATGACCTCAGGGCACCAGACAGGTAATGAAGGTGCAGTGGCAACATTAAGGAGTGGTGGGGTCTGTAGCCAAATGGGAAATGTCTGTCCCACCTACCAATATTTACAGGGCTATCCCAACACAACACTACTGTAGGCTGTGTTTGGCCCAGGGCCTAGCAATTGGACACAAAAATCAAGTATCATCAGAGACTCACAATTAAAAAAGGAAATGATTCAATATGCCATTTTCCCAAAATGGTGACCATTTCTTTTTTTTTTTTTCCTACTAGTTTTTTTCTACTAGCTAGTGTGTCTTATCTTTTTTTAATCAAGTTTTAAATTTTAATTCTAGTAATGTTAACACAGAGCTCTATCAGTTTTAGGTGTACAGTATCGTGATTCAACAATTCTACACATTACTCAGGGCTCATCATGGTAAGTTGTAATCGTTTTTTCTGAACAAGGAACATCACACATGCTTTCCCAGATGTTGCCACTTGTAACTGCACATGACCCTCTTACGGATTATATGAAAGGACTACTTTCTGGGCAATTCAGCTAAGATGAGGACTCATACCCACAGTCATTTCAGAGCTCTAATGACAAGAATCAAATGCAAATCTGTAGACTGAAACAAGGAGTAAACACACAAACTCTCTCTCTCTCTCTCTCTCTCTCTCTCTCTCTCTCTCACACACACACACACACACACACACGTGTACACACTAAATCCAGCAGAAGTACATTATTCTCCTACCAAATCAAGCCTTTTGAGAATCCTCTGTGTAGATAAGACTTAACCAGCACAAGGACCAGCTGTGGCCCATACACCCAGGCCTGATGTTGAGACAGAGTAGAAATTGCTCACCTACACTCTCAACCAGAGCCTCACACTGGACACCACAGTACCAACAAGCTTCATGCCCAAGGGCAATGTGTTCATACACAGCCTCCCTCCTAGTCTTTTTGTCTACTTCACCCTACACACATTACTAAAACAACCTCAAATTGCACTATTAGCACATCATTTTTTCTGTTTGTGGTCTTTTGCTCTCAATTTATGTCCCATCAAATGAAATATTTGGAGATCAATTTAATGTTTCCTCTTCTTGCTTGTTTCATGGTTTACAGTATTAGAGCTTCCAACCTTTTACAGCAAATAACCACAGAATCTCTCTCAATGCATTAAGAACTTCCCCTTTAAGTCCAAGGAAAGACTATTAGGTTTAAAAGAAAGTCATAAACGCACGTGAAACCAGCCAGAAAGGACCCAGCCATACCACCGGCCAGCCCTGAGCTCCCAGCCCCGTGAGAGCACTACCTCATATTCCTTAAGTAACTTACCCATCTACTGTGGGGAGAAAGCTTTAATGTTGCTGTAAGCCAATATACACATGTGAATCCTCAAAGCAGGCCTCGAAGTACAAGAACTTTCGGGAAAGACATCCTGCAGCTGAGAACCAGGTTGCACATTCCTTAGGGTGTAACTCAATCGGTCAGCCTGCACAAACTCACCAAAGGACGGTGTGCTGAAGAAAGCAAGCAAAGGAGTGGACCAGAAGGCGTGGGCCTAATCACCCACAGTGTGTCCCACTGAGAGAAAATAACCCGCAATAAAGAAGGTGGGGAAAATTACTCTCGTATGAGTTTTAAGAGTTTGCATGACAGATGAAGAGAACTGTGGCCAATTAAAGCAGCAATACAACAAAGAAAAACAACTGCTGGCCGGTGTGTCAGGCTGCTCCAGTCACTCGGTCTGGAAGGTGATGAGGGTCCCAGACTATGGGAGAGGATTTTGTTCCTGGTTACCACCTCTGGAAACTATAAGGTGTTTGTAGAAGACTAGGGAAGAAGGATCCAACTGACAATAGGAGCCCACAGGAGGGTTGAGAAGAAACAGACTTTGGAAATGGAGTGTGGCTGATACCAATAATTCACTAAACCTCTAGCATCTTCACTAAAGCTCTGAGGCACTTCTTACTAATAGAGTCTCAGATACAAGGAGAGGCAATCATTTTTTTTTTTTTCAAATTTCACTTTCCTTCAGCTATAGTTACACACATATAGCTTCCCATGGAAACTGATATGTGGTAATTTTGCTTCATTTTGATGTTTTTCTTCTACAGGCTAGCCAAAGACCCGAGTGTTCTTTTGGGTCTGGATTATATCCAAACACAGTCACTTGGTAAAGACTCATTCTTCTATCAGAAGGTGAACCAGATCACAACCCAAGCTGTCAGCCCCAAGTTTTCCTCCATTCTCATCTATTTTAAAAGGTACACAAGAATGAAACCACTGAGGTTTCCTTTTTCCAACCTCTTAGATCACTATTTTCACACATCTTCAGCAAATAAATCATTTTGAGGTGTTCTCAAAGACTTGTTTGCTTTGTTTAGATAAGGGGTAGGAGGGAGGTAAAAAGCAAAAGACTAAATACTTGCATTTAAGGAGAAGGAGGAAACAAACCTGTCCACAAGTTCACATTGGCACTATTTCTCTTTTCCACTAGGAGCCAACTGCCATTCCTAATAACAACACTGGAAACAGCACAGAGGGCTCCCTGCAGGCTTCCTTCCCGGGCAATGGGCTGAGCAACAGGAACCACTGCCCTGAACCTCCACAGCAGTCAGGACCAGAGGAATACACACAGGTCATGCCACTACCCAAAATTATGTACCTGTCAATCTCTGCAAAAACTGAGTGTAGAAATACCAAGGTAAACACTAAGGGGTGCACAAACATTTCATTCTGCCTCCAATGTGGAAAACCAGACTTCTAAAACATTAGCACTAATCCCAAATTCATTTCTGATGCAGGAGCTCTAGGGTAACAGATTAAAGACATTCATTTTCCTCGCACCCAAACTGTCTGGAGTCTTAGGACAAAGGCAACTGAACCCTGTAGGGCCTTCTACCACCCCTCTGCCCTCAATATTGGTTAAGTTGGGCACAGCTTTTTCTTTCTTTTTAAAATTTTCCCCAATTTCCCAATCTTTAAAGACTCCTTTCTCCAGAAAGCAGTCTAGAATTCCCAGTTTTCATGGACACCTTTGCAAAAGGAATCAGTCACTTCAATACCAACTGTTTCCCTCCTTTTAGAAATATGTACTAGGGCATACTGCTTGATTGCATCTCTGCAATGAGAATTTAGGCAAGGAGTGGTTGACACATTGAACCCATTCAACCTGAAGACCACAGTCCTATTTAGATGCACAGAGCCCCTCTTATACTACCTGCAAAAGAAAATGAATGTCCATACCAAGTGCAACCCAAATCCAAACAGCCAAGAACTAACAGACCTAGACTGAGATGAATAAAACCTGGAATGTAGACGGTGCTTCATGATAGTTAAAGTCCTTTACTTTGCTTTAAAAGAAGCTGAGGTATGGAGAGCTCATGGTAATGTGGCCAATTACCTGTGGAGGCTATAGAACACCCCTTATCTAGAGGCTTTTAGTGCTCAACACTGTTTTCTTCTTTCTATCTCTCTCCACTATGCTCCAAATCTTGAGCACTGCAACCATATCTCATACCACCTTGGCTTCCATGACCTTCACTTTCACTTCCCTTTAGCCACTATCAGTCTCTCAGGGCTGCCATAACCGACCATAAATGAGGGGGCTGAAAACAACAACAACAAAATCATCTCAGTTCTCAGAGCTAGACGTCTGAATGCAAGGTGTCAACAGGGCCATATTCTCTCTGAAACCTTCCCCAGCCCCTTCCTACCTGCTGGTGGGTTGCAATTCGGGCTTGCAGCTGCAGTGACTTCTGTCTCTGCCACCACTCCCTAGCTTATGTCCACGCATCTCATCTCTTCTTGTAAGGACACCAGTCATTGCACAGGGCCCACTTGACTCCAGCATGACCTCATTTTAAATAATTACATCTGCAAGGAACCTATTTACAAACAAGGTCCCATTCTAAGGCCCGGGGGATTAAGATTTCAACCTATCTGTTGGCATGGACACAACTCAACCCATTAAAGGCACACAATTAGCACAGTCATACCCAAGAAATAGTAACATGAAATTTCCCTTTTGTTCCCTCCTAATTGATTTATTCAACCCCTTTCAACATGGCCTGCCTTGTTTTCAAAATGAGTTTTGTTACATAAGCCACTGAAGACTCACTCTCAAGGTCATTGGCCTTGGCCTACCTCTCCAGCTCTCCTGGATTTCATAGATGCTGATGCTGTCCTGATACCCTTGACCTTTTGTTATTTCTACATTTCCTAATCCACCATCAACAATGTATATTCTCAACTCACATTGTCAATCTACAGAGCATCAAAGGATTCTCCTTTGAGACACTAGCAATTCAACTGGTCCTGTTTAATATCACTTGACCTGGAAGGGCCCAGGACGGTAACCTTTAGCTAGGCTTCTCTTGATCTTCCTTCACAATGACCTTAGTTTCAGAGCATTCATTCATTGAAAATAATATTTACAAATATTTACTGTACATGTCTAGGCATTTAAACTTATGTTCAAGATTGATAGTACACAAGATAAATACAATCCCTCCCTCCCAGAATTAAGCGTATACCAAGAGTATGAACAACAAGTAAACATGTAGTACTAAGGGCCAAGACTCAGGCAGGTAAGGAAGCTATAGATGCATCAAGGAAGACGTTAACACTGAAGGAAGTTAAATTGCATTATCTCCCCCAAGAGTCTGACCCTGGCCTTCTTCTGATACTTCTACCTTGGTGATGACATTCAATTCCAAAATTGCCAACAGTGCTTCTAGTGGTTGGCACCCAACCCCAGCCTCCATTTTTCCTCTGCGCTTCCAACTAGATTTCTCCTGGTTGTTTCTAGCAGGATATTCCAGTGGTACCTGGAATTCAGTGAGCCTGACACAAAGACCTTCCCTTCGATTGCCAGTCTTTCCCTCCACTACTATCTCACTACCACTATGCTCTCGTTCATTCAAACTCGGAATCCTGGTATCCTCCTTCTCTTTCATTCTGATGCCTTGCTCCAGTGCTTAACTGGCCTCCAAGTGCAAGTTTTAAATTCTTACTAGAAAACTTTACATCTGGGGACACCTGGGTGGCTCACTCAGTTAAGCGCCTGCCTTTGGCTCAGGTCATGATCCCAGGGTCCTGGGACGGAGTCCTGCCTCGGTTCCTTGTTCAGCAGGGAGTCGTCTTCTCTTTCTCCCTCTGCCACTCCCCCTGCTTATGCTCTCTCTCTTTCTCTCTTATAAATAAAATCTTAAAAAAAAAAAAAACTTTACATCCTTTCCTTTCCTTTTTCTTTACTTTCTTTCTTTCATTTCTTCCTTCCTTTCTTCATTGCCATAGCCTAGGTTCATGTTCTCATTAATTCATTGTGATTACTGTAAAGATATCTTCATCAGGTTTCCTTTGCTCAGATCTCTACCCAATGGAATTCAATTTACAAGTAACATTAAATTTATAGCATGTTAGAGCTTATAAAATGTTTTCAGGAAACTTGCTTTTCATCCCCACATCAGCCTCCACTGGTGGACATAGTAAAACCTGAGAGGTTAAGTGACTTGCCCGAGAGCACGTAGTAGCAGAGCAACCACTCATTCAATGCTGATTTAAAATGCAGAGCTCATCAGCCACAGTGCTGCCAAAGTCATCTTCCCAAAGGTATTTCTGATTCTCTCCATATAATATGGCTCAAAAGCCAGCCACCCCCCGGGAGATGTCTCCAGAGATGGCTACAGAGGCCCTCACCTCTCCTTGCTTCCACCAGTCCTTCCCTCCTGCCTCAGAAGAACCCCTTCCATTGGAGCTGCTCTCGGGCCAGAGCCAGGGCTGGGAGGGAAGTGTGTATAGCTGAACCAGCAACGCTTACTTTGGCACCTTGGATCTAGGTAATTCAGTAAACTCAGCAACTCTCCAGTGAGGACTTTAATTCCATAAATTCAGCAATACTCCCGGCCACATACTCCCCCTGCTGCCAGCCTAATCACTAAGGGCCTCTACCTTTCTCCCTCACCTCTGCCATTTGTTGCTGAAATGACCACCATAGGCATGGATATCTGCTTGGCACCATACTCTGTGACTACTCAGTTTGGTGAGACTTCCACACCCAGGCAACAAACATTTAATAGCAATCTAGTAATCATCACATGCTTTGCAGATGCTAGGGACACAAAACTGAGGGGTAAGTTCTTGCCACCATGAACTACCTGTGCCTCCATTTCCCTATGCACTGTACCCTGTGGAACCTGGGCTGCCATGGGTAATCTTCCCTTCACCCAAAACTTCTTAAATCCCTGCATTACGGTCATGATTAAAATCTGACTTTCCCTGGAGGCATCACCTGCCTCACACCCCTATCTCGTTTTCTGTCTCTCCTGCACTTCCTCTCTCCTTTACACCAGATCAGCGCAGTGATCCCTCCAGAGTCGTTGGACTGCTAAACTCCATCCTTATCTCTCCTCCCTTTCAAGTACACGTTTGTCCACTAATACCTTTATCCCCATCTTCTTTGCAATTACCGAATCAACTCTTTCATGTTCTCTCTTTGAAGACAGATGACATTAAAGATCATAAAAGATGATTCAACTCAAACATTGACCAAAGACCATGTGAAGACACTTTCCTATATAAATCCCTCACAGAGAATACAGGACACCTGTCTCTCACCTGTTTCCCTATATCCACCTTATCCTTCACCAGACAGAGATCCTCTACACTCCCCAAATGATCTTCATATTCACCTATTTTCCCAGAACCTTCTACCACCTCCTGCCTGCTGGAGCACCATTGATTCTTCAAAAAGAAATAAAATGCCTCTCCTCTTCCACCAAGCCTCCCCTGAGCATAAAGATTTTTCTGACAACCTTCCAATCAGTTAAATTCAATCTGTACAGCTAAGCAAGATTCGGGGAAGCCTGGAAGCCAGGCTGAGGGGTTTACAATTAAGCCTCAAGAAGGAGGAAACTCTTAGGGGTGTTAGACCAGCACTGCCCAACAGAACTTTTTGGGATGATGCAAATGTTCCTCTGTACTGTTCACATGTGGCTCCTGAATGCTTGAAATGTGGCTAAGGGCAACAAAGAAACTAAAATTGTAATTTTATTTAAATTAATTTAAATAGCCACATGGGCTAGTGGCAACCATAGTGAGCAGATTTCTAGACTAAGTTGGTGCCATGATAGAAGAGTTTTTAGAAAGGCGAATCAATGCGGCAGGGATAGAAAAGAATGTGCTGGGGGCACAGCAAGGGAAACTAGCTAGCTAGGAATCCCTGGCAGTGATCTGGGAGGGAGACTTCCCTTTCTCTAGAAAGGAGAAGAAAAATACATGACTCTGTCCTATCACCAAAGCACTAGGAAAAGAAAAGCACACACATACAAACAAAAAAACAAAAACAAAAAACAGGAGTTAGAGGCTTTATAAATCCCATTAAAAAATAAAACTACAGAAGACATTTTTTGCTTGCAAATTTTAACTTATCAAACTGAGTTTCCTATTGAATATCTACTAATAAGAGATTCACAGTTTCATTAAGTCAAATACAAAAATAATTATTTTCTAGAGAAAATGCATAAAATGTAAAATAATCATTTCATGTGCTATCTACTTTTTCCCTTTCACCTTGGCAAAACTCAAACCTTTTTGTCCAGGCACACAAAAAACAATAGGTATCCAGTGAAGCATGGTGAGGTTGGGGAGAGATGGTAGTCTCTTATGATATGCTCACATAAAATAAGCCTGTTGCCAGGGAAATGATTAGAATGTCCTAAGGTAGAATTCACGTGTGGTCTCTGAACCAGATTAGATCTCACACTTCTGAACAGAGCCCTGAAATGACTTGCTTATTTCCTTTCTATCTTCCACCCCACACAGAGGTCTGTACCTTTCCAACACAACTCAACTCAGAGGGAGAGCTACTGACTAAAGCCAATTTAGAAATAGCTAAGCCAGATGGGAAAAAAACAAAAAACAAAAACCAAAAAACCAATCTAGCTCATCCTTCCTCTGATACCTGTGAAATTTAAGGACATTTTAAGATATGTGTTTAAGCTCTCAAGTTAGAAACATGTTCCTTAATTTGAAATTTCAATCCTCTGATCTGTACTGCCAATCAGATTATCTTATAATCATTACCTACTTGTCAGAATACTTACCCTCCAAGGCACTACTGAGTTTTTAAATAAATAGATAGGTTAATTAATCATATCAATTTGATTTATATAACATAAATCAAAGGAAAGATGCACTAATTGGGGGATTTCCACTTAAAATGCTCTTTTTGATGAAAGGTTCAGCATAGAGAATATAGTCACTGGTGTTATAATAGTGTTGTACGATGACAGATGGGAGTGGAGCATAAGGTGCAGACTTGTCCAATTGCTATGTTGCACACCTGAAACTAAAGTAGCATTGTGTGTCAACTACACTTTAAAGAAATAAAATGAATGACAAAATAAAATAAAATGTTCTTTTTTGAGGCCTCTCTATCGATCCACTGGGAGCACCTGGACTGCCTGCCTCCTAAAGGTAAGTTTATCCAACTCATGAACTCCAGCAGAGTCTGGGAAACCACTTCCAATACTCTTCCAAACACCTTCACTCTCTCAGATACACTCATCAGAACAAAATTATTGGCCACATCTACAATTTGTGTATATGATATTCTTCTTCCATAATCCTTCCCTACTGAGAGTGGAATGATTTCACATTCTATCAAAAACACACAAGATACTAACTAGAAAAGGTTTTGTCATCACATTTCCCAAAATATTAAAATGAGAAAGCTATTTCATAAGCACATGACTTCCACATAGTTGCCAGCATCTGAAAATAATTGGAGGTATTTCCCAAGGTACTGCTCTGCACCTGGTCTGATTTGTTTCTGTCTGTCCTGTTCTACAACTTTCCTATTGGCCAGGCTTGATTTCAACAGCATCAATGTGTAAACACAGGATGCCCTCTGGAAAGGAAGAATGTTAGACATTTTTAAGCATTTGAGATTGACAACTGCAGTACAGTGGCCCCGGAGAAATTTAACTTTGGCTCCTGCTCAGTCGCCTGGCATTACGGGTCACACGGTGTAAATCCTAAGGACAAAGCCGACATGACAGACATGAACATTGTTGCCATTCCCAAAATTCTGTCCCGCTAGGGCCCTCTGTCACCTCCAGAAGCTCGTGTCTCCTGCACATGTTCACCTTCTATTATAAAACCTGTACGCTAACAAGCTAGCAAGCACACTCAGGGGAGTGATCAGAATTTAGGGACAGAGGAATGAGGAAAAGTAGGATCACACCATTTGGTTACAGAATACTCTCATGAAAACAGAGACATAAAGAGAAAAGAGAAAGAATAAAGCATCCTTTAAGGATGCCTTACATTTAGTTGGTGACTGCAGTTTGCTTTTCAATTACTCAGAAGAATAATGTATGAATCTGGTATGCTCAAAAGCTCACTAGTGGAGCACCTGGGTGCCTCAGTCGGTTAACCATCCAGCTCTTGATTTTGGCTCAGGTCATGATCTCAGGGTTGTGGGACCAGGCCCTGCATCAAGCTCAGCATGGAATCTGCTTGAGAGTCTCCCTCTTCCTCTGCCCCTGCCCAACACCCACCCCCTGCTTACCCCTTTCCCCCCACTCGCACGCACACACACACACTCTCTCTCTCAAATAAATAAATAAAATGTTTTTCTTTCTTTCTTTCTTTCTTTTTTTTTAAGATAAAGCTCACAAGTAAGATCAGCTTCTGGAGGCCAGAGAGAAACAATGTAGACATGGTTTAAGCCCACAACCAACCCGTTGGATTCCCCAGGGCTCCCGGTTCAATTCTATTTGCTACTGTAGTCACACTGTAATTCTGAAAAATTATTCAAGTTTCACTTTCTTAGTAGCCAAGACATGAGAAGAAATGTACCAGTGAGGACTTGAGGACGGGGAGAACAGGTCAATCGACACTCTTCCTCATGAAGTTTCACTCTCGTTTTGCTCTCCAAGTCTGATGGGAATTTTATAATCTTTGGAGACAGAACCAATAAGGAACTCAAGTCTGTTGCAGGGATTGTAAAGTGACAAATATACTACCTACTCAGAGAGAAAGACATGAGAGGGCAGCTGTGGTGGGGAGTCCATTCCAATCTTCACATGCTGCAAAATGTGGGCCAACAGGCATCAGAGATATTTCAAAACCAATTTGTTTCAAACAATTCTAGACCCAATGACTTGATTTAGTGGCCTAAAACTGACCTGAATGGAAACAACATACTATTTGAGGTGGCATAATTTATAAAAATGCCAAATTTGTATAGTTTATCCCATGCATGACTGAAGACAGAAAAAAGTGCCGTAGGTCCTCATAGAACAGATAGTTTCTTGGGGCACGCCTCTGCACCCTCAGTGGGAACCCTGGCAAGACACCATGAGCAGGACAAACTTGTTCACACTAACCCAAAAAGGGACAGAAGTCTGGTGGCTTCTCTGAGTACAGAAATTTTACTTTAGGCAGAAAACGGAGATCTTCTAATGGCTGGGTGGTAACTTAAAACATCAACATGTTGAAAACTTCTAAACCTTTGTAAAATTCATTCTTATGGGGGGATAGAGCTGCAGGGGAACCAAAGCCAACTGTGATTCCACATTGTAGTCAAGCTCCTGACTATTATCTGCTGAACTGCAGAAAAGCAATTTGTTTCAAAAACATAAGCTTAATGATGACAAAACAGCATATATACTATACAATTTTCAACCAAATGCTTTGTACCACTTTTTACTTTTTTTCCCCTAAAATCCCTTTCATCTTTTTCTCCTATCCCTATGTGAAACCAAATATAACTAGGACCATGCAAACAAATAAATACACATTTTGGATTATGGGGTTCTTTTTATAGCTTAGTTCAAGAGCCATTTTTCTTTTTCTAAACTCCACTGTTATTCATCATCTTTTATCAGACTTCACCATTCTCCCTACTCACTGATGGCTGTTTGGATGAGGTAGACGGAGGGGCACAATTAAATTAGTGTCTGAGGTAAGAAGTGAACTGACTAGAGGAACAAGCAGGGTAGACAGGGAGCAATAAAGGCTAATTTATAAAATATCATGAAATTAGGATAAATTAGTCAGTAAGTTTGCAGGACTTTTGGTATCACATTTGTTGGAATATTTTTTTACTTCAAGCCCTGTAATTACATAGGTATTATGTAGGATAGAATTAGAGTAATGAGACTCGATTTCCTGTGTGGATATGGAAACCAGAGTCACTGCTTTGCAGGTACAGTAATTGATCTCATTTGCCACATCATGGTAATCTTGTAACCTATCCAGAATCTGTGTGAAGTTAAACAACAATCATCACATAGAATCCCATGCAAACGTATGTAAGGCCATCAGCAGGCACCTGGGAATAACTCCTACAGAACTCTAACAGTGCAGCCTGGAAGCCATGGAGTAACCAGAAATAGAGAAGAATGCATTCTGCCCCTTGCCTCTTCCACGTCCTGGTGGGAAAGAGGCAGAATGGGAATAGAAAGGCAATGTTAATGCAGGAATTCTCAGTATTTTCAATCTAACACACTCTTCATTTTTTCATTCTGAAGAAAGAACCTGCAGAAATTATTTTCAGGGGATGCTGATCATAAAAACTACCAGATGAATAAACATTTTTGCTCTGTCCTGCTCCTTTCATCTTTTCCAGCAGTGCCTTATATTATCTGCATCTCCCAGAGTCTCCCAAACCACTCAAGTCCGTCCACTCCTAGTCTGTAATTGCCTCTTTCTTCCTCTGTGACCTGGGCTTTTCCGGTCTTAAATAAGCATGTTCACAGTCTTGAAATGTTTTAATAGCTATCATATGCAAGGGAAACTAGATTGAATATATTAGCTTAAAAAGGCAGAACTGAGACCTACTGGTACAGATTTTGACCCTGTCCTAGAGTCAACCTGATCTTACTCAAAGAGGCATAAAAAATAGGCAGCTCCAAAATTGCCATAAAACAAACATAGAGAATGAAGACAATAAATGGGAGTCAGAATTTAAAGTTTGGAAGTGAGGAAAATGAAAGCATACATTAAAAAAATGGAATTCTTTATACTTTCGGATGCAATGTCCCTTGCTAAATGTGTTGGAAAAAACCATCTTCCTACCCTCAATTCCATCCTCAAAGAGAAATGGAAAGACTTTGCTAGCAAAGCAACACATAAAGGTGATGCCATAAGAGATATCCAATACTTAAGAAAAAAGTTTGTAGGGATGCCTGGGTGGCTCAGTGGGTTAAAGCCTCTGCCTTCAGCTCAGGTCATGATCCCAGGGTCCTGGGATTGAGCCCTACTTTGGGCTTTCTGCTCAGCAGGGAGTCTGCTTCCCTTCCTCTCTCTCTGCCTGCTTCTGCCTCTCTGCCTACTTGTGATCTCTGTCAAATAAATAAATAAAATCTAAAAAAAAAAAAAAGTTTGTGATGATACAGTTTGAAAAAACAAAAGAAGTTTGTTTTTCTAGGGTATCTTGTAAGAACAGCTGAAGTGGAATCAGTATCCCTGGAAATCTTGTATTACTCCTCCAGGAAAAAACTAGAATCCTCAAACAAGACAAAAGCATGCAAAGAAGCAAAGAAAGAGATAAGAGACAGACAGACAGGCAGACACTTATTCCTATTAGATGTCTATGCAAGATGGATGCTATGGCCTACAAGGTCCCCCATTGGACAAAACTGCACCATGCTCCTTGGTACCTCCCAGAGGCAGAAGCACTGCTAAGGTATGACATATGATAGAACAGTGAATAAGGAATAAAGTTTAAAAAAAAAAAAAAACCTTTCAGTAATGAAATGGACAAGGCAACAGCACCATGATTTCACATATGGTCCAAGCCTTCAGTGTTAGGAACCCAGTGAATGCAAGTTGGAAAACCATCAGGCTGTGATTCCAGGTAAGGCCTTTAGATAAATTAATATATCTAAGCACATAGCTAGATTGTGAGGAAATCTGTAAGTTTCTAATTAAAGTATCAGTAAGAACATCCCTGAAGACACTGAGAGTTGCTACCTACTGGGTTTTTCCCTCAGGAAGTCAAAGAAACCAAACTAAGAGCTCTCCCAGTCAGGCTCAGCAAATTTATTTAAATTTAAAATCACACCATTGGCTAGAATGGTTTGACAGCTGAAATACGGTAAAACATTCTTCCAAAAGTAGTTTCTTTTTATGTAGCTAAACTCAAACACTCATCTATTTGTCAAGTAATAGTAAACCTTTAAAATAGTAGGGCACTATGCCAAGATTTTCAGAGAATGTCAAATGAACCAATATACGTTATCTTCATAGATTCTGAAGAAAGATAAAATATATACCAAAAATAACTATAATACAAGGTACTAAAGTATGAAGAGCCAAACAGTAGTAAAGTTAGGTAATAAGGATTTCTTTAAGTAGATATTAACTTGAAGAAGGTCTTCAAATCTGGGCTACATTTTAAGAGAGAGGTAGATCAAGGGCACAGGAAGAAAACAAGGTGAGGAAGAGAGAAACTGGAATAAAAGAAGCCACAAATTGGGTACCCACCATTTCTAGCCAGGAATGGCCACTCTATTCATTTAGTGGGTATAGAAAGAAATATCATGGGAATTGGTGGGCAAATTAGACCAGGATAGACTACTGGAGCACCTTGAAGGTGAGCCTCAGAAGTTGAATCTTCCTTCTGAAGATGCTTAAAAAATATTAGATTTTTAAAAATATTAGATTAGATTAGATAATGCTTAAAAAATATTAGACGGGTCAAAACACTGACCAGTAGAGTGAAGAATGGAGAAGCCAGGGGCCTGCAGCTACAGTGACAACAAAGGAAGAAGGCTGAGGGAGAGTCAACTAAGGAATCAGCAGCAAGAGGGAAGGAAAAGAGCACATTTCACCTTCAACTCATTCCACACAGTTGCAGGGCCTTGACAGTGGGGCAAGAGTCTCCTGTACAGAACAGCTTAGTTAACTCCCAGACCGGAAAAGATTCCCAGGCTCTGAAAGGTAGCTTTAATAACAGCATGTTTAGATAAAAATATTACTACTCAAATTTGTATAAAGTGGGAATATCATCCTCCAAAAAGTAATTACCTGCACTTATTAGAATGGCCAAAATCTGGAATGCTGACAATATCAACTGCTGGTGAGGATTTAGAGCAACAGGAACTCTCATTTATTGCTGGTAGGAACACCAAATGGTGCCACCAATTTGGAAGACAGTTTGGCAGTTTCTTACAAAACTAAACATACCTTTACATAAAAGCCAGCAATTGCATTCCTGGGTATTTACCCAATAGAGTTGAAAACTCAGGTCCACACAGACACCTGCACCTGGATGTTTACAGTAGCTTCATTCAATACTGCTAGGACTTGGAAGCAATCAAGATGTCCTTCAGGAGGCAGATGAATAAACTGATACATCCAGACAAAGGAATATTATTCAGTCATAAAAAGAAATTAGTTGTTGGCTATGAAAAGACATGAAGGAAACTTAAATATGTATTATCTAAGTGAAAGAAGCCAATCTGGGAATCCTACACATTGTGTGATTCCAACTATATGACATCTGGAAACACTGAAAATTATGGAGACAGGAAAACAAACAAACAACATTGTTTACCAGGATTTGGGAAAGCAGGGAAGAATACATGGAACACAAAAGATCTTTAGGGCAGTGAAACTATATGATACTGAAAAGGTGGATACTTGACATTATACGTTCAGCCAAACCCATAGAATGTACACCAAGAGTGAACCCTAACATAACTATGGGCTTTGGGTGACAAGGATGAGTCAATGTGGATTCATTAACTGTAACAGATCAGCACTCTGGTAGGGGATGGAGATAGTGGGGGAGGCTCTGCATGTGTAGGGCTACAGGATATAGAGGAAATCTGCACCTTTCCCTCAATTCACCTGTGAACCACAAACTGCTCTAAAAAAATTAAGTATCGGTTTTAAAAAATGGCCAAAGAAGAAAGTAATTCCCAAATTATATACCAGCAAATTGTGGAAGAAGGCGCTCAGAGAAACAGTTCCTCCGATGAAGCAATGATTAAGATGAAAATACTGACACAATCAACTTTTTTGGAACTCTGGGATTTAATGTAAAAATCTACAATAACTAGAGGAGCGCTTAGTGAAGATAAAGGTGGCAGAATTTCATTAATAAAGCACTGTGGCCTTTTTGCTTATTTGCCTCCCATTCCCCAGCACCACATGTGGGCCATGAGGATGCTGGTCCACATTCACAGGGCAGCTTACTGGTGCCAAGGGGCTCATATGAATCTTATTTTATAAATACTGCAGTTGTGCATTTTGACTTGCCCTGTGATTCCCCGAGGGAATGGTGCAGAGGCTGACCTTTGTTTCACACCACCCTGCTAGTCTTGGGCTGGAGTAGCTTTCCAGGTGGTGGTGACACCTGTTGTAAGATTTAAAGATTACTCCCCGTGCCCACCTGGGACAAGGGACTACAAAAGCAGCAAGCATCAGACAGACGCAAAAGCCTAGGAAGCACAAGGCTAAGGAGGAAGTCTCTTGAATAAGTAAGGGCTTGGAAGGGCCATCCAGGACTGACACACACTCAAAAAAGACCTTAGAGGGCCTAGACTTGTACTCCTAGCAAGCAGTTCTGTTAGTGTTACACAAACAGGAGGCAAAGGTTAAAGCAGAGTTGTAGATGGCCTAGCTTCCACATGAAAGGAGTGTCCCAGCTCACAACTAAGATAGAAAGACAGGGGAAATATTTATTTTCCTTTTGGCTCCAGAAATTTAAGGAAATCTGACAGGTCACTGGAGGACCAATGAGAAAACAGAGCAGAGACTTCAGTAACCACGCACCAACAGAAGAGAGACATCAGTAATAACACTTGACAAGGAATACAGTCTCTGCAAAATGGATTGGCACCCTCACTAAACACAATGGCAGTACTCAACAGTTGACAACTAACCTGAGTTATGCAGAGAATCTGATTTCCAGATCTATCATGTTATAATATTTAAAATAACCAATTTTTGATGACAACAACAATAAGGCACACAAGGAAACAAAAGAGAATGTCCCATTCAGGGGGAAAAAATAAATAGAAAGAAATCATCCCAGAGGAAGCCCAAACACTGAACCTATTAGACAAAGACTTTAATTCAACTGTCTTAAATATGATCGAAATGCTAAAGGAAACATGGACAAAGAAGTAGAGGAAATCAGTAAAAATATGACAAATGGAGATATTGTAAAGAGATAGGAATTAAAATAAGAAACTAAATAGAAAGTGGAGCTGAAAAGTATAGTAGCTGAAATTAAAAATTCTCTAGAAGGGTTTAACAGATTTGAACAAGCAGTTAAAAGATTCCAAAATCCTGAAAATAGGACACCTGAAATTATATAGACTGAGGAACAGAAAGAAAAAAGAATGAATAAGAATCAATAGAGCCAGAAGGACATGTAGGACACCATCAAGCATAGCAGCATATGCTTTTGAGAGTCAGGAGGAGAAGAGAGGAATAAAGAAGAAAAAAAATATTTGAAGAAATGATAGCTGAAAAATCCCAATGTCCATTAAGCTCAACAAACTCCAAGTAAGATAAACCTCAAAGAGATCTACATTAACACATATTATGATCAAACAAAGACAAAAATAAAGAGAATCTCGAAAACAGCAAAAGAGAAGCTACACATCATGTAAAAGGCATCTTTAATAAAACTAACTGCCAATTGTTCATTGGAAACCATGGATACCAAAAGGCAGTAGAATGACTGTATTTAAAGTGCTGAAAGAAAAAAACCTGACAAGCCAAGAATCCTATCTTTGGCAAAAGTACCATTAAAAAATGTAGGAAGAGGGGTGCCTGGAGGGCTCAGTTGGGAGAGCACGTGACTCTTGATCTTGTGGTTGTGAGTTCAACCCCACATTGGATGTAGATATTACTGAAAACAAACAAACAAAAAACCAGAAAAATGAAGGCATGCCCAGGTAAACAAAATGTGAATTTGACACTAGACCTGTCCCTCAAGAAATACTAAAGAGCAGTGCTTCAGGCTGAAATGAAAGGACACTAGACAGTAACTTGAAGCCCTAGGAAGAACAGCTCCAACACAGGTAACTAAATAAAACCCAATATTAGTGTATTTTTGATTTGCAACTTTTTGTTCCCTACTAAAAGATATATTCATAAAATAATTATCAATCTATATTAATGGGTACACAGTGTCCAGAGATGACATGTGTGATAAGAACAATGTAAATGGGAGGCAGAGTTACACAGAAGCAATTTTTATATGCTATTGATTTTAAATTGCTATCTATTTAAACTGGGCTGTTATAAATTTATGATCTTGGTTGTAATCCCCACAGTAAGTCACTAAGGAAATAAAAAAAGGATGGAAAAGGAAATGAGACATGTCTTCATCTACTCAGGCTTCTGTAACAATACCACAGACTGAGCAACTTATAGAAAAGCAGAAATTTATTTGTCACAGTTCTGAAAACTGGAAGTCCAAGATCAGGGTGCTCACATGGTTGGCTGAGGGCCTCTGGGTCCAATGGTGAAGGCTCCACCCTCAGGACCAAATCATCTCCCAAAGGCCCACATCATCATACCATTACTTTGAGAATTAGGATTTCAACATATAAATGGTGGGGAGGCTGGGATGTGGGGAAGGAGGACCAAAGCAGAGATGGGATCAAAAAAGGTACACTACATTAAAAAAACAAGCAAACAACCACACACACACACACAAAAGGAGGCAGCATTGGTTACCAAGTAAAATACAGAAAACATACTTGCTAGAGGCAGGGGATTGGTAGGAGAAGTTAATAAATCCTTAAGGAGTGTAGGGTTTTATCTTAGGGTGATAAAAATAATTTGGATCTAGACAGAGGTGGCAGTGGCATAACACTGTGAATGTACTGAATTATTCACTTTAAATTATTTAAATTATTCACTTTAAAATGGTTAACTTCATGTGAATTTCACCTTGATGGGAGGGAAAAGTCAGCAGCAAAAAGAAAAATACCTCTAATTTTGTTTTCATTCTGCTAGTAGTAAAAAGCAACCAACCAAAACTTATCCCTTGTAAGAACAGACTGAACAAATTGGTCTTTCTAAAGAACGAAACACCAGTAGTAATTTTAGAATCATCTCAGCTTTGCCTCTACTCAGAAAACCTTACTCTACTTGCAAATCCATTTGGAAGTTTTTCCCCTTTGCCCTCATTCCCTGAAATCAAAGTTAAAATGCATATTCATTTGTCATATTGAAGACTGGTGTCATCAAAGGGCTTAGAGTTTCACATATACAACCACAGAAAGAGGGAAAATAACAAAAATACCCCCTCTTAAGCCCCCAGATTCAAATAATTACTATAATACACCCCAATATTCCAGATAACAAAGTTCAACCTAAAGTCATTCATTTATTTTTTTGAAGTCATTAATTTAGAAACTATCTTTAAGATTCGACAGTTAAAATGTGCCAAGAAAAGCTTCTTCCCATTACATTTAAAACCTATGTCATACCATGTCAATATTTGGAAACAAAAAGGCAAGGCAGCTTTGGCCAGGATAAACATTTTATAAGTTTGGCTTGTGATCCCTTGATGCCCTTCCCATTGGACAATAAAAAGAAAAGGAGAGAAACACCCATTAATAACCTTAAAACCTCTGCCACACATTTTATGAATATATAAGGCTTAAAAACCTAGCTCTGGATTAAAGAAGCTAGCCAACATTGTTATTGTGTGCAACTTTAAAATCCATGATTTCTGGAATTCAAGACTGAATGATAGGAGGTATGAACGGATTCAGATTAGGCCCTTACCTGGGACGAGCACGACTGTGCAAACACTTTAGTGTTCTTGCCCATGAGCCCTATAACGCTGTCCAAATTTCACACATGCTGCTAAGACCAGAATCAAAGTCACACACCAGTGAATGGAAGTTTGCACACAGCATTTCTATGATTGATAAAAATAATAAATTCTCCCAATTCTAACCTATGTATCCTAAAATACTCAACAGAGTTGAACAAACTGTTACAGTTTCTAGGTATACAGTTTGTAGGTATAGTGACATAATCCTGAAGAACTGGATATTAACTTGAGAAATCAGGGCTTCCCTGCCCTGAGAGGGAAAATGTTGTTTCCTCTCACTGAGCACAGAGACTTTCGCCACCCAGGACTCTGCTGGATGCAGCCTTCGTTGCTCTTACTGCCTTGGACACCTGAGCTCTGGAAGAATGCAAGGCCATGCTGCCCCCCAGGATCTCAGACTTCAGTTATCCCTAACGCCCCCAAGAAATTATTTTCTTAATTCTCCAACATTCTAGACCAAAGTGTGGATCTTCTTCTTGAGTGCATGTAACAGATGTCATTTTAAGTGTCATTCTCCTCACAGTGAATGCTGTCTCTACCATCCAAGAACATGTGGGCGCTGTCACACATTCCCTCAAGGTAAAGAGTGTACAGTCAGCAGATATGCAGGAGAAAATGAACACCAGGCCTGAGGGAGCCAGAAATGGGGGCAGCAACAGGAATGTGGACAAACCTTTTGCTGCTTTTTGATGGTATTTCTGGTTCTCTCTGGAGGTCCTTCTGTATCCACTTTATCAACTAGTTCTCTCCAACCCCTGCCACAAGTTTTGGCTTCATACGACCCATCATAGCCAAAGCAATCCACATTTTATTTGGCTTTGCGGCTCCACCAACCCCTGCACCCTGGCAACTGCACTCTCTGTTTTGAACAGTTTCTTGGGGCATTCTGTTTTTTCCCTCCCAATTTTACTGAGGATTAAGTGACAAATATAATTGTGTACATTTAAAGTGCACAACATGATTTGATACACATACACACAGGAAGTGATTTCCAAGATCAAGATAGCTAATGCTATCACCTATCACCTCACACAGGTAACTTTTTTATTTCTGTGTGTACCGAATGCTTAAGATCTCAGCAACCTTCACGTATGCAACACCATCTTCACCACAGTTGCCACGCTCTACATTAGATCCTCAGTAAGTTGTTCTTATAACTGAAAGTCTGTGTCTTGGGACATTATTGTTGGTACAGCCCAGCCTTGAGTCAGTCCATGTCAGAACCCATAAGGCAGGACTCCAGACACCTCCTGACAGTGATGTCCAAGATTCTACCAGCCATGAGGACAGAGTCATGTGACACATGGCCACACTGGAGGAGGTGGGGAAGACAGCAAGAGAACCTCAAATATTACCACCATTCGAATTTCATATTCTCTTCTGCCACCTAATTAGTATTTCAGGCCTTTCACTCAGCATGCAAGAAAGTAAATTACTATTTTAATCATTTATCTTATAACTTCTGTAGTTTCTAATTAAACTTCAGAAATCCTCCCTCCCCTTCCCTTCTGCTATGGTAATTCCCAAAAGTTACAGGTTTGACAAAGGTTTTCAATCATCTGTGGCTAGCAAAGATTCCTATTTCAGGAGACCTCCAAAAATGTCTTTGACCTTGAGCAAAGGGCTAGAACAGAGGCAAAATTCATATTAGTGCTGCACATAATGGGTTGCAAGAAAGTCCCATTTCCAGGTGCTAACTGGGTCAAAGATGCTTTATCTCTTTATATTGCCAAATAATGGGTCTAGAACAAGGAGGATTCTAGTCCTGGAAAAAAAAGCTTGTCTGCAATCCTTGAAATAGAGAATTCAGGACACAACTCTGGAGATTAAGGGATAAAAGCCAGTAGCCCAATTTGTCTTCAGTGAAACATAAAAGAAAGTGGATTACGAGGTTATTTGAATATTACATTTGATATTATATTTGAATCTTAACTCTAGTTACTCCATTTTTATTACAAAGGTGACCTGAAGAATACTGCTCCCTGCCTACAAACTTATAAATGAGACTTGCTCAGTCATGGAAAAAAATGTTCAATCCAAATTCTATGAATATAATGAAACTGAAATAAGGCGTAAGAAAAAACTGAATTAATACTGATGTAAAAGTCCCATCTGCACCAAATTAACTTTTGGAGGCATGAGTCGACTCTTACTAAACCCACATATTGAGGAATTTCATCACCTTTGGAGTTGAATTTGAATCCCGATTCTGCCATTTACTGCTTGTTATCTTGACCAAGACACTCATCTCTCTGAGCCTCGATTTCTTCAATAGGCCAAATGAAGACAGCACATCCTACTTTGGAAGCCTGCACATGTTCACTGGAGTGATCGCCTACAGGCACCCCGCACAAAACACAGACCAGTACAAGCAGTTAAATGTCCACCTTGCTCCCTCCTATTTAAGTTCTTGGATGATCTCTTTTCCTTTGTATTTGGTCTGCTGCCCTCTGTTCGCTGACGGGGTGCTTGGAAATAAGCTAATATCTGTGTCTAAGGATTTTCTTCTGTATTAGAAGAGGATGTTGCAGGCAAATATTATACTGTACCAGAACACAACCTTAGCACAGACCCAGGTTTCTTTAAGATTTTCAAGTGCACCTCGTTAAATCTACTAGCTGATAGTTTTAAGGGACATTTGCAGCCTAAACCTTAAAATAGCTATATGTAAGTACCCTGATGTGTAAGGTCTATTTGTTGTTAAGGGCTCATTTTCTTTTTCAAGTGATTACATTAATCACTAATTCACTTTATATTGTGAACTGGTGCTTCCCAGAATAATTGTTTCAGTCTGCAGTGGCTCACTGTTAACTTCCAGTCAGGTTTTTTGTCAGTTACATAGAGCATCTCAAGAACATTCTTATTTTTATACCCAGGAACCTAAAAATTAGTAAGTCATCTCTCCTGTCCAATAAAAGAAAAAAAAATTCAGGGTGCCTGGGTGGCTCAGTGGGGTAAAGCCTCTGCCTTTGGCTCAGGTCATGATCCCAGAGTTCTGGGATGGAGCCCTGCATCAGGCTCTCCGCTCAGTGGGCAGCTTCCTTCCCTCCCTACCTCTGCCTGCCTCTCTGCCTACTTGTGATCTCTGTCAAATAAATAAATAAATAAAATCTTAAAAAAAAAATTCAATAGATAGAGCTAGAGAACAATGAAGTTAACCAGGAAATCAGAATCCTGTATAGGGGCGGTCAGAATTGAGGCTTACATCAATCACCTTCTAGGCCTATAAATTCTTTCTTTCTAAAAAAATGAGGAACCATCTTGGGGCACCGACTAAACTTTCCAAGGATGCACCCCCAAAACAACTTCATCTCTGATGCTGTGAGCCTCCTCTGTGTCCTAGTAAACTTTTGTTCATTAATCATAGCGAGCGATGGTAACTAACATCTACGGTTTTTAAAATACGCTATGCATTCTTTTAATTTGAGTATCTTAACTCACTTTAATCCTCATGATACTCCTAGGAGGTAAATATTGTTATTAACACCATTTTAGAGTTAGGAAAGCAGAGGCACAGAGTTTAAATGATTTGCTCCACGTCAGAGAGAGAGGAAGCAGCAAAACCAGGATTCAAATTCAGGCAATCAGACTTCAGAATGCTTGTGCTGACCACTACCCTGTGTTGCCTCAAGTGTCTTGGAAACAAAGATGCTCAAAGTACATAACCTTCCTTGTTTGCACTCTTTGTCACCACCCATCAAAGAAGTGATTCCATGAATGTAAATCAGGGCTTCAATCACTCCAATTAGTATCTGATCCTTCCTTTTTACTTTAAAATCTGATGCCTTATTTTCTATAAATTATCTTTATACAAACAACAAAGTGACTCATCACCCCTAAAGAACATGCTTACTCAAATTTCAGTGCCCATCAGGGTGTTAGAAATAGGTACTGGAGGGAGGCCCCACTATTTGCGATTTAGATATTAGGTATCACATCTTCTAAATTTCACTTTACACAAATGATACAGGGAAAGATGGTCTCTCCAGAGCTATGCAAATTGGTTAAATCCTGCTTAAGCTCAAAATCATTTTCCCACTCTTTTCTTAAAGCAAAGTTTACTTTATTTAGTATATAATTGATACATCACAAGCTAATAAGCAAGAGAGAAAAGATAAATCTTGAGTTCCACTCAGTGATCTATATGAGTAATTATTCAAAACCAAAAATTGTGTATCTATGCTAACCAGGACCAAAAGACCAATCAATGAAAATTTTAAAAAATGTATAAAGAAGATATGGTCCATATATACAATGGAGTGTTATGCCTCCATCAGAAAGGGTGAATACCCAACTTTTGTAACAACATAGACGGGACTGGAGGAGATTATGCTGAGTGAAATAAATCAAGCAGAGAGAGTCAATTATCATATGGTTTCATTTACTTGTGAAGCATAAGGAATAACACGGAGGACACTGGGAGATAGAAAGAAGAAGTGAGTTGGGGGAAATTGGAGGGGGAGACAAACCATGAGAGACTGTGGACTCTGAGAAACAAACTGAGGGTTTTGGAGGGGAGGAGTGTGGGGGGTTGGGTGAGCCTGGGTGATGGGTATTATGGAGGGCACGTATTGCATGGAGCACTGGGTGTGAAGCAGAAACAATGAATTCTGGAACACTGAAAAGAAATAAAATAAAATACAAACAAACAAAAAAGAAATGAAACCAACAAAAAAATCAGAGAGAAAGGCAAACCAAGAAACAAGACTCTTAACCATAGAGAACAAGCTGATAGTTACCAGAGGGGAAGTGGGTTGGGCGTTGAGTGAAATAGGGATGGGGATTAAGGAGGGCACTTGTTGTAATGACCGCTGGGTGTTGTACGGAAGTATTGAATCACTATACTGTACACTTGAAACTAATACTACACTGTATGTTAGCTCACTGGACCTTAAATGATGAAATTTTAAAAACACACACAAAAATATATTTATAATATATATATAATATATATATATTAGTAAAACAATGAGTGAATATCATCTGAATCATGAAAGGTACTAGTAGAAAAATAATTTTGACCCTTAATGCCATGCATTCTTTTCAGTCTCTATTGGTAGCTATCACCACAGAATTCTTATTAACATATATATATATAATATATATATAACATGTATTCAAAAATGCAATACATTGCATATATTTGCTATGAGGAAAGATAATTCTTTTAAAAGTACCCAGTATGCTGTAACCACTCAACAAATCACATCACATTATTATCACATTATTATAACAGTGTCATTAGCATCAACCTGAGAAATAAATAGAGTAATATACTTATTGCTGGGGTCAAAGACTTTCTATCATTTAAAATGCATATATAATCATATATTACAAGTCTACTGTTTGTCCCAATTTGCTGAAAATATGCTAAAGGGATTTTTCTTTAAAAGCATCCATAAAAAAATCATCCTAGCACATTTTAAAAAAAAGTATACATTTTCTTACACATCCACACAGGCTAGTTCATACACTGCCACTTACAATTATAGCAATCATTAACCTACCTTAGCAAAGTTGTGGGCTTTTACTAAGTAGGTGTGTTAGGTGCCAGAAATCAAAAGACGCCCTGACAGGCTCAGCTCTCAAAGAGGCCTTGTTATAATAAGGAAGTATTTCCGATTTGTGGCTTGACTTATTGCTTCAAGCTGAGTGTACTATCTTTTTATTTTTTACCATATTTCCTACAGTTTGAGCATTTGTCATCTTTAGTTAATCTGGAGCACACATTTTACTTGTTTTAGGTTTATAGTGTGGGATATAAATGTTGGCTCCAAACTGCCCTTTATCTATGTCAACATCATTCGTGAACAATTCTTGGGTCTTACTCAGGAGTAGTACTGGATAATAGACCTACTTTGCTAGCTAGTGATTCTCTACTGCCCTCTGGGTTTCTGTTATTTACGTCAGCCCCAGCACTGTATCAGCCTTAAGGACTAATGTTTTAAGCTGAGTTCTAGTATTTGATGGGGTTAACCCTTGCCCCAGATCTGTTGTTACAGTGTATGCTATTGGACTTCCTGATCCACTTTCTCTAGGCATGACTTTAGAATCACATTGTTTCAATGAAGATTGTAGGTTTCACTTGGGGGAAGGAGACTCAAGCTTGGGAGGCACCCATACATACAGGCAGAAGTAAGGTAAGGGATTTTCCCAGTCTATGTATGTTAGGGGGGAAAAAAAAAAAGAACTGGATACCTTGGAGAAGCCTTAAAATGCCAACATTTAGAAGAGTAAAACAGGTCTAAAATAAAGGGCCTGAGAGTAAAAGATGCTGAGTTCCTTTCTTACTGCGTGCTGTGAAAAAACTGGCTCCGACTTGTTCTAGTTCATTAAAAATAAAAGGGAAAAAATGGCTAATAGCAAATTCAAGAGGGTAGCTTGGCTCTTGGTAATTTAATTCTAAATGTAATAACATGCTTATTAAAAATGGAAGGTCACTCTTCCAAAAATTTCCCTAAAGGCACAGCTGCCAAATTGACTTCTGATCTAGTCTTTACAACATTATTAATTCAATGACATAATAAAGCTGGCAAGGGAAAGCCTCATAGCTGCCTCACAAAGGGAGAGAGCAGGGCCTGAGAGAGAACTTTGCATGCTTCCTAGAAAAGTGACCTGAAAATAATGCAAGTCGCCTTACGTTGTTGTTGTTGTTGTTGTTGTTGTTGTTATAGTTGTTGTTGGTTTAACTGTCCTGATAAAGGACTGAAAATGCTTTTCTCTTACTTTTAGGGAAAGCCTAGCAAACTGGAACCCCTACTTCTCCTGCCGAGTATGCTTTGTGTTGCTTTCATGCGTTAGCAGCAAAGCATTCTGTATCCAGTGGCATAGAGATAGTTTATTCCAGGGTGAGCCCCAGGGATCTGGTCTAATAGTCAGTCAGTTGACCTGGAGAAAAAGCAGAGCCTCCTTGCGGGTTTGCCACAGCTCAGGCTGAAGACTGCTGAAAGGCTCCTGGCTTGGAAGTTGGACTCCAAACCATGACTTGGCTGCAAACTCTCATTAAATGGTACTTGACCACAAAATGCTTGTTGATCTTAACTTGTCTAAAGTTCCAGACTCGGTAGGACAGCAGGTTGAAGCCTGCCAGCATCATAATCAGCACAAGCTATAGGTTTTGGAAAGAGCTTATTCTAAGTAGGTTTCAAAGGGTCATGTCCTCCTATCTGCAAAGTGAATCATACTATGTCTGCCCAAAGACACGGACGGGCTATCCCACATGCCTTAGCAGTATCATATACCCCACCTTGAAAGGGAGACACTTTTATTTAAGTGGATCATTCAGTCTTTAACCCTCTTTTATAAACGTTCCTATGTCTTCTGCATTTAATTTTTATAAGTACCAAAAAGTAAATAACTGTGTAATATTATCATGAAATCTTACATAGGTATCAAACCCTTCATCCACAGGTCACCAGGACAGACTGGCAGAACCACGCTGGGTTTACTGGCTTGCGGCACTCAGGGAACCAGGTTGTGGGGGACTGTCGGATGGCTTGTTACCAATCTGGGTCCTGTTAGGTGATTTTAAGAAAGGTCCACAGAAGCATCATTTGCTCTGGGTTACGAACTGTCAGGAAGCAGAGTAAAACCTGTGACTGGGTACCTTGGTAATTTTATCTAGAAGATGGGAAGACCAAGAGAAAGCTAAATTGTTAATACGTAAAGCAGCAGCAGTCATTGTATCAGCTAGGAAAGGAGAATGTCTGGTCATTTTTGTGGTTTGGACATAGGTAATTCTAGATGTAGATCTGCCTATATGGTAAACTTGCAAATTCTTAGAACTTCCGCGAGTAACACAACTTAGAGAATCAGCTACAAACACCAAAGAGCCGTCTCTGAGGGAGCCACTCAGCGGTTGGGCTGACTCTCACATATGCAGGAGACAACAGGCACATCCATACCAGTGGGCTCTGTGCCAGGGTCCCACAGATTCTGCTGTCCCTATTAGTTCCTAAAGCTTCCTGAACTCCAGACTCTGAGCCAGAAAACTCATGACGCTTAGATAACCCTACCATTTGAATGTGAAAGAACAGAAGAACCAGAAGTAATGCTTCCTTCATGAAACTGATAGCACCTAAAAGGCAGATGATGACCGTCCAAGTATTTTCCGGGATGGCAACCTGCAGCTTCTGGGCTGAATTTGACCTGCACCAACTGTTCACTCTAAAGAACATGCTCCTGAAAGCAGGTGGGGGCTCACATGGTGCTTATGCCCTGAACAACTGAAACCAGGCCCTGTACAGCAGTCTTAACGAGTCCAGCAGATAGCATTTTACCCGGAGATGCTAGTAACATTATCTGTTATCTTTGATACTGGTGTACTACAAGTATCATAAACATTTTCTTCTCATTTCAGAGACTGCAAGCTAGTGGCCTTAAGCTTAGATCTTATCTAAACACGGGACTTATTTCAGCCACACAGAACTCTTAAAACATTGGTTTCCAACATGTCAAAATCTGATATTTTATATAAAAATCTGGATTTCTGTCTTCTCTTGTCCCAATTCGCTGCAGGCAGGTACTTTGCCCATTTCGCTCTGGATGCCCTCTGAGCATGTAAACTCCCACTTTGCAGAAAGGGACACTGAGGCATAAAGTCAGTTTCTAGGACAGGAGGGAGAAGATTCTCAGGTGTGTTGCAGTGTGCTCATTAAATCGGGCTGCTTCTAGGACTTCCCTGTTCTCAGCACCCCACAAGTCTCCAGACCAAGCATCTGGAAGAGAAACATTTCCTCCTCCTCCTGTGTTCACACCCTGCTTTCCTGACCTGAATGCCCAGCCAGTATCAATCCCCAACTCACTTTATATGGCTGTCTGGAGTTAAAAGCAAGTATAGCTCCTAAGTCAAAGCTCTTCCAACCTCCTTGGACACTTGATATCCTAAATTAATGCGTAAAACATACTTAAATAACAATTATATGGATTTTAGTGAGCTGAATCTACTAGCACTTTCAAGGAAAAAAATAATCAAAATTTAAATAGTACCATTCACTAAGAATCACTTAATTTACATTAGCATTCTGGTCATTAAGTGAGAGCTACATTTTAGGAGTGACTTCATAATAATGTAAGCTAACGTTTCAGTGTTCATACTTTGTCAGATACAATTCTTCATGCTTTTCCATGGATGAACCTATGTAGTCCTCAAAACTTTCCTACAGTACCATTCTTATCCCCATTTTACCAGAAAAATAAAGGAAACCGAGGCACAAAACATTAACGTAATGGGCCCCAAGTTACACAGGATGGAATCAGGATTTCAGCCCTGACACTGACTCTGCCTGTGATTTCCTGCTATTTGCTATTCCATTTGTCAAAAGACTCTTAGAAATGAGTGAGTGGTGTGGGGCTTGGAAAGAAAGGTTTGTTTCTGACATTCCTTGAAATCAAGTGACCTAAACAGTGATATCTGATGTGCTGGCAAAATAGCCACCACTCCCAATTCATCTTGCATGTGTGTACACAAGTATTTCTGGAACAAAAAATAAGTCATCCAGGGTGCATACCACACTCACCACAATAAAGTCCAACAAGGATCTATTTAAACGACAAAAAAAAAAAAAAAAAGGTCAAATAATTATGTTGCAAGATCTAATACAGTTGATTATGCCCTTCAGTGAGATATCTGGGGTCATCACGTCGGGAAGTGACATGTTGATGCCCGGGGTAGCTCTAAGAAATGTAAGGGCTCTCCCTCCAGTCAGAAGTATTTGGCAGCTGCTCAGCCACTCCCCAGCAGGGTCTCACCTGCCATGAGGGATGATTTCACAGCAGGGGAGCATTTCAACAACTACAGAACATCACTATCTCCACCATCTCTAGTCCTACTGGTATCAACGGCAACTGTCATATTCTAATGATGTTGGGAACTCTGTTGAGGAAGCAAGGAAATTAGACATGTCACTGGTGATGGCACGTTTCACCCACGGAGAATGTGAAGCTTTTCCAATTCTTCCCTTACCTCAGACATCACCTATAAAACACTTAGGTTCATGGAGAGGTTAATCCCTGCCTTCTTCCAGCCATTTTTGTTACTGTCAGTAAACCAAGCAATTTGTGTAACTCTGAATGAATTTTGGAGGCTTCTCTTGAGCACAGTGGGGTGCTGAAAGGTACCCTATAGAGGGCAGATATCTGTTGAGAATGCCTCAGGGTCACAGGATCATCAAAACCACATCACTGAGGAGGATTTCAATCAACTACCTGTACAATGTCACTTGCAGAGAGCCTTAAAAGTGAGTTCTAGTGAGAAAGACAATGAAAAGAGAGAGAGAGAGAGACCTTTCTATGCCTGGAACCCACAGGCACAGATGAGGCATAGAAACAAGCTGTCCCATTCAAAGGTCCACCCATCCAAAAGGAAACCATACACTAGCTGGGGTCTAAAGACAGAATTCCCACATCTTCTATTTTGTAAGGCCAAAGGACAGCCTAGTGATTTAGTGCAGTGGCTTAACATCATAAGAACCATTTTCAAAATGCTGTCACAGTCTTTATTTTTTTAATTTATTTATTTGAGAGCGAGAGAGAGAGTGCATGCGAGTAGGGGGAAGGGCAGAAGGAGAGAGAGAGAGAATCCTCAAGCAGACTCCAAGCTGAGCAGGGAGCCCAACGCAGGACTGGATCCCATGACCCTGAGATCATGACGTGAGCCAAAATCAAGAGCCAGACACTCAACTGACTGAGCCACCCAGGTGCTCAGAACACTGTCGCAGACTTTAAAAGCAATTCACTAGAAAGCACAAATGCACGAAACAGAACTGCTCTCTATTTGCATTTGAAAATGATTTTGTTTGATTCTGAGGCAAACAACAATTTCTAAAGTGTGCCCCTTCCTGTCTTATCTTCAAGGTATATGGGGAGAAGGCAAATATCAGCACCTTCCCCCCACCTTTCTCCCCATGGCCAGTTTTCTCTGCAGGTGCCCCAGTTCACCCAGCTCTCTCTCCTATACCTGCATCTAACTGGCATTGGAATGTCAATCACACCTCTTCACTCTGAAAACCTAATCCTGATTCTCCATTCCAAGTAAGTCTACCTAAAGTTCACACTCTCCTCTGTCCAGAAAACTGCAGCCGACCTTCCTGGGCTTCCCAACATTCTCTCTCCTCTTCCACCATGGTCTCCATGTTGCCAGACAGATGCTGCTAAAACACTGATCTGTGCATTAATTTAACCAATATATCGAATGCCCACTGCATGCTATGCACTGTGTGTTGGGAGACAGCAGCAAAAAGACCAAAAGCTCCCTGGCCCTCAAGATGCTACAGTTTAGCAGGGATGGGTGACAGTGGATGAGCGGTCACACGAAATAAGCCATCAGGATGGAAGATGGGCTCCAACTGAACTATACAGCAGAGGACAGAAACCAGTGAAAGGCTCCAAGATGACATCTTAGGGGAAGTGACAGTCCAGCTGAAATCTAGAGCTTGGGGAATCATCAGGAGCGAGAGTGGAAGAGGCAGGGAAGAGGACTCCCTATAAAAGAACAGCAGCGTAATTCAAGGACAAGCGAAATAGTTCAGGATCTGAAAGAATTCTAACGGAGCCAAGATGCAGCGTGTGTTTTAACCACTCTGCTGAAAGAGGATCGACGGCATTCCTATGCACCGGTAATGACCAGTTAAAATCAGGAAAACATCTTCTTTTCACAAACTCAAAGAGAAAGTGAAAGAAAATTCCATGACAATGGAAATCCACACACAGAAGAAATAATCTTAACAAGAAAGGGATGAAAATTACACAGGAAAGGTGGTAGTGTGTAACAGACCTTGTTTTGAATGACATGTTTAAATGGGTATACATACTATATTATTCAGAGTGGAGAGATGAGAAATGTTTTTAAAAGTAAGAGTAAGTTAGAGGGCAAAGCAGCCTCACCCACCAGGCAAATGTGTTCTAGAGCCCTCCTCCTTTAGTCTGTGATGCTGGCATAAGATTTCACTGCAAACAGAGCCCCATAATGGTTCCTGGACACTCTGGAGTTTGCACATGGTAAGGGAGGAATCTTGAACCAGCAATGAAGGAAAAGGTTGCTCTATAATTGTTGCTGGAACAACAAAATACACCTTTATCTGGAAAAATATAGTTAATCAGTCATCCCCATTCCGGCTTGCACATCACAAACTATCTCTGATATTTTAAGGGAACAAACATTCTGAGAACTCACCACCCCAGCCCACCCCATCCATAATTTAGGAGTCAATAAATCTAGAAGAGGATGGGTAAAGTTCTTTATAGGAAGAACTTCAGGGGATTTGATCATGAAGCTGGAACTTTGAATCACTGTTTAGGGACTTCCTTTACATCATAGGTCAGACTAAAATTCAAAATAGAGTTCTGGTAGAGATACCATAAAATTAAGTGAGAAGAAATTTTTATATTTTTAATTTCTCAATAGAAGATGGTTTTCTAAGTTTAAAAACAATGAAAGAACTTACAAACAAAAAATTTGACTGAAATAAAAATGAAAGATAACCAGAGAAAATTACTTACAACCAAACTGTCAGATGATAAATATCTTCCACACATAAGGATGCAACTTGTAAGAAGTAAGAAAAAACTTGCATCATAATTGACAAAAAAGAAACAGACATGTACTATTTAACCCCAAAATGGCTTTTACATAAAGCTAAAAGCTTGTTCTTTAAAAAGTCTAACAAATTCTCTCAGTAATACTATTCTGTTAAATAAGATTTCAAATAAACACATGATAAATCAAATGAAACTGAGAGGTGCTACCATCATAAAGCTGAGAATCATAGCTTTGAACAACTTTAAGCCAATTTTGTGGAAAATTTAATGATATAAATAAACCTGGAGGGGGCAAGGAAAGTATAGCCTAATAATCTGATTTCTAAAGAAAAAGAAACCTGAACAATCTTATAATGATTAAGGAAACTGACTCAATAGTTTAAATCTTTCCACAAATTTCCAGGTGAGTTCTAGGAAGAAATAATCTCAGCTTTATCCAAACGAAGAGCAGACTTAAACAGGGAACATGTTACTAAGCCGTTGTGAGTTACAGAACTCTGACATCATATCCCAATAAGGACAACAGAAGAAAACAAAGATTATAGACAAATTATATTCAAAGATAGGTATACTATTCTAAATAAATATTTACACAAGCAAGTCAATAATGAATTAAAAAGGTAATTCATTGTGACCAAGTTGAATATTTCTGAAAATGCCAGATTGGTTCAGCATTGGAAAACAAGTAAATGTAATTCAAATTCCAAAGATTTTTAAAAATTATCTAAAAAATCTATAATACGCATCATTTCTAAAAGTGAACATGAGAAGAGTTCAGCTCAAAGAGAAGCGAAAGTACTACTTCTGTCTGGCAGTGTGCAGGCATGCCCTAGTCCACAGAGTAAAACAAGAAACAGAAATAAACCACCAGGACAAGAAAGATGTACCCAAATATCATTCAAAGGTTATATTATTATTTACTTTTAAAATTCCAAAGAAATCTATATATTAAAATTAATATTAGAGTCCAGCAAGTTTCCTAGGTTCCAAACTAAAATACTAAAATTCCATTTAGAAATGCCAGCAATGTATACGTAGAAAATAAAATTCTTGAAAAGTTATCTACCACAGCATATAAACACAAAGTATCCAGAAAGAAATCTAAAACTATATGAGAGCCCTTTAAGGAGAAATTATAAAATTTTATTGGAAATATATCAAGGAAATACTAAATATTTAGATGTCATGAATTACATGATTTTAATATCAAAGATGTCATTTTTTCAGAAATGACAAAGATGTCATTTCTTCAGAAAATGACCTAAAGATTAAGTGCAATTATATGCAAAATCTCAACAGAATACTTACATAGAAGAAGAAACAAGTGTCAATGAAAAGAACAGAAGTGTCAGAAACATATGCACACATATGGGTGCTTCACTGATAAAAGAGCTGGCTTTAATGATAATTAGGGAAAGAACAGATAACCATTCAATTAATGGTACTCATACAATTTCATAAAATTGTTGTGCCCATAGAATAAAATCAGACTGTGTCTTCACATTCTGTACAAAAATCAATTCAATACATAGATGTGAAAGGCAAAACCACCAAAGACAATGTATGAAACTACATTTATGACCTCGAGGAAAAGGTTTCTTAAGACATAGAAAGAACGAGCCATAAAGGGAAAACCATTGACAAACCTGACCACATCAAAATTACAAACTTCCCTCCATCAAAAGAAACTACAGAGAGAGTGCAAGACAAGCCACAAAGTGGGAAAAGGTATTTGCCACCTGTACAAATTAATAAAATTTTAATATTCAAAATAAAAAGAATCTCAACATATTAGTAAGAAAATTATAGAAAGCCAATAACCATAGAAAGACACTAACAACCACTTCACAAAGGAGACTGCCAAACACAGACTGGCAAAAATTAAGTCATCTTAGGAGACAGAGGGCTGGAGAGAAGCAACAGAAACTCTAATGAACTTAAGTATATAAATTGCTACGACCACTCTGAAAAGCAGTTGGCATCATCTCACGAAGTTGAATATGCTCAAACATGAGGACCCAGCAGTTGTACTCATGGGCTTACATGGAGAAATCTGCACACAGCAAAGGCCACATATAAAGATGCTCAGGAAAACACTGTTCATAACAGCAAAAAAACTGCAAGCATCCCAAATGTCCATCGCAGGAGAAAGGGTGAGAACGTTATCCTCCAATGCAATAATAATATTCAGCAGGGAAAAGGAACTACATCTATATTAAAATATTTTTTAATATAGATGTAGCATCTATATTAAAATATGACTTTGAGTGATAATGAGCGAAGTCCAGAAGAACACATGCAACTTATTTTGAGAAGCTCACAAACAAGCAAGACATAAAAAATGTAGGTAAAATCATTATTCTCCAGCTTTTAAAAACAAACACAAAGTTCAGGCTAGGGGCCAGAAGACAGGAGGAGACGGGCTGAGGATCACACAGGGGGATCTATAAGGAGCCCCATCTGGGCACGGGGTTCATGGCTGCATACACCTCACTGCTCACCATATCGACTTTGTACCCTCTGATATCATAATTTAAAAAACAGTAAGATGGCATCTTCAGAAAAACTAAGAACACTGGATAAGTTCAAGATAGCCATCTAAAAGCAAGAATTCGGGGGGTTGAAGGAATGGGGTGGCTGGGTGATGGGCATTGGGGAGGGTATATGTTAAGGTGAGAAAAAATAAATAAATAAAATTTTAAAAAAGTAAAAGCAAGAATTCACAAACCTTACATGTGACTTGGTTGGAGTAACAAGCGAGATCACCATGGGGGTCTTAGGAGGTTTGCAACAAGCATCTCAATGCACTAACATTACTCGTGCGAGATCACCATGGGGGTCTTAGGAGGTTTGCAACAAGCATCTCAATGCACTAACATTACTCGTGTGAACTGAAAGTAGTCATTGATACAAGCGTGATCACCATGGGGGTCTTAGGAGGTTTGCAACAAGCATCTCAATGCACTAACATTACTCGTGTGAACTGAAAGTAGTCATTGATACCAGGTAACATCAGGGCTTTGTACATTATAAAATACAACTTAAGAGGGAGGAGCAAGACGGCAGAGGAGTAGGAAACCTAATAACATCAGGCCCCAGGAGCTCAGCTAGATAGTTATCAAACCATTCTGACCACCTACAAACTCAACAGGAGATCAAAGAGAAGAAGAGCAGCAATTCTAGGAACAGAAAGGCGACCATTTTCTGGAAGGTAGGACAGGCAGGGAAGTGACTCCGAGGCGCTATATGGGAAGATAGGCTGTGGGGGAAGGGGCCGGTTCACATCAAGTGGTAGAGCAGCAGAGCACAAAATCGGAACTATTAGAAGTCTGATCCACTGAGGGATGTCACTTCAGAGGGGTGACCCCTCTGCAGGGGGTGGACCCCTCATGGGGACAGTGTGGTCTCAGGTCTCTCGGGGTCACAGAAAGACCCAGGGGTGCCTAAGTGTGGCAGAGCTCCAGGTATCAGAGTGGAGAAGCCAGCTGCAAAGATAGAGTTGAGGAGGGGGCTCTCTGCTTGGGCTGACTTTAAACCGTGATCCTGGGCACGGACAGGCCACTGCTCTTTGAACAGGGGGCCCATAAGTGGCAGACCCAGGGAGAACCCTCCTTTTCCCTCTGGGAGGAGCGGTGCGGGAGCGTGCAGCAGGAAACTGCTGGGTTTGGAGACTCCAAAAGGGGCCGTGAGCCAGAGATAGAAACGCTCGGTCACAGGCCCGGTGAGCCCACAGCACAGCCAGAGACCAGGGAGACAGGAGTGATTGCTTTTCTCTGAGGGTGCACTGAGGAGTGGGGCCCTGAGCTCTCAGCACCTCCGGGCCAGAGATTGGGAGGACGCCATTTTCATTCCCGTCCTCCAGAGCTCTACAGAAAGTGTTCAGGGAACAAAAGTGCCTGAGAACGAACCCGAGCAGATTACTTAGCCCAGCCCCTGGCAAGGGTGGTGCAATTCTGCCTCGCGCAAAGACATTTGAGAATCACTACAACAGGTCCCTACCCCAGAAAATCAACAAGAACATCCAGCCAAGAACAAGTTCTCTAATCAATGAGAACTACAGAACTCCAGAGCTAGGGGAAAGCTACACATAGAATTCATGGCTTTATTCCTATGATTCTTTAGTTTTTCAAAGTTAAATTTCTTAAATTTTATTTTTTTCTTACTCTGTGATTCAAAAATTTTCCTCTCTCCTATTTTAACAATTTTTAACTATTTTATCTTATCAATACCTTTTTAAAAAATCATTTTTAATTTTCATTGTTATAGTCATATTCTATCCCTTCATTGTATTTAGCCTTACTTTTTGTATATACATAGGTTTTTCCTTCATTTAAAATTTTGGGATACACTTTCTTCTAACAGATCAAAATATACCCTAAATCTAGTGCATGGCCTTGTTCTAGTCTCCAGGCTGATCACATTCTTTCCCCTTTTTTTTCTTTTTTTTTCAACCAACTTCTTATCAATCCCTTTTTTAGAATCTTTTTTTAATATTCATCCTTATACTCATATTCCATCCCTTCATTGTGTTTACTTATTTTTGTGTATATATACGTTTTTCTTTCTTTAAAATTTTGAGAGGCAGTTTCTTCTAAAAGACCAAAACACGCCCAAACCAAATGTGTGGCTCTGTTCTACTCACTAGGCTAATATATATACATATTTTATTTTTTCCCTCATTTTTTCTCCTCCCACCAGCCCCCCAGTTTTGGGTCTCTTTCAATTTGGTTAATGTATATTTTTCTGGGGTCATTGCTACCCTATTAGTACTTTGTTTTCTCTGCCTCTATTCTTATCTGGATAAAATGACATGGGGGAAAACTCACCTCAAAAAAAAAAAAAAAAAAAAGAAGAGGAAGTACCGATGGTTAGGGACCCAATCAATATGGACATTAGTTAGATGTCAGATCTAGAGTTCATAATGATGATTATCAAGGTGGTTCCTGGGTTTCAAAAAAAACATGGAAGTTACTAGAGAACCCCTTTCTGGAGAAATAAAATCCCTTTCTGGAGAGAGAAAAGGACTAAAATCTAACCAAGTTGAAATCAAAAAAGCAATTAGAGAGATACAATAAAAAATGGAAGCTCTCACAGCTAGGATAAATGAGGCAGAACAGAGAATTAGTGATATAGAAGACCAAATGATGGAGAATAAAGAAGCTGAGAAAAAGAGATATAAACAACTACTGGACCACTAGGGGAGAATGTGAGAGATAAGTGATACCATAAGATGAAACAATACTAGAATAACTGAGATCCCAGAAGAAGAAAAAAGAGAGGGGGGGGGCCAAAGGTATATTGAAGCAAATTATAGCAGAGAATTTCCCTAATTTGGCAAAAGGAACAAGCATCAAAATCCAGAAAACACAGAGAACCCCCTCAAAATCAATAAAAAGAGGTTAACACCCTGACATCTAATAGTAAAACTTACAAGTCTTGGTCACAAAGAGAAAATCCTGAAAGCAGCTTGGGACAAAAGCTGTGTAACATACAATGGTAGAAATATTAGACTGGCAGCAGACCTATCCACAGAGACCCAGCAGGCCAGAAAGGACTGGCATGATATATTCAGAGCACTAAATGAGAAAAATATGCAGCCAAGAATACTATATCCAGCTAGGCTGTCATTAAAAATAGAAGAAATAAAAAGCTTCCAGGACAAACAGAAACTAAAAGAATTTGCAAACACCAAACCAGCTCTACAGGAAATATTGAAAGGGGTCCTCTAAGCAAAGAGAGCCTAAAAATAATAGACCAGAAAGGAATACAGACAATATACAATAACAGTCACCTTACAAGCAATACAATGGCACTAAATTCATATCTTTCAATAGTTATCCTGAATGTAAATGGGCTAAATGCCCCAATCAAAAGACAGAGGGTATCAGAATGGATAAAAAACAAGACCCATCAATATGCTGTCTGAAAGAAACTCATTTTAGACCCAAAGACACCTCCAGATTTAAAGTGAGGGGTGGAAAACAATTCAGCATGCTAATGGACATCAAAAGAAAGCTGCGGTGGCAATCCTTGTATCAGATAAATTAGATTTTAAGCCAAAGACTATAATAAGAGATGAGGAAGGACATTATATCATACTTAAAGGGTCTTTCCAACAAGAAGATCTAACAATTTTAAATATCTATGCTCCTAAACATGGGAGCAGTCAATTATATAAACCAATTAGTAACAAAATCAAAGAAACACATCGACAATAATACAATAATAGTAGAGGACTTTAACACCCCCCTCACTGAAATGGACAGATCATCCAAGCAAAAGATCAACATGGAAATAAAGGCTTTAAATGACACACTGGATCAGATGGATATCACAGATATATTCAGAACATTCCATCCCTAAGCAACAGAATACACATTCTTTTCTAGTGCACATGGAACATTCTCCAGAAGAGATCACATCCTGGGTCACAAATCAGGTCTCAGCTGGTACCAAATAATTGGGATCATTCCCTTCTTATTTTAAGACCACAATGCTTTGAAACTAGAACTCAACCACAAAAGGAAAAGCTGGAAAGAACTCAAATACATGGGAGGCTAAAGAGCATCCTACTAAAGAATGAATGGGTCAACCAGGAAATTAAAGAAGAATTTTAAAAATTCATGGAAACAAATGAAAATGAAAGCACGACTATTTAAAATCTTTGGGACACAGCAAAGGCTGTCCTGAGAGGAAAGTATATAGCAATACAAGCCTTTCTGAAGAAACAAGAAGGGTCTCAAGTACACAACCTAACCCTACACCTAAAGGAGTTGGAGAAAGAACAGCAAAGAAAGCCTAAATCCAGCAGGAGAAGAGAAATAATAAAGATCAGAGCAGAAATCAATGAGACAGAAACCAAAAGAACACTAGAACAAATCAATGAAAATAGGAGCTGGTTCTTTGAAAGAATTAATAAGACTAATAAACCCCTGCCAGACTTATCAAAAAGAAAAGAGAAAGAACCCAAATTAATAAAATCATGAATGAAAAGGAGAGATCACAACCAAAATCAAAGTAATACAAAGAATTATAAGAACATTTTATGAGCAACTATATATCAGCAAATTTGACATTCTGGAAGAAATGGATGCATTCCTAGGGACATAAAAACTACCAAAACTGAACCAGGAAGAAACAGAAAATGTGAACGGAACCATAACCAGCAAGGACATTGAAGCAAATCAGCAAAAATCTCCCAAACACAAGAGCCCAGGGCCAGACAGCTTCCCAGGGGAATTCTACCAAACATTTAAAGAAGAATTAATACCTATTCTCCTGAAGTTGTCCCCAAAAAAAGAAATGGAAGGAAAACTTCCAAACCCATTTTATGAGGCCAGCATTACTTTAATCCCAAAACCAGACAAAGACCTCATCAATATCCCTGATGAACACGGATGCAAAAATTCTCACCAAAATGCTAGCCAATAGGATCTAACAGTACATTAAAAGGATTATTCATCAAGACCAAGAGGGATTTACTCCTGGGCTGCAAGGCTGGTTCAACATCTGCAAATCAAACAATGGTATGCAATACATTAATAAAAGAAAGAACAAGAACCATATGATAATCTCAATAGATGCTGGAAAAGCATTTGACAAAGTACAGCATCCTTTCTTGATCAAAACTCCTCACAGTGTTGGGATAGAGGGTACATACCTCAATATCATAAAAGCCATCTACGAAAAACCCACAGCAAACATCATCTTCGATGGGGAAAAACTCAGTTTTTCTCCTAAGGTCAGGAACATAGTAGTGCTGTCCACAATCACCACTGTTATTCAACATAGTACTAGAAGTCCTAGACTCAGCAATCAGACAACAAAAAGAAATAAAAGCCACCTGAATCCGCAAAGAAGAAGTCAAATTCTCACTCTTTGCAGATGATATGATACTTTATGTGGAAAACCCAAAAGACACCACTCCAATACTTCTAGAACTCATACAGGAATTCAGTAAAGTGTCAGGATATAAAATCAATGCACAGGAATCAGTTGCGTTTCTATACACTAACAGCAAGACAGAAGAAAGAGAAATTTAAGGAGTCAATCCCATTTACAATTGTACCCAAAACCATGAGACACCTCGGAATAAACCTAAGCAAAAAGGCAAAGAATCTGTACTCAGAAAACTATAAAGCACTCATGAAAGAAACTGAGGAAGACACGAAGAAATGGAAAAACGTTCCATGCTCATGGTTTGGAAGAACAAATATTGTGAAAATGCCTACGCTACCTAAAGGAATCTACACATTAAATGCAATCCCTACCAAAATACCATCAATTTTTTTTTCAAAGAAATGGAACAAATAATCCTAAAATTTTTATGGAACCAGAAAAGACTCCAAATAGCTAGAGGAATGTTGAAAAAGAAAACCAAAGTTGGCAGCATCAGAATTTCAGACTTCAAGATCTATTACAAAGCTGTCATCATCAAGACAGTATGGCACTGGCATAAAAACAGACATATATATCAATAGAACAGAATAGAGAGCCCCAAAATGGACCCTCAACTCTATGGTCAACTAATCTTCAACAAAGCAGGAAAGAATGTCCAATGGAAAAAGACTGTCTCTTCAACAAACAGTGGTGGGATAGCCATATGCAGAAGAATGAAACTAGACCATTCCCTTGTACCACACATAAAAATAGACTCCAAATTGATAGAGTACCTAACTATGAGACAGGAATCCATCAAAATCCTTGAGGAGAACACAGGCAGCAACCTCTTTGATCTCAGCCATAGCAACTTCTTCCTAGAAACATCACCAGAGGTAAGGGGAGCAAGGGCAAAAATGAACTATTGGGACTTCATCAAGATCAAAAGCTTTGCACACAGCAAAGGAGACAGTCAACAAAACCAAAACACAAGTGACAGAATGGGAGATGATATTTGCAAATGACCTATCAGATAAAGGGCTTATATCCAAAATCTATAAAGAATTGATCAAACTCAATACCCAACGAACAAATAATCCAATCAAGAAATGGGCAGAAGACATGAACAGACATTTCTGCAAAGAAGACATCCAGATGGCAAACAGACACATGAAAAAGTGCTCCAAATCACTCGGCATCAGGGAAATACAAATCAAAACCACAAGGAGATACCACCTCACACCAGTCAGAATGGCTAAAATTAACCAGTCAGGAAACGACAGATGTCAGTGAGGATGCAGAGAAAGGGGAACCCTCCTACCCTGTTTATGGGAATGCAAGCTGGTGCAGCCACTCTGGAACAGTATAGAGGTTTTTCAAAAATTTGAGAATAGAGCTACCCTACAACCCAGCAATCGTACTACTGGTATTTACCAGTAGATAAAATACAAATGTAGTGATCCGAAGGGGCATGTGCACCTGAATGTTTATAGCAGCAATGTCCACAATAGCCAAACTATGGACAGAACCTAGATGTCCATCAACAGATGAATGGATAAAGAAGATGCAGTATATCTGCACAATAGAATACTATGCAGCCATCAAAAGACTGAAATCTTTCCACTTGCAATGATGCACAAGAAACTAGAGGGTATTATGCTAAGAAAATACATCAATCAGAGAAAGACAATTATCATATGATCTCTCTGATATGAGGAATTTGAGAGGCAGGGCAGGGGGTCATGGGGGGAACGGAGGGAAAAAAATGAAACAAGATGGGACCAGTGAGGGAGGCAAACCATAAGAGACTCTTAATCTCAGGAAAAAACTGAGGGTAGTTGAGGGGTTGGAGGTAGGAATAGGGTTGCTGGTTATGGACATTAGGGAGGGTATGTGCTATGGTGAGTGCTGTGAATTGTATAGGACTGATGATTCACAGATCTGTATCCCTGAAGCAAATAATACATTATATGTTAATTTAAAAAATACAACTTAATCCATTAACTCATGTTTCTTGACATCTATTTGGTGCCAGGCAAGCATCTAGTGGAGACACAACAGGGAGGTTTAAAAAAGCCCTGCTCTGAGTGTAAATATTTGATAATAAGTTGCTCAAGACAAAAAACTTTCAGAACTCCAAGATTGTCCTTCCCTATCCTCAAAATTCACTCCCTAAATCCCTCTCCATCTTTCCCACCAATCCTTGAGGTCTTAGCACTGGACCTCCATCATTTGGCAATCTTGGCACCAGTGGTGCCCCTGCCTGCATCCCGCCCGCCCTGATCCAGCCTCCAGGCCTGCAAATCCCAACAGGAACCTCACAGAATCCCCACAGAACATTAGGGGGCATTCTCCTTGTTTAAAAAATTGTGCAAAAGCTCCATTTACAACAAACAATCTCAGTCTCAAGATAGCTTGCATTGCTGACTCTCCATTAAGCTAGGAGTCCCTGGAGGGTATCAAGAGGCCAACCACTTCCTTTTATGTCTCTCCAAAGCAGAGAGCCTCAGAGTAATTACAGCAATTCTGTTCCTGATGGGGGATGTGAAGACACTAACATTTTTACACAAAGGAAAAATTCAAAATTGGAGCGTGGCCTAGACGACTTCCTATCGTCTGGCCTGAGCCAAGTTTTGCAGCCCCTCCTCCACCAGCAGCAGACAGTACTTCCTGAGCCACTGAACAGAAATAATTCTGGGGAATAGCACAAGGATTCCATGTACAACTAAATTTAGAAAACACTGGATTAAATCAATGGAAGCTGGTTTCTTGGCAAGAGGATACCTCAGTGACTTTTAATGGGTCATGTGCTCTGAGCATCTCCAACAGGGGAATCTGGGATATTCCACCCTCAAGCTCACTTAGCCACAACTATACTTTCACACAGAACATTGTATGTACAGCCTGCAGCACAAATATCTAGTAAAACATCCCCAAACATCTCCATATCCTCTAAGGAATGGTTTCTCATTCCTCATTTTTCCCCACATGCTTCTCTCCAATTTATTTTGTCAGGTTTAACCTTCCCCAATTTTAGCACACTCTTGACCTGAATTCCCCCTATATTCCCATAGCATTCTAAATACCTGGTTATGAGTTTTCACTTTTAAAATGTCATAAGTATCATCCTCCCTTCGACTGAACTCTATTAAGTGGGTGGATTCTGGTTTTGCACCCCAGCACGGAGCAAAGTTCCTGGCACATGGCGTGAGTTGACACTGAATGAGTGATACTGAAACAGCATACATACATTAATGCAAATTCACTTTTTTCCTAGGTTTGCACCTTTACTTCTTTTAAATTAGAAGGAACATTCCTCAGAGCGATTTTAGGAGACATTTTTCACCCTCTTTAAAAAAAAAAAAAAAAAAAGTGCTCACTAATGATCTGATAATGGTTCTTATGGCTTCTAAACCGATTGTTAACCACTATGATTAAGTGTCAAGGAGATTAGCCTTCAAGGTCAGAGCCTTCAGGGAGGCCAATGCATGGTCAGAGACCAGGGAGTTCCACAGGCAATTCTGAATCAACTTAAACCAACTCAGAGGAGACAAATGGAAGCAATGTTTTGTACAGGTCTTCTTTCAGATGTCGTTCACTGAAAACCAACCAACCAACCAACCAACAACCCCCACCATCACATGAGGCAAGGTCAAAACAAAGAGGTGTAGACTTATTACAAAGATGAGTAGACTTACTTTCAATGTCACCATTTGGCACAGGAGAATTTAAAAGAAAACATCAGTTCACACTTCCTAGGGGAGGCTTAAGAGATCATTTCAGTCATAATTTAAAAGCCTAACACAAACTATGACTCATTACATTTTGCATTTTTGTATAGCTTAGTTTTAGGATGAGTGTAGAACTTGTTAGAACTTCATTTGTGAACAATGACTTTCTGGACCTGAAGAACACACACACACTCTAACAGCACTTACCACAGTCAAAGCATAATGTCCCCATTTTAAAGGGCTAGTGATGTTGAGTTACTAGGTATTTACTTTTAAGAAATCATTAATATTCATGGGTCCAATTTATTTGATGCCTACTCCATCCAGAGCACAGTTCCCGACTGTAGCAAGAGTCCCTCGAGAGAACCTGACTGCTTTTCTGACAACTCATTTTGAGATGCTGTCTCCTAAAACAATCAACTTAAGGTAGAGACAGTTCATGTGTGTGTCAACCTTGACTGAGTTAATCTACTATAAATTCTTACATTTTCTGGCGGAATTTCCAGTAGATTTGTAGATAGAGCATTAAAGTTCATTTTTCCCCTACATACTTTTAATATGCAGGTGGTTTTTCCATCAACAAAAAAAATATTTGCAAGGCACTCTTGATTTCACTCTGACCTTGATTTAGTTGGCTGTATTACATTCACCTTCTCTCATACTTAAACTCCCGGGATACAAGCTTTCCCACAGACATGCCTGCCTATAAAGTGGTTGTTACATCGTCGTCGTTGTCATCATCATCATGGTTATTTTATTGCTGTGGTTGAAAGGGCATAGTAATAAATTAAGTTTGATGCCCACATCTAAGACTTCAAAAAAGACAAAGGGTTGATTTCATGTCCACTCCCTGGTGCATTCTCTTTCTTTTTGAGAAAAAAAACAAAAACAAAAAACAAGGCTAGAGCTCAAATGAGTATTCTAAGGCTGATGGTGTACATTATCCACCTTAGATTCTTAGAAATCATATCATAAGATGAATCCCCTTAAAAATATACTCATGAATAGTGGATATGGAATATATAATGAATCCTCCAGGAAGGAAGGAATTTGTTTATTTGCCATTTGGAAAGAGCAATAATTGCTTACTTGCTGTGTATAATCTTGACTCTGTAAAACAGAGCATACTTGGCCAAATCTACATCACTCTTTGAAGGTTATGATAAAGACTATCACCAGGCTCAAGAGAAATCTAACTTCACTTTTCTTTGCTAATGAGAAAAAGTGGAGCCTTGAACAAATCATCAGGATCTTCCTCAATACTTTGGGAATCAGTGAAACATTCTTAGATTCTAACTATATTTCCATGACTCAGTGCGTTCGTTTAAAAGGCTGAATTAAGAAAGTCAATTATCATATGGTTTCACTCACTTGTGGAACATAAGGAATAGCATGGAGGACATGAGGAGAAGGAAGGGAAAATGAAGAGGAGGGGAATCGGAGGGGGAGATGAACCATGAGAGACTGTGGACTCTGAGAAGCAAACTGAGAGTTTTAGAGGGGAGGGAGTGGGGGGATGGATTGGCCCAGTGATGGGTATTAAGGAGGGCATGTATTGCATGGAGCACTGGGTGTTATGCGTAAACAATGAATCTTAGCACATCACATCAAAAATAAATAAATAAATAAATAAATAAATAAATGGCTGGATTATAAACAGTTTATCACACAGGCACAACAACATAACCAAGCTACTGGTAGTAAACAAACTGTGTGGTTCTAAGGGTGCCTTCCAGAGTCTCCTCACTGGCAAAGCGACAAAACACTTGGAAGGGTGAGCAGAGTACAATCTCTTCGCTCCTGTACTTCCCAGCTGAGGTGAGGAATTAAGGCACCTCATCACAAGAGGACACACACAGGTTCCCACTCTTCCTCCAACTCTCTGCTAAATTAAAGACACTCTCCAAACAGGTACCTCACGTAGCAGCTCAGGATTCTACCTTTCATGTAACTCCCACCCCGCCCAATGAGCTACCCTTGTGCTATGATCTTACTCACAGCCTGCAAAAGTCAACCAGGTACAACACAGCATGGGGTGAGGGATGGGAGCTTTAGGGCAAAAACCAGGTTAGTTGAGAATACGACATAAAGCTGAAAGTGGAGGAATGACTCCTATGTTATTTTTAAGATAACTTTTAAAACACTAATAATGGGGTACCTGGGTGGCTCAGTGGCTCTCTTGATTTTGGCTCAGGTAATGATCTCAGGGTCCTGGGATGGAGCCCCACACTGGACTCTCTGCTCAATGGGGAATCTACTTGAAGACTTCTCTCCCTCTCCTTCTGTCCCTCCTCCCGCATGTGCTCACTCTCTCTCTTGCTGTCTCTCAAATAAATAAATAAATAAATCTTAAAAATAAATCACTAATAATGCCCCATGGTCACTCTAAGGTAAATTAGCATCAGCTGAGAAACTATAATGTCTAATGCAGACATAGCATTTGTATTCTTGATCTTGTGAATGAAGCAGGAGACCACCAAATTATTCTTTACATATAAGCAGCCAGCATTTTCTTTTAGGGTCAATGTAATCATCAACCAGCAACTGACAAAATGATGTTGCATAAATACAAAGTTTAGATGACCCCAAAAAACACAAGTCTCTACTCAAGTTAACTTAAGACTACAAATACAAGCATCCTGGAGAAGAGCTAAGTACACTAAATTTATTCAGGTTGAACAATCTTCAGTCTTCAAGAAATATTCTAAACCGACACTGTCCAACATGGTAGTTGCTGGCCACATGTAGCTAGCTTCACTTATATTTAAATTTAATAAAAAATTCAGTTTCTCAGTTGTACTACCCACACGTGACCAGGGGCTATCATATTAAAGAGCACAAATGAACATTTCCATCACTGCAGAATGTCCTACTGGACAGCAGTATTGTAAGTCCTGAAGACTAGTTTTCCCCACGCAGAAAACACAAGTAAGGTTTTCTCTTATCTAACAATTACTCGCTTGCTTGGTCAAAGACTGAAAAGCAAATCTCTCTCAAGGTCTCAGACAACCCACAGTCAACAATTCAAGATGCAAATTATGTAATTAAGCTATGACAACAGAGGCACCCTGGCATTTCACAGGTGAAGCCTATAGCCTCTGGCACAGCCAAAGGTCTTTAAATCAGACATAATCCCCAGAAAATACTCCAAGTCAGTCCCAGAAGCAATCACTGCTCTTTTAAATTAAAATGAAGGATGAGAAATAGGACTCTAAGGAATTTTTTTCAGTAGATGATGCAGTTTCCTTTGGTATGTCCAGAGTATTAATAGAGAATAAACATCCTGTTCATTAGCCAATCACATTGCTCAAGTTATCAGTCAACACTCCATTTATCTGATTATCATGAACATGTATTATTAAGAAGCATATTTTACGTGTATCAACATAAGAGCTGTCTCAAGACTTCCTGTAGAACCATTCCCTCCAGGAAATATTTGGAAGAACTTTCTATTCATAAGTGAACATAAGCAGCTAGCTGCATTTAGCAAACCACAGCTCCGTCACTTAAAATTGTTAGCCTGCAGCCAAGCTTCATCAATGAGGGGATGAACACCGATGCATGTGAAATGAGGATTAGGGCTGAGCGTATTGGCAGGGAAAATTGACACTGTGAAATAAGTGTCACACCAAATAAATGTTGTCACATGAACAAGGGAAAGAGCTTAGTCTCAATCGATTAGTCATCTCTGTGGAGATCTGCCACTTCTCTTGGATACATGACAGCAGCTGGAGTGGGCTTTTTTTGCCAGTGGGTCTGTGTGAGTTATAAATTGTTCCATGAACACATTATTTGCCACCAATTGCAAGCAAAACTAGGAACATTTCAAGGTCACAAAATTAAATCTCTGAAGCACCTAGCTTTGGGTTTATATGACCATATGGTCTCAATTCATTTAGAAATAAAAGATTAGAAGCAAGCACAAAAAAATCCTAAGCCTGGGTTTTCCCTCCCTGTCCCCTGTTCAGGGAAGGTTTAAAAAAAAAAAAAAAAGTGTCTTTAACAGCATGAGGGTGGTGTGCGTGTCTATGATAGAATAATAAGAGTCGCTCTCTTTGAAAGAAGTTGCCAACACAAAGCTTTCAGTATTATAGATACGTCACCATTTCTACCATCATTGATTTTGCCATAAAATTAAACTGTGGCTGCCATATGAACTGCAATATTATATTACCCCATCCTCCCCACATCTTAAGTTCTCTTTCAATTATCAAAATAAAAGTATTAATATAAGGTTGTCATGGAAAACAGACCAATTTATGCTGTGTTTAGTTAAGCCAGCATTTGTTTCTTGGAGGTCAGGGGTTTTAAACAGAAAATTGAAGCCACACTGGCCTCAGCAGAGAGAGAAAGCAGAAGGAAAGTGGGTGGGTGGGCGTGGAGTTGGGTGATCATTGAGGAAAAGCAAGAACATAGGACACTTGGATGGACCCTCTTACTAGTTTATACCATCTCTTTCCCACTAGAACAATCTCCAAAACCCAGCGTGGTTTTCCACATATTATATGGATCATGTAGCCTAATATAAAATATTTGGCAGCTCTTCAAATATCAGATGAAATAAGATATTTTGAACTATTATTTCAAAATGAAAGAATGTTCCTAAAGAAGATTGGAAGAAAGGTATTTCTGAAGACTATGCACAAGATTAAATGACTGATTAAAGAAAATAACTTAGCAAGAAAAAGTAAAAGGATCCAAATCAAAAGGGAGACACTTCTCCTGTCACTATTTGCAGAGGACATGATACTACACACAGAGAACCCTAAAGACTCCATCAAAAAAACTGTTAAATTCAGAAAAGTTCCAAAAAATACAAAAACATATTATGCTTCTATGCACTAATGGAAAACTGTCAAAAAGAGAAATTAAGAAAATAATTCACAATTATAATTTACAATTACATCAAAAAGAATAAAATACCTAAGAAAAAAATTAACAAAAAAGGGGAAAGAACTGTACACTGAAAATTATTAAGACAGTAGTAATAAAGAAATGGAAGATGACACAAATAAAAGGAAAGATATTCATGCTCATGGATTGGGAGAATATTGTTAAAGTGTCCATAATCCCGCAAAGCAATGCACTGATTCAATGCAATCCTTGCCAAAATTCCAATGGCATATTTCACAGAAATAGAAGAAACGATCCTAAAATTTGTATGGAACCCCAAGAGAACCCCCCAAAAGCCAAAATGGTATTGAGAAACCAGAACAAAGCTGGACAAAAAGCTCCCTGATTTCAAACTATACTACAAAGCTACAGTAATCAAAACAGTACGGTATGGCACAAAAATAGACACATAGATCTATGAAACAGACTAAAGAGGATATAAATAAACCCATGTACATATGGGTCAATTAATTCATGACAAAGGAGCCAAGAACATACAATGGGGAAGAGAGTCTCTCCAATAAATGGTGTTGAGAAGACTGGACAGCTGCATACAGAAGAACAAAACTGGACCACTTTCTCACACCATACATGAAAACTCAAAATGGATTAAAGGCTTGAATCTAAGACCGAAACCATAAAACTCCTAGGGGAAAAACTCAGGTGATAAGCTCTTCCACATTAATCTTGGTGATTATTTTTCTTGGTCTGACACCAAAAGCAAAAGTAACAAAAGCAAAAATAAGAAATCAGGACTATATCAAGCTGAAAAGCTGCTGCACAGCAAAGGCAACCAACAACAAAATGAAAAGGCAACGTACTTAATGGGAGAAAATATTTGCAAATCACATATATGATAAGGACTTAATATCTAAAATATATAAAGAACCAATACAATTCAACAGCAAAAATCAATCTCATTAAAAGATGCCCAACATCAAGCATCATCAGGGAAATGCAAATCAAAACCAAAATGAGACAGCACCTATCACCTGTTAGAATGGCTACTATCAAAAAGATAATAACAAGTCTTTGCAAGGATGCAGAGACAAAGGAACTTTGGGGCACTGTTGGTGGGAGTGTGAACTGGTGCAGCCACTATAAAAAAACAGTATTAACATTCCTCTAAAAGTTAAAAACAGAATTACCACAGGACCCAGCATTCCACTTTCAGGTATTTATCTAAAGAAAACAAAATCACTATCTCAAGATATCTGTATCCTCGTGTTCACTGCAGTGTGCAGGGCACTGCTATTATTTGCAACAGCCAAGATATGGTGGCAACCTAAGCATCCATCTTAGGTTGAAGGAAATGGGTATGCACGTGTACGTGCATTCCAGAACTGTAAGACAATAAATTTCTCTTGTTTAAGCTCCCCAATCTGTGGTACTTTGTCCAGTACCTGGAGCAGACTAGTGCAGGCAGCATGGCTCCAGATGATCTGGAGAGGAGGAAAGGGGATTCACACAGAGGGATCAGGATACACAAAGGCAGGAAGAAAAGAAAGTAAGGCAATGTATTGCAAGTGGGGATTCGAGAAATAGAACTTTAGAGTGGTGATTGGGAGGCTGGAGAGAGATTCTAGAACTTGAAAATGCAATATGATTAATTAACATGAAGGATCAAAGCAAAGTTGTGTGACATATTAAGGAGAATAAACAACTAGCTCCCAGGCCACAGGGCTTCCACAATAATTTTTTTTTTCAAAAGATTTTATTTATTTGAGAGAGAGAGAGAGAGAGCATGAAAGGGGTGAGGGGCAGAGGGAGAAGCTGGCTCCCTGATGAGCAGAGGGCCTGATGTGGGACTTGATCCTGGGACTCCAGGATCATGACCTGAGCCGAAGGCAGTTGCTTAACCAACTGAGCCACCCAGGTGCCCCCACAATAATTTGACTAAAGAAATCAACAAGGAAGAAAACAGCCGTGCATCAGAAAAAAAGGTTGGTCTAAAATAAAGGACTATAAAGATCATTTGAGGCCAATAGCATGGGTGCCTAATCACAAGGCTGGGAGCCCTCGGTGTGTCCAGTCAGGCTTTGCAGGAGCTTCACAGAGCCTAGCCACACCACGAGATGCTTTCAGACACTTAAATTATAGAACAAGTACCCTTCCATCCAGAGTGCAAGTTCACCCAGCAACTTTCTCATAGAGATGGCATCTCAGATAGTTTGGTCAGCAGAAGCCATATACTCAGTTGACTTGACAAACAGAATTTTTTTTTAGGGTTGTTTTTTTTTTTAACTCCGGTTAATATATAGTGTTAGATTAGTTTCCAGTATACAATATAGTGATTCAACAGTTCCATACACCACCTGGTGCTCATCATGAGTGCCCTCCTTAGTCCCCATCATCTATTTCACTCATCCCCCACCCATGTCCCTTCTGGTAGCCATCAGCTTTTTCTCTATAATTAAGAATCTGTTCCTTGATTTGTCTCTCTTTTCTTTCCTTTGCTTGTTTATTTCTTAAATTTCACATAAGTGAAATCGTATGGTATTTGTCTTTCTCTGACTTATTTTACTTAGCATTATACTCTCTAGTTCCATCCATGTCCTTGCAAATGGCAAGAGTTCATTCTTTTTTTATGGCTAATATCCAGCTGTGTGTGTGTGTGTAGGGGTTTTTACCCCATCTTCTTTGTCCATTTATCTATTGATGGGACACCTGTGCTGCTTTCATACTATGGCTATAGTAAATAATGCTGCCATGAACACTGGGGTGCGCATATCCCTTCAAATTAGTATTTTTTTTTTTATTCTTTGGGTAAATATCCAGTAGTACAATTGATGGATCATAGGATAGTTCCATTTTTAACTTTTGAGGAATCTCCATACTCTTTTCCACAGTGGCTACACCAGTTTGCATTCCTCCTACACGGCAAGAGGGTTCCCCTTTCCCCACATCCTCACCAACATGTGTTGTTTCTTGTGTTGTTGATTTTGATTTTAGCCATTCTGACGGGTGTAAGATGGTATCTCATCAAAGTTTTGATTTGCATTTTCCTGAGGATTAGTGACAATGAGCACTTTTTCATGTGTTTGTTGGCTTTTTATAGGTTTTCTCTGGAGAAATGTCTGTTCATATCTTCTGCTCATTTTTTAACTGGATTATTTGGTTTTGGAGTGTTAAGTTTTATAAGTTCTTCATATATTTTCAGATATTAACCCTTCATTGGATATGTCATTTGCAAGTATCTTCACCCATTCTATAGGCTAACTTTTAGTTTTTCTGTTTCCTTCACTATACAGAGGCTTTTTATTTTGAGGTAGTCCCAATAACTTATTTTTTATTTTGTTTTTCTTGCCTCAGAAGACATATCTAGTAAGAAGGTGCTACAGCCCATATCACAGAAATATTGCCTGTGCTCTCTTCTAGGATTTTTATGGTTTCAGGTCTCACAGTTAGGTCTTTACTCCATTTTGAATTTATTTTTGTGTATGGTATAAGAAAGTCATCCAGTTTCTTTCTTTTGCACATTGTTTTCCAGTTTTCCCAACACCATTTGTTGAAGAGGCTTTTTCCCATTGGATATTCTTTTCTGTTTTGTCGAAGAATAATTGACCATATAGTTGTGAATTCATTTGTGGGTTTTCTATTCTATTAGTCAGTGTTTCTGTTTTTGTGCCAGGACCAGACTGTCTTGATGACTACAGCTTTGTAATATGACTTGAAGTCTGGAATTGTAATGCCTTTTTCTTTTTCAAGTTGCTTTACTATTTAAGGTCTTTTGTGGTTCCATACAAATTTTTTTCAATTTTTTTATTATTAACATATAATGTATTATTTGTTTCAGGTGTACAGATTTTAGAATTGTTTCTTTTAGCTTTGTGAAAAGTGTTGTTGGTATTTTTATAGAGATTGCATTAAATATATAGATTTCTTTGGGCAGTATAGACATTTTAGCAACATTTTTTTTTCCAATCCATGAGCATGGAATGTCCTTCCATTTGTGTCATCTTCAAATTCTTTCACCAGTGTTTAATAGTTTTCAGAGTACAGATCTTTTACCTCTGTGGTTAGGTTATTCCTGGTACCTTATATTACTATTGGAGCACTGTAAATGGGATTGTTTTAATTTCTCTTTCAGCTACTTCACTATTGGTGAACAGAAATGCAACAGATTTCTTTACATTGATTTTATATCCTGTGACTACTGAATTTGCTTATCAGTTTGAGCAGGTTTTTTAGTGGAGTTTTTCAGATTTTCTATATATTGTATTGTGTCATCTACACAATACAATGTGTATTTCAGTCTGTGAAAGTTTTACTTCTTCCTTACTGATCTGAACGCCTTTTGTTTTCCTTTTGCTGTCTGACTGCTATGGCGGGGACTTCCAGTACTACATTAAATAGAAATGGTAAGAGTGGACATCCTTGTTTTGTTCCTGACCTTAAGGGAAGCTCTGTTTTTCTCCATTGAGGATGTTATTAGCTAAGGGTTTTTCATAGACGGCCTTTATTATATTGAGGTATATTCCCTCTAAACCTACTTTGTTGAGAGTTTTTATCATGAATCGGTGTTGTACTTTGTCAGATGCTTTTTCTATATCTATTGAAATGATCATATGGTTCTTATCCTTTCTCTTATTGATGTGATGTATTGCGTTCTTTGATATGCAAATATTGAACCATCCTTGCAACCCAGGAATAAGTCCCACTTGATTGTGAATGATTTTTTTCAATGTATTGTTGGATTCAGTTTACTAATATCTTGTTGAGGATTTTGTATCTGCGTTCAACAGGCAATTGGCCTGTTATTCTTTTATTAGTGCTGCCTTTATGTGGTGTTGGTATCAGGGTAATTCTGGCCTCATAGAATGAATTTGGGAAGTTATCCCTTTCTTTGTATTTTTTGGAATAGTTTAAGAATACATATTAACTTTTCTTTAAGTGTTTTGTAGAATTCGCCTATGAAGACCCTGGTCCTGGACTTTTGTTTGTTGGGAGTTTGATTACTGATTAAATTTCCTTGCTGGTCAGTGGTCTGTTCAAATTTTCTATTTCTTCCTATTTCAGTTTTGCTGGTTTATATGTTTTTAGGAAATCATCCATTTTAAACGTTTCTCTATCCCCTCACTTTCAATCTGCAGGTTTAGATCTAAAATGAGTCTTTAGGTCTAAATAACTAAAGGTCTAAAATGAGTCTCTTGTGGGCAACATACAGATGGGTCTTGATTTTTATACATTTTGTCATCCTATGTCTTTTGATTGGAGCATTTAGTCCATTTACATTCGAAGTAATTATTGATAGGAATGTATTTTATGTCATTTTACTATTTATTTTGTGGTTGTTTCTGAAAATTTTCTCTGATCCTTTCTTGTCCTTTCACATTTTGCTGATTTTCTTTAGTGATATTTGGTTTTCTTTCTCTTTATTTAACAAAGAGGATTTTCACTGCCAAATAATCCACTTGCATCCTGGCTCAAAGAACTTGTGAGCCATGGTCGTGTCTGAACCCAAGAGGATACAGTACATATCTGTACACTGAGGTCTAAATATTCGGCCAGAGTAGCCAAAGGAGATAATGTATTACCCACCCACACCCAGCAACTTCCCCATCTCAGTAAATGGAAGTACCCATCAATTAGAGGCCACACTGCATCTAGAATCGTCTAGCCTCCTTCCAAGTCCTACAGTATCCTGTATTATGAGCTCCTCCCTTGCTTGCTTCTTGACTGTCTCCAGCACTAGTAGGTCTTGCTCACTAGGCTCTGCCTCACCACAACCTCTGTGGTCTGCCATTGCACTTCTGCAGCAGGGAGGGCATCACTGGCCATTTCCCTGTCCTGCATTCTCCTGCTCTGGCCCCACCTCATCACCACTGGTTCTCAGGCCAAAGGTCACCTCCTTACAGAGTCCTCAATCACCGTATCAGATGGTGCTCTCCTATCCCCCAAACTACTCCTTAATACACCAGCCTGTTACTTGTCCTTCAAGGCACTTATGCTCTTCTGGTTGACTCATTTGTTTTATTCATCCACATCTCTCCAGTGAAACTGGGAGCTCCAATTAAGGGGCTATCTATGTCCTTCTTAACCCCTTACTTCCTATTGCCTGTAGGTGTGCTTAGTATCCAGGAAGTGTTCAATACATTTGTTGAATGTATAAATGTATATGTATAAGCATACATATACATATGTATATTTATACATATGTATAAATTTGTTGAATGTATAAAATCTGTTTAATGAGTGTCCAATCTTTATTCTTGGAGCTTGGAATGGCAAATCAAAATAACTTTAGATATGATTTTGACTAAAAAATATCTGAAATATCAGAAGAGCTCAGATATAGTAAAAAAGCCAAATGTTCAGAGCCAGCAGAGCTAGTCTCAGCAATTCTATTAATTTGTGTGACCTCTGATAAGTCATTTCGGAGCCCAACAGATCTATGTGTGCAACGGAGACAGAGCCAGTAATGCCATAAGTTCTGGTGAGCATTAAATGAAAATAACTGAGCTACAGACCAACGAATGTCTTTGGTTCATAAGTACTTTTATCTAATTTCTAGTTATTCAGAGACCGACACAAAACACAACAGTGTCGGGTGATGCAAGAGATCTCTGCTTTTTTAAACATCCTATGGAATAAAGTGTTAACAAAATCTCCACTCTTAGGAAGGAGCAACAACCCATAGGAGCTCTGCAGGAGCGAAGCTGTAATGAGATGCCCATCACCCCTACATCCCTGAAGACCTCCAACTGCCCACTGCTCCAACGCATTCATGTGGGTTCCCACAAGAAGGTGTAATTTAATAATCTCTGAATTGCTGAGGCCTGTGTATTTTTAAACCTGAAGGCTCAATTAGCAGCTGCAGTTCAATCACTAGAGTAGCACTTGTAATTTTAGACAATTACTTCACACTGTGTAGAAAACTGCAGAGGCAAAGAACATATATTTTAGGTCACCTTTGCACGACTGCATTTCTGCACCCTTTTCTGAGCCTTGATGTTTCAAAGACTGCATTTGTCCTTCCTCAAAAAGGGATCTGATAGAATAAAAAGTTTTCCCTCATGACAGGACATTTCTCATGTCTCTTGATTCCTGGACTCCAGCTTCTGTGTCCCTCCTGACGAATGGGGTCTCCAATTCTCTGCCTGCTGAAGCAAGCACCATCTTTGGATCTGTAACCGATCTTTTTCCTTCCACCACTAAATGTACCTTTTCCTACTGCCCACCCTTGCCTACTTAGAGTTCTCGTCCCCCCAAAAAGTGGTATCCATAACAGACTGCACACAATCCATTATTGCTGTCAAGTCTTCCTTACACCATTAAATAAAAACGTAACATTTTCATGTTTTTAGAGATGGTTCAAATGCAAAAACCTTACAGATCTCAGCTGATCCAAGTAATGCCATAAGCAACACATTACAGCAAATGGAAGGGACTTCTTTTAAAATGATATAGTTGTAAAACCTCCAGGAGCTGAAAGAAGTGAAAAACTTAGAGGGGTGGTCATCAGGAAAATTGCCCTAATCACTTTATTTGGGTAAATTGACAATTTCTGGAAAGCAGCTCCCACTGGCAAGACCACCCCTGGGCAAGTATAATTCCCACAACTTGTACTTACCCAACTAATAGCCAATCACCAACATGATAAACACATAATTAAATACATACTTCAATTGCCTTTAGTACATATAATTTGGGGAATATTGTAATTTGTGCTTGGAAAGAATGTCATTTAACCTTCATGTAATACTCTACAATACAGGTGCCATTGAAAATATGTAGGAACACCAACATTCAGTATCTTGTTAAAGTTAACTGGGTCTCCTAACAACAAAGTAAAATGCAAGTTGAGATGTAATTTTAAAAGGTAAAGCACTTGCCTACAGTTAACAAAAATCAGAGACTTAAGGTTATAACTCAATCAGCCTGAGGCATTCAATAATTAAATTTCCTCCAAATTTCTCTCCTTTTCCTCTTCTGTATTCTTAAACCATGAGCTATAAATAGGTGATAAAAGAACTCTAGCCCCTTGGCCTAACCTGTGATCTCTTTCAAAGCCTTAAATGCCATATATCAGGGACTTGCACAGACCAGCAAAGGAAAGAAACATGAAGGATATATGAACTATTAAGTAAAGAAAGTTTTCCTTTAGGCAATATAGGGATTTCAACTCAGTGTGTGTCTTAAGCACCACTTATGTGAAACTATTTTAAAGTTCTCTAATACCAAAAAATGATGTCTTAAATGAGCTTACAGCTCAGGAAAAGGAATGAAGCAAGAACTCCACTGTATCCTTAAATAGAGGGCAGAATATACCCCCTAAGATGAGTATATGGAGATCTAAATCTAGTGGAAAAGATGGGGAGAAATAGCAAAAATAAGTCAGGAAGAAATTATATTTCCCATGAGCAGGATTAGGGCTAGTGTTTTCGGGGAATCGGGGAAGAGAATTTACAAAGGGATAAACTCATGTTTTCAATCTATGAGTATCTGACCGTCATGTTAGGCAGTGTGCTAGATGCTGAGGATATAATGGCAAGGGGTTTATTTAATGAACCAATTAAGCAGAATTGTAGAGAAAAGGCAAGGAAAGGTAGATTTAGACCATCTTTTGGGAAGCTTCCTACACTACGTGAAGAGTTAATGCAGTATTATTTCCATCAAGGTAAAAACCACCAACGTCCAAAATTCGGTGAAGGTGATGAATCCAAAACAAAGAAATAAATTGAAATAATAACATAATAATAGATAAAAACAGGATCAGAAAATGAGACCACTAGAAAAACTAAATAGCACAATATATATTTAGTGAATTCACAGAATTTTTCTTTTACCATTCAAATTCTTCCTTAAAAAGAAAAGCAAAAGTAAATTAAGAAAAACAAACCAACAGAACAAAATGAAAACCCTTTCATCACTTCTGATTTGATCCTGAGAAGAACCTTCCAAAAAAAAAAAAAAAATCATGGTCCTAAGCTATTATGTTCAAGTTTACCTTGGTGAGGGGGAAAGGAGAGCAGTGCATCTTAGAATATATTTATAAATCAATTGCTCATAATTTTAACAAAATATTAAAGATATTTGCTTTAGAAGATTTCTAATAGACTTGCATCTAATTTTAAAAGAGCACATCTTAGTAAGACGATTTTTGTCTTCAACTAATATCATGCCTTAGATCTGTAAAGACCCTACAATTAACACTTGTTTGAGATCATTTCACCCTTTCCTAAAGTATGGGAGGGAGAAGAAGGCAGAGTAAGATAGGATTTGTTACTTTTCTAGGCTGCAAAATACAGCAATTTTATATCTCAATATTCCTTCTTTCTTGTGATATCCCTTCTCCTTGCTTCTGCTCATCATCTCTCTTAGCGTCGGTGCTTATCTCATTCTGACTTTTCCCATTTCTTTCTTTTCTCTTTTCAAGAAACTAAACTTACCAGTTGCCAAAAATCTTCTTAACTTTACTTACACATCTCCCACTTGGCATACAAATTCCCTGAAGGTCTTAATTTATAAAAAAAATAAAGCATGGTAAAATGTGTGATTGAATTATTATATCCACAGGACAAAATTCAGGGCCCACTATAGATTTTAAAGACATCCAACTTTTGGGAAAATTTGCTCAAGATTCAGTGAAATTTGTTTTCTACCATTTCTGGTTTTGACTACAACCTGTCAATACTTCAAAACAAGCAAGCAAAAACCAATCTCTACATCCCTAGAGGGGAACCCATTGTCACACAAGCAAGCCTATCTTCCCTCTACCCACTGCCAATTTTCGTGGTGATATCAAGACTGGATTTGGTAAATATCAAGCTAGAATGAAACCAGTATGAAGAAAAACGGGCTCACTCTAAAGTGGTAGGATGATTTTGGAACACACACACATCTATGAAAATCTATAAAGAACACCTTTGGCTGGGAAAAACACAGAGGTAAGATATATAAGATATTTTGGATCGCTTACTCATTGCCATTACTCTAATACAAACTCAGAACTAGAAATGACGAATGACCTAGTGAGGTTCCTAAAGGAAAGCACATGAACCAAATACATTTTGTCCCGTTAACTGAACTCCCAGTTAATGAGTATTTACCGCATGCATGCAATTGAAAACAAAATCTTTTTACAAGATTAGAGAAAGAAAAATTGCCTTTTTTGGAACTTTTAAAACATAAACCTAAAATTCCAGATGCACACATGTCTTATAATACAAGAATAAAAATGCATTATGGTAAATTTACTGTCTGTGAATTATTTTTCAATAAAAAAATAAGGGTGCATTTAATAAAACCCAAGAAAACCGTACTTAAGAGAAAGGAGCAGACTGCTCAGCTCTGTAAGGTATCTCAAAAACCTCCAAGATCAACATTTACACATATTTTCAGCCTCAGATAATACTTTAAAATAAGTATATTTAACTTTTACCAACCCAAGACAATAAGAAAACACTAAGTAGCAGAAAAGGTTGAGGAAAATAAAAATAGAGACATGAACAGACTCAATCAAAATTGGCCAATCTCATGGTTAATTTGTCCTCCTTTGTCTCCACCAAAACTTTGCCCAGTGAATAAGAAATCTGACACTTGCTTCGCTTAATTAGATGTCATATTTATTAATCCATAAAAATTATACAAATAACGTCTTTCCTAATTATGAAGTAAACATCTCCTGACACATCTCAAGGTACCTTCTTGTGCCCTGGAGAACACAGACGGAAGAAGACCAGGAAAAGATAATGTCCCCAGATGCTGAGTCTAGTGGGGAAGACACTGGGACCAAGAATTCTAACAAGGAAGATGCTAAAGCAGATGTCAGACAGTGATGTCAATAACCCTTCCATTCCTAGCGGCAAGCACACTGCTCAATTCTGAAATCAACCTCCCTGAAACTAACTTATGATCATAATGACTTGTTGAGGTTTTTGCTGCTAATTTTAGGTCTCTTTTCCCTCTATGTTTTCATATAACTTTACTGAAAACAATAAAAGGTCATGATTGGTTCACTGATTTTATTTTTTTCCCCTTGATTACAGGAACCAAGCAATATGCTTCACAGTGCTTATTTCTAACATTTTATTCTATTATTCTACTAAAAGTGGAAGGTTTTTAGTCTTAAGAGTCCTACCAACTGTAAAACTGTGTTTGAACATGCGGACTTTAAATACCTATTTCCCACTCTTCTCCACTTGTAGGCTATTCTTGTATTATATTCCAAATCGATTTCACTGCCTCCTACAGATAGTGTTGAATACATTCAATTTTAATCTAGCTTTTATCACATATTTAACACTTTCTTTGCTTTTTGTTTCTTTGCCCAACTCAGGTGTTCCACCCGGGATTATTTTCTCTATAAAATGCAACCTTTACAATTTCCTTTAGTAAGGGTCAGCTGGTGGCACACTCTCAGCTTTGTTTCTGTGTTTTGATTTTAAATCATTCTTGAAAGATTGATCTGCCTTTACAACCCTCAGTCGGCAGGTATTTCCTTCCAGCACTGAAAATACCATTCCACTATGTTCTAGCTCCACTGTTGCTAGTGGGAAGTCACCTGTCTCTCCTAAAGAAGTAATTTCTAGGGGCACGGGGGTGACTCAGGTGGTTAAGCATCTGCCTTCAGCTCAGGTCATGATCTTAGGATACTGGGATCAAGTCCTCAGCAGGGAGCCTGCTTCTCCCTCTCCCTCTGCTGCTCCCTCTGTTTGTGTACTCTCACCCTCTCTCTGTCAAATAAATAAATAAAACCCTAAAAAAGAAGAAGAAGAAGAAGTAATCTATATTTCCCCTAACACCCCTCTCCTAATTTCAAAATCTTGCTTTGTGCTTGGTGTCTGGAAATACCAGATGGTGTTTGGTAGTTTCACAACCATGTATCCTGGTGAGGTTTTCACTGATCTTCTTTAGGATTTATTGGGTTTTTCAAATCTGTGGAAAGATGTCTTTATCACTTCTAGAAAATTCCTAGCTATTATTTCCTCAGATACTTCCTCTGGCCTATTTTTTCTCTTCTTTCCTTCTAGAATTAATTAAGCACATGGCAAACTTTCTCCTTCTGTCCTTTATGCCTCAGCCTCTTCTGTATTTTCTCTCATTCCTCCTCTCTACACTGTATTCTAGACTGGAGCCAGGAAAGAAGGACCCACGGGCCTAATCCATCCCATGGCCTATTTCTAGTATGGTTTGTAATCTAAATTTTTTTTTTTTACATTTTAAAGACTTAAAAAAATGAAAATAAATAATATACAACAGAGATATACATGGCCCACAAAGCCTAAAATATTTACTATCTGGCCCTTTACAGGAAAAAACTGTTGACTTCTATTCTAGATCACTTCTTGCCTATCTTTTGCTTCATTAACTATTCTAGAGTTTAATTTAATACACTATTTAACCCTTAAATTTTTTTTTCATTTCCAGAAATTTGATGGTTACTATATTTCTCCAGGTATATTTAATTTTCCAGTTATCATATTTTTTATTTCCAGAAATTCTATTCAAACATTTCTCATATTTGCTATGGTATCTTGTATAGTTTACTGTTCCCTACAGATATCTTTAGGCTTATTGTCTTTTTTCTATATATTTTTTCATATTCTATAGCTGATTATTCTATTATCTTTAATAATTGTAGCTTGTTTCTAGGATTTTTGTGCTAATTGCGTGAGGTGTCTTTTCACCTGTGTTTTATTATTTCTAAGAGTGAACTCAAAATTTTTTGTACTTAAAGTATCCTCCTACAAAAAACATCTATCTTTGTAGCTGGGAGATGCATGGCCTGAGGGTCTCCAGACCATACAGGTGAGGAGAACCCAGCACCAAATCCACAGGAAGTCAGTTTATGTGTGGTTCACTCTTATCCTGGGGCTGTGGCCCTCCAAGGCCCCAAACACAAAGCAGCTTCATCATTCCAGCACTCCTCATGCCCCTCTGGGTTCCTGCAATCCCTTTCAGTTTTTCCTGAGACTCCCTTACTGTCTTCTCTTCAATGTTTTTTAAAATGTATTTTTTTAAAAATATTTTATTCAACAGTTGTACTTGTTTTCAGTATGAGAGCTAGTTAGGGTAACCTCACCTACCCTTACTGGAAAACAAACCGAGTTCAAGTCTTTAATTACATCGCTGCCATTTAGAGAATTGGGAGTTCTTTCCATTTCAATGCTAAGAGGCGGGTTAAGCAAGCTCCTTCTCATCATCCAAGAACCTAATAAAAATGCATGTTGGGTTCCATCCAGGAGAATGTTATTCCACATGTTCCTGCAAGGTCTTAAGGCACCTACTGACTACCACTAGGCATCACCTTTTTACCTAGGGAATCCTGCTGAAAAAGGAAATTTTAACTACTAACAAAACCTTAAATCCTACAACTTCTAAAGAAGGACATGATCTCCCTTTCTGAACAGACTTTATCATCATTAATGCAACACTTCATTGCTCTAGAGCTTAAAAACAAACCCATTTCCTAATGGGATTGTTTTCAAGTATCCTAAACAAGTATACTCACAAGGTAAACATAAAGCTAGCCAACATTTGCCAATTGCATGCCACCTCCCTGCCTGATACCCATTCCAGCACACTCCCTCCCTCAAGTGATAAATCTTTCCAGATAGCATCAAGGTGGTCTTGGAGCAGTAACAACATCTTGCATGAAGAATCATCTACTCCAGTGTATTTTCCCAACGTTGCCCCCCACATTCCTCAGCTCACTATTCAGAGGACAGCTCACATGATTTTGCTCACGCATGTAAAATTTTATGCTCCTAACCAACACTGGGCCAGTTACCAAAGTCACCCTCAACCGTGCCTGTTCTTTTTTAACAGTTGAAGTTACTGAAGCCCTAGAATGTAGAGCAGTGCCACTGATGCCCAGGTACTGAGGGACAAAATCAGAAATCTATGTGAAATTAAACATAGGGGCTTACACCATCAGTATATTGAGTATGTTGAGAAATAGCCTTTCAAAAACTGTAAATATCTATCCACGCTCAGATGTCTTTCAGCTCCTAAAGAGGTTTTTATAGGGTCAGCCCCTGGCCACAAATTCTAACACTGCTCTCATGAACTTAACATGCTTATTTGCTAAGGACTTGCACATAACTTACAAGCCAATAATCCATTTCTATATGATTTAAGTTGATAATATAAACATGGCAACTCATAAACTAGCTAATATAAACAATGTGTCATGAGGAGTTGGTAGATTAAATGGATAAAGAGCACTTGGCATATTAAATTCTAAACACACATATCACATCCCCAATTGCTATCTTGCAAAAATGTAAGAAGCCCTCTCCTCTCCTTCCCTCTATGGGTTGCTCCTCTGTTGTGTGTATTTTAAGTGTAGATATTGAGACTGATGAGGGCAAGCCCAGAAGGAAGAATAAAAAAGGAAGGGTGTTTCTTAAAACATTCTCCTCAGGACTGCTCTGATCTTTCCAATTCTGCAGAAATGAAAGGAAACCATGGAAAAACATAAGTAATTCAGCAAATTTCATAATGGAATTCTAACAAAAATAAATTCAAGAAATTCCTAAGAAAACCACATCAAACACAAAGTCAAGGTCACACCAAGTAAGAACTGAGTCTGCAAGGTCAGCATCTAAGTCCTCCTCTCTGTCCCTAAGTAATTTTTTTTGGTCAGATAAATCAGATTTTAGTTTTATTCTGCCAAACTTTTCAAGTCATTTCCCACACACAAAGCTATCCTGTCAATTCTCAAAGGAGAGAACTGAAATAACAAAAACTATAACTCACAGATTCAGTGGAACAGAAAATCCCCAAATTTAAATAGAGATATAAAATCTAGTATCTAACAAGCAGAAGACCTTCCAACTCTCCTAGACAATGATAAAGAAGCTATATACCGCCATGAAATAAAAACTTGCCATATAATTATAATCAAAAAAATTAACTTTAAGGAAATGAAACTTTTTACATTCAGCTTGGCGTGATAGCTTCTATCATTTCCACATAAGTGCAGTGGGCGGTTTAGTCCGCCTTGAATCTCTTTGTGGAGATTTATCAATTCAGTCTTGTCTTCTACTAAAACTGTAATTAAACTGAACAGTAAGCTATTTATATGTCTGCTGCGATTTCCTTCTCAAGATACACCAGACTTCAGTTTTATTCTGCAAAATCATTTTCAATTCCATATTTAATCTCTGTGTTATTGCTTCAATTACGTGTGCACCACCCTCCAGCTCAGACCCTGGCTGGATTCTCTGGCAGCAGCTGCCACGCATGTCAAAGGGCTGCTTATTATGTTCAATAGGAGCCACATGCGCCCGTCGGCCCCAGCGATTTGTACCCTGCGAGCTAACTCAATCTATCAGAGTTGGCTAACGTTTTGTTCAAGGAACAAAGGGTGATCCCTAGTATTCATGATTCAGAAACAAAATAAATGTTCCAGAAGTGAAGCGTCCTGGAAGTGGCACTTTTCTCTTGGGATCCCAAAACGGGTAACTATCTAGGGACTTGGAAAATCTGACAAGATAGGCCGTACCAGATATTACTGCTCTGAAAATCTAGATTTCATGAAGTCGTTGCTAAAGAGGAGAAAATAAGAACAAGCTGATGGTTGTCAGAGGGGAGCTCGCTGTTGGGGGGGGCGGGGAGTGGTAGGAGGGTTGGGTGAAACAGGACAGGTGATGGGGATTAAGCAGGGCACTTGTGAGGAGTACCAGGTGATGTATGGAAGTGTTGAATTACTAAACGGTTCACCCGAAACGAATATAACACTTTATGTGAACTAACTGGAATTTACATTTCAAGAAGAAGAATAGAAAACAAGGAAAGGACTCATGTTCATTTGGGACAAAAAGGGTTGCTCTAGAACAGTCTCACCCACATAAGAAGGAGCGGGGGGGAAGGCCATCAAAAAGTTAGTAGTGCCAATTGGGTTCAAGACCCCTAAGAAGAAAAGAACACTTCAAATACAGATATCAAGTCTTGAAACAGGTGCGAGGAGACTTCTGGTGAGTCAGGGTGAAGTAACCTGCTGCAGATTTGTCTCCCAAGTAGCCAACAAGCAGGAGGAGTGAGTCTCACTGAAAACTGACCCTGTCTTTGGTACAGAGACCAGAGAAAATACACGTCTTGTTCTTCCTTTTGCATGAAGGACTGAGCAGCTGTGTTGATGGGAATATGAAGCAATAAAAATTTGTACACACTCCTGCAGGAAGTGAAACTGATGGAACCATCCTGGTGGGAAGTGAGGTAATACCGTGTAGCTCAATTTCTGTTTCTAGGCACATACCTGATAGATTCGGACACATGTACCTAAGAGACAAGCACCTACAATGTTTCTAGCAGCACTTCTGATAATGCAAAAAATGCAAAACAATCCAAAATGTCTACCACCCAGTTTTAAATACCATACAACTAACTAGAACTAAGTTTGTGAACATAAATGTTAAGAACATGTGTGAAAAAAACAAACAGTCAAAGATACATATAATATTTTTTCATTTACGTAAATTTGAAATATCCAAAATAATTTTATATGTAGTTTATGGATACATACACAGGTATGGCAAAGATATAAAAAATTCCAGAGGGTGGTCTTCTCTCAGGCAATGGGATAAAGAGAAGTAACAGCCCTTCAATTATCTGTAATGTTTTGTTTTCTTTTAAAATCCACTTGGCAATCTGTCTTATCTCCTAATTACGATTCACCTGTTGATTTTCTTGCATCTTACATGTAGACAATCATATTATGATACCATTAATGAAAGTTATCTAGTTTAATCCTTATACCTTTTATCTTTTGTTTCTTTATCTTGCCACATTGAAGCTAGCACCTTCAGTATAATGTTTAAAAGCACTGCTGGCAGGGAACAGGTTTATCTTATCTTTTTTTTTATAATTTTTTATTATGTTAGTCACCATACAGTACATCATTTTTGATGTAGTGTTCCATGATTCATTGTTTGCATATAACACCCAGTGCTCCAAGCAATACACATGCCTTCCGTTATACACATAACCGGGCTCAATCATCCCCCCCACTCTCCTTCCCTCTGAAACCCTCAGTTTGATTCCCAGAGTCCATAGTCTCTCATGGTTCATCTCCCCCTCTGATTTTCTCCCCTTCATTTTTCCCTTCCTTCTCTTAATGCCCTTCATGCTACTCCTTATATTCCACAAATAAGTGAAATCATATGATAATTGTCTTTCTCTGTTTCACTTATTTCGCTCAGCATAATCTTCTCCAGTCCCTCCATGTTGATGCAAATGTTGGGTACTCATCCTTTCTGATGGCTGAGTAATATTCTGTCCTATATATGGACCACTTTTTCTTTATAGAGGGCATCTGGATAAAGTTGAAGGGCATCTTATCTCCTTCCACAGTTCGGCTATTGTTGACATTGCTGGAGTGAACACTGGGGTACATATGGCCCTTCTTTTCACTACATCTGTATCTTTGGGGTAAATACCCAGTAGTGCAATTGCCAGGTCATAGAGTAGCTCTATTTCTAACTTTTTGAGGAACCTCCACACTGTTTCCCAAAGTGGCTGTACCAACTTGCATTCCCACCAACAATGTAAGAGGGCTCCCCTTTCTCCACATCCTCTCCAACGTTTGTTGTTTCTTGTCAATTTTTGCCATTCTAATTGTTGTACAGTGGTATCTCAATGTAGTTTTGATTTGAATTTCCCTGATGGCTAATGATGTTGGACATTTTTTCATGTGTCTGTTAGCCATTAGTATGTCTTCTTTGGATAAGTGTCTGTTCTTGTCTTCTGCCCATTTTTGAATTATTTGTTCTTTGTGTGTTGAGTTTGAGAAGCTCTTTATAGATCTTGGATACCTGCCCTTTATCTGTAGTGTCATTTGCAAATATCTTCTCCCACTCTGTGGGTTGTCTCTTTGTTTTGTTGACTGTTTCCTTTGCTGTGCAGTAGCTTTTTATCTTGATGAAGTCCCAAAAGTTCATTTTCGCTTTTGTTTCCCTTGCCTTTGGAGACATGTTTTGAACGGTATTCAAATTGGCAAAGAAGAAGTCAAACCCTCTCTCTTTGTAGATGACATGATATTTTATGTGGAAAACCCAAAAGGCTCCACCCCAAATTAGAACTCATACAGCAATTCAGTAACATGGCAGGATAAAAAAAAAATCAATGCACAGAAATCAGTGGTTTTCCTATAAGATAACAATGTAACCATAGAAAAAGAAATTAGGGAATTGATTCCATTTACAATAGCACCCAAAACCTTAAGATACCTTAGAATAAACCTAACCAAAGAGGTAAACAATCTATACTCTAGAAACTACAGAATACTTGCGAAGGAAATTGAAGACACAAAAAGATGGAAAAACATTCCATGCTCATGGATCAGAAGAATAAACAATGTTAAAATGTCTATGCTGCCCAGAGCAAGCTGTATTTTCAAAGCCATCCCAATCAAAATACCAATGGCATTTTTCAAAGTGCTGGAACAAACAATCCTAAAATTTGTATTGAAACAGAAAAGACCCCAAATCACCAAGGAAATGTTGAAAACTGAAAACAAAGCTGGGGGCATCATGTTGCCCGATTTCAAGCTATCTTACAAAGCTGTGATCACCAATACAGCATGGTACTGGCACAAAAACAGACACATAGATCAATGGAACAGAACAGAGAGCCCAGATATGGACCCCCAACTCTATGGTCAACTAATCTTTGACAAAGCAGAATGTCCAATGGAAAAAAAGATAGTCTCTTCAATAATGGTGCTGGGAAAATTAGACAGCTATAAAACTCAACCATTCTCTTACACAATACACAAAGATAAACTCTAAATGGATTAAAGACCTCAACGTGAGGCAGGAAACTATCAAAATCCTAGAGGAGGACATAGGCAGTAACCTCTTTGACATGGACCACAGCAACTTCTTATCTTTATTTTAAAAGGAATATTCTATCACTTCACTGTGAAGTAGGATGTCTAACATAGGTTTTGGTAAATGCACCTTATCAAGTTAAGAAAGCCTGCTCTTATTCCAGGATGAGAAGTTTGTTGCTGTTGTTGCTTACTGATAAATGCTCATTAAAAGGATTGTTTTTGGCATCTAATTAGATGATTGCATGTTTTTTTTCTTTTATCTATTAATGAGATGAAGTATACTATCCAATTTTTTTTATAAAGAAAATACATGTTTACATTCCTGGAATTAAACCTAACTAGATCATAATGTATAGGGGTTTTTTGCTTTGTTTTGTTTTGTTTACATTCCTGCATTTGGCTTGCTATGCTTTTATTAAAGAATTTTACCCCTAGTTAGAGGAGTCATTTCTCTAATTAATATGTCAGAACTTAGGTTATTGGCTTAGGACTGATCAGGAAGACATGTCACCTGGTAACTGATTATGCTGAAGTTAAAAATCAATTCATTTTAACGAACTTTTATTGAACACATACTACATGTACAATGCTATGTGGCAAGTTGGGGAGGCAAATAAAAATGAATCAGATAAAAATTCCTATCTTTATTTTTTTTTTTTGAAAGATTTTATTTATTTATTTGACAGACAGAGATCACAAGTAGGCAGAGAGGCAGGCAGAGAGAGGAGGAAGCAGGCTTCCTGCGGAGCAGAGAGCCCGATGCGGGGCTCGATCCCAGGACCCTGGGATCATGACCTGAGCTGAAAGCAGAGGCTTTAACCCCCTGAGCCATCCAGGTGCCCCCAAAAAATTCCTATCTTTAAAGAGAAAAAAAAATGATTTTTACTCAGTTCACAGCTAAGACTGGCCCATAATTTTTCTTTACCATTTTGCCCCTACTGGTTTTGAGTCAAAGGTTACATTAGCATCAAACTACATTGAAAACTATCGACTTATTTTCTGGAAGATTTTTGTATAAAATTGCAACTGCTTGTTCTTTTAAGGCTTGATAAAACTAGACTATCAACATCACAAGAGTGTCTAATGTTCTCTTTGTAGGGAAGACTCTAAGTAGCGATACCACTTCTTTAATAGTTGTGGAGTGATTCAGGTCTTCTACTTCCTCAAGTCTGATTCTAATAGCTTTGCATTTTCCCTGCTGTCATTTATAACTATGTCTATAATAATAAAAATCAAGCCTATTAAAAGCACTCAAATATTTGCTGGTTTAATATAAATTTGGAAATTAAACATGCATTTCTCTATTTTCTGAGCATTCTCTTTCATGTAAGTTTTAATTTTATAACAATCAAGAGGAAAACCCCCTATTTTTAAGAGCAGCACTTCTAAATCTGTGTTCCTTGTCATAAGAGTTACTCACCAAAAAAGAAATTCAGTGGTCAAATAAGTTTGGTTAACAAAGAATTCTATATCTAATTCTTTAAGATTTACAGTGCAATAAATTTTTTTTTATTTTTTTTAAGAATGTGGCTTTTTTTTTTAAGATTTTATTTATTTATTTGACAGAGATCACAAGTTGGCAGAGAGGCAGACAGAGAGAGAGAGAGGAGGAAGCGGGCTCCCCGCTGAGCGGAGAGCCCGATGTGGGGCTCGATCCCAGGACCCTGGGATCATGACCTGAGCTGAAGACAGAGGCTTTAACCCACTGAGCCACCCAGGCGCCCCTACAGTGCAATAAATTTATTAAAGATTGCATAAACTTATAGTAGAGAAACCTTTTATTTTTAACTCCGTATCTCCCCAAAATAGCCCTAGATCCCATTTCTCCCATAATGCTTAACATTTCAAAACATGTTTTAGAAAATGCAACACCAGCCAACTATAGATGGAACACATATGTTGCATTGTGAATAAAAGAACCAAAAACACAAATATCATATATATATATAAAAATATAATATTTACAAAGAGATATACAAATACATAGGTACACAAACATGTAGATATAAATAGATCTACAAATATATATAAACACATAGAGATATAGGTATATACCTATACAGAAAAATATGTTAATATTAATGTGTGTATATATATATATATGTGTGTGTGTGTGTGTACACAAATATAAAATATATGCTTCTACTTGCCTCAGAAAAGAAGTTCTTAGATTATTAACCAAATTTTTAATTGTTAACTCTTTGAGTAGTTGGATTCCAATCAACTTTATTTTTTTGTCATTTATGTCTATTTTTTTCTGCACTGAATGCATTGATTCTAGAAAGGGAGTAAGTGAGGTTTAAAACTATTAGATTTCCATAAAATCTAAATTATCCTCGGAACAAAGGGTGATGGTTACAACCCCACTAACCAAGTGAACTTCAGCAAAGGTGTATCTTAGGCACATCTTGGAAGTCATTCCAAACAAAAAATGCTCAGGTCTACCTAAGTTACCTCCTAACAGTGCTTAGAAACCCAACACAGAATTCTGATACAGAATCAACTTTATTGATAAAGGAATTTGACTGACCTAAGCCTCCAATGTAATTTTCCCTGTATGATACCCCAGCTGCATTGTCACAGCAAAGAAGGTTGTTATCTCAGGCTAAGAACTGCTGCCATTAAGCATTTGTCATCATATACCTCTATGATACAACATGCAATTACCAATTATCTTCACATAAGCAGTCGGCAATGGTAAGAGTCATCAAGCTCCTTGACAGGTTATGCCTTCCTGTTCTCTACGCTGTTGATGCTTTCAAGGATACCCTTAGCATTAGAGGTGGACAAAGCCTCCTAGTTCACCCCCTCCCCCACGCCGGCCAAGGCTGGATTCCACAGACATGGATGATCATAAATAAACCCATTCGATGCGAATGATTTTTGACATAGCTACAGTCGAACAAAAAAGTATTACCAGCTCTATTCTGTGAAAGAGTAGGTTTAAAGTTCCAACTGACTCTATTAAGACCATTTGTGACAAATATCCACTACTTTCACTTAAACACAAAGAATTAAAAGAATATTCTTATTGACAGTTCATTTTTAAAAATCACAGTTTATGATACATTAATTGAAGAATAAATTACCCATTAACTTGCTTATCAGAATAAGGAAAGAGGTCACACACTAACCCATCAAGTCTCCTAGTTTAAAATGATACTCTGACTACTCCCAAGAATCTCTCTCCATCTAGAGCTGTTCCCTGAATCCAAGACTTGTACGTTCAATTGCCTGGCAATATCTCATCACCACTCCAACCCTAACAGACCCCAAAAAGACATCCGATTCCGCCAACCATACTTGCTCCTCCTACAGTCTTCATCTCAGAAATGGCAACTCAATCTTTCTCGTTGCTCAGATCTAAACCCTTGCAGTCCTATCCTTATATCCCGCATCAATATATTAGCAAATCCTGTCAGTTTTACTGTGAAAATACTCTACACCCAGAATCTCACCATCTCCCATCACCAACCTGGCCAACACTCAGATCCAACATTTCCCATCGCCTCCTACCCAGCTTAGCAAAACAACCTGCTAACTGGGTAATCTGCTTCTGCTCTCATCTCCCTTTAGGTGTTCATCCACCCCAGCAGCCAGATACTGTAAAAGAGTAAAGCACATCATATCACTCTGCTGCTCAGACTCCACCAATGAGGCCCCATTTCACTCAGAATAAAAGCCAAGTCATAACAACAACCTACACAACTCCAAGTGAAGTTCTTGCTATTTCTCTGACTCCCTCAGCCATTCCACTGCAGCCGCTGGAGGCTCAGCAGAGTAGGAAGGCATAAGCCTTGGGACTTGGCACTTGGTGAACCACCTTCCTGGGACACTAGTCTCCCAGATACAGAATGATGATGAGACGCCAGCACAACAGGTGTACACTAAGACGATCCCAGGCAAAGGGAGATGTGCAGTCCCCTGTCCAGACAGCACCCTGGCTCCCACCCTCTGTGCCCAAATACCATCCTATCAGAGAGAATTTCTCCAAACAACCTATACAACACAGTAACCTCTGTTCTTTCTGCTTTTCATGTCCCCTTCATCCTGCTTTATAATCCCTGATAACACTTAGCAGTCTTTCTGCCCTTTAAATGTTAAGTGCCTTCAAAGGATTAAAATAATAATTAATTGAACATGCCTAAATTGAACATGGAAAAATCTTGCTCAAGCAACATTTCTAGTCTACCATAAAAAGATGTCAAAGAAGAAATGTAGTTATAAGGTGATCTTATGAGTAGGTAAGTATTATCAGGATGGCAGGGAAAAAAGGGGGAGAGGATTTTGTTTTTTGATTTTTTTTTTTTTTTTTTTACTACCTGAACACCAGCCTTAAAAGAGTCTCACTACCTCTATGAATTGGTAGGAAGTTTAAAAGCAAAAACTCACACTAAGGGTCAGCTACTCACAGAGAAGCACTCAACACACTGAGCTTTTGTTACTGGAAAGGCTGTCTCATCCACGGCTTAAGAGATGCAACCCACACTTTCTGCATCACAAGCATTTCTAAACATATCTTCCTCACATGTTTTCTCCATACCAAAAAAAACCCATCACCATATCAGACATTAAAACATCACCTTCGTCTTCTTTTTTATTTATTATTAAATATAGTTGACATACAATGCTGTATTAGCTTCAGGTGTACAGCACCGACTCCCAATTCTCTGCATTGCTCACAGCTTACCGTGCTAAGTGTAGTCACCATCTGTCGCCAAACAACATTATTACAATGTTAACTATATCCCCTACGTTATTTCTCTGACTTTTCATCTCGGTGACTTATTTACAGATGGCCAACAGACACATGAAAATGTGCTCAACATCACTCATCATCAGAGAAATGCAAATCAAAATCACAATGAGGTATCATCTCATACCTGTCAGAATAGTTAGTATTGAAAAGAGATGTTCGTAAGGATGTAAAGAGAAACTTGTGCACCACTGGTGGGGATGAAATTGGTACAATCACTGTAGAAAACAGCATGAAGGTTCCTCAAAAAAGTAAAACCAAAACACCACATGATCCAGTAATTCCACAACTAGGTATTTACCCAGAAAACAAAACACTAAATCAGGGATACATGCATCCCTACATTTACTGTAGCATTATTAACAAGGGCCAAGATATGGCAGCAGCCAGGTGTCTGTCCATCAACAGATAAATGGAAATGTGGTACATACACACACACACACCCAAAATATTACTCAGCCAATTAAAAAGAATACAATCCCCCCTTCATCTGGAAGCAACAAATGACAGTACAGTTGTGGGTATGAATATGGGTATGCGCTTCCATATTGTAAAAGTCCTTTAGGTAACTTACTAGGGAGCCACCTGTCACTAGAGAAAAGACCAAATTAGAAATTGGGCTTTTGTAAAAGGAAAGTAGAAAATAGTAAATGACTTACTAGGAGAATTCACTGTGAGTCAAAGACTTTTCTAAGCCCAAGCATCAGCATCTGAACGTGGCCAGGCATTCCAGAAACTAGTTCCTTAACCACTATGTTCTCATTCATCACCATTAAGGCTGACAACTGTTCAGTGCTTTGCCATGAGAACAACAGAAACAAACTTCTGAGTGGTACACAAAATGTTTATGGCGACTCTACATGTCATTACAAAGTAAAGAATCTATTGTATGTTAAAATCAACCACATCAGTGAGATCCTATAACATCCTGTGTACTCCTGATTCCCACTTCTTGCCTATGAATTTGGCAGTACTAGATACCATTTGCTGATGGATTCTATCTATTTCCAACCTCTTCTACGTTCTTCTCTATATATGGCAAGGCCAGCAAAGCTAAAACAGCATTTCCCAGACTCCCTTATTAACAGGATTCAGGGTCGATTCTTTCAACAAGACACATTTGTGTAAGATTTGGAAGACAGAAAGAAGAGAGCGATTCCTCTTCATCGGGGGAAGTATTCCAAATTCTACCACCTCGTCCCAGCTTCATAGGTGTAGGAAACTGGAAGCTGGAAGCTGAGCAGTGACTTCCTCAAGTCTCCTGGGATAGCAACAACAGTGTCCTGACCTTGACAGTAAATATGGATGCATAAACATAAACACATATGCATAAGCATTGACGTAAACACAGGATGCATGAAATGGAAACCCACCTAGGACATGCAGACGTCTGCTCCTTGAGCTTTTCCAGTAATTTTGCGATCATCTAATTTACTGTTTTAACTTTCTTTATATTTGAACTCGGTTTCTGTGCCAGTAACTTAGTCAACAACTCTCAGCCTCAAGGCTACCCTGCTACGTGTAGTTTGGAATCCTGGAACAGGAACTCTACAAACCACACTCAGATTTGCCAAAGGGCTCCACGCAAGGCTCCGCCAGTAGGTGGTGCAAGAGGAGAGGACAGAGACTGCCAATCCGGCCAGAGCTTGCTCCTTCCTGCCTGTCTCCTGTGGGTTTCCTGTCTGCTTGCAATTCCCTTGAGAGTTGCCTCTCCACCCTGGCAAACACAGCTCCTTCCAACAGCAGAAGATGAAGCCAAGTTTCAGATTTCGCCAACACTTGGAAAACTATCTTCATTGTCTTCTACCCCAAAGACAGAGACACTAGACCGGCCAGGCATCTCCCCCTCTTCAGAGATCCGAGGATCAGCTCTGAGAGTCCCCTCTCTGAAGTTTAGAAGTATTAATAATTCCAATCTTTTCCTCTGTGTTCCCTCAGGCCTAGGAGGGGTTGCTGCTTCCTTCAGTTTCCACAAGGTATCTTAGGACAGGCAAACAATTCCAGAAAGGACAAGATAGTAAATACTCTAGGATTTAGGTGCCAAGTCTCTAATGTGGTCTCTAACTCATTGACTCTACCACTGCAGTATGAAAGCAGCCATGGGCAACGTGGAAATGAAGGGGAATGGTGGCGCTCAAGAAAACTTCATTTGCAGAAAGTGCCGACTCTGACTTTTCCTAAGTGTTGTTACTTGTCCTAGAATTCTCTTTTTATACTTTTTGTTATCTAACAACTCCACACTTAATTCACAATTTTATTAAAATCACCCTATTCAACTGATATGTGGGGTATTTATCTTCTGATCAGATCTGGCTGTCACAATTTTCTGCACTGAATCCTGACTATTCCTGTATTAGGTATCAGAAGCAGCTCTAAGAAACAGTCCAAAGATGGGAATCTGGGATTAATTATTTCACTTGCTTGGGTTTCAAGGCAGCGATGATGATCTTATTACCAGTGGGCGGGTGGGGGGCGGGGGCGGGGGGGAATGCTAGTTGTCCATGACAAGCAGTACCAAAACATTATTTAAATTATCATCTATAATATTCTTTCTTTGATTTTCCAGCCATCCTCTTGCTTCTTCCCTGGAACCGAGAGGTCATATCAACACTCTACTCTTTTTTCTCCTGAACCAGTTGTTTCCCTAGAGTTCTCAAAATCAGGGACAACTGGCCAAGCTCTAGAAGCAGGAAAGAAAAATCCAAGTGGTGCAGACCTGTAAACTCGAAATTAGTATTTCTCAAAGATGACCTTACAAAGGCAGAAGTACATCAACCAAATTCAGCTTCTAGGCATCATAAAGTAACAGACACCAGACTTGTAAACAACTAAAAAATTGGAAACAAAAATATGAAACACTGGACAATAGGCAATTCAGAACTAGGATCCTTTTAAGAAGTGGAGTGAATGGGATGAGCTTCCACTTACAAGGAAAAGCATGAAGTAAGGGAAGCTAGACCCAATGCTTTTAATTCTGGGGCCATGTCCTTTCTTTCTCTCTTGCCTGCTTCAACCTCAGAGCTCTGCAACCTGAAAAGCTCAACTGGGGAGCTCCACAGGGATCTACTAGAGTCCTAATTTATTTCCCTAGAACTCTGCTTTTATTCCACACCTACCAAATGAAATATTTTGAGAATAGGAATGCCTTCAACCCAACTAAAGAATGAGGAGAAAGAAGGTGAAAGGGGTGGGGGAGGGGAAAGAGGAGAAATGACTCTAGTCAGAAATATGGAACATCCCTTGGAGTATGGATCAAAAAAAGTCCATAGAAATTGCATCTCCGTTCAGCAGATACTGAGTACATGAAAATCATTGCACTAAAAGAGGATGTTCAACACTGGTTAGGAAGAAGAATTCTTAAAATGTTGCCAAGGAAAGCCAGGTACACTCTGTGAAACTTGTTTGGCTTCACAAAATCACGCCATGGTCTTAGGTCAACCAAAAGTCCCAGCTTGTACTTATGGCTTTAGACTGCTGTGCAGAGTCAAAGCCCATCTCCCGATTCCAGAGAACACCTGGCATAAAGGGAAAATATAGTCTCACTTCTGAGGTATCACCACATAAGAGGCTTAGTTTAAGGCTGTGGACGCCTTGGGTCTAGAAGATCATCAGCAAACCAGGGAGCCTCTGGCACAGACATTCTGGGTATGCTCATGGGCTGTGAGTGCATCCAAAGGGGATGCTCCCAAGCCCTGGAGCAGCATCTTGCAATGGTGCCATGGAGGCACAGATTCACTCCTGACTCCTGCCTTGGGAGTCCTGAAGAGGTGGAGTATGTGCAGGCCTTCTCAAGAGGACTCAGGGCCTTCCTGATCTGCAAGTACAAATGTCTCTGTACCATATCTCATCCCTTTTACTAACGCTGGCATCTGCTCCTACAAGGAGCTTTAAGTATACTGCGTGAAGGGTAGCCTTGGGCTCTGAGCAGTAACAAGTCCTTGTTACAAGTCCTGATGAATAGAATCTCATTGCTCAGCTGACAGCTTCCCATTAAACTACTTCCCAGGTCACTGGTTAACCTCACATCAGTTCCCAACCCTGGTCTCCTCAGAGGCTTTAGGCCACTGAATGCATGGGCACAGGTCTATAAAATGATCAGAGAGCCATGCTGTTCAATCCTCCATGAGCCTATTCCTGTATAAATTCAAACAACTGACACTTGAATATTAACTTTATGTTAAAGTTTGTGTTAGAAAGAAAAATCTTCCTAGTCTCCTTATTAATCTACTCTGGAGTGAACCATCACCACTTAGCAAATCAAAATGGTCCCATTAACATTTTAAATGCACAATTCTAGATAAACAAAGGAAAGTATCATGAAGCACTGTTCCAAATTTACTACTTTGGTGTTTAAAGATAGGAATTTATGACATCTGTTCATAAATAAGAAAATACACAGGACAGTTTTAGCATTGGTTTTCAGTTAAAAAAACCCTCATTATCGGTTATAGTAAAAATAAATAAAGAGTTTAATACCATAATAACAAATACAACTTTTGAAAAACTACTTACATCCAAAGAATCTTCCTTCAACAGGATAAGGGCCATATTCTGTGATACCAACCGGCAGGAATATCCTAGAGCGGAGGAAAGTGCAACACAAGTGAGTTTACCATCCCCTCCATGAACTCATTGCTTTCCAGTAGCTATTTAAATTCAGTTTCCCTTCTTATGCCTTCTGTATTATCTTTTTAAGCCTATTGGGAAAGACAAAGGAATTGGACAAGCGTGCAGGGGCAGGAAAAGTAGGTTCTAATTTAAGCAGATTTTGATTCTTGCAGACAGCCTGAATAGACTGGTTGGGAAGGTCTTCAAACCTAATGGCTAAATATAGGTGAATTTTCCATGGGTTTTTCTTCATGCTTATAGAACATCAGGAAAAGCCTTGGATTAGCTTTAAAAAATAGCTAACACTTTGGGACAACACATGGAATCTGATGGTGTTTCCAAATCGGTGTAAATGAGCCTACTCTACTAGCAAAATCCCTCATTTCTTTGTTTAAAAAGTGGGTAATTCTCACAACAGATTTCAAAGGAGTACTGTCATATGTCAAGGGAATCACTTTTCCTATCCAAGTTCAAAGCAATCCCCATTTCAAGAATTAAACCTGAATTTAAAATTTAAAAAAAAAAAGGTTTGTTTAGAACAAAAGTATGTCTTCCAAAACCGACTCTTATCAATAATTTCCATCTCATTTTAAAATAGTTATTGCTACAGGCTAAGCAAGATACTCCTCTACCCTTCTTCCCAGAAGGTGAACATGTTTTCTCTGAACCACTTTCCTACTCAGGCTTTGGAGTCCACACCAAAACATCTGGAGACACTCAGTGACACCATAGACTAGGAGGAGAGCCCACCCTCCGCTCCCCTCAAACCCACACACTCTGAGGAAGATCAGCTCCAGCAAATCCTAAGACCCTAAGGTCTGTCAGGACTCTACTCTTTCCTATCAAAGAAAGGAAAGGCTCCTTTCAAGCTACCTTCCACCATCTCAGTGCCCCCTGAGAGAGCTGGCACTTTTCACCAATCTCCAATCTCAATTTATCTTATTGAGAAAAGGTAAGAAAAGAATCCTTCCACCTAGAAAATTGTTTCTTTTTCCTCAGCATCTGAAGATAAAGGATTAATGATCACAGAAATATGAAACAAATCACCAGCTGGAGAATTACAACCTTCAAGCAAGTACCTGGGTAAGTCTCAAGGAAGGGGCTTAACCAATGCTGTCCCTAAAGCAAGAAGGAGGTTGGATTCTCCTCCACAGAAGAGCTAAAATATCCATTAGAGATGCTATATTTAGTGGACAAGGAGACAGGCATTTAACTAATGGGCAAGTCTCAGAACTGCTGCATTTATGTGACAATTCTACTCAACAGGGCTTCCCAACCCCCACTCCACCCGTCCTCCTCCAACCCCATGCTAAGGAAACCCTATTAAAAGGCACGAAATGAACTTCAAAACACACAAAAGTTAAGACTAAGAAAAACCTTGTTTTCTTGTTGTTGTTGTTTAGGAAGGAGACAATAAATATTTGTTTATTTTGGAATGTACAAATTATATCCTTCACTAACAATTATCATTTCAGAACATTTTGTAGATCACCTCAGAACACAAGTCTTGAAGCACAAACTTGTGGCTTTTAATCCAAATATTTTTAAAAGCAATACCATAAAGATACAGTCCAGTCCGTTAACAATAGTTACCTCAAGGGAATGAGATTTTTTGCTTGCTAAAACAACTATGTATTATTTTAGAAACTAGAACAAACTGAATAATTTAAAATCATAATACCACATGGACAAATACCTGTTTAACCTTTAAGACCAAAAAACAAACAAACAAACAAAAAGAAGGAAACACGAAACAATTTCCTATAAGTTTTCAAACTTGTTCAAGTTCATATTTTAACAATAGTGGTGAGTAAAACTGGGACTTTCCCAGAATGCCATTCAAAGTTCTGCTGATTAGACTGACAAAATTAAAGTATTTGTTTCCCATTAAAATTTTACAAGTGTATTCTTCTTTCCTTTAAATTCTTAGATCAGGTCCAGAAGAGAGGTCTACACTTTATTTTCATTTACAAAAGGGGATGTTGCAAGTGTAATTATTTCCCACTATGGGAGGCTTGCTCTTTCTTTATATCCCCAGAGACCTCCAGCAACTTCATGCAACATAGACTGTTACAAATTTAGTATAACTAATGCAAAAGGATTTGCTGGTAGTTTTTTATTTGAACAACAGCTGCAGAACCTAGCTATAATTTTTAAGCCCTAGCTTGCTGCTTTATTTTATATTTTTCAGTTTAAGCAAAATGCTTCTTGACAACTGAAGCTACACAAAGATATTATGGAAAAACTCTTAGTATTTTTTTTAGCCGTTGCAGGGAGAGGGCAAGAAATAAAACCACTGACACTTTCATGAATTTCAATATACAAAACTAAAGGTTTCTGGAAATAGGTTTTGTTGTTTGTTTGTTTTTTTTAATTTGGAAAATGAAGTGAGATTCTGCTTAGAGAATTATCACACAGAACACCTGCACTGTACAGAACATGGAAGTTTAACACAGTTAATTGTGACTTAGCGAATGTGGCAAATTAAATTATGTCACCTCCAGTTTGGTGTGGTTGATTTCTAATGTTTGTGGATAAAATGAGATCAACTCTTGGAGAAGAGCCAGGTATGAAATGTCAATCCACGCTTGTAAATTAAGGTCTAGTTCTTTAATCTTGCAATCTAACAAAATGACCATAAAATCACTGAGGAGAGAACCTCTGGGATTTCACTTTTTATTACACCTGAAATTAACAGCACACTACAAAAACATTCAGTCTTTCTACTACCTGAGTATAATCAACATTCAAAGAAATCAAAATATTACAGACTCTATGGTACTTCGAGCATGATTTTAAGAAAATAATTATCCATGCTAGAAATTATCACCAAACCAAATCTCTCAGACCTTGCCATCATTCTACTTCTCTTTTGAGATAAGCTCACATTGTCAAAGATACCCAAATCCAGATTTCTTGGGAGACATCTCTGGAAGGGTTAGGGACAGTTTATCCTTACTAACCATGTATCTTAGGATCAGATTAATAAAGCTACCCATCACTAGGATTCGGCATGGTTCCAAACCCTTAGTAAGTGTGTTGGTCCTAAATATTTTGAGAGAGAGTCTGATCAATATTTGCGTATGAATATATGAAACATACTGCCAAACATCAAGAATGGATAATGAAAGACAGTATTCTTAATCTATTCCAGATGGGGTCAAAGAGGCTCAGTACAAAGTCCTTCATCATCCAGAGAACCAGGAAGCTAAGGACATGTCCACAGAACCACACACCTGTGCACCTTTCCCTCCAGATCCTTATCAGGAAGGCTCTGTCACATGTAAGAGCACATGGCCTCAGCCTTGCCTCACGAACCCATCACCTCCCACCGAACTAGGCTGCTCAGACTTTTTTTTAAACTCAATTAGCCAACATACAGTACATCATCAGTTTCAGAGGTAGAGTTCAGTAATTTATCAGCTGCCTGTAACACTGCTCATCACATCACGTGCCCTCCTTATGCCTACCTTTTTTTTTTTAAACAAATTCTCAAAGGTCCCACTTCTAAACCTATGTCATCCAAGAAGCTTCCCTGGTCTTTTTTGACTCAGATATTTTTCCTTCAAGTAAATGAATATGAACTGTCACAGGCTCATGCCCAGATTTTTGGCACCTTCACAGTCTCTGTGACCTACGCTGAGTTGTATGGTATTTTTATGCCTCAGTTCTATCTTTAAAAAAGGGAGGGTGGCTATCTCCCTCAGATAGAGTCAGATAGAAAAAAACTGACAGAGAGGACTTAATTCTAGCTAACATTAATTCAGTATCTATTACGAACACCAGTCATACTTACTATCTATCCTGCACAATTAGTACTTTCTCATCTATGTCACCCTCTGCTTTGTCTCAGAATTAACTCAGGCCCCAATTAGGGAAGGAATGTGAATTCCCTGAGCCTCAAGTAGCCAGCTGCAGGTAATCAAGAAATAATGTGTCTGACTTGTTTTGTTTAAAACAACACTCAAGTTGAGACCACCGCCAAACAATGTCCCAGCTTCACTGAAAATAGAATCTGGTCTTTCTTTCAACACGCAAGACAAACTATAGGCACCAATAGGAGCAGGCACCATATTTACTCACTTTTAAAAATTAAACTTCTAAAACTGTAAGAAGCAGGTTTACAAGTATTAAATGATGAGTCACAACAACTTAGAAATGGTTCAAGGAAAACTCTTCCCCACTTAATGGCTTTAAAATGGCTTTTGTTCTCACTCATCCTACATTCATTAGAAAAAAAATTATAGATTCTGTAGACTTCATATCTGTTGTCTACCTATTTAATAGATGTCTTACCCAGTGGTAATAAGGAAATGACATGACTCACAAAGACTACATCTGAAATTTCACTTTAGACTAGCGGATGCCAAATCTTTAAGTTAAGAAAGAAAATTGCCAACTCCTTGAAACACAGCTAGTTAGCATAAATTCAAGCCCAGCACACTAGGATTCTGGCATCATGCCAGTTCCCAACTACCTAAAACCCACATGCAAGAACATAGTCTGTATGGCAACCATTGGCTCCTAAGAGACACAAATACCCCAAAACTTAATTTGACTTAATGTTTTCAAGGTATGAACTAAAAGTTACATTTTACAAATGCTTCCTTTTTAAAGATTTTATTTATTTGTCAGAGAGAGAGAGAGAGAGACAGAGCATGAGAGAGACAACACAAACAATGGGAACAGCAGGCAGAGGGAGAAGCAGGCTCTCTGCTGAGCAGGGAGCCCCATGAGGGACTCGATCCCAAAACCCTGAAATCATGACCTGAGCCAAAGGCAAACACTTAACTTACTGAGCCACCCAGGTATCCCTTACAAGCACTTCTTAAACTATGATAGATAAACCCAATGCCGAGGAGAGCCAACAACCCCACATACCAACTGTCAGCTCCAAAGGTGAACTCTTACCATAAGTACCACTAGAACCATATGATTAATGGTAAGAGTCAACAGTTGTAAGAGTCAACAGTTATAAGACATCCCAATTTCAGGGACATTGACACAGGACAACAACGTGCATCCTGGAATGGCTAGAACACAGGACCACTGTCCCCTACTCTTCAAATTTCAGACAACAGTTTTATGAAAACTATGTGAATCTGTCTAAAGAGAGCCTTGCACCAGAAATGAAGAGCCCTATAAGCCAGCTTGGTCATGAAAAAGAACCTAACCTTCATAAACACTGAATTTCCCCCTTGAGCGATAAGACCATTCGTATGTACAGACTGAAGACAGAATTCAGAAGGCACTCCTAGCAGACCGCTGCACTCAGCAGACATTCCATTCATTTGCTCTCTTGTCCTTCCTCCACAGAGACATAGAACTGCTAGACACCTGATCTTCTTCCCACATATCTTCTGGGTGCCCAAAAAATGCACACAGAATGCACTACACCATGGACAGACTATGCCACAGTATGGAAGATGGATCAGTAATGGCTCAGATTACCGGGGGGATGTGGAACCCGGGACAAGTAAACAGGCATACAATCCATACTGAATTGGGGCACGACCTCATGCTGCTTATAGATGTCACCTGTGGTCTGGCATGGACAAGTCTGATACAGTGTCCCGACATCGACTCTTTGCTGAGCCTTCTGCATCATTTACAGGCTCGAGAGATAGCCTAAATTGGAAAATGGCATTTAAGCCCGCGACACAGCTCAGGATTACCAATAAATTCTGAAGGCAAAGTGAGAAAGTAATTCAGACAGAGCTCTTTCAAAGAATATCAGTTCCCTGGCTGCTGGCTGCATACTTAATAACACCAAAGATATGTTTGAATACTGATACACTAGGAAAAGAAATGGGAGTAGAAAAAAGCCTTCAGAAGACAAGACATCAGCAAAGTCATCAGCGTATATATAAGCAGGAAGCAATATCTCACTGTGGTCTTACAGAGTAGTTGCTAAGAAAGATCAATTTTAAAATATCTAATGGCAACAAATGCTTCTGGTACCAAAACTACACATGTTCCTATATTCTCTTTGAAAAAAAAAAGCACAACATAATATAGCCATCATTTTTACAAACTCTTCGGGCAGGCATCAATTATACTGTAAGGCTCAGAGAAGCCTCACGGCATTCAAGTCAAGCTTTCCTTTATGAATTATAACCCATTTGTGTTTTCTGGGTTGATTTTCAAGCCCTCATTTGTGTTTATTCCAAACTCCTCCAGACCCTGACATGCTCAGGTATGACAAAGGAACAAGCAGGAAGAGGGATGTGTGTGCTGCCCAAGGGCAGGGTGACCTGGTGGAGCGGCCATGAGAAGGACAGCGGCCCTTTTCCAGCTAGCGCAATGCTAGCAAAGTCACACTCGCTTTGTACAGCAAACACCAGAAAGCACTTAAGGAAGTCGTCTGGGGCTAGGAGCATAAAAAGATCAATAGTCCAGCAGGAATCCTCAAGCTCTGTTTTCCAGATCTTATCATTATCATGCAATCTTAACTCGAGGGGTTAATCGCTTCTTTGATATTGCTCTAAGTGAGCAGAAAGCATTCCCTAACCTGTCAGCATTTCAGAACAGTCAACTTTCCGTGCTCTATATGAATCACAGGAGTCACATATCAGTAGCAGGTGTTTTAGCCCAAATTTACATGAGAAATCATACCTGAAGGAACAACATACATAGAAAGAGACCTTGAGGGACAGTGTACCAAAAGCAGCTGTTTACCCTCATTTTACAAAATATTGCTGACATCACTAAAGGGCTGTACACTCTGGGTTTTTATTTCCCAGCAGTAGTGAGGGATCCACACAGAAACACTGTTCACTTTTGTCCAGAAACATGCATTTGAAAGACAACACAAATCCATAGACAAAGTCTGTACCTGAGCTTCCAAGACTGTTCATGAGTCACATGTCATTCAACTGTGACTTTGATTGCACTCGTGTGGGAGCCCAGATTGCAAGTGACTAGCTACAACCTTGCTAAAAAATGATTAAATGACTCTTACCTATTAAACCAAAAACAACATTCACTGCAGAGAGGAGGTATCAGTCTACTACAGAGGTTATCTGAGAGACCAGGCCTGCTTCAAAAGAGAAGGTTTAAGGAAAGGGGCACCTCTGGATTCAACTGATAATATTCCAAGGAGACTGCTCCCAATAGGGCAAGCGTCATTTAAATTTGGAGGTTCCAGTGTGTTCTTTCTGCAGGGAGTTGTGACACGGTCTACTTCTGTAAATACGTTATAAGTCATGCGGTCCTTACACACTCATTTGGTCACATATGCACTGGGGCTTCTTATGCTGTAATGGGGCTAGTAGCACAAGGTAACTTGAAAGCAATTTCAATAACCAAAATCAGATCTTCTAAAATTAGTCATTTCAACTCCTTTCAAACTCAAAATGTGCCTCTTTAACATTCATGTAAGTTATCTGGACTTAAATTCCCTTTCCCCAATTTTCATTTCCATGATGTTTAGCAAGCAACGAGGTTACCAACTCAGACAGGGAAGGGAAAAGAAGAGACACACTCTTAGAAGATCCAGTAGTTGGTAAAATCATTCAATTGGCTATAATTACTTAAAATTGTAATGCATATTAAACTTGGTGAAAAGATGATCTTAGTCTCAGAATACAATTTTGTGAGGAAAACAGTAAGAAAAAGTTGTCGAGTCTTGAATTCTGTATCTTATGTAAGTGTGTTTAATACAATTCAGGGAGATAGAGTTTTAATGTTCATCCCAGGCAGGTAACGCTCACAAAAGCATCCTCATTTGACTTAGGTAAACTTTTCTTGGCCTTAAAACATCATCTGTTAATGGATTTGAGGAAGCCTCAGGCACTTCTACCAGACACTTTAAGAACAATACAAAACCAACATCGGGAAATTTTAAAATTAATTACCTATATTAATTGCAGTTTCTTGTTTATCTCCTGTCAACACCCAGATTTTAATTTCTGCCTTCAGTAGAGTTGCTATGGTTTCTGGAACGCCTGCCTGAAGGCGATCTTCTATGGCTGTGGCTCCAAGTAACAGTAAATTCTAGATTGAAAAAGAACTTCGATTACAGACTGGTACATACTTAAGAGCAACATCAAGGACAAAACTGACCCCAAAAGGCAGCCAAAATGGTCCAACAGTTCTCTTATTTCCTCTACACTAAACCTTTGTTTGCAGGTAATTAATGATCTCTTGATGTACGGCATTCAGAAACTATCTGCAATATTACAACCACCTGAAACACATAGGCAACCCAGAATTCATCATTTATTTCTTGGACCATGGGCATGTTAGAATAGAAGTCACCTAGCAGTAAAGCATACGGGCAAGTTATCCTGAAGATATTCACAGGAGGTGAGCCTTCCCCTCTCACCCATCATGAGGAACTATCAAATGTTGCCCCTATTAAACTTCTTCCAGGCCCACAGAGCCCAGCTCACAGTGAGGATGGGTGTGGATGCATGGGGAAGTGGAGGCCCCTCAGCCGCCTGTACCTTGCCTGCTGGCCCGGCAGATTCCAGAGCCCCTGCACATAGCACCTACCTCCCCCGAGGCTCCCCGAGGACCCCCCCATGATAGGGCGCCACAGCTTGATTATCCAACTGTGGGAAAACAGAACTACCACTGCTTGGTGCCACACAGGCCCATCATCTATGCAATCGTTCTCTGATTCTAAAAGTAATTTTGTTTATTTCTAGTAAAGCAGAGCAAATAAACACTTGAATTCCGTTTTACTCTAAATTCCATTAAAATGACAAACAAGTAAATATAAAACCCAAACAACAATGGAATATTAATAAAAGCCAAGAGTAATTTAAACACACACACACACACACACACACACACACACACACAAAGAATGAGAAAAGCTAATGATTTTATTTCTAGAAAACAAAAAAAGAATGGGCCAATGGTTGCAGACATGAACCAGAAAAAAGGTGAAATCCAGCTGCCAGATTTGAGGGAATTCAATACCTAGAAAGCTACATAATGCTTTGGGATAAACTGCAAAGGCCTGGCACAGCAACAAAAGTCAGAGTAGGCAATACGGAGTAGCAATGGCAAAGGTAGCTACTATTAGAATAAGTGCGAAAATGCTTAGAATGAACAAAGTCCAACCAGCCTACACATTCTGAATGCTCCTGTAACTCAGTAAGGTGAGCAATCTCATTAAGTCTAATCTTAGGTAAACCCTGAGAGTCATTGACACTGTCTTTGACCTGATACTTCTTAAGATACCATTAACACTTTAGCTAAAGGTGGTTCCACCTTCCAGGAAGCCCATAAAAACTAAGTGTTTCTTAAAGCAAAGAAAGACCTTGTTAAAAGCTAACGGTTAAGATTCGTACAGGAAGAGGGAACATGGCTATAGAGCGAAACGGTTCCTGTCCAAAGACTCTGTTCTCTACTCGGTGGAGCCCCTCATTGGGCATGCAACAGCTGCCTCACAGATGCTTACCTTCTCTATGATCTCGTAGCACTCTTCCAACCGCTGAGCTCGGTCTTTCAGTATTGTGCTGGCTTCCTGATAGACTTTCAGCCACTCCTCATACTCATGCTCAGAGAGGTCAGCGTAAGCCACACACAGAGTCCTCAAGCCTGCAAAACAGCCCCAGTGTACCCAGAGACCCAAGCAAGCAGGATACCCTCCCTCCCAGGTGACATCAAGTGGTCCATTTTCAACCAGCATGCTCAAAAAAAATTAAAGAAACTGTCTGCTTTTTAGGTCACTCTAATTCAAAGTTCACGCATCTAAAAAGGGCACTGGAGAGCAACTCCAGCACGTTTTGCTGTAAACCACCGTGTGTATAAATCTGAGAGTACGTGGAAGTCACAGAGTGAACTCCCCACAGAGAGAAGCACAGGAGCTGGGCATGGCCCCCATGTGCATGTGCAGGGGACAGGCATCAGCAAGTAGTGGGGGCACTGGGTACATTTCAAGATGGGCAATAAAAGCCCAGTGGGCCATCATGTGGATGACCCGGGCTTTCCAGCAGGCGCACATGTGCACGCGCGTGCACACACACACACACGCATGGCCCTAGGGACACAGAAAGGTGAAAAAGTGGCAGTCGGCACTCCAGCCAGGCTCCAGCTTTCATCACGTCCCCTTCCTGGAAACCCTGACATCAATGTTATTTGAGGTCTTTCAGAGAACTCCTTTCTTAGTCTCTGTGGGCTCCATGAATTATTGTTTCCTAAAGTCATGGTAAGCCAGTGTCATAGGGATAACAAGAGAAGGGCAGGGGAAATAACCTCATGAGTTTCCTGAGAAGGGGAACAATAACTGCAAAATGACGGTGCGGGTCGTGAGCTGGCCTGCCTGTTCCGTCCATACTCCTGGTGAAGAGTCGGCTGAGTGTGGACTCTGGCACACATCCTGTCACTGTCATAGGCACAGAACACGGTGGGAGGAGCGTTGGGGGTGGCACTAGGAAAGTATATCCTATGAGGAAGCCAAGGGCTGCACAAAACACACATGCCCATTCAGAACACAACTGCTCCCCCAAAGCATCAGCCACAAACACATGAAAATAAAACTTCGATGGTTAAAAACAACATTTCCAAATTTCACTTACCTTCCGTGGCAAAATATTCCAGATGGCACAGTGTTTCCTCCATGTATTTTGAATCTTTTGAGAGTCTCTCAAAAATGACATTATCCTTTAAAATAGAGAAACACTGTGACTGGCTATCCCTTAAGTAAACCTTCCAGTCTGCATTCTAAACCTAGCTCTGTTTTAATGGTGCTTATCCAGTGTGTATGAGAATACCTGAGTGGGCAAGCAGAAATACAATGTTGGCCAGAGTCAGTCATGAGCTTTGGAAAATGAATCAGGTATGAATGTGTCCAAACACTTTTTGGGGAGAACCAGAAGTGTCAAGAGAATTATCAGGGTGTCTACATTTACCCAAATTTTCAAAATACATGCCCGCATTTATAACACCTTTATGCAGAAGTGGAAAGGGTAACAGGCACATCCTAAATTGCTCAAATACACTCTTGCCTCCTGACCCTGCAGGAGTCCCTGGCCAGGGGGTACATAGCCCATTTGGCACTGAACCCGGTTCAGCTAAGACACACCGGAGAACACAGCTCAGAAAAGCTCTCTGTGATGACAAACCACAACAACTAAGAAAAGCTGCTAGTGAACACGCGCACACACACACACGCACACGCACCATCTCAGGGTACTGAAAAGATTATCATGGGTCCATGTGAATCATTCTATCTTCCCAAAGTCAGAACCCACTAGCAGTAAACGAGACTCAGAAGTCACGCGGCAAGGAGTCCGCATGACACAGCAAACTGCTGTTTCTGAAACCAACTGTTGGCTAAAAGCAAGCTTTTTGTAGGCCGCCACTGCCACGCTGGCCTGAACCACCACGATCTTCAGTGGGCTTCTACTACCAGGTCAATTTTAAGGTCAATCCGAAAGAGCCCTTCGACCTTGGGCAAACTCTCAGGGCAGGATAGGGACAACAGCCAGCAGAACAACGGAGCTGCCGAGGGCGCCCTGCCCCACAAGTACTTAGCCAGTACTTACAGCCCCCTTACAGTAGAGCCGAAGTTGGCCTGAAGGAGTCCGAACAATCACAGACATTCTTTTTCTGTCACTGTGGGGGTAAGAAAAGAGAGAGACAGTCAGTCAACATTGGTCTGTATGATAGGACACATGCGCTATGATTAAGAACCCAACAAATCAAAAGATGATCTGAGAGCCCTAAAAATGGCAAAGCTCCATTTTCCTTACCTTTTCCTTCAGAGTTGGGCTTTAATTGGATATTGCCTACTCTTTTTATTTATATATAATGGACATAAGCATAATTTTCCCTCCCACGGAAACTCCCTGGCATAGCTATTTATAGCAGGAGGGCAGAAATGGACTATTTGATCCTCTATTATGCACATTTAACTCCCTCCTGATAATACTCTGTGAAAGTGTTATTTTACAGCTCAAAATTTTAGTAATCAGCCCAGTAAGGAGCAGAGGGGAAGCTTCACTATAAATCTACTTAATCCAAAAGCCCCTTGTGTCTTCTGTTAACTGGAGTAGAAAAAAATTAGAAATTCATAGAACACCCCTGACTCAGCACTGAGGTGTGCCTTATCACTGCCCTCCCCTCTCCACCATGGACACTTCTGCACTTTTCTTTCATAACGACCCATGCTCACTCATGGAACCTTCAATGGCTCCCCACTGCCTACAGATTCCAGTTCTTACTGACCTCCACTCACCTCTGCAGCCAGGCCTCATCCCCCACGAGCCCTCCCATGCACTTGCAGGCCTCCCACACACCAGAAGACACAGCATGCTCTTTCTCTATACCTTCTGTCCCATGCTTTTTGCAGACATTTCATCCTCCTGAAACACATCCCAACCACAGTGGGCCCCAGACAGCCCACCCTTATAAGAGGATTCCCAATAGACTCTTAGCTCCTAGGACTGAGGGATATTCTCTCCCAGCTTCGTGAAAATTCCCACATCCTAACCGACAGCACTCTGACCTAGATCTGAATTCTCTCTCAGCAAAGTTGTTAACCCAGCATCTCAGTTTCTAAATGTATAAAGCAACGCCGTCACCAAGTACTGCAAAGGAGTATTGTCAGGATTCAGTGGCATCTAGAGAGGAGTCAACTAAAATGAAATAGAACCACAGCTATAACTACAAACAACCTTTTAACTCCCTTGTATTCCCCCAGAAAGTTTTTACTACATCCTCATGTCTCTATCCGTAGTCACCTGTTTTAATCCAATTCCCTTTCCTCCTTCTTGTCCCTGTAATAACTGCTGGTCCCAGTTACCACAGCCACATAATAACATAGTCTCCAGGACATCCACAAGAGATGGGGCACAAAAGTCTGAGGCAATGTTTAGTGTGTTCCTTACCTCCACAAACAGGGACACTGCCCCTACTCCCCTATATGAGCCACTACTGTTATCAACCATCCTTCTTTCTAAAAGCCCATCCTCAAGGGCTCTTGACCCACCAAAGCTCAAGTCTGCAGTCCTAAAACCAAAGACTAGGGCTAGAAAGCATTTCCCTCAAGAGGGTTAAAAATTGATCTTTTTCAAACAGCTTTAAAGCCGACAGAAGAAATGCGGGAATCGTTTAACAAAGGTTATTGAAAAACCCCACTTTTACTACTGGGAAAACATAATTTTGAGGTAGCAACAGAACCTTGCTCTAGTACTGACACTGAGTTCAATGTTAAGAAAAGAAATAAATGATTAAAGATTTTTTTTTAATGACAAGGGAAGCTAATTATCCAACAAATATTCCTGGGTCTTAAATTAAATAAACCACACTGGGGAAGAATAAGCTGGAATATATGCAGGAGATATATGCAGGAGAACTGCCCGAATCGGACAAAGCCTCTGACGGGATGGATCCATCTTATCAGCCGCCGCTCATCAGTTTCCCAGGCTGGGCATGAGCGCGCTCAGAGGGAGCACGAGGCAGGACCTCACGGGACGTGGGAAAGACCAACAGAAATAGGGCCCCTGTCACATACTCCAAACTATGCAGACACGTCTGCAGCTGCCAATGCCAGAACAGCAGGTCTGGAAATCTAAAGAGGAGGATATGAAAGCATAAGGTTTCATTTGGAAAAAAAAGAAAAATGATCTACTTCACTTTCTTTAATGAAAGTCACAAGTTCCAGAGAGGAGAAGGCTTGTGGAGATATATTTAATAAATTTAATACTTAGGTACTGTATTCAATCATGTTATACAATCTTGCAAACACCATGATGACGTTGTTAAATATATATGGAAGTTTTATTTCAAGTGCATGAAAGAGAAACATACCTAGAAAATTCCAGGACGTTAAGGATTCCAAATGTCTGTTCCTGTCCCATCTAAAAGAAGAAAAGCAGGCTCTTACCTGAGGAGCAAAGTATTAAAATCTCAAAACGACAATATCCCCAATCACAAACCTCCTTGTACATACATCTCCCGGTCCCTCCAGGACTTTCTCTCTCTATAATACATACATGTACATACACATATTCCCTCCCCGGCCTCCCTCCTCTCCAGCTCATTCTCTCTTCCTATCCTCCTGCGAAGGCCTTTCCAACAGCTACGCTTTCCCCACGAGCCAGTCCTGTGGGGTAATAGCTCCCCCTGCTGGTAGAAGTTTCTCACTCTTCTCCAGGCTGTCACAGCAGGCTGACAGTCCCTTCCAACAGGTGAAACCACAGGACACAAGCTACACAGGTCAGCCTAAAACCCTGGGACAGGTCATGCTTCTGAATTCAGAATTTTACAATTTTATATAAAAATGTATGCATACACCATGTGCCATAATTTCCCCACAGAGTTCTGGGGTAACACCATGTAATCCAACTCATCAATTTTCTACAGCAAAATATGACTATTCACACTGAGATTCTTAAGACCACAAATGACCTCATGTCAGTTCTGGTTACATTTTGCTGCCAAATGCCTAAGTCGCCAAATATGGGGGAAAAACTTTTAGAATTCAAAGTTTCTTGGATTTTGGATTTTAGATTTAGAAATAAGGATTATGGATGTGCATAAGACTCTAGGGCAATTAATCAAATGTTATTTTTCTTCAGTTTCTTCAAAGTGGGAACCTCAATATTCTCAATTTTTTCCAGAAGATTCTAGATTAAGTGTGTACCACTTTCCAACTCCTTGATCAAACCTGGTCTCTATTTCCCTACCACATCACAGTGGAAAGAATGTGGGCTTTGGAGTTCCTTATGAATTTGAATCCTTTGTCTGCCACTAAGTGTGTGGCTTCCTTAGGAATGGTGGTAGCATCTGTCCCCTAGGTTTGAGAGAAGCAATGAATGAAGCAACATGCAAATTACCAAGTGCACGACTGACACACAGCAGCACCGATCCATCATTACTGCCCTGACCACAACTCCCTACCCCTTCTCCACACACCCTGAAATACAACCAGCAACCCACCTCATCTAGCCTTCACTGGCCTTTATTCCCCTCCTCCTGCAACCGCCAGTTCTTTCCCCTCAACCTGTCCCAACTTGGTGAGAAGCCCATTCAGAAATGTGCCCAAAGGCACAAGTGTTGTGACTACCAGAAGCCAACCCCTTTTTGCTATCCCATCAACCGCTGTTGCAACCATGTGTAGCCCACAGACTCGCTGTTAAGATGACCAGTAGGGCCACCTCATGTAAATAGCTGGTAACAACCTCAAGAATGTGGGTTTGAGGATACTCTGGTATTTATGGTTAAACAGAATTTTGTAGTTGTTATAGTGACCCTTATGAACCAGGTAGTCTTATTTACTCCCAGAAACATGGCCTTAAGAGGTTAATAAAAAGACGAAGAGGTGTCAATCCACTTTTGGTCAGTATCTACCGCCATGATGACAATGCCAGGGGGCTCTCTCTCTAGATCTCCATATTTATCCAGTACTGTGAGCAAAGCAAAAGCAGCCATGCTCTTCTCATCTCTCCCACTTGTGTCCCATCAGTCCACACCCACTCCCAGTCCCCGTCACTGCAATGCAGAGAAAAGAGCAGCACCCATATGACAGAAAATCCTATAGCATATGTCGAGTCTCCTTAAACCAAAGGGGGTAAACACTTCATTTTTGAGAAGCTTCTATGAAGGAAATTCAATACCCCATCAGTTACTCTGTTCTACTTTAAAATAAAAATAATTATGATTTGATCTCTGTACTCCAGAAGACAAGAACCTGAAAGCTCTAAGAAATGGGCACACTATAGGTGATATTTTCTAGGTTTTGCATATAAGTACAAGAAAAATGTAGTACCGCTAAGTTAGGAATAACAACATATTATGTAAATTAGAAGTGAATTTCAAATGCATTAACAAGGCCTAGGGATAGAAGGATGCATGAAGGCAAAAACTGTTCTAATCCATGAAACTGCCCGAAATAGGGGAGGATGGCAGTAACTGCCTCCAGGCCCTCATCAACCCATCCTGTAGCAAAACGCAGCCCCTCTAACTGGTCAGCATTAAACATGCCAGCACCTTGCCCATCCTAACCAGCAATTTCCCCCATTGCCCACCTCAAGGGTCCTTATTGGATGTTATTCTTGATTTACATTTTTTTTTCCTATCACCAAATTTCTCCCTCAGGTTTCCTGAGAAGGGAAACTCAAAAATCGATCATAAGATAAATAAACCCCCTTGGCCCTAGGGAAAAGAAAAAATTCCTACAGATGCCAAAGATCTTCAGTGCCAACTCGCTTCTCCCCCAGCCGGGGAGATGGAAGCCAGTGCACCAAGGGCTCTACTGTGCGAATACACTGGGTCTAAGGCCGCAAAGACAGGCCGCAGATCCCACCCTCCAGACCCGTGGCCCATGTGGCTAGTCCCCTGACCGCTGCAGAACAAAGAGCAGGCTTGCTTGCTTCTGTACCACAAACCACACCAGCGTATGAAAGACTTATGGAGAAGCATCTCCGAGAGAGAAAAACGCCTGCAACACAAACACAACATGAATAAGCTGAGAGAATCACGTGATACCAGCAGCTTCGCCACGGATCTAGTTTCTCACAGGGGAAAAAAAAAAAAAGGAATGCAGCTATCCTGTTTCCATCAGACATGTTATTTCAAACACAGAGTCTTCAAAAATATCAGTGATGCACAAGGAGAAATGCCCAGGCTTGTCACTCACTGCTTCTATGATGACCGAGTATGGCGTTCTGGCCGTGAAGACAAAGCCCAGCTTCCTAGCTCCCTTCACCAACGCAGCTTCATCTGTCAAGAGAGTTGATGAGGCATTGACTCATCACACGTAATGGTAGACTTCTGCCGAGCCCGTGTTATTTTTCAAGTTAACCAAACCCACTGCAGTTGGAGAGGCCTGGTCTCCATGCTCGGTTAAGGATATAGGAGGCACTCACTCACTCCCAGCACCAGGGTCCTGAGGGGCAGCACTTCTGTTAGGTGGGAAGACAGGAGCCAAAATGAAGTCATCGGGACAGGAGTGATGGCATACCTACTATTCTCGGTGGGGGTCAGTTCTCCCTAAGGAACTTAAGCAACATTCCCATGGCTTTCTGACTAAACATCTTCTCTGAGTGAGGCAGTGTTTCAGTTCTAGTCCGGGGGGATTCAGAGCTCCGGGAAGTGGGTCAAGAGTTAGCACCCAGCTTAGTTCCACCAGCAGCTGGAAGATCTACACTGGGTGGACGGTGAAGAGAGAAGCTGCACTCCCTCCCCTGCGAGTTTTGGGGCCGTCTGGAGGAGGTGCAAGAAGGCCAGGGGTCTCATCTTGCTGTCGCAGTGTTACAGAGTCAGGAGGGCTCAGCACCACCTTTCTGCGGCTTTATCACTTGCACCATAACCTGTAAACCGCACGAGGCCAGAGGCAAACCGTGGGGTCCTTGCGGGGCACGCCGCCCCACCACCCCCCCCCAACAGGCGACAAGTGCCTGCAAACACCCAAGTCTCCAGAGAAGGGGACAGCTTGGCGCACCCAGCCCAGAGCCCTCACCTGGGGAGGAGGCCTGGTAGATGATGTTATCTCCGTCCTTCTCGGGGACCACGGTGTGGCACACGGCCAGGAGCGTGAGGAACTCCTGTATGCACGGAGCTGTGGGCTACAGACATACAGGCAAGATCATGCGTTAAACCATCGCAGTTAGATTCAGCCATCCTCGGCTTAGAAACCTGTGCGGGCTTCCCACCCCCTTTAGAACAAAGGTCGAGACCCCAGCCTGGACTCCGTGCTCCCCAGGATCTGGCGGCTACTCCCCATCCGGTTCCAGCTCCTCCTCCCACTTCGTCCCGCAAGCTCCACCCACCGCTCTGGTCTGCAGCTCCTCCAACACGCGGCTGTCCTGGTGCTTCAGCACCACCCTCCACCCGCCTGCAGCCAGTTCTTACTCATCCTGCAGGCTGCAATTCAACAGTTGCTTCATCTGAGAAGTCCATCTGAGAAGTCCACTATCACCCTGCTCTTGGAACATCATTCTTGACGTGCTAAGCCTGAGGTCAGGCGAAAACAAGGTGTGTGCCCTTCCCCCAGGGTTCTCCCAGCACACGTTTGTTGCAACACTTCAAGCCCTCCTGCGCTCACAGGCTTCCTCCCACATCTGTGAGACCCAGGAGCACTAGCAGGTCATCTGCCTTCCTCACCAGTGTAACCTCGGGCCCGGCATACAGAAGGCACTCGACTCTAGGTTGGATCGACCAAACAGGTGAGTCCTTGTTCTTTCTCTTCCATTGTCCTGGCACTCACTACTCTACACCATGTCTGCTCTTTACCTTAGTCATTGCTTAAACCCTGTAAGGCAGTGCAACCCATGCCTATTCCTTAAAAAATAAAAATAAAAAATAAAAATAACCATCCTAGATATGTATTTAATATATTTCTCCCATCCCACACACACTCTCTTCATAATTTTCATTGGGATTAAACTAGGACTTCTTAATACTGTTTGCCCATCTAAGAATACAGAATGCCTATTTATTAAAGGCTTTTAACATGTCTAAATATAGGTGCTAGCACATTATCTTCTTATCTTTTATTCATTCAAAAAATATCTCCATGCCTGCCATACGTGAGGCACTGCACTAGGCATTTTATCTATTGCTTTTTTAAAAAATAATTTTTAAAAATTTTAAATAAACATACAATGTATTATTATCCCCAGGGGTACAGATCTGTGAATCACCAGGTTTACACACTTCACAGCACTCACCATAGCACATACCCTCCACAATGTCCATAATCCCACCTTCTCCCTACCCCCGTACCTCCAGCCACCCTCAGGTTTTTTTGTGAAATTAAGAGTCTCTTATGGTTTGTCTCCCTCCTGATCCGATCTTGTTTTATTTATTCTTTTCCTACTCCCCAAACACCCCACATTGTATCTCCACTTCCTCGTATCAGGGAGATCATATAATAGTTGTCTTTCTCCGAGTGACTTATTTCGCTAAGCATAATACCCTCTAGTTCCATCCACGTCAACGCAAATGGCAAGATTTCATTTCTTTCGATGGCTGCATAGTATTCCATTGTGTATATATATATACCACATCTTCTTTATCCATTCATCTGTTGATGAACATCTAGGTTCTTTCCATAGTTTGGCTATTGTGGACATTGCTGCTAAAAACATTCGAGTGCATGTGCCCCTTCAGATCACTACGTTTGTATCTTTAGGGTAAATACCCAGTAGTGCAATTGCTGGGTCATAGAGTAGCTCTATTTTCAACTTTTTGAGGAACCTCCATGCTGTTTTCCAGAGTGGTTGTACCAGCTTGCATTCCCACCAAAAGTGTAGGAGGGTTCCCCTTTCTCCACATCCTCACCAGCATCTGTCATTTCCTGACTTGTTAATTTTAGCCATTCTGGTGTGAGGTGGTATCTCCTTGTGGTTTTAATTTGTATTTCCCTGATGCCGAATGACGTGGAGCACTTTCTCATGTGTCTGTTGGCCATCTGGATATCTTCTTTGCTGAAATGTCTATTCATGTCCTCTGGCCATTTCTTGATTGGATTATTTGTTTGTTCGGTGTTGAGTTTGATAAGCTCTTTACAGATTTTGGATACTAGCCCTTTATCTGAGATGTCCTTTGCAAATATCTTCTCCCATTCTGTCAGTTGTCTTTTGGTTTTGTAAACTGTTTCCTTTGCTGTGCAAAAGCTTTTGATCTTGATGAAATCCCAATAGTTCACTTTTGCCCTTGCTTCCCTTGCCTTTGGCAATGTTCCTAGGAAGAAGTTGCTGCGGCTGAGGTCAAAGAGGTTGCTGCCTGTGTTCTCCTCAAGGATTCTGATGGATTCGTTTCTAACATTGAGGTCCTTTATCCATTTTGAGTCTATTTTTGTGTGTGGTGTAAGGAAATCACCCACCTTCATTTTTCTGCATGTGGCTGTCCAATTTTGCCAACACCATTTGTTGAAGAGACTGTCTTTTTTCCATTGGACATTCTTTCCCGCTTTGACGAAGATTAGTTGACCATAGAGTTGAGGGTCTATTTCTGGGTTCTCTATTCTGTCCCAATGATCTATGTGTCTGTTTTTGTGCCAGTACCATACTGTCTTGATGATGACAGCTTTGTAATAGAGCTTGGAGTCCAGAATTGTGATGCCACCAACTCTGGCTTCCTTTTTCAATATTCCTTTGGCTATTCGAGGTCTTTTCTGGTTCCATATAAATTTTAGGATTGTTTGTTCCATTTCTTTGAAAAAAATGGATGGGATTTTGATACGGATTGCATTAAATGTGTAGATTGCTTTAGGTAGCATAGACATTCACAATATTTGTTCTTCCAATCTGTGAGCATGGAACATTTTTCCATTTCTTTGTGTCTTTCTCAATCTCTTTCATGAGTACTTTATAGTTTTCTGCGTATAGAATCTTTGCCTCTTTGGTTAGGTTTATTCCTAGGTGTCTTATGGTTTGGGGGGCAATTGTAAATGGGATGGACTCCTTAATTTCTCTTTCTTCTGTCTTGTTGGTGTAAAGAAATGCAGCTGATTTCTGTACATTGATTTTGTATCCTGACACTTAACTGAATTCCTGTACAATTTCTAGCAGATTTGGAGTGGAGTCTTTTGGGTTTTCCACATAAAGTATCCTATCATCTGCAAAGAGTGATAGTTTGACTTCTTCTTTGCTGATTTGGGTGCCTTTAATTTCCTTTTGTTGTCTGATTGCTGAGGCTAGGACTTCTAGTACTATGTTGAATAGCAGTGGTGATAATGGACATCCCTGCCATGTTCCTGACCTTAGCGGAAAAGCTCTCAGTTTTTCTCCATTGAGAATGATATTTGCTGTGGGTTTTTCATAGATGGCTTTGATAATATTGAGGTATGTGCCCTCTATCCCTACACTTTGAAGAGTTTTGATCAGGAAGGGATGCTGTACTTTGTCAAATGCTTTTACAGCATCTATTGAGAGTATCATATGGTTCTTCTTCTTTCTTTTATTAATGCATTGTAACACATTGATTGATTTGCGGATATTGAACCAAACTTGCAGCCCTGGAATAAATCCCACTTGGGAGTAGTGAATAATCTTTTTAATGTACTGTTGGATCCTATTGGCTAGTATATTGGTGAGAATTTTTGCATCTGTGTTCAACAAGAACATTGGTCTGTAATTCTCTTTTTTGATGTGATGCTTGTCTGGTTTTGGGATCAAGGTGATGCTGGCCTCACAAAATGAGTTTGGAAGTTTTCCTTCCATTTCTATTTTTTGGAACAGTTTCAGGAGAATAGGAATTAATTCTTCTTTAAATGTTTGGTAGAATTCCCCTGGGAAGCTGTCAGGCCCTGGGCTTTTGTTTGTTGGGAGATTTTTGATGACTGTTTCAATCTCCTTACTGGTTATGGGTCTGTTCAGGTTTTCTATTTCTTCCTGGTTCAGTTGTGGTAGTTTATATGTCCTTAGGAATGCATCCATTTCTTCAAGATTGTCAAATTTGTTGGCGTAGAGCTGCTCATAGTATGTTCTTATAATTGTTTGTATTTCTTTGGTGTTGGTTGTGATCTCTCCTCTTTCATTCATGATTTTATTTATTTGGGTCCTTTCTCTATTCTTTTTGATAAGTCTGGCCAGGGGTTTATCGATCTTATTAATTCTTTCAAAGAACCAGCTCCTAGTTTCGTTGATTTGTTCTATTGTTTTTTCTGGTTTCTATTTCATTGATTCCTGCTCCAATTTTTATGATTTCTCTTCTCCTGCTGGGTTTAGGCTTTCTTTCTTGTTCTTTCTTCAGCTCCTTTAGATGTAGGGTTAGGTTGTATATTTGAGACCTTTCTTGTTTCTTGAGAAAGGCTTGTATCGCCATATATTTTCCTCTCAGGACTGCCTTTGCTGTGTCCCACAGATTTTGAATCATTGTGTTTTCATTATCATTTGTTTCCATAAATTTTTTCAATTCTTCTTTAATTTCCTGGTTGACCCCATTCATTCTTTAGAAGGATGTTGTTTAGTCTCCATGTATTTGGGTTCTTTCCAAATTTCCTCTTGCAACTGAGTTCTAGCTTCAGAGCATTGTGGTCTGAAAATATGCAGGGAATGATCCCAATCTTCTGATACCGGTTGAGACCTGATTTATGACCCAGGATGTGATCTATTCTGGAGAATGTTCAATGTGCACTAGAGAAGAATGTGTATTCTGTTGCTTAGGGATTGAATGTTCTGAATATATCTGTGATGTCCATCTGGTCCAGTGTGTCATTTAAGGCCTTTATTTCCTTGTTGATCTTTTGTTTGGATGATCTATCCATTTCAGTGAGGGGAGTGTTAAAGTCCCCTACTATTATTGTATTATTGGCAATGTGTTTCTCCGATTTTGTTTATGGTTTATGTAGTTGGTTTATGTAGTTGGCTGCTCCCATGTTAGGGGCATAGATATTTAAAACTGTTAGATCTTCTTGTTGGACAGACCCTTTGAGTATGATATAGTGTCCTTCCTCATCTCTTATTATAGTCTTTGGCTTAAATTCTAATTGATCTGATATAAGGATTGCCACCCCAGCTTTCTTTTGATGTCCATTAGCATGGTAAATTGTTTTCCACCCCCTCACATTAAATCTAGAGGTGTCCTTGGGTCTAAAATGAGTTTCTTGTAGGCAGCATATTGATGGGTTTTGTTTTTTTATCCATTCTGATACCCTGTGTCTTTTGATTGGGACATTTAGCCCATTTACATTCAGGGTAACTATTGAGAGATATGAATTTAGTGCCATTGTATTGCCTGTAAGGTGACTGTTACTGTATATTGTCTCTGTTCCTTTCTGATGTACTACTTTTAGGGTCTCTTTTTGCTTAGAGGACCCCTTTCAATATTTCCTGTAGAGCTGGTTTGGTGTTTGCAAATTCTTTCAGTTTTTGTTTGTCCTGGAAGCTTTTTATCTCTGCTTCTATTTTCAATGATAGTCTAGCTGGATATTAGTATTCTTGGCTGCATGTTTTTCTCGTTTAGTGCTCTGAATATATCATGCCAGTCCTTTCTGGCCTGCCAGGTCTCTGTGGATAAGTCTGCAGCCAATCTAATATTTTTACCATTGTACGTTACAGACTTTTTGTCCCAGGCTGTTTCAGGATTTTCTCTTTGTCACTAAGACTTGTAAATTTTACTATTAGATGACAGGGTATGGACCTATTCTTATTGATTTTGAGGGGGGGGTCTCTGCACCTCCTGGATTTTGATGCTTGTTCCCTTTGCCATATTAGGGAAATTCTCTACAATAATTCTCTCCAATATACCTTCTGCTCCCCTCTCTCTTTCTTCTTCTTCTGGAATCCCAATTATTCTAATGTTGTTTCATCTTAAGGTATTACTTATCTCTCGAATTCTCCCCTCATGGTCCAGTAGTTATTTGTCTCTCTTTCGCTCTGCTTCTTTATTCTCTGTCATTTGGTCTTCTATATCACTAATTCTTTCTTCTGCCTCATTTATCCTGGGAGTAAGAGCCTCCATTTTTTATTGCACCCCATTAATAGCTTTTTTGATTTCAACTTGGTTAGATTTTAGTTCTTTTATTTCTCCAGAAAGGGCTTTTATTTCTCCAGAGAGGGTTTCTCTAATATCTTCCATACCTTTTTCGAGCCCGGCTAGAACCTTGAGAATCGTCATTCTGAACTCTAGAACTGACATATCACCAATGTCCATATTGATTAGGTCCCTTGCTTTGGTACTGCCTCCTGTTCTTTTTTTTGTGGTGAGTTTTTCTACCTTGTCATTTTGTCCAGATAAGAATATATGAAGGAGCAAATAAAATACTAAAAGGGTGGCAAAGACCCCAGGAAAATGTGCTTTAACCAAATCAGAAGAGACCCCAAATCATGGGGGTGGCAAAGGAAGGGGGTAAAATGTAGTTCAGAAGAAAAAAATTTTAAAAAGAAAACAAATAAAGAAAAAAAAAAAATATATATATATATATTAGACTGGTAACTAGAACAGGGTCACCCACTTAATTTTGGGAGTATTTTGGTCATTTAGAAGAAACTACCTCGCAAAATTTTAAAGAATGAAAAACATATATAAGGGTAAACACAGTGAAGGGATGGGATATGAATATAAAGATGAAAAAAAATTTTTTTAATTTCTAAAAAAAAGAGTTGATAAGATAAGTTGGTTGGGAGAATAAAGAAAAAGAAAGTGGAGAGAATTTGCTCAGGCTGGAGAATAGAACAAGCCTGGTGCTAGATTTAGGGTGTATTTTGATCTCTTAGAAGAAGTTGTACCCCAAATTTTTTAGAAGAAAAAACCCTATGTGTATACAAAAAATAAAGTTAGATACAATGAAGGATAAAATAGGACTATTATAACGAAGGTTCAAAAAGGTTTTTTTTTTTATGAAAGGTATTAAGATAAACTAGTTAAAAAACATTAAAAGAGGAAAGGGTAAAAGTTACAAAGAATTTAGCAGAAGAAAAAAAATAAAATAAAAAAAAATTAATTAACTTTTGTAAGACTAAAGAATCATGGGGGGGGGGGGCGCCTGGGTGACTCAGTGGGTTAAAGCCTCTGCTTTCGGCTCAGGTCATGATCCCAGGGTCCTGGGATTGAGACCCACATCGGGCTCTCTGCTCAGTGGGGAGCCCGCTTCCTCCTCTCTCTCTCTCTGCCTGCTTCTCTGCCTACTTGTGATCTCCCTCTGTCAAATAAATAAATTAAATCTTTAAAAAAAAAAAAAAAAAGAATCATGCGGAGAAAGCCCTGAATTCCATGCTTTGCTTTCTCCTCCTCTGGACTTCCACTGTTCTCCTTGGTAAGTGAACTTGGTCTTGGCTGGATTTCTGGCTGATCTTCTTGGGGAGGGGCCTGTTGTAGTGATTCTCAAGTGTCTTTGTCCGAGGCGGAATTGCACCACCCTCGCCAGGGGCCAGGCTAAGTAATCCACTGGGGTTCACTTTCAGGAGCTTTTGTTTCCTGAACGCTTTCCGTAGAGTTCCGGAGGATGGGAATGAAGATGGCGGCCTCCCAATCTCCAGCCCGGAGGAGCCGAGAGCTTGGGGCCCCACTCCTCAGTGCGCCCTCAGAGAAAAGCGCTCAATCACTCCCATCTCCCTGGCCTCCACTCACACTCCAAGCTCACCCAGCCTGTGACCAAGTGCCTCTGTCTCTGGCACACAGCTCTGCCTGGAGTCTCCAAACCCCGCTGATCCCTGGGCTCTTCCACGGGGGTCTCCCCAGATCTTGTGGGTACCTCACTCACAGAGCAGTGGCCTGTGCCACAGATTACGGTTCAAGGTAACCCCGAGTTGAGAGCTCACTCTTTGGCTCCATCTCTGTAGCGGGCTTCCCCACTCTAATACCTGCAAGCTCTGCGAGACTCAGCCACCCCCGATCCTTCTGTGACCCTGCGGGACCTGAGGCCACGCTGTCCCCGCGTGGGCTTCACCCCAGTTTAGCCTCTGGAGAGATGTCCCTCACAGGAGCAGACTTTTAAAAGTCCTGATTTTGTGCTCCGCTGCTCTGCCGCTTGTGGGGAGCTGGCCCCTCCCCCTGCGATCTATCTTCCTATCGCTTTGGATTCATTTCTCCACTGGTCCTACCTTTCAGAAAGTGGTTGATTTTCTGTTTCTAGCATTGTTGCTCTTCTTCTCTTCGCTCTCCTGTTGGATTTGTAGGTGTTCGCAATGGTTTGATAAGCTATCTAGCTGAACTCCTGCTACCTGATGTCGTCTCAGCCTGCTACTTCTCTGCCATCTTGACTCCTCCCCCTATCTATTGCTTTTTATATCATGAATAGAATCTAAATTCTATTACGTTTCACAAGTGTCCATTCAGATTTAAGTAAAAGCACTGAATTTGATAAATGAATTTCATGTCCAAGTGTAATTACCCTGTTGCTGGCCCCCCGAGTTTCAGTGGACTCCCTTGGGTTTTAAGGCAGACAATTATTTTATCACCCACAGATGATGACGTTTTCCTTTCCTTTTCTAACACATACACTTGAGTTCTCACCTGCCTACTCGGGCTAGCACTTTCAGAAGGATGCTCAAAGCCAGGGGTGACACCAGGCCTCCTTTTCCTCGGGTTATTTTAACACCAAGGTCTTTAATTTGTCACTGTTTGATAGGCAGCTGGCTATGCATTCTAGAGAGATTTGTATTTGCACATTCAGGAAGCAACTCTGTGTTTTCTAATTTTGCAGAGTTTTTGCCTGGGTTTTTTAGTCACAAATGGATGGTGACGAATATTTTAAAAACATTCATAGTTTATCCTCTGACCTGTTAATGTGATTTAAGAGCAGCTGTATGGAAGCAAATCACAACTGTTCACATGCCTACTTCTTATCAGCCTTTGGGAAAAGGACATGCACAATTATAGTTCAGTGAAGTCAAAAAGTTAGGGGATTTTCAAGTTCCCCAATGTCTACACTACAAAAATGCTAAGAAATTTTCCCCAAAAGCACTGTGACAACTGAGCTTCGATTCTAGATTGCCTTCCCCACCTGCAAACTTCTCCTCATATCTCACTGGCCAAAACTGTGTCAGGCTCCACACCCCTGACCAGCACCATGGCTGGAACCAAGTTCCCAAGCCATCTAACCACACCTTGTCCAACAGGCTGGAAATCAACCACGGTGATGTCAGGTAATGGAATCTTTTGCTGAAGTGAAAAGTGACTGTCTCTAGGAAAATTAGTTATTAGTGTTTGGGGAATATACTTACAACATAACGTTAATTTCTTGAGAAGGCAGGATTAAAAAAAATTACATAGAGTATGATCTCAATATCTCCATGGAAAGGCATAGGTTGAAATGTTAACAGTAATTTGCAGCAAAGGACAAAAAGGGATTTAGGGGATTAAAAAATATTTCTCTTTATACTCTGTTTTCCGCAGTGAAAATAAATTTCTTTTTATGTAGAGGCCCCCACTCCTTCCAGGTTTCTGAGAGTCATCACAGCAGCTTAGAGCACCAGCTCTCCAAGACAGGACATTCTGTTGACTGCCAACAACAGAAGAGTCCCACATTCCAACATCCTCTCCCTGTGCCGCTTTCTGTCACATCCCACTCTCAGGTACTCTCTCCCAGTCCTCACTGATGTGGATCACCAGGCCCTGCAGCCCTTTCAGTGAATAATCCCTCTTCCAAACTGGCAGGGCCAACCTGGCCCCTATCTGCCATGCTGAAATGTTCCCCCAGGCTTGATCTAGTGGCTAAGGTGGGAGGTGGGGACAGACCCTGAGGAGGATAAGCAGTTTCTGGCAAGACATCTGCTTTAGCTGAGACCTGGTCATGGGACACGGGGAAGCCACCATCTTCTATGAAGGGCAGTAGACCACTTCTGCAGGCCCACAAGTTCCAGAGGAATCTGGGAGTCTCAGGTTCTCAGGTACATCTACCCAGGAGACCCCAACCCTAGTCCCAGGGTCTCCTTCCTACTAGACTTTGGTGCAGATGATTTTGTGAGGCTGCCAATATAGCCCTTCTAGGAAGTTTGGCAAGTTTTACAATTAAGTCTTGGGCCTGGTCTTTGGCAGTACTGGCCTCAGCAGTAGGAGTTGAAGGAAATATTGAAAGGCTCCCAAATATAGCTCTGACTTCCATAATGGACCTTACATTGGTAATTCATTGACCTGGGATTATTGTTCTCTCTCTCTGATGGGAAACGGTGATCAGCAACAACCAGTTCCACAGACGGTTCAATGAAATAGAAACACATATATAAAAATGTAGTATATGGGAAGAAAAAAAAATTGCTTTCTCCTGCATCTGTGAACTATGAAGTCCTGCACATCACCTCATCCCACAGTGAAACATGAAAGCGGGTCTTTGATTTCAGACCAAAGAGTAAAATATTTCTGAGAGCTATAAAGAGAGTTGCACACACTCACAAATTAAGTTTCCACTTTGAGTGGTAGGCCAGACAACATTCCTAGAGATTTAAAAAAAAAAAAAATCCCTAAGACAAAACCATTCTAACTTTGTTCTCTAGTTAACCTGACATTCTGTAATAAACTAGAGAAAGGAGACAAACTCCATTTGCAGTTTATGGATAAGATGTTTGTAATCTATTTTATGAGACTGACATGCTGCCTACTGTGCTAAGAAGGCACTTGTAATCTATTTTAAACAACTGCTCCGTGTTTGAAATTGAATTTTCCGTAGGTTAATTCTTTAATAAGCAAATTCTGTCTTGGCTATCAGTGACACAAAGCTAGAAACATAGTCGTAGGGGACCCAGAAAATCAAAATGGTGACCCAGGACAAACAAAAAATCTGTAGCAGATGGAAGTACTCTCTTGGGAGGAAAGTAAAGGTTTTCTTGGTCCAAATGCTTTAATTTTAGTCAATGGTCCCAAGACAATTTAGATAAGAATGTGGGATATCCATAGGCTAAAATCCTGAAATGCTTCTTCCCTTTCCTCAACCATATTTTGGCAAAATAACCAAGTTACCTAACAAGCTCTGTATTTAAGGTGCATTAGGTACATTTAATCCAATCTCACATTTTCTGAAAGAAAAATATTGGAACCTGTGGTCTTCATTATTTATAATCGAGCTAGAAGTTAAATGTCAATGGGATAATTCACGCAGTAGCCAAGATGAAGAACACTTCAGAAGGCTTTTAACATAGTTTTAAAAAACATTAAACTTAGGCAAGTAGGCTTTTACTAAAAAATTAGAAAATAAATTCTCTAATCCAGGGCCACATTATGCATTTAATGAACTATGAGTGTCCAGATTATTAAAATAGCCTTTAAAGTCTTTATGTTTTCATTGATGCTTATGATAACCTAAGTCAGGGCTTCCTTTTCATAAGGGCTGCATCTGCCCCTACTGTCAATGGCCTTACCCCTGCAATAAAAGGAAATTTGGCTCAGAAGGGTAGAAAGTGAGGAGGAAAAGGAAGAAGAAAGGAGCTCACTAACTTCTGTAAGAGCAGGGTTCCTTCCAAAAATGTCTGCCATTGGCCATGGGGCAGGAAATGTTCATTAGAGGAATCCTAATCTAAGCTCAGATCTCCACTCAAAGATCAAGAGAGGACAGGGTCCAGAAGAGCATGTGATCAGCAGTCAAAACCCCAGCACACATGTCTTGTATGTATATATAAAATCAACTGAACTCAGTATCTCAAGATTCCCAAAATGGGATCCCAGCAGCAAATAGAGTACGTCTCCCAATGATCTCTTCTCCAAATGAGATTTGCCCCCTGTCCACTGGTTTTCTGTACTACCCCACATTTTAGGTGAAGGCAAATACCATTTAGTATAGGTGCCCACAATGCCCACATTGCAACAATTACATTAGCCCTAGCACCCACAAAAGAGATCAAGACTCCTTTACAGAAAACAAAATCATTTTCTCAGGGAGTGGTACCACACCTATCCCTAGGATCAAAGGTATACAATGGCTCCTAGTGATTTTATATGTGTTTCCCCAATTAAAACCTTGGAGTGTTTTTTATTCATCTCTCTTCCCCTAGTTCCTACCAAGGTGACTGATGTAAACTACCAAGATGAATGAATAGACAAATGAGTCTCTTATTTAAACACTCATGTGCTGCTGTTCCTGAGCCTACCCTGGGATGCTGAGGCTCACCTCACTTCCTCTGCTCCTTTCTCACCTACTGATCTGGGCCAGGAAAACAAACTTCATGAAAGGAGACTAACAGCAATTTCCTAAGCCTCTCGGACAGACTTCTACCTCCTTTCCCATTCACTACCCCCCAAACTGAATGGATACATTTAGGCTACTTAAGTACTCTCTGAGTACTATTTGAGAGTACCTGAGTCCTTTTTCTGAAAGCAACTCCTCACAGGGCCCATGTGTCCTCTGAAATCCTTGATTAAAGCTACCCTCCTCCACAGAAGTTTCCTCTGAGATGCCACTCTTCTACTTGGAGAACCTCTGGTCTAGTAGCTGGACCTACCTCTAACATCAAAATTCAGAAAAAGAGACCACATCCATGCCTGTGAGTGTGACACAGAGCATGGACTTCAGCAGTACCCACTGTGGTCTGGGACCTGCAGCAGCATCACAGGAGGCTGAAGCAGAACGTCTGCCTCCCAGCATGTGGACGTGGATGCCTTACACACTCACATTTGAGAACCATGGCTTGGAATGTTCTAGCATCAACAAATGGGCAAGTGCAGTGGAGAACAGGAAATTTCCTCACTGAGAATTAAGAGAAATCTTAAATATATTTGTACCTTAACAAAACGTTGAAATGATGAAGTTTTAATTTTGCTCGTGTGTACTTCACTTTAAAACTTTTTTTCAGAAAAAATAACATTAGATCTATTCTCTACTGATTAAACTGGTTACAAAATGTTTTGGTCATTACTTTTCTAAGTTGGGTTTTCCAAAGTAGCTTTTGAAACAAATTTAGGCGATCCTATAGTCAATCCTGGTTTGTTGGAACAGTAGAGATAATGTGATGTCATAGTTAAGACTCCAACAGACTAACGTTCTGAGTCTCATTACTAGATTTGTTTGCTGGTAACTCTTGGCCAACTCAATATTGCCATGCAGCTTCCTATCACTTCTCTGGGGTGACTCAAGTGCTAGGGGAAATACACAGCGGCACACAGTAGGATGCTACATGTTGTTTTGCCTTACTTTTCTTCCCTCAATTATCCTGGTCCAAGCATACTGAGATTGCTTTTCAAAATGCATGACCACTTAGATTCACAACTGTGAAGATATAGTACTGCAGAAATCTTAAAAAGCAAAAGAAATCCACAATGTTACAGAATTCCATGGTAAGACTCATCATAATCTTGCTGTGCAACTTCCTATCTTCACCACATATTTAATCCAGGCTTCATTAACTTATGCAGAGTGATAACCTCATAGCATTTATTTAAGATCACTTCTCTGAATACTAACACCAGAAAAGCAAAACTGCATCTCTTCCCCAAGGTCCAAAATGGCAAATTTCAAGACACTATACATACACATAAATAGAAGGGCACCATAAGCTATGTAATGTCCAAGAAGCAAAACGGCGGCCTTACGTGATGATCTTCAATATTCTTCAAGAGCCTGGGGTCATCAAAGTCGCATGAGTCACTAGGGGGAGGAGGTATCCGGCTGTGAGAGACACCAGAAAATACTTATTTAGTTCAGAAGTTCCTTTAAAATTAGCCCAAATCTAGTAAGAATCTATCTTCAAGAAGATCTACACCTAAAAAACCTATAGATTGATATTCAACTTCTAAAGATTTGGAATACTGTATATTATTTCAAGCCTCGAGACAGAAAAATTTAGCCCTACTATAAGCAACATATTTTATAAGTTGTGATAAAAAAACAACATAGTTACAAAGAAGAAACAGGCAGGGGTCAACACTTTGTCACTTTGGTTGGTCTGTTTAACTCCTACCAGGAAAAACTTCGGAGTATCTGCTCAAAGCAAGTAAAATAAGAGGAATGACTGCATTGCATCTGTGCAATCATTTATGGCCAGAGCTCATATGCAGGAGAGAGAAGGAGGCAAATAATTGTGAGGAAGGAAGCTTGCTATGATGGCTGTGTGCTAGCACACTGAAGAAAATGTGAATGGTTAAGTATATTCCTGTATCCCCACTTCCTCCTGAATCTCCTTTTTCAGGACAAAGACAATGGAAGAAGTGGCCATAGTCAAGGTGATGTCAGTCTGAACTCTGGATGTCAGAGTTTTAGTACAGCAGAAACCAGCAGCTTATAAGAGGAAGCACCTAGAACTCAAGCTGATGCCCCCAGCAGAACCTTAGGAATGTTGAGGAAATGGCAGCTGTCCAGTTAAGGGAACGTGGGAAGCAGGAGGGGCTCCAGGTCCATTGGAGGAAGAGTCAGCCTGCAGGAACCCTCCCTCATCCCTTGCAGCCAGGTAACTGAACCTTTTGCACCTAGCAAGCCATGGAAGGTTTATCATTTAGAGAGGTTAAACCAGAGTAACTGTGGACCCAGCCACACTGGGCATACAAGTAGGTATAGGGTAGGGAATTCTCCCAAGACAGGAGTTTTAAGTGAAATCCTTTACACTCAGATAAGTATGATCACTGGCCCTCTGCCTCCACTCAGCTCCCATGACAGATGCAGCCAAATTTACAGCCTGGAGAGTTCTTCTCATGAGAAGAAGACTGAGAAGTTCACAAGAAAGACAGATGATGACATCAAGGGACCCTCTAATAAAACAGTCGGTCCTGGCTAATCATTGCATAGGGAAGCAGGTCCGTCATCAACTACACCATCTCCCCTACACACACAGCCCTATCAATCAGCTTTGTTAGTATATAAATCTAAAAATATGAGCACACATCACCACTAATCCTAAGAGAAATGCAAATCAAAACCAAAATGAGTTTCCACTTCACACCCACTGGGATGGCTATTATATATAGTAAAGAAACAGAACTTAACGAGTGTCATGAGGATATGGGAAAACTGTGTACTACTGACAGAAATGTAAATGGTACAACTGCTATGGAAAACAGTTTGGTGGTTCCTTAAAATTTAAACATAAAATTACGACACAACCCACCAATCCCACTTCTAGGTATATACCCATAAGAACTGAAAGCAGAGAACCAGATACTTATATACCAATGTTCATAACAGCATTAATCACACTAGAAAAGGTAGAAAAAGTCCAAATTCCCATCACCAGATGAATGGATATGCAAAATCTGGTATGCACAATGAAATATTATTCAGCCTTTAATGAGAATAAAATCCTGATATATGCTACAATATGTATGTTACAACTTTGAAGACATTATGCTAAGAAGTGGGAAGTGAGTGGGAAGTACTAAACTAAGGACTTGCTATTTTTTTGTTAAATTCTTGTAGTTCTACTACACTTTTAAGACCATATTCATGTTTAAAATTTTAATTTGGTTTTCTCTTGGGATAACAAATATGAAATTTTGTTTACAAAATATTCAGATAAAAATGTAAAACAGAATAGTTCCTTCCCGCTAAAGCATCAAGAAGTGCTAGTATCTACTTACCAAAAATCATCTGACGATGGTTCTCTTGTCAATTCTGGAAAATGACTGCCAAAAAGAGGGAAACAGAGGGGTCACAAAACTGTAATCAAAAGAGGCACTCACATAAAAACATTCTCCAGGATGGATCATAGAGAGACCATGAAATAGTCTTCATAAATTTAAGAAAACTGAAGTCCTACCAAGCATCATTTCCAACTATAATGGTATGATCAGAAAGCAATTACCAGGATGAAACTGAAAATTCACAAATATGTGGGGACTAAACAATATGCTACTGAGCAACCAATGGATCAAAGAGAAATCAAAAGAGAAATTGGAAAATATGTTGAGACAAAGGAAAAATGGAAATACCACATGGTAAAACTTATGGGACGTAGCAAAATCAGTTCTGAGAAGGAATTTCATAGTGACAAATGCCTACATCAAAAAATCAAGAAAAATCTCAACCTAATTTTACACCTCAAAAAAACAGAAAAGAAGAAGAAATGAAATCCAAAGTTAGTATAAGGAAGAAAGTAGCAAAGATTAGTGCAGGAAATAAATGAAATAGAGGGGGGAAAAAAGACAATAGAAAAGATCAATGAAACTAACAGTCGGTACTTGGAAAAGATAAACAAAATTGACAAACCTTTAGCTAGAGTCATCAAGAAAAAAAAAGAGGACTCAAAATCAGAAATTAAAGAAGAGAAATTATAACTGATAACACAGAAATATAACATCATAAGACACTACTATGGACAATTATATATCAACAAATTGGACAACCTATAAGAAATGGATAAATTCCAGGATGCCTGGGTGACTCAATGGGTTAAGCCTCTGTGTTTGGCTCACAGTCCTGGGATCACGCCCCACATCAGGCTCACTGCTCAGCAGGGAGCCTGCTTCCCCCTCTCTCTCTGCCTGCCTCCCTGCCTACTTGTGATCTCTCTCTCTCTCTCTCTGCCAAATAAATAAATAAAAATCTTAAAAAAATGGATAAATTCCTAGAAACATACAACAGATGAAGACCAAAACATGATGAAACAGAAAATCTTAGACTGATTACTAATAAGGAGATTAAGTTGGTAATCAATAACCTCCCAACAATCAAAAGTCAGGTTCAGACAGTTTCATTGGTGAATTCTCCCAAACATTCAATGAGAATACCAATCCTTATCAAAGTCTTCCCAACAACAGGAGAGAAACCCAAACTCATTTTACAAGGTCAGCATTACCCTGATACAAAAATCAGACAAGGGTACCACAAGAAAAGAAAATTAGAGGCCAATACCCCTGATGAACACAAGTGCAAAAATCCTCAGCAAAGTAATAGCAAAGTGAATTCAGCAATACATTTAAAAAATCATATACCATGCTCCGCTGAGATTTATTCCAGGGAAAAGGGATGGTCCAACATCTGCACTCAATCATTATGACACACATTAACACAATGGAAGATAAAAATCACATGACCAATTACACTAGCTGCAAAAAGAGCATTAGACAAAAATTCAACATCCATTTATGATAAAAACTCTCATCCATTTATGATAAAAACCCTCAACTCTCAACTCTCAACATCCATTTATGATAAAAACTCTCAACAAAGTGGATATAGAGGGAATATATATCAATGTAATAAAGACCATATAGGACAAGCCCACAGCTAACATCATAGTCATTAGTGAAAAGCTAAAAGCTTTTCCTCTAAGATTGGGAAGCAAAAGGTGCCCACTTTTGCCACTTTTATTCAACACAGCACTGGATGTCCTAGCCACAGCAATCAGGCAAGAAAAATGAAAGGCTCCCAAACCAGATACAAGTAAAACTGTCACTATTCAGAGATAACATGATACTATATATAGAAAACCCTAAAGAATAAACAAATAACTCTTAGAATAAGTGAATTTAGTACAGCTGTAGGATAAAAATCAATGCAGAGGTCTGTTGTATTTCTATACAGTAATAATGAACTATCAGAAAAGAAAAGAAATTTTAAAAATCTCATTTATAGTTGCATCCAAAAAAATACCTTGGAATCAATTTAAGCAAGGAGATGAAAAAACTGTATGCTGAAAACTGTAAGACATGAAAGAAACTGAAGATAAAATAAATGGAAAGATACTCATGCTTGTAGACTAGAATTTATATTGTCAAAATGTCTATACTACCCAAAGCAATCTACAGAGTCAATCCAATCCCTGCCAAAATTCCAACAGCATTTTTCACAGAAATAGAACAAACAATTCTAATTTACATGGAACTACAAAGACCCAAATTGCCAAAGGAATCTTGAGAAACAAAAACAAAGCGAGGGGCATCACACAGTCTGATGTCAGACTATACTAATCAAAGTAGTACCGTACTGACATAAAAAGGGAGCCCAAAATAAAATCCACACACTTAGGGTCAGTTAATTTCTGATTAAAGTGCCAAGAATATTTAACGGGGAAGAGACAATCTCTTCAATAAATGAGAAAACTTGCCAGCTACATGCAAAATAATCAAACTGCACCACTATCTTATACTATATACAAAAATTAACTCAAAATGGACTAAAGACTTGAATGTTAGACCTGAAACCATAAAAATCCTAGAAGAAAATATAGGTAGTAAGCTCCTTGACACTGGTCTTGATAATGATTTTTTTGATCTGACACCAAAAGCAAAGGCAGCAAAAGCAAAAATAAACAAGTGTGGGACTACGTCAAATTAAAAAGTTTCTGTATAGCAAACATTTGCTATACAAAATGAAAAGGCAACGTACCTATGGGAGAAAATACTTATAGATCTTATACCTGGTAAGGGGTTAATTTCCTATATATAGATATATATAAAACCCCATACTACTCAATAGCCAAAAGAAAAAAAAAAAGCCAATCTGATTAAAAGTGGGCAGATCTGAGTAAACATTTTCCCAAAGAAGACATATAGATGACCAACAGATACATAGAGATGTGTTCAACATCACTAATCATCAGGAAAATGAAAATCAAAACCCTAACGAAATATCACCTCCTACCTGTTAAAATGGTTAGAAGAAGTAACAAATGTTGTCAAAGATGTGGAACTCTTGTATGCTGTTGGTGGGAATGTAAATTTGTACAGCTGCTATGAAAAACTGTATGGAGGTCCTCAAAAAATTAAAAATAGAACTACCATATGACCCAGCTATTTCAATTCTGGGTATTTATCCAAAGAAAATGAAAATATTAACTCAAAATGATATATGCACCCCATGTTCACTGCAGCATTACTGACAATAGTCAAGATATAGAAAAAACCTCAGTCTATCAGTAGATGAATGGATAAAGAAAATGTGGTACATATACACAATAGAATATCATCCATCCATAAAAAGGAAATCTTGCCATTTGTGACAACATGGATAGACCTTGAGGGTATTATGCTAAGTGAAATAGGTCAGACACAGAAAGACAAATACCATATAATCTTATTTAAATGTGCACTCAAAAAAAAAGGCAACAGCAGCTCATAGATACAGAGCACAAGTTAGTGGTTGCTAGTGGCAGGGGGTAGGGAGGGTCCAAATGGGTGAAAGGGGCAAAAGGTACAAAGTTCCCTTAAAATAAATAAGTCATGGGAATTTGACATACAACATTGAGACCGTAGTTTATAATAAGTGTTATATTGCATATTTGAAAGTTGCTAAAAGAATAGACCTTAAAATCTGCATCACAAGAAAAAATAAATTGTTTAGCCATATGTGATGACAGTCGTAAGTAGACCTCTAGTGGTAAATATTTTGCAGTATATACCAACACTGAATCATGATGTTGTATATCTGAAACTAATAATGTTACATATCAACTAAAGATTGATAAAAATAAAAGACAGGCATTCAAGTCAAAATATGAGTAAGACATTTATAATTATTAGATTATAACTATAGATTCTAGAATTTACATTTATAGAATTAAAGTTTTAAAATTGAATGTATAGCATTAAATCCAGGGATTCCTCACTAGGTAAATATTTGCAGAATAAACTGGTTAACTGTTCAAAGTTGGGACCCATTAAATTTTAAATACATTCAGTAGCAATTACATATCTAAATCCCTTATAAATATCCTTTGAAAATATCAAGAAGGCATTTGGCTAAGCAGCTAAAACTAAACTTCTTTATTGGAAGAATATGAATCAAATGTTTAGTAAGTGATAAACATGCTTACCCATAGGTTACTCCAGCAATGCTACACTTCTTGAAGTTCATGATATTGCATGTGAGAGTTCCAGTTTTATCAGAAAATAGGTATTTCACCTAAATCAAAGGATGGAAGAAACATACATCAACACTGTAGTTAGATGCAGAGATAGAGAATGTCTTTCCTTCTATATTTTTAAAATCTCTATTAATTTTAAAAGGCAAATTTCCTTACAGTAAAATATATTTTATAATTATATATATATTACAATTATAAATTATTATAAAAATTAATATATTTTAATGCGTTGGCCACTTGAAAACCTTTTCCACTAACCAAGCCTAGAATCAAATTGCGCGGAAGTGTGCAAAGGAGGCTACAGTAACAGCCCTGGAGCCACGTCGATGTATACACGTAAGCACGATGTTCTGCCACAAGACACCTCAAAGACACAGATCACTTTCTAAGCTATTCCCACGATCTCATACAGCACTCCAGTCTAGCTTTCAATGTATCAAGACAACAAGCTCAAACTTTGGCCACCCTCGTATGTTTTTTTACCACTCCATTCCTAGTTGGATTAGGAAGGCTCCTCCATCACAGTAACAATTAAGATTACGTGAAGGCGGCATAGGAGTACTATAGATTATACATAACATTATGAGATACAAAGTTTTACAGATTTAATACACCAAGCTCTCAACATACAAAGGTGAAAAGAGAAAATTCCTAGAGGTCAACAAGCCAACCATTTTGACATAATTAACTGAATGCAAAAGAGATGAGCTCCAAATGCATATATGCTGTGTGCATTACGTTTTCTCCAGTGGATCATGTGATGGGCAAAAAGGAAAGGAGTTCAAGATCACAAGAGAACAGAAGCCCAGTTCGGGCTCTGGATACTAAGTAGTCATATGGACTCTACAAAAGTTGCCTCATCCTTCATGGCCCCAATGTCCACATCTATGAAAAAAAGAGTTTGCCCAGAAGATATGGAACATCAATTTTCGGTGTAACATCCTGGAAAATCATATCATAGATTGGTGAAGGGAGAGTAACCAAAGAACTGTCTCCAGTAAAATTTCCAGTTTCTCCGGCCATGATTACTGCTGGATGCTGGACATTACTCCAGGGATTGCAAGGGGAAACCATGCTTTACTGTTTTATGGAAGAGGGATTAATATTGTGGATTATTTATTCTGTACTTTTTCTTAATGATACAAAGTAGGCAAATACACTAGGAATTATCTTGAAAGTAATCAAAGGGCTGTCAAATAGAAGAAAATTATCAACGTTCCTAAAGAAGTCAAATATTACATAGAAATAAAATAGTAAGATATGGGTAGTTAATGCTCCAACTATAAATAAGTTTTTATAAAAGAATTTTATAAAATCTTTTGCAATAAGTCTAGGGGTATAAAAAATTCAGTAGAATCAGTCTTCCAATAAAGTGTTTTCTTCTGCCCTTTTTTTAAAAAATAAAAAAGATTATATGAAAATGTTAAAAAAAACATGAAAATCATCTAAGAAGGAATTATCCAGATTTGCTCTCATTCTCCTATTGAATTTTAACTTATCCTTAAGTTGCAACTCAAAACGTTTGAGCAAGCAAACTTTTCCCATATTCCCAAACAGGATTAATTATTATCCCGGGTACAACTTGAGCACTTTTAATCCTTCAAATACTGGGATCCAGTTTAATGGATACTGAGAACAATGGGATACTGAGCACTATGCTAGACTGACCAAGACAACCAAAGACCTCATCCCAGGCACATCCACACCCTCAAATGGGCTCGAAAGGCTCAAGATGGAAACAGACACCACATCACTATTATGTCTCTCACTTTACTGTATTCATAATTGGAGAGACTGTTATGGAGACATAGAAGAAAGATAAATTAACTTTATGTGAAAGACTGTAAAAAGGTTCAAAGAGGAGGCAAATTTAGTCTGACATATATAGTACCTACCCCCTAGGGCTGTTGGGAGGTTTAAATAAGTTGTATAAAATGAAATTATAATCTTTAATTGCAGTGCATTCAAAGAAGGTATTCCTTACCGTAATTTCAGCATAAGATGAAGATATAATGCAAAACACAACTCATTAAATGTAACAGGAGTTTCAAGGATGATGGCAAAAAAAGAAACTCATTCCCTAGAATGTTCCAAAAACCAAATCTTAAACATGTGAGAAATTTAATAGATTTATGTCCTTTCAAATTAGCTCCACTGTGTTTTGTAAGAATACCCAATACCTTCATATCTGAACCACTGGTTTCCCCATCATTTATTCCTGATAAAAAATTTTAATGTCCAAAGTAATGTTGCACTTTATTTTTTGTAATTTTTTTTTGCAGGTACCTTTGAGATAATAAAATACATTGATGTCTCAAAAAGCAGGTCAAAGCCGACAAACATTTCTATTTCACAGTACTTTCAAATGCTATATATATAGCACTTCAGACATCATAACCACATTCATAAAGAACTATTTTTCCAAAATCTCTCGTGGTTCTAGCACTTGTCTCCCCTGATACTGGAGTCACCACTACCAAAGTTTCCAAAGAGGGTCTCACCTGCCCAAGCTCTTCATTAAGGTTTGAAGTTCTGGCCATTGCAGGAGTGTCATTTCCTAGATAATACATGTCTGTGTCCTGAAAGAGAGAAGGGGTGGAGGGTGCTTCAGAAAATATATACCATTATTCCTTCATTTGGACTAGTGCAGAAAAGAAGCTACAATAGATAATATTAGCGCTCAACATTAATTTGGGGGTAAAAGTACAGTAGCTATTAGTATAGAGAAACACTGTGCTAGAAGAAGAAAACATGCAATTTATAGACAAAAGACTTAGTTTCGAGATGAGCATTGCATGACCTAGACTAACCCAGACTTCTGAGCTCAGCCTATACCTCCTTTATGGGATTGTTGCGAAGATCAAATAAAATGCACATGAAAGCACCCTGTCTACAAATACTGGCTGCTGGAGTCCAGTGCTTCATTGTATGGCAGTTTCTTTAAAATTCCACTTCCACTCTTGGAACAGAATCCAAGTTTAGGGCCCCCATGACCTTTGACATGTAATGCACACTGAACTAGACACACCTGTGAGACCTTTCATGCAGCACTAATGAGACTGTAAAAGCAGGAGTGGCATTTGCAGCCATTTCGTGCCCACTCACCAGAAGGCATGCACCTGCTAAGCACTCTGCCTCGATGATCTCACCTAATCCTCACAAGAACCCCTTGAATAAATAAGCACCAATGTCTTCCTGTTTCATAGTCAGGAAGCTGAGGTGTCAGGTAACCATTCTTTGCCATCACCAGGTCAGGGACAGCCTTGCCAGTTCTCTGGCCAGTTTAAGTCCCAGACCCAATCCTAAATGAACTATTTTCATCCTTTTCTGGGGGCTCAGGTGAAGGACTGATGCTCTGAGAGAGAGAAAATAGTGGTTGACATTGCTCCAGCAGCTCAGTTTTGGGCTCTGCTGTGATACTCACCCAGTTTATAAAAAGGGCTTGAGTGTATTTCACAACCTCGAGGGTCACCAACAGACTGATGGGAATAAGATTGTTGTACAAGATGATGAATGTCAACAAGTTATATCCGAAATTATCCGAGGTTGTGTCTGTGGACAAAAACCAGAGTACCTGTATCACTTTCGTTTCTCTCAGTCAGTTTCCTTTTACTCTACTATTGTGGACTTTTTCTAAAAGGTGTTCGCCAGAAAAATCTACTGACTAATGCGTGAATTAAGAGATTTGAGTTAAAACAGTTCTTGAGCACTTACTATGTGGCATGAACAGTGAATACAAAGACTATTAAACCAATCTCTTCAAATAAAGGGCTGGCTTCTAGCAGGAGGTTGTAGGGGAGGGGAGTGAGCAGGAGCGAGCATGCCCACTTCCTGAGCATGCAGCAGCATTCTTCTACTGAGAAGGAGTTCATAGGACATTGCTGAAACCAGGAAGAAAGGTTTATTTTAATGGAAGGCATGGTCACCAAAGGCCATCAGAAGAAGAGAGGCTTTACTCAAGTTTTGCCAGAAAGAGAGAAGACAGCTAACTATAAAGGACGCAGAAAAGAAGAAAGGCATGTCAAACGTCTGTAAGGGATATACCAAAGAGTTTGTAAGATGCAGGAAGGTGTCAATGGTAGCAGACAAAGAGAGGGAAGCAGGAAGGCTGGAGCTAATTATTGAAGATAACGGAAGAAAATCTTAACAGAAGAGAACCCCTAATGATGGATCAAGACCCCTAGGGGACAGACTCCAAAGCAGAAGTAGGGTCAGCTTAGACAGGAAGAGGAACCAGGAGAGAGAAAAGAGGTACAAGGTCTGTACCAAAAGACAAAAGTTCTTTTCCTGATGACCATGACACCCTGGTTGAAGGAAAGAGTAGTAAGAGCTTAACCTGGCAAGAGGTGAGGGAGGGTTGTTGCAGCAGGCTAAAGGTTTGACTGCTTTTAAAGATGCCTCTTGAGGGGGAACTGGTATCTCAAGACAACAAACAGCTGGGATTGGAGATTAGTAATTTGTAAGGACTTCAAACCACAGTTGAGTTCTTCCCCCAGGAAATTAGTCAAATGGTTGTGGTTTGACTCAGCCTGCGAGTTCTAGTATAGAGCTGTGATGGCAGGATAAGGGGCTGGTAAAGGATAAAAGGAGTAGGCATGAGCTGGTGAGTAGTTTCACCTTCCTACCATCCCTTCATTTTCTTCTCACCTACCAAGGCTTCTGTTTTTCATGCCAATTGCTTCTTTTCTTTCTGACATGTTACTTTGCAACCTTCTTCTTTTGAATTAAGTAGTTGCTAAATAGCATCTCCAAGTACTAATACTTAACAAATGTTCCTGAGGTATAATCTGCTTAAGAACAAATATCTGTCAATTAGAATTATGTATCAAGAAATTTAAGATGTCAGGTTTGAATCCAGGCCCAAAACAGCTTTGAATGATCATATCTATTATCAATACGCAGAGCACATTCAGGGAAGAACCTATGTATAGAAGTTCATTCAGCCAAACAAAAACAATCACGTGGAGATGAGCAAGGACAGAATCTGATAGAAACTGAAGTAAGTCAAAGCTCCAACAGTGATGATGCAAATGTGAAGTCTGACGGCTTTAACAGAGCTACTCCAACTTTTCCATAAGAAAACAAAGCAGACAGCATTATGGGTGGGACACAAAGACTGTTCTTCCACCATAAATCATGCAGCTAGTACTGGAGTTTGACATTAGGCAATTTAAATGCCAGCTTCCACAAAGTCTGTATACCAAGATTGTGTCAATGCTGTTTATTTACCCAGATCGTGACATTTTGAAAATATATATGTACACAAAGTATCAGTCTGTATATTGGAAGCTAGACACATAACATGGTCCAAATCCAAATTTTAAGAACCAAAACCAAGAGTTTTGATCCAACCTACAACTTGAGTCCCAGTCATATTTGTAAAGTGGCAACAATAGTTCTCCTGCCATTTAAATGTGTTTGATTTTTTTCTGCACAAGATAATTAGAAAAGGAAAAAAAAAGTTTTGATCAGTTCAACCAAAATATATTTAAAGAAAAGAGTAACAAAAACTTCAAGCAAAGATTCCAAAGTTTTAAAATTCAAAAATTTTTTGAAGTGTTTTGTCATTAAATTTTATTTTATGGAATTGCTGTGTAAGGAGATTGACAGATCTCTCCAAAAAAGGGAACAATAAAATTGAACAGAATTATCAAAAGCAAGCACTTAAAGTACTTAGAAATTGATCACAGCACATACAAAAAATTCAAAAGCATGTATTAAAATAAAAATCTACTTAATCTAAGTGGAAACCTTTGGCATTTAAGTCAGAAGCTATTTCCCTCTCCTTTCCCCTTGAGCCATGATGCTTAAATTCTGTTCTGGGTGGGTGGTTGGGACTGGCAGCTCGCACCCCACCCCCCGCACCCCCAGCTCCATATTGCAGAAATTCTATCCCAGGATGAGACAGGCTGGTACTCAAGAGTAAGGCAGGTTGTCAGGACAGGAACAGCCTGAGGAAGATGACATTATGTGGAACACAACATGAAAAAAGCCATGCCGAGGGCACTGTCAAAAACAATAGAGATCCCAGTGGCTAATAATCAAGGAAGACAAATTTCTCACAATGCTCGTAGAGGAAAAAAACCAGAAGACTAGCCAAAAATTAAACAGAGATACCTATGGAAAGGAATGGCCTAAGAAACCTTGGTAAGATCACATTGAATCCTGGTGGCTCAGAAGGTCATGTCCAAGCACAAGGCTGCATCTGCTCAGGAGGGACCAGAGAGGGTACTTGTGAGCTACTAGCCCCTAACTGAATGCTGCAGACTTTAAATTCCCAACACTGAAGGCATTCCACAAACCAGAGGTCAAAGAACCTCTGATCTATCACTGGCTAACCTCTAAGCTATGCTGACCCCTAGGAATCCAGGCTTAAAAATAAAAACAAGGAGAAGAGTGATTGCTAAATAAGATTGGGTTTCTTTCTGTGGTGATGAAAATGTTCTAAAGTTAGGTAAGGGATAAAGGTCCACAATCTGTGAATATACAAAAACCACTATATACATTAAACTATGTATTTTTAAAGCATTAAAAAGTCAAAACATGGGACTAAAACTGAGCAGTAACAGCAGAGGCTGTATACTGCAGGAGAAAACAGACTTCACAGATTTTTCCAGGCAAGTCACTAAACAGACTAAAAAAAAAAAAACAAAAAAAGAAAAAAGAAAAAAGAAAAAAAAGCAACAAGCCCCAGGACGAAGAGGAAACAGAATCCAGAATTGCCGCAGCATATTACCTAAAGCACCCAGTTTTAAACAACAAAAAAATATGAAACATACAAAGAAATAGGAAAAAAGCAATAGAAACTGCCTTTGAGGGGGACCCAAATGATGGACTAAAAACTGCAAAGAAGCTGTTAAAAGTATATTTAAAGAACTAAAAGAAACCTGTTAAAAGAATTAAAAGAAAGTATGACAATAACTGATCAGAGAACATTAAGAGATAAAATAGAGAACCAAGTGGAAATTCTGAAACTGAGAAGTATGATAACTGAAATGAAAAAAATTGCTAGTGGAGCTGAAGAGTAGATGTGAGCTAGCAGAAGAGAGAAACAGACTAATTTCAATACAGATCAATAGAGATTACCCAATTTCCAGAACAGAAAGAAAACAGAACAAGGAAAAATTAACAGAGCCCAAAGTCCCATCATGTGGACCAACATGCACATAATGGAATTATCAGAAAGAGAAGGGAGTGAAGATGTGGCAGAAACAATATTTGAATAAATGATAGCTGAAAACTTCCCAAATTTGATGAAAAATATTACTGTACACATCCACAAAGCTCAACAGACTCCAAACAAAGTAAACTCAAAGTTTGAAAACCAAGGACAATTCTGAAAGCAGCGATAGAAAAAGTAAGATTAACAGCTGACTTCCCATCAGCACAATGGAGGCCAGAGGGGAGTAGGAGAGCATAGGCAAAGTACTGAAAGGAAAAGAACATCAACCAAGAATTCTACAAGAATCCTGTATCTTCAAAACTGTGCTTCAAAAACAAAGGAGAAATTAACACATTCCAAGATAAAAACAGAATTTGTTGCTATCCAATCTACCTTACATTCAGAAATACTAACAGAAATTCTCCAGGATGAAAGGAAATGATACCAAATAGGAATTAAACATAAAGGATATCAGTAAAGGTAATAACACAGGTACTTACAAAAGACAATTACATATTTTTTATCCTTTCTTTTGGACTTAAAGCAGCACGGCAAAAATGATTATAAAAGGGTATCATTGGACTTATACACAGATGTGATATATATGTCAGCACAAAGGAATGAGAGGATAAAGCTATAAGAAGCAAAGAAATAACACAAGCTGGTAACTAAATCTACAGGAAGACATGAAGAGCACTAGAAATAGTGAATAAGTAGATTCATGTAGAACAACTCTATAAGTACATTTATTTTCTTTTTGCTTAATCGACATTGGATAATATAAAGTAACAATTACAACACTGGATTGTTGGGTTGATAACACAGATGTAATATATATGATAATAGCACAAAGCGGGGCAAGAAATGAATCTATACTGGAGTAAAATTTCTGTATTTTACTAGAATTAAGTCAGTATTAATCTGAACCAAATGCTGATTCTCTAAGACATTTATTATAATTCCTAGAGCAATTACTAAGAAAATAACTCAAAAAAGAGTTACAAATACAATCATTTGAATATAAAACAATCCCCACTTGTGTCCATCTTCATTTCATCACATGACTCCTAATCTTTCAAGAAGGCTGACCTTTTATAGAGTAGCCAAAAGAATGAAGGATGGCATGGACACCACACATAAACCACACTTGGAAGGGTTTTCCAAAGTAGTTTCATCCTACTTCAACAAGCACTCCCTTCTGACACTTACCCATCTTCTTGATGTACCAGTTCTTTCCACCTTGAGACCCATTCCAGTACAGGGCCCCCACCGAGCTCACCAAGGCCATGACCAAGAGGATGCCAAACAACACCAGGATCTGCACATTAGTCACTTTCTCAACATTCGATCTTTTGAGGGGTGCTTTTGTGGAATTCTGTACAACAGCATTGAAAAATGAATAAGAGTCACAGAACAGGCTTGGGGTTAAGGAGTGGGGAGAAAAGGAGGTAAGTTAACCAAATTCAACAAATAAAAAGACTGTATTTTTGCCAAATAACCAATTAAAGTAAAAAGTGTGCCATACTCCTGAATCAACAGCTAGTTTCAAATAATGAACACATTTTGATTCCTCATGATTCAATCTGTACTTATGATTACAATTTAGTATAAAATTAGCTACTTTTGCAATCTTAGAAAAAAGTTCTAAATCACTTAAAATCAGTTTAAAAGAAATCAGGATGTCATTAATTTAAGAGAAACTTAAAGATTCTGTACCATAAAAATCTAGACTGAATCTTCAAATAACAGAGCTCTATAATTAATACACAAAGAACTATTTTTGAAGTATTTCTTTTCCCCTGAAAATTGAGAAAAAAAAGACATACACAGACACATACACATCCAAAATGCAAAATAGGTGTTGACATCAATAGGTATAAAAATAAATGAATGGACAGAGTTCATTTGGAAAACTGAACAAGAAACAACAGGAAAGTCAGGAAAGCTCTAGTGGCCATGAGAAATCTGAATGCAGTCTTGAGTCATAAACAGAATGTAGACAGGAAAGTAAAACAAAAGTAGAAAACAGCCTAGCCATCTATAAACGTGCATGGTCTGACTTCTCACTGCAGGTGGGGAAACCATCCCAGCTCGAACAGAAGCCAGTGTTGGCAAGTGAGTTCAGAATGATTCATTAAAGCCAGATTCAAGGACTCCCACACACAGGTGAAAATTTTGGAACTATATTCTCTCAGAACTAGAAAAGTCAATAGAACTATTTGCACTAGACAATTATGTACCTGAAACTAATTTACTAAAAATGTTCTGACTGTAACTGTGGCTGGAAAAATAATGGCTCCGCCAATGACATCCATGCTCTGATACCTGGACCCTGCCTGTAAATACATTATTTTATGTGATAAATGGGGTTTTGCCTATGTGATTAAATTAAGGATATGACTGGGGCACCTGGATGGCTCAGTCAGTTGAGGGTCTGACTCTTGGTTTTGGCTCCAGTCATGATCTTAGCATCCCAGGATCAAACCCTATGTCAGGCTCCACGCTCAGCATGGGGTTTGCTTGTCCCTCTCCCTCTGCTTCCCCCCCTAAACTTTCTCTCACTTATAAAAAAAACTTAAATTTTAAAAAATTAAGGATATGACTTGAGGATATTTTCTTGGATTATGCAAGTAGGTCCGGTCCAATTTAACCACACGGACCCTTAAAAACAGAAAATGAAGAGATCCTTTCCTAGCTACAGTCAGAGGGAAATGTGACCACATAAGAATAGCCCAAGAAATGCAACATTGCCAGCTTTGACAATGGAAAAGGGGGTCACAAGTCAAGAAATTTGGGCAGTATTAGAAGCTGGAAAAGGCAAGGAACAGATTCTCCTCTAGAACCTCTTTGAGGTTTCTAGAAAGGAATGCTGCCCTGTAGGCATCATGACAGAGATAGGACCATATCAGACTTCTGACCTACAGAACTGTAACATGACAACTTTGTGTTATTTTAAGCTACTAAATTTGTGTAATTTGTTATGGCAGCAATAGGAAACTAATAGAGTAACCCAGAAGATGGTAATAATCCATTCCTGGAGGTGAGCAGAGCCTGGATTAGATCAGAAGCCAGAAAGTAGATAGGGGCAGATGGACACAGGAGCGTTAGTCTACAGGTTTCTCTCCATGAGTCACAAGCTTGGTCTCTCTACTAGCAACATCGGTTTACAAAAATCAGGTGATCTGAAAGCTTGAAAAGCATTAAATAGCCATAAAAATGGTGCCTTGTGCAAAACTTCAGTCAGCATTCTTCACTATTCTCATCTCATCTGATCATTAAAGGCGCTAGGATGAAAAGGTCTCCAAAAATAAGAATATGAATAAAGCCACAACATAAAAATAAAATCAAATGAAAACAGAGAGCAATTCATCCCTAAATTCCTTAGAGAAGCTCATACAACAACATCACACAAATACTACGATCATGGCCTGGTTTTCTGCAGGGGTGGAGAGGTGGGAACTCAGTTTATTGGCAGTTTTGAAATGTTTCAGTATCTAAGAACTACAGCAACATCTTTCTTCATATTCTCTTTTCTCCCTTTCACTTCAGGTCTCTGAATTATTTGTCCTTTACAGATTTAAAAAAAAAAAAAGTCCTTTTAATTTCTAAATGGAAATCTATTAGTGAAGGCTGACCCATAGATCAAATCCCATCCTCAGGTTGCTGGGGAAAACGTATCACCTCGGGTCTTACAGAAGAAGTCAACAGACTAGTTCCAAGACTGTCTACCCCAGTCTTTTAAAACTCCTGATCTTATTATTTTTAACATTCACTGGAGTACAGGGAGAAAAAAATTTACATTAAGCATCATTTCTAGGACTCTGATAGTTCACTGGCTTCTGATCTTTTCCAGTGGTTCAGTCATGGCAGTCAACAGGGTTAGGAAAAATTATCTTTCTTTTTTTTTTTTTTTTTTAAAGATTTTATTTATTTATTTGTCAGAGAGAGTGAGCACAGGCAGACAGAGTGGCAGGCAGAGGCAGAGGGAGAAGCAGGCTCCCTGCTGAGCAAGGAGCCCGATGCGGGACTCGATCCCAGTACCCTGGGATCATGACCTGAGCTGAAGGCAGCTGCTCAACCAACTGAGCCACCCAGGCGTCCCAGGAAAAATTATCTTTCATCCAATATAAGTGCCCAAAACTTCATCACACACACTTTGTGGAAAGTCAAGCTCTGCCTACTCACTCCCATTCCCTGAACAAAATCTGACAAAATGTCAGAGTTTGAAAACATTTATAATTGACTGAATTTAACACTTTCTGCCCTCCTAAGAAAGTAGTCCATAGAGTAACTAGTGAGAACATGGACTCAGGAGCCAAACTGCCTAGTTTTGAATCCTAAATCTCTCTCTTTCTGAGTGGGTGTGTAACTTCGGTAACTACTTAGACACTGGGTCTCATTGTCCTCATCTAGAAAATGGGCACAATAATAGTATCTTCCTCATAGGGCCATTATGAGGAATAAATGAGTTAATACATGCAAATTGCTTAGAATAATGCATGTTAGCACTAAGTATTTGCTGTAATTAAAGTGATGATACCTTTTTCCCCTTCAACCAATAGAAACAATAACATTGAAAATATTTCCGCATGTAACTATACTGAACTTGAAACAAGGAAACTCTGAAGGGAAGACACTGAGGTATGAGTTTACAGAACAAACAAAAAAGTAGAAGAACCCTAAAGCAATCGTGCTTCCCCTCTGTGGTCAAGCAGCACAAGCCCAGACAAAAAATGTTATTTCACAAACAAGATGACTTCCAACTATAAGTGTTATATTACATTCCTTTTGAAAGCTCATTATTTTTACTTGTTGTTTCAGTCCTAAAGGCACAGCAAGTCTAGTGCAGATGTTTCTGGGTCTTTCCATCATTCTGTACTAGAATAGTCAACACATAATAAGCCTTGCACAGGCCTATCACACGTAGGTGCAAGGAGAAGTGCCTATCTCACTCACAAGAGTAAACGTCATGAGGTAGCTTTGTGCACACCTTGCTAACTGAAAAGATGATGGGATCATTTGGGGGTATACCTTGATTACCTCTCACACCTTAGCTACAAAGCTGTACTACCAATGTCACCCTGAAAAAAACAACTGGTATACCAGGAATCTTGGAGAGTGGTTAAATTTGTAATATGCACAATCTAAAAACAGGTATTGGCACCCCACCTAAATTTGAGCTTCCTGAAGTCTTTGTCATCTCTGTCTCTTCATCATAAAAGCAGAACTGATCTGCGGTTAGTAGAGCTCCAAGTGTTGGGTATGGCTGCTGGGACTGGACTAGGAAGTCAGAGGATACTTAGTAGGTGGTGGAGCACTAAACCATTCATCAAGGTAAAGTCTCCACATATAGGCTGCTTAGAACCAACAATCTTTGGACTTTCTAGTCAGTTCTGAACCAGTGAGGACCTAGCAGGAAGGACAGATGAAACGCATCTCAGACACACTGAATAATCTTGATCCATCCAGGAGGGTCTCAGCATTCACCAAAATGTGTTCTCTCAGCCACCATGGATCTCCCACCCTCATGCACACACTCCCTGCAGCCATTCCAACACACCCTATCATCCCAGGACCAAAATTCCCCATGTCCTCATCCTCCTTTGGGAGCTTTTCTTACCCAGCTGAGGTCATCCTTCCCTGAAGCCCCTCAAGCAGAGTGCTCCAGTGAAGACTCACATGCCTTGGAATCTGAAGCCAATAGTACTTCTGACGCTTTCTGCCTCTAATGCCATGTTAAAACACTCACTCGGGAAACTCATGCCATTTGGCTACATTGCCTTCTGCCTCTTGTTCAACAAACCCACTAACCTCTCAGCCACGTCCCTCACCCTCTAAAAAGGTGAGTGGTTGGCTTATGATAGCCATCTTGGCCCCAGCCCTGCCATTATCATGTCTTTAAAAATCAGAGCATGGAACACCAGATATATTATCTCTCAGTCCTCAAATGGCCTCCTACAGCTTTACCATTAGCTCCCTACTCCAATGGCTTACTCCCTGGTCTCTCCACCCCAGAAACTCCAAGACAAGTGCCCTACACACTGATCAGCCGGTTGAGCCTCTGAAGCCTTCAAGAGCCCAGCCCCCCAACTCTCCCCAACTAAAATGGGTTTCTTGTATCTAGTCAACCAATGGCTCCAATCCTGGGTTGCCTGGCCTTTCTGTAGACAGCCAAGGCCCTTTGTAATGACACATACTGCAGCTATTCTCATTCTACCCAGTAATTCCATCTTACTCCTTAATCTGTGCGGCCTCCAGAGGGTGAGCTTGGCATTTCACTATTGTGTCCACATGGCCTACTTCAAGACTTGGTGCATGGTGGTCACTAAATAGTTTTGAACTAAGAAATACAGTCAAACACATACTTTGGAAGTGATACAAAAGAGCAGACAAGCTGAAAAACTGATTCTCATGAACAGCAACCATTAGCAAAATAAGATCCAAAAGATATCAAAGAAATAGAAGAAATGACACATTGGGACACTGATTTATACAGAATTTCAAAAGCTGTCTGGCCAAATACATCATAATACAAATGTGGGCAGCCGTAAATTCACAAATATTTTGAAAATCATTAACAGGGAGGAAGAGCAAAATCATTTCAACTTAATTTTTTGGTGTATGAAGAATAAATATTAGTACAAAAATAACTGATTTTAAATTGCCAAGGATTCAATTAAAAGGACAATTTACTATTAAATCCTAATTTGTGGGGTGAGGAAGAGAAGTAGAGATATAAGGAAGTTAGAATGAATCTCTGCTTAAGTCCAGAAGATAAAATAAGTTAGAACTGACTGTCCCCCTAAATCTGGTAAAAACAAAGACCATTGTATTTCAAGTAAGAGGTAACAAATATCTGATAGATAATGGAAATCCCAGAAAAAGTACCCAAGGAACAAGAAATAAAATGTACTTCCTTTCTAAATTTAGGTTCACAGACAAATTTGAGCCCCCTAAATGCAACATCTGCATTTGCACTCTCTACTTCGTAAAAATGGAGAGAAAAAGCAAAGACTGAAATCAGCATTGTTTTTCAGCATAGAAATGTTTTACCTGCATGAGTTTGGTGTCGTGTCCAGTATAAACAACTATGCCAAAGACCCACTGAGTATTTCTAAGCTGTGTACCTCTTAATAAGATCTGGTCAGGCCCAAGGGGAACAGGGCTAAAAATAAGAAACAACATTTATATTTAATGATAGTTTGACAAATGAGCATGAGCTTTCCCCCTTAAACATAAACCCACAATTAATTAATTAATTCAGTAATTTCTTTTAGTCAGATTTGAACTATTTCACTGAGACAGAGGGGCAATAAAGGTTACCACTCCCTTCATCTACAAAAAAAAAAAGAAAGAAAGAAAGAAAAGAAAGACCCACAAAAATGTTTCATCCTTTCCATTCATCACTACAAGAGAAAAAAATATATATATATATACACATACCTGCATATGTATGTATATATGTGTGTATATGTATATATATGTGTGTGTGTATATATATTTATATATAATTTTTCTTATAAAATGTTAGAGGGAATTGTGTTCTCTTAAAACCTAGGTATAAAAATCCACACCCAAAAAGAAAATTGCTAAAATAACCAGAAGCTTATTCATGAGGAAACCCAGTTTATTTTATAGACTCTAAATCTAGAATATCAAAATTTGTCAAGGATGACTTAATGGTTAAATAAAAGGCTGAGTGATAATGTAGAAATTCAAAATGGTGAGCCTACTGAATGGCTCTGCATGCTAAAGGAAAACCAAGAAAGCAGTTGCAGCTGTCATAGTTATTTTGGGTTGATTCCCACAGTTAGGTCCTGCCCTTTGTGTCTGTTCAAAATACAAAGATGGGAAGCATCCGTAAGGAGCATGCAGATTAAAGATGGGTAGAAGGGAAAACTGCACCCCAACAGAATGACAAAAATGACTTTCCAACACTCAAACAAATGCCAAAAGGACAAAGACAACGGAATATAGACAACAGGGCAGTGAATATTCCAAAGGAAGAGTAATTACTGTTTCTTCCATTCAACTTTATAAAAACAAATGCTACTTAGAAGAATGCTAATCAAAAAAAAAAAAATGTTTCTCTAATAAATAGATTAGATCTCCTACACCTGATATGCTTCTCTTATGCTTTTCTGGACAATTTTATGCAGCCCAAACCACCTCTACTTCCTGGTAGGTAAGACACAGAAAAACAGCCAGTGCCTTTAATCTCATTTCAGAGCCTGGGGCTGTTTTCTTGACAAAAATAAGTTCTTTCCTTAAATTTAAGGGAAGGAAGGTTTATATTGACTGAAATTGTGCTTCAGGAAAATCTCAGTCTCTCATATCTAAACTAAATGTAAGAAATCTCACGGTTTTAAAGTATTTTGAAGCCAAAAAAAAAGCTAATATTTTACCAATTCCAGTAATTCTTAGTCCCACTTAAGAACAAAAAAATAAAATAAAAACTAAGAAAAGCAAAAGTGATACCTTTTCCCATCTATGTGCAAGTTTCCAGTGAAGTCATAGAGATGGCGGTTGGGTCCCTCACATTCTATAGTTCCAGATAACTTCATCAATACTTCCCTTGTTTGCATGTCGGCAGTGTGACTCAGACCCTAAAATGTTAAACCAAAAGAGGAAACTGAATACAATCTTCCGGGTTTGGGGACAACATTCAGCATCCCCATTGTTAATCCAAAGGAAATGGATCTTCCAAAACAGAGTCGGTGGGGAGGCTAACAAATCAAGCTACCAGCCCCTCAAGATAGACTTCCAGGCAGACTGTGTCATAGCAACCTAATGCAAAAGTTTCCAAAGAATTCAGTGAAGTGCAAAGTTAAGGTTCTCCCATCGTGGGGAGCCTGGGTGGCTCAGTGGGTTAAAGCCTCTGCCTTCAGCTGAGGTCATGATCTCAGGGTCCTGGGATTGAGTCCCGCATGGGGCTCTCTGCTCAGCGGGGAGCCTGCTTCCTCCTCTCTCTCTCTCTGCCTGCCTCTCTGACTACTTGTGATCTGTCTGTCAAATAAATAAATAAATAAGTAAATATAAATGACATTCTTTAAAAAAAAAAAGATTCTCCTATCGTGCTGGGAAAATCCATGTTCAAGAAACCATGTACTCAAGCCCCTTGCAGACACTTCATTAACTCTCCTTTAATACAAGTCATAAGAACAGAATAAAGCATTCTTTTAATATGTTATAGTAGTATTACATCTAGTATTCAGCAACTCTTCTTTAAAAACAAAAGACAAAAACAAAAACTCCACCAAAATAAAACATCTATGGTAGAAAAGAAAGACAGGTAGACAGAATTAATCAAATTCAACTTCATGCAACAGAAAATTTGAGCGTCAAATGCTTAAAATTTGTGTTACAGTAAAGACCATTTTTCATTCTAGAATTAAAATATGTGGTAAGGGGGCGCCTGGGTAGCTCAGTGGGTTAAGCCTCTGCCTTCAGCTCAGGTCATGATCTCAGGGTCCTGGGAGCAAGTCCCATATCGGGCTCTCTGCTCAGCAGGGAGCCTGCTTCCCTTACCCCCCGCCTGCCTCTCTGTCTACTTGTGATCTCTCTCTGTCAAATTAATAAATAAAATCTTAAAATAAAATATATGTAAGAACAGCTTTAAGGCATAGAAGTTTTGTATCTAATATATTACTTTCTAGAATTAAAGTCTCAGTTAAAACTACCATGTAAAGTAAGGTACCCAGAGCTTATCTACTGTATCTCTTCATATAGATGATGCCCTTTCCACCATACAGCTCAACCTCAGCTGACAGGATCTCTTTCCACCTACACTAACAGACATAGAGCTCAGACATAAATTAAGGCAAGATACCCTTCATGACCCATACTTGGATGAAGCTCACTTTTTCTAACTCTGCTGTCTCTCTCAAGGGCCTCCCTTCATTACAAAAGCCATGTTCTTCCCATGGGTTCCATTAGGGTTGAGGCAGAACCCTTTCGAGCAGGGCATTTTTCTCTAGAAAATACACTTGACTACTATAGTGGACCAAATTTGCAATTTGGGTCTCCTTAACAACACAGGTCATAAAAGATTACTTTACCTGACGTATTTTAAGGTTCGTCTCCCCATCTAGATTAGCTGTTTCGACGTAACACATTGCCTGAGGTTCACTATGGAGAGAGAAATTTAAAAAGCCAAAGTTTAGTGAGATCCCCTCCACAAATTCACAGCTCATAAAGTCTGTACCATGGAAACTGTGTCTGCTGACTGGCCCTTCAACCACTCTAGTAGTAATTGACCAGAAAGACACTCCTCCTTGAGGCTCAACACCAACACAAAGTTGTTTGCCCAGTGATCCACCCTTACGGGCCCCACATAATGGCTGCTTGACCTTAAGTAGCAGAGATAACTGAAGAAGAATGAGAAGAGGACTGGTGGGTTAAGGGAAACACAACATGTTCCAGCTAAGACCCCACCACTGTGCTTGGATGACTCAAGTCTGAGACTCGGCCTGCTCCTGACCAAAAGACCCAACCTAGACACAGCCAGTACAAACACATCTGTTGAAGAGCATCACAACCAGAATTCAGCAATCAAGACAAAGGCTTGGCAAGTCTTTCCTTCCCTGTACCTTTTGCTATGTCAACAGGTAACTTTTTAATCAAAACACCCAGTTTTAAGGACAGAACACTGAAGAATAACAATAAGCATGGCAGGGGCACCTAGGAGGCCCAGTGGGTTAAGCATCTGCCTTCAGATCAGGTCATGATTCCAGAGTCCTGGGATGGAGTCTTATGTCAGGATCCCTGGTCAGCAGGGAACCTGCTTCTCCCTCTCCCTCTGCCCCTCCTCCTGCTCATGCTCTCTCTCTTTCTCCCTCAAATAAATAAATAAAATCTTAAAAAGAAAAAACAATAAGCCTGGCAGATACTGTGTTCCTATTTCTATTCACTAAGGTTAGGTGCACAATTAGTGGGTCAAAAGAATGGAGTCTGCGACCCACTGGCTAAGTTAAAATCTCCTACTGCTCACCTTGTGGGGTGTGTGGACTTGGAAGTTGTTTCATCTGTTTCTGTTTTCTCATGCTTAAAGAAGCAAGGATACCAAGGGTTTGGGGGAAGATTAAATGGGATAATGTACTCAGTTATAAATGAGCAGAATGTACAGACTCGAACAGTAATGAGCACCCTAGAAACATGTCAGCTCAGACAAACCATCTCATATTAAAACCATGTTTTCTGAGGGCTACAGTGAAAACACATACCCCAAACCATCAAGTGATCCACATTTCACTATTTCTCTTGTTACCAATCAATAGGGACAAACAAGAGTCCTGCCCTATGCATATGGTGCTCTTCCTTCTCTATGGGCCCGGGATCCCATTTTTAAACCTTTTATCTTGAGCAGAAAATTCAATGTTAATGCTTAGAATTCAATGTATGATGCAATCCAATAAAACAAACACAGACAGTGTCTGAATGCAGACAGCATTCAAAGAAAATGCCAACAATGCGAGCATCTAGGATTCCCTGCAGCACATAAACATAGGAAGTTTGAGTCTTATCATAGAATTAAACTTGAAACACAAGAAAAGAAGTTTATTCATATCCTAATTGTAGCACTCCATCTTTGATGTATACTTTCATGTATCAAGCCAAGGAAAAGTCAAGGACTGCATCGTCCATTATTCACGTCCGTTAGTGATTAGTGATACACGGCCAGCATGGAACTGCCTGGAGAGCATGGCCATGCACTTGGGCAGAAAGGGGACACAGCGCGGATGGATACGGGGCAACACCAACCACAGGTCATGTCTCTGCTCTCTGAGCAGCTCGTAAAGGAGGCCCTGGCCCCAGGGGAAGACTCCTGGCTGGACACCAGGAGACCGGTTCTCAAGCCTTACAGTCTGCGTGTTACTGACGCACTCCACTGCTCTGGAGCGCCTCCTATGAATGCGGAATAGCCCAAAACAGCTATGAGAGTAAAATGAATCGACACATCTAAAAGAGTTCAGAAGTACAGAAGAGTACAGAAGTACAAGGGGATGAACGGGAGAAGTACAAGGGATGAATGGGATGAATGGGAGAAAGGAAATTTAGGATTAAGGTAGGAACAAAAGAAGGAAAATAACAAGTAACTGAAGAGGCCAAAGAGAAAAGGCTAGTGCCTCTGGGGGTGGAAGGGAAAGGCTGGCTTGTGATTCCTGTAGTCACCACTTAATGCGTTATTGTTCACATTTTTATGTCGAATGACGTGCCCGCTCGCACACCTGACCTGGAGGACAGCAGGGCCATGTCTGCTGGGAGGTACTGCCCATTGATGACCTTCACAATGTCTCCCACCGCCACCTAGAAAACCAGGGACAAGGACAGAGAAGCATGAAAGACAGGAAAGCACAAATAGTCTTTAAGGTGGTTAAATATTTGAAGGAAAAATTACTATATAATTATGCCATAAAGCTTAAGACAGAACCCAAATTCCTTGACAAGAACAGAACAAAAATTTTTCAGTACAAATGGTAATATTGCCTTTCTGCAGTGACGATGAATGAAAAAGAAAAAAACAAAAACAGAAAAGGACAGTAAGAGAAGAGAAGAGTCAGAACAACTATCAAGGTCTCATTTTCTTACAATTATTCCATCCACTTGTCATTCGCACTCTTGAACTCTGGGATGATCCCCCAGCTGTACACAGTAGGGGAGCGTGGTTAAGTGCACAGCTCCAGAGCCAGCCTGAATGCGGGGCTCAAATCCCCAGGCTGGACTCCTTACTAGCCCTGAGTAACCCGGAGCAAGTTATGGAAACTCTGTGTGCGTCAGTCTTCTCATCCATATATATAAAAGGAGGTTGAGAGCACATATTTCATGGGGTTACTGCAAGAATCAATGAGTTAACACACATAAATTTTCTCCATTTTACAAATGGGGAAACTGAGGCACAAAGAGAAATAACTGGATCAAGTCACACAGTCAGTGATTGTTAGACCCAAGATTTAAAACCGCGCAACTGGTCAGTGGTCTGATTACAAGGCAATACTGAATTCACTGCAAACAGTGCATCTAAAGATCCCCTGGAAACATACCACTTAAAACAAAGATTTGTATAGCCTCAAGAACTTCAATAAGAAAAAGAGTCACAGCCAAAGTCAGAGACACATAGGAAAACAGACTCACCAGACACAAGACCCCAAGCTAAGGTAAAAGGCCTTAATCTGCTGAACATGGGCACCACGGCCAAGGGCTTATAAATCCTTTACGTGATGTCACAGAAGCACCCAGCTAGGAGAATATGGGCTTTCCAGCCAGGCAGGCTGAGGTTCAGATCCGAGCTTCCCAGACACACTAGCCTGGGATCTGGGGAAGTTCTTCACCTCTGTGAGCTCTAGGGTCCTCACTTATAAAATGGAGAAAGAGTAACACTCACCTTGTAGGGCTGATGCAATGATTGAGGAAGTATATACAAGCACCCGGCCTGAAACAGGCATTATGCTAAGTGCTAGTCTGTATCAGCAGGAGTGCAATCAATGGACATTATGAGTGTGAAAGTCAGGCCACGATTCTCAGACAGCATAAGAACAAAGGCTGTTCTCAGCACACGTAAGTTCAAACTCAAAATGGGCACTAATGCCTTACTTCTTATTCTAATGCATGTTACTATTCTCCTAGAAATCAAGAATTTCAAACTTAGTACTTCTGAAATACTTATGAAACTAATATTCATGAAAGACTCCTGGATCTTGCAAGCTAAGAGAATGGCACTGGCAGGTGCCTATAGTTAACTCTTTATTAGGAAAAAGGAGAGTTTACTAAAAACATGTCCTAGTGTTTTGAATAGAACCACTGCGAAGCATGTGGGGAAGTAAGGAACCAGGTTCAATGTACAGAGGGGGGTTAAAAGTAAAATTCCAGAACCACTGTAAATTTGAAGCTAGTATCAACTTAAAGGCAAAAAAGTCATAGGCCTTTAAGTATATTCCATATTTCACAATAAAGACAATATTAAAGAATAGGTGCCACAGAACTATTTTAACAACCAGCAGTACAACAGCAAGGAATGCTTATGAAAATTGAAAATGTTTCTAAATGTAAAAAGTATTTTATGTGAATAGTTTAATTACATAGAAAATATCAGAAGAAGCTATTAGTTAAAAACTAGAAAGGAAAATCGGTCGTGTTTTAAAAAAAAAACAAAAGGCAGTGGATTTTTCTCTTAATTCAGTGGGAGGACAAGGGAAATTATGGCTTTCTCCCATCTTAGTTAATTAAAGAAATATTCATATCCCAGTAACAAAGTACTAAGAAATTCCATGTACATGAAAAACTACTTGGTTGGAAATGTGTTTAAAAATGGTTTTCTATTTTGTGTTCTTATGCATGGTTGTCCCTTGACTGTGTGAAGTTTCCAAAATGAGAATTCTTAAGGTGAGAAAGAGCCCCTCTAGATGCCTGAATCTAGTCTCAGAGGATTTCTTAAGCTTCTTAATTCTGAAGAACAAGGTCAAAGACCTTCTCAAAGTCAACCAAAGCTATCAAGTTGCCCTGAAGAGCTGTCTCCCAGCCTTCTATTCTGCTACAGCCCAGGGGATGGCTAACGCAAGCTCGGCATTTCAGATGAGTGCTGTATTGCCTTGGAAAACTTATAGTCACGTCCACCTTGGCTGACAGCTCTGGGGCATGGTACCTCTTATCAGAAGACAGGTGTCTTCTCCTATATTCTCATCCCTGTTCTGAGCCGCTCTGCAGAGGTGCCTGGCTTTCCTCAGACTTTCACCCGGTTTCCTCTGTCTTGAACAGAATTTCCCTCCTAAAATAGTTATCTCTCATTCTTCCTTCAGAAGAACATCAGAACATCACAGGAGAGAAGCCTTTGCTCATCTGAACTGATGGGTCTAGACTTGCCCACCCTCCCAGATGTTCCAGAAGCACCTGAAGCATGCCCCACACAGAGCTCAGCACCCACACTGCATTCCCCCAGCTACCTGCCACTCCCACGACACCAGTGATTTGGGGGACAGCAGTGTCAGCCTCACCTGGGAACTTGTTACAAATGCAAATTCCAGGGCCAGTGGAACACCCCAACCAGAAATTCTGAGTATAGCCAGCACAGCAATCAGTGTTAGACCTGCTGGTCAAGTGACTTGGACACCCACTGAAGGCTGAGAACCACGGTGGGCTGCTCCCTAAGGGCAGGGGCCATGCTTTACTCTTACTTGCATCACCAGTGCCTAAAACCACCTTGGGGACATGCTAAGAGCTCCACTGAGACAAACAAAAGCATTTTAATTGAAATAAAAATATTTGTGGCAAAGCATATAACAGGTATTTGGTTTGGGATTTTTTTAACTTCGAATGTGTGTAGGAAATGGTAACAAGCTTTAGGGGTCTGTGAGGCCATCAACTCCTGGATCCAGAATTCAGAGATCATTACTCCATTCTCTACTGTTTCAAGTAGTGCAAACATCCCAAATCCAAATGATTCTTCACTCCCGTTACTGTTCGCACCTTTCTGGGGGACGGTGAGGGGGGTGTAGTGTCAGGAAGCACTTGGAGAAACAGAGGCCATTCCTAAGTGCAGTGGGAATCCCTGAACCCCCATAACACTGGGAGCATTTCTAATCTCCATGAGGATAAGAATTTCCAACCACTTGACCAAGAACCACAGACTTCCAATAAGAGAGAGGTCGATTAGTACTGGCATTACAGGACTCCTAGATTACTACGAAGGTTGAGGTGTTATCACGAAACAATATAAAGAGATTTCATCGTTCTCTTATAATAAAGTAAACAAAACACAAACTAAACTGAGGGCTGTGGTTACTGTATCACAAGGATTTTGTGGAGTAAAAAAGATCAGAGAAGCATTTTTAAACCCTGCTTATTAAATGGTTAGCAGGAGAAACTGTGGTTAAGTGGATCTTCTAAAAAGCAGTTTTCTCTTGAAATCATAATAATGAGCTCCAAATCCTGAGATCATGAGAGTCATCCCCCCGTAAAAACCACCTCATGACCATTAAGAAGTTCCAGGTAAAACAGAGACTCACTTAAAAAGCTAACTTTATCAGATGCAAGACACCCAGATGGCACAGCATATTTCTTCTACATTTTCTATTCATCACTATAAACAACTAAAAACCCTCACCACCCCCAAGCCCTCCCAATCTCATGTTTCCAGGAATGTGGAGGCAAACCCTTCTCACTACCATCAAGTTAAGAGCAGTCACTACTCATCATGATAACCAAGTACAGAATAGAAACAGGCTGGTCTCCAACCCCCATTCCACCTCTGTTTACATTTCACTGTAAAATCTTAAATCCAAAACTCTTCCCACCAAAAACATTAGAAATGAGATTCTCCAAAGTTAGAAAAATCTTAAAAAACAAACAAAACAAAACTGGATTTAGTTGAGAAGAGAAGAACAGGGAAAAGGTTTCTTGGATTGGAGTTGGAAACTAGAGAATGCTTTGATATTTCAGAAGTATCCATCAGGAGCAACAAATTTCACAACTATGAACTGACACAGTGAGTATTTTCCAGAAAAAGCAGGGAACCGAGTCAACGGGCAGCAGTTCTAAGTAAACCTCATGGGAAACTCGACGATATAAAACTTACATGAGAGATGAGTGATGTCTTAAGCCAAATTTTATCTACTGCAAGCAATACTAGCAATTAATTATAAGTCCCCAAACCAGTACTTTCTGGCAGATCTTTAAAATTAGAATTTTTAAAAATTTTTTATTTAAATTCAATTAGCCAACATATAGTACATCATTAGTTTCAGATGTAGTGTTCAATAATTTATCAGTTGTATATCACACCCAGTGCTCATCACAGCACATGTCCTCCTTAATGCCCATCACCCAATTACCCCTCCCCCACCCCCTCCCCTCCAGAAACCCTCAATTTGTTTCCTATAGTTTTTACCTCTTTCCACATAATGGTATGCCACATACCATTTCTTAACACTGAAAAGGAAAAAAACAATGTACCAGTTAATATTGGTGATAATCGAAATAAAATCAGCTTTATAAAATCTAAGAGGTTCCTTTCAAACTTTCACTTAATTCCAACATACCATATCTTTAGACATAAAAGCATACCACATCACTCCTCAAAATGGAGCCCCAACCCACATACCATATATATATTAATAAACACACATATCATATGGTTTCACTTATTTGTGGAGCATAACAAATAACATGGAGGACATGGGGAGATGGAGTGGAGAAGGGAATTGAGGGAAATTGGAAGGGGAGGTGAACCATGAGAGGCTATGGACTCTGAAAAACAACCTGAGGGTTTTGAAGGGGTGGGGGTGGGAGGTTGGGGGAACCAGGTGGTAGGTATTGGGGAGGGCACGGATTGCATGGAGCACTGGGTGTGGTGCAAAAACAATGAATACTGTTACACTGAAAAGAAATAAAAAATTTAAAAAATAAATAAATAAAAATAAAAATTGTGTCATGGAAAAAAAAAATAAACACACATATAGAGATACATGCATATAAGTTAAAACTAGCCATATTTATCCCAGGAGAAAAATATCACCCTGTTGTTATGAGATTAAACACACACATACACACATATACAATACAGATCTAATGTTCTAGAAATCAATACAACAAAAAATAGAGCAGTAGGGAGCAATTATAAACCAAGGATGTGAATGGTTGGACTTTTTACAGACCTAAAGTATGTCTAGCTCCTGAAAATTACCACCTTTTCTAAATTTCTAAAACAGACAAATTCCTTTCAAATCTTAGAGCCAGGACTCATATTTTGTTGGACTGGTTTGTAATTTTGCTATTTCTTTAAAATATTTCATAGATCATTTCCCTCCACTTATCTCAATACCATTAGCTACTTATTTTAAATGCCTTAAATGTGGGTCTGAAGCTTTCTAGCAGGAAAAGGGACTCAGCCTGGTGTCTTACCTATTGTTTTCTTTTTGTTCACTGCATTGTCTGCCTTATGCCGCTTCTGTTACCAGAAAGAAAAGGAAGTTCTTAGATTCAAAAGTTCCAAATGCATCAGTGAAACAGCAACAATAGATCAGGAGAGAAACAGGGTTCCAGGAAACAGACCAGCAGCAATGCGAACGCTGTGAAACTCAGCTCAGAAGTTTGTGACCCGACCTCACTCCCTAAATTCAGTAGACGAATGTCCCAAATGTGGATGCAGTCTCCTCTGGTGTCAGCTACGACATTTTGGCTCCAACAAGGAATAAGCACTCTGAAGTATGAGACTTCTCACACCTCGTTTCTTTTAGATCAGACTAAAAAAAGTATTCAGTATGATAAATTCAACAACAACTGAATTCATTCTACTGGTAACGAACTTTGGGAGCAAAGTACCTCTGATTTGTATTCCATTTATTTGTTTACCTATTCCCAGAAAAATATACATAATGTGTATGAGTGTATGTGCGAGAGTGTGAAAAGGAGACACAGAGGTAGGGGAGGGAGGGAGGGAGAGAGAGAAAGAAAGGGATGGAGGGAGGGAGGGGTAAAGAGGAAGAGAAAGACCCTGGAGGCAAGACCACAGATGGAGAAAAGGGGAGAAAGCATGAACATGGCTGTAGCCATTGAACCTGGAGATACACGAAGATAAGTCTGAGGAGAGAGAAGATTCATAAAATTACCTCAGGCACAGCCAGCCCAATGCTGCTATACTAGGCAGCAATACCATCCTTTTGATACCCGAATTAGCAAGCTCTAAAGATGGATAGGAACATCAGTGATAAAAATCAAAGAGGGTTTACAGAGCTAACATTAGAAAACACAGTTTGAGCTACTTCTGTGTCCCTGTATAGATATTTAAGACACTGTGTGTATGCGTTCCTTCCCCAAAAATACCATCATGAGCCTTGAGAGACTGGTTAAGTTATTGATTAATTTCCTATCTTTGACAAAGAAAAACAGAGCAACAAATAAATTACAAGTTATATCCAATAGAAGGTTTTTATTCTATGAAAGCAAAGACTTACAAAATCTTCTACAATCTCTTTGATGCCTGCAATTGTTAAAATAATGATCAATGGCACCAGGGTGGTATATCTTCCTGTTGGAGATACATCTGGAATTTGCTGTAAGACAAGAGACCAAAAGAGGAAGTCGACAAATTAAAATTTTGAAGTCAAAACCCTCTATACAAAAAAGAAAATATGACATTCACCACTCGCTCTTTTGAAGTTCTGTTCCATTTCTGTTATACGAAAGGGATTACCTTCTTTTAAAAACTAGCTTATGTGTTTTACATATTTTAAAAATCTTATCTAACATTGCTCTGTTGTTTAAGACTGAAAGGGGTTAAAAGTATGGTTTTTGGCCCACTTTTCAGTGCCTCTTTTAGTAACTGCCATTATCCTTATGGCAACATCTAAAGAAGTCTGCCTTCATGCAGGGATCATGTCTGTGCATGAAAACAATGACTGGATGAGAGGGGAAATTACATTCAAGTATGACAACACTTTCAGTTAAGTGACCTTTTAGCAAAATCCCATTTTGCATGTAACTAAATTATGAATTTTAAATCACTTTTTAAAAAGCATTACCTGTAATAAGGCAATGAAGAGGAAGAAGGCATTAGCAGCTCTTCTAATCTGCTCATACAAGAATCGAGGTAGAAACGTCAACACGCTGTACTTCGCCGTACTAGAAGCACAAAGAAAAATGCTACTGTCAGCCACAGATGCAAAATCTACAGAGAAAACGGAAAGTTGTGAGAACTTTACAAGTGGTTTTAAAAATAAAATACTTCAGAATTTAGGAAAAGAAAATTGTTGTGCTTGCCCTGTCCCGTAAAGATTTTGTAAAAGGACGCACCTGACAAGAAAATCTTCTCATGTGATCTTTGTTCTCTGACTCAGATGTATTTACTATTCACACAGTGTAAGCAGAGAGATTTACCTGCCTTCTAGGAGCTACAGTAAACACATCAAGAGTATTCCCCAGGACACCTGGGTGGCTCAGTCAGTTGAGCGTCCAACTCTTGGTTTTAGCTCAGGTCATGATCTCATGGGTCGTGAGATCGAGCTCTGCATGGGGCTCTATGATCAGCAGGGAGTCTGCTTGAGATCCTCTCTCTCTCTCCCTGTTCCCACCCTTTCTCTCTCTAAATACATAATTAAAAAAAAAAAGAATATTTGCTAAAGGAAGATATGTTTCAAAGATCCCAAATACCACAAAAAACAAGAACACTGAAATAAAGAGTGAGATAGAAACACCAATTGAACGATTCACACAAGCTAGTAGAATTATTCCAGGGTTTGTGACATGAGATGATTCTTAACATAAAGCCACTGATTTGAGGTAGCAAGTCAAGTCCATAAAGGAAGTTCTGGGTCTCAGGCATGTGCATAACAGGTCAATGAGTCCCTTTAGATACCTACCATGGGTGTTTTTTTGTTCAACCACAGTGGAATAAACTCCATTCTCATCACACCCTTCATTTGGCCACCTTTGCTCATGCCTATTTGTAATTTTTTTCTAGTTTTATTGAGAAATAATTGACATACACCACTGCATCACTTCAGGCATACAGCAGGATGTTCTCATTTACATACATAGTGAAATGGTTACCACAGCAGGTTCCGTGAACACCTATCTTCTCATATGGGTACAAGAAAAAAGGGGGAAAAATGAACTTTCATAAATACCATACAGCAGTGGTAGCTAGTGCATCCTGTTGTATATTACACTCCTTATATACATTTATCTTACAACTGGAGGTTGTACCTTTGCACCACCTTCTCTAATTCTTCCCCTCGCCCCAAATTCTGGTAATCACAAGTCTTATCTTTTTATATGAGTTTAGATTTGTTTTGTTTCTTTAGATTCCATGTGTGTGAGATCATATAACAGGTCTTTCTTTTCTGATTTACTTAGCATGCCTTCAAGGTCTATCCATGTCGCAAATGGTAGGATTCCTTCATTTTCTATGGCTGAGTAATATTCCACTTTATGTATATTCCACAACCTCTTCATCCATCAGTGGACACTTGGGCTATTTCCATGTCTTGGTGGTTGTAAACAATGCTGCTATGAACATGGTGGTGGAGATATCCTTTTAAGTTAGTGTTTTTATTTCTTTTGGATATAGTCCCAAAAGTTGAACTGCTTAATCATAGGGTAGTTCTATTTAAGTTTTGAGGAAACTCCATACCTGTTCCCATAGTGCCTGTACCAGTTTAGAGTCCCACCAAGAGGGTTCCCTTTTCTATCAATGCCAGCATTTGTTATCTCTTACCTTTTTGATGATGACTATCCAAACCAGGTGTGACATGATAGGACCTTATGGTTTTAATTTGCAATCCTCTAATGACCAGTGATGTTGGGCATCTTTGCATGTACCTGTTGGTTTTTCATGTATCTTCTTTGGGTAAATGTCTATTCATGTATTTTGCCCATTTTTTAATTGGGTTATTGTTTTTTTGCCATTGAGCTGTATGAGTTCTTTATATATATTACATATTAGCCCCCTATCAGATATATGGTTTGCAAATATTTTTCCCATTCCAAAGGTTCTCTTTGCACTTTATTTGGTGGTTTCTTTTGCTGTGCAGAAGCTTTTTAGTTGGATGTAGTCTCCCTTTTTATTTTGTTGCTCTTGCTTTAGATGTCACATTCAAAAAATCATCACCAAAACCCATGTCAAGGAGCTTTGTCCCTATGTTTTCTTCCAGGAGTTGCATGGCTTCGAGTCTTACATTTTAGTCTTTAATCTATTTCAAATTAATTTTTGTAAGTGGTGTAAAAAGAGGGGTCCAGTTTCATTTTTTTACATATGAAAATCCAATTACCCCAGCACCACTTACTGAAGAAACTGTCTTTTCTCCCTTGAGGATTTAATTTGTGGTGAATCTATAGATGCTCACATTGTTGCTTCCACCTGGGACATTCTCTCTCATCCACATGGTCTCTCCATAACTAAATGGCCCTTCCCATCTTATTCTTCCATTCAAACTTATATCTTCCATTAAGTTTGATCAAATCACAAAGATTCTTCTTCCTCTAAGCCCACAGGCTGGTGTTTACAACCACCTTATACAGTCTCTGCTTTGTTTTGTATTTTATTTATCTATTCCCAGAATAGATTCTGGGAACATTAAGAATGCTTACTTAAACTTTGTATGTTCCCACCACATAGCAGATAATCAATGAACAATGAAATAATCCAAAGGCATAAATTGAGAAGCTGAAGGGGCAAAATGAACCATTTGTCTTTTGGCTGCTTGAAGATTTATCCATAAGAGTAAACCTGCTTGACTTCTTACTTGCCTTCTGAAAGCAACTCTTAAATGAAATATATTGTAGCAAAGTTATCTAGCAGGTTTCAAATACACAAATTAGAAGCACCAAAATAGAAGAGCCAAGGGTCTTCTTTTGCCTAAGGTATTAAATATACATATTTAAAAAGTATATGAAAACCATTTTTAAGACAGTCCAAACTTAAAAGATTCTGACCTTTGAAGGGATATCTGCTAGAGCCTGCTAGAAAATGTGCTTGCATGGAGCCCCTACTCACTTATGTAGCACTTTGAGGTATAGGATATCACTGTGAAATTTTGCCAAACAGAAGAAACTAGCTCAAATCAAGCTTATGAAAGTGTAGGGTATGACTGACAAATTGAGACCAATTAAATATAATAAAGAAATGAACACTACAATGTTTATATGCAAACTGTTAAATTTGAATACAGGCAGAACATGTGAGTAAATTGAGAGTGAGTAAAGGTCACTACTAAAAATTATGTTAGATTTATTTTAAATTAACATAGGAAAACTATCACTTTATGGCCCATAAAAAGAAATTTTTTTATATTTGATGTATATCTGTAATGTTATTAATTTCATAGTTAAAATTTCAAAAACAGAAAAAAAGTGTAGGGTATAGAAAATATACCATACTCATGTACATGATAAGCTCATGGTACAAAGTTCTTTTCATTGCAATTTAGAGGACAAATTCAAACAGAACACCATGCATTCCTTTATGGTGCACTGACCATTGAAATAAAGCAAACAACATTATCATAAAGGAAACATGAAAATTCATACACTCTAAGACTAGAAAGCATCTTATAATGTAGTCTGACTATAACATTTGAACCCCAGATTCCATCTGTATGAAACAGACACACATACACTGTTGGCAGATGACCTGGTCTTTGTGTGAACATTTCCCACTTGAATCCAATACTAAGTATACTTAAGGGGAGCCACATGTCTCTGAAATACCATAAAAGTAGATGGTTGGAGCAGAAAGAGATCCCATTTATATGAGAAAACCAAAGATAAGATGGGGAAGGAAAGTATACTAACTTTTATTCTAGTTGAAATAGAAAAGTGAGTCTAAAATCTTTTCAGACTCAAATAGAATGAGCATAGTCAATAATTCAGAGAAACTGACATTCACCTAAGAGATGGTTACTGTATAGTAGTAAAATAATTATCTTGATATACAACCTGATGTGTCCTGTTACAGATAGTTAACACATAAAACTACAATCAGCTAAAAGCAGCACCCATCAAAATCATCCTACCGGAAGAGTTTAGGGTAGAACTTCTCCAACTTAAGGATGCATACAAATCACCTGGGGGGTCTTGTTAAAATATATTAGTCAGGGTCTCCAGAGAAACAGAACCAACAGGAATGTATATACAGAGAGAGAGAATCATTTTAAGGAATTGATTTACACAATTGTGGAGTCTTGCCAAGTCTAAAATCTGCAGAGTGGGTTGGCAGACTGGAGACCCAGGAGATCTTATGTTGTCCTTCGAGTCTGAAGTCTATCAGATGGCAGAATTCCTTCTTGTCCAGGAAAGTCAGACTTTGTTCTATTCAGGCTTTCAACTGACTGAATGAGGCCCACCCACAGTAGAGGGTCATCTGCTGCATCCAAACTCTACCAATGTAAACATTCATCTCATTCAAAAATATCTTCACAGAAACACCTAAAATAATGTTTGACCAAACATCTAGGCCCCATGGCCCAGTCAGGTTGCACATGAAATTCACCAGTATGTGCCTATTCTGATTCAGTGGGTCTAGAGTGGGCCTGAGATTTTGATTCAGTTTCTAAAGAGTTCCAAGTGAGACCAATGCTGCTGATCCAAGGACCACAGTCTGACCAGCAACCACCCTTGAACAGGTAGATTTGTTCAAATCTCCTACATGAAGTCAATCCAGCTGAACACAGTAAGACATAAAAAGGATAGAAACATTTATCATCCACTGTAGCAGCAGAAAGAATAATCCACAGGGTGAAATGGGTCAGTGAAGGGGCTTCCCAACAGAAGAGTTTGTTCACCCAGGTGAAGGAGTCACCCCCAAAAGATTCCCACTCAGACCACATGTGTCAGCACTCCTGCCAGGAAGGCTGTTCAAAGGACAAAACCTGGCTGCAAGTGGTTCTAGGTATTTAGCGCATCTTAGAACCTCGCGGATAGGGACAAATGACCAGGAGAAAAACAAGGGTTTCCTGTGGTTTACTCAGATTCTGTCTAAACATGTTAGACTGGTGTTTCCTGAAATAGGGTGGCATGAATAAGGAGTTTGTCAAAAATCCAACAAGCCTTCCTTCAACAGATATTTGCTGAGCTCCATCTATGTACTGGGCACTGTGCCAGGCACCGCAGGGAACCAACTGGTAAAGGATGCAGACCCTCAAGGGAATTACATTCTAGAGGAAAAATCAACCTGAAAAAAATATACGACAGGATACATGTGATAAATACTGTGGAGGCAAATCAATCAGGGAAGGAGGATGCAGAGGGGGACATGGGTGGGAGGCAGGGGAAGGGGCACGATTCTCAGTGGCGTGATCAAGGAATGTTTCACTGAGAAGGTGATGGGTGTGCTGAGCCCTGGAGGAGATGAACTGGCAAGAACGTCTGCTCGGGGACACAGGGAAACAGAGTGAGAGAATAGCAACCACAAATTGCTGCATGGGAGAGCTTGTGTTGTTCCTTGGGAGGGGCAGGAAGGGGCCAGTGTGGACGGAGCCACGTGGAGAAGCATGAAGAGACCAGCATGACCACATGCTGACCTTTTCTTCTCAGGAACAGGAAACCTCTGGATTCTAAGACAACAAGATCTGACAACAGCAGCAAACTGGGAACCCCCTCCCCTAGGGAAATGTGGCTCAGGGGGGTAGAACTCAGTTATGTGTATGGTGGGCGTGGTCCTCTTAGACACTCTTAGGATATGGCAAATATGGGAAACAGCTCATACAGAAAATAGGGCCTGGCAGAAATGTGGGTCTGGGGCTACACCTGCCACAAATCACAAAGCACTGTGCAAGTCTGATCTCCAGAATGCAGCACAAACCAAGAACACAGATATGAAGCTCCAGTATGATTTTCTAGCTGCGAGAAAAACCCGAGCTGACAACTGTTCTCCAAAGGCACACCTAAAATGCAGTAAGGGTTCAAAGTGCAACTTCCCCCTATAACAAGCCTCCAGGGCACTCGGGTGGCTCAGTTGGTTAGGCGACTGCCTTCGGCTCAGGTCATGATCCCAGAGTCCTGGAATCAAGTCCCACATCAGGCTCCCAGCTCCATGGGGAGTCTGCTTCTCCCTCTAACCTTCTCCTTTCTCATGCTCTTTCTCTCTCTCTCTCTCTCTCTCTCTCAAATAAATAAATAAAATCTTTAAAAAAATAAAATAAAATAAGCTTCCAGAAACCCATAAATTAAACTAGCTTAACCCTCATCTTTGAAATGAAAAACAGCAAACCCACCTGAGGTACACATACAGCCAAAAGCGAGCATTGTTTCTAGTCTCCTGCATTACATGGACATTACATTCTCTTGCATGTGCCCCATGCACAGTAAAGGCTCGATACTGACTGAAAGAGAAGAGGGTTGTTTTAAATAAGTCCACAGGAGGCTGACTGAGCTAAACCAGTGCTCCATGATCATGTTTTGGAAACCTTCCATTCCACCCAGGTCTTGTAAGATGCCATTCACCTTTCTCCTCCCAAAATACTCCCTCAGCAAGGAGCTCTAGATTATTGGAGGTAGACGACAAGAAAACACGGAGTCCTAGGAAAGTTGTTCATATCTACATAAACATTAATTCCTTTATCATTTAGTGTATTAAACTAACTCCCAGAAAAGATCAAGAGTGAATGAGACACTAAATGCAAAGGCCAGCAGACCCCCTGCCATTTCTGTTGATGATGGACAACAGGGCACAGTTGGGAGTCACCCCAGAGGACATGCCAATGGACAGCAAAGCCTACGGCCCTCTATGGGGAGCGCGGACTCCTGGTGCTTTGCCAACCAACCCTCCCAAATTATATTCTGGGAATCCTCTCCAATATAGAAACTCCTGCAGATAAACAGGGACAGGATCCCTTCACTAGAAATTTTCACTTCGTTTGCCTGAACTACTGCAATTTGGCCAGTTACCATCAAAGGTTAAGAAGCTCACTTGAAAACAATGATATTTTTATTTTCAACACTTTTCCTATTTCTTAGTCTACAGCTGGGGAAAAATACTGCCCCCCTTATAGCTTATTCCCAGAATGCAGTAACTGGACCTGAACCGGTGCTATTAGTAATCTACTTCTTCATAGCACTTTATTATGGCTTACATAGACCTCTTTAGCATATTCGTTATAATATACATCTAATGAGAAAAATGAGCTGAGCTCTAATCAATCAACTTATAAATATGCGTGTGAACATAACTGCACCAATGAGAGATTCCCTTTAATTCCTACTAAATCATGTAAGTGTCCTACTCCTATCATATTTTCAAATCTGTTCTAGTATACATAATGCATTATTCAATAAATAGCTCTGGACACAAAGCATTTATTTCAATACTTCTATGGAAATGTGGACAGGGAAGAAGAGAACAGAGAGACAATAACATTTTGAGCACAAAGCATGCCACCAGGGAAACCTTCCACCTCTTAGACAAGCAGTTCTAAAATGCAAGACACACTGGGTGTTTATGGCTACTATCTTTAAATGTGGCACCTCTGAAAAGCAGGTTTTATTCAAATGCTTCACAAGAAAACCTGTGAACTTCAGGATATAAAAATCAACTGAAAAGGTATTGTGAGACTCTCATTCAAAGCAAAGCAAAAAAGGAGCATTTCCAATGAGATTCTGTCTTCAATAAAAAGAAACATCCAATATTATGAGGATGCCTGACCTAAAGGCCAGCAGGTACCAGAGTCACAAATGCAGCCCAACCCTACCACTGCCCTGGAAATGGAAGAAGCAAAACAGGTCAAAGTCTATTGCATTTAATACCTTTGGTTCTTCACTCAGAATTCAATATATTCTTTCTGAACACAGGGAAATAAACCCAGTCAAAAGGTTTAAGGCTGTCCTGGGGGCTGACACACTACAAGTCAAACAAGGTGTGATGAGACTTGGAAACAGAGTCATCAAAATCTCATACTCCAGGGTGGCTGCCCTCAGACAAGGAAGCAGGGGTACTGCTGGCTGCAAAGGCAGATTGAAATTCATCAAAAAACCTCACTTCCCAAGCAGACAGAGCCAGGAATTCCACTAATGAGCCAGATCTACATGGGGTGCTAGCTGAAGCAGACAACATGAGAAACTAGTAGGAGGTTCAGGGTTCACTAGTATGGAATGCACACAAAAAAAATCTATTTAGATCTGGATATAAAGCAAAATCTATGAGTCCCCTGTGCTACAGAGTCCAAGAAGTTTATGGATATCAAAACTCCAGGTGAGCGGTATTATTTTTATAATTGCACATAACTGCTAAACCTTATTCAAATGTTTAATTTTCATTCAAGTTTTTCTGCTAGGGTTTCTGCCCTCCCCAGTATGCATGAGGAACGAAGTATACAGTCCAACTTTTCATAAACTGAACACACCCGTGTAGTTGTCTACTTGAAATTTCATATAGAGACATGAGGAACATAAGATTTTATCTATGGGGCTCTAATAGCAATAAAGGCCCAATATAAAAAGTACCTGCCCTCTGACTCACAACTGTAAAATGGACACACATTTATCATCTTCATCTGCTCAGGGACCATAAATTAGTAGAGAAGAAGGTAAAAACATATAGCCATGGTTTGAAAAATGAGGAATGGAATCATCAGCCAAAGAGATTTGTTTTCCCCCTATTTTAGGGGGAACATGTCTCTAAGGCACCTTCTGTATAGGAGCTGCAGCAAGAGAAAATCTCCAGAGGGGACCATCACCTGGGTGAAAGGCCCTGCGCTGAGGGAGAAGATCAGGTCTACTCTCAGAACTGTTTTCTGAGAAGATAAGTCAATCTATTTTTTAAGAGAGTCATTCAGTTCTGGTAAGAAGATCACTGCATTTGTCAAGACTCTCCAGAGAAACAGAACCAACAGAATGTGGATATGGAGAGAAAGTGAGATTATAAATTGTTCATACAATTATAGATTCTGATAAGTCCCGAGATCTGCAGTCAGCAAGGGAGGGGACCACGTGGTTGTTCCAGTCAAAAGTCAGGAAAAAGGATGCTGTCCCAGTTCAAAGTCTGTCAGGCAGGAGAGGTTCCCTCTTACCCTTTTTGTTCCATGCAGGCCTTTGACTGACTGGATGAAAACCACTCACATTGCAGAGGACAATCTTCTTTACTCTAGGATTCATATGTTAATACAGCCCAAAAGCATCCTCACAGAAACACCCAGAATAATATTTGACCAAATATCTGGGCCCTCCATGGCATATACATAAAATGAATGATTGCCATCACTTATCAGACAGGGCAGAGGCAGGCACATGCCGGTGTATCAGAGGAGACTGATGACAGGAAGAGAGATGTGTTAGCCTACAGAACAGAGGCAGCTCAGGAGGTGAAGACATCAATGATGGAAAAAGGACAGAGGCCAGGAGGGAAAACAAGGGGACCCAAGCCAGGAGATCAGGGTTAAGAGTCTGGAGAAACTTCAGGAGATAAAATATAAATGGCTAAAAGCAGAGAATTAAGAAAAGCAGCACTAAGACACCTGGGTGACTCAGTCATTAGGCATCTGCCTTCAGCTCAGGTCATGATCCTGGGGTCCCTGCTAGACGGGAAGCCTACTTCTTCCTCTCCCACTCCCCCTGCTTATGTTCCTGCTCTAGCTGTCTCTCTCTCTCTCTCTCTGTGTCAAATAAATAAACTAAATCTTTTTTTTTTTTTTTTTAAAGAAAGAAAAGAAAAGCAACACTATTTTTCTCTCACAAGCCCCTTTCTTCTGGCTGCACAGAAACTTCACACAGCCAGACTTCCTATACCCATGGCCAGAGAGCCAAAGACCAGGCCCTGGGCAAACACTGAAATCTCAAGGAAGACAGAAAAAAATCCTCCACATACTCACATTCAAAGTCCTTCACCTAAAGTCAAGCTTGCTCTCTGATCCATGCTACAGAGCTCCCCTCAGTCTTCTGTGCTCTTTGGAAAATTACCAGATATGTGCAGAAAGTTCCCATTATGAAAAAGAGATTCAAAAATGAAAATGGGGGTGGGGGGAGACTAGAGGAAACACAGTGCAGCAAACTTTAAAAAGAATACTTTTTAAAATGCTCACATCCTCAGAGTTATCAGAGGATAATACATTCATATAAAACCAGGGTAAGATGCTTTTTTTAAAAAAAATATTTTATTTATTTATCTGACACAGAGAGATACAGAAAGAGAGGGAACACAAGCCAGGGGAGGGGGAGAGGGAGAAGCAGACTCTCCTCTGAGCAGAGAGCCTGATATGGGGCTCAATCCCAGGACCCTGGGATCATGACCTGAGCTGAAGGCAGACACTTAATGACTGAGCCAACCAGGCGCCCCGAAGGTGCTATTTTTAAAATCCAATAGAATAAAAGAGCTATTAGGAATTAGAAATACAACAATCTAAGATAATCCAATCATAGAAGTAAAAAGTAAAACTAAACCTCCCCAAAAGTAGAACAATAACAAAAGATAAAAAGTAGAAACCTAACAATACTGATATGAGAGTCAATATCCAACCATTAAGAGCTCTACAAAAGTTAGGGAAAGAAAATACTTCCTAAAAATATACAAGAATATTCATCAGAATTCTAAGAAGCTTTCTCATTGAAAGGCTTCACCAAGTACCCAAAACAATAAGAGACTTACACCAAAATTTAAAATTATAGAATATCAAGTATTTTTTTTTAAATTGCAAGATTAAAAGAACTTATTTATAAAGGGAAAAAATAATCAATGTTGAACTTAACAAACAGCTAGAGCAGTACTTCAGATTTCTATACCTAGCCAAACTATCAGATCATCAAATTTACTTTTCATGTAGGCTTTCTTAGGAAACTGCTTATTGCAAGAAAGGCTTCAACAATACTAGACATTAATCAATAAATAAAACACACACAGTATCCCCCCCCCAAAAAAAACCAAAAAAATGAAAAACAGGGTCTTCAACTCTACAAAAGAGTAAGACAGTTCTAGCATGATCGCTTTATAACACACCCACACAACAGCCACTTAACCTTGGAAGGATGTCTCTAGGGGAAAAAAATAGAACTGAGACACTATTTTGAGAGATTTCTTTTAAATATAGAGAGAGGTTGATAACAGGTGTGATCTGAGGGGAAAAACAAGGATATATGAAAAAATGTTCTAGTAGAAAAATGAGGCAGAAAAAGCAAGTTACACTAGGAAAGAAACAAACATGATATACCATGTCAGTACTTGGCACCAAAGTCAAAGAAATTAAATCTTCATCTATAAGAGAATTCAGAAAGATCATTTCTAAACCTCATTTAGAAATATGGTAGAAACCACAAAAGAATTAAACACAGAATGAGTTCAAAGTGGTTGCCTTTGGTAGAACAGAACGAAAACGGGAAAGATGGGGTGGGAGGCTACTGATTTTCATGGCAAACTTCCATGCTATTTCAACTTTAAACAACTCACATGAATTACTTCAATAATAACTTAATATTTTAAATTAAAATTAGTAGGATCCAGATGTAACTGTCAAGGGACCACCAGTTCTTTTATTTTTAGCTAATTTCAGGAATGACATATATAAGGAGCTGTTTATTAGAACATGAAATTAGGCTAAAGACCTAATTTATTCTTACACTGCTTCCCACCACAAATGTTGTAGTAACCACTCATATCTGATATTAATCCCTACAGTCACTTCTTTCTGCCAGCAACAACTGGGCGTAATGTTAAAACAAGGAAATTCTAATCGACCCAACTTGAATTTAACCAGAAACAAACATCAGTATGACACTCAAAGTATAATACTTTTACAAAGTCGTTTCTTTGGAAAGAGCAATCTGGCTTTCAGCACAAGAGTCTTTACCCTGTAACTCAGCCCACAGGAAAAATGAGAGAAAAGTTCCTTCCCCTTAAATAGAAATCACTTTATGGTGAAGAGTATTAGCTTTTTAAGTTCTCTTGCTTCCTTTAATCCCCTGCCAAATTCCTAGAACATCTTTCTTTCCCCTTTTCATCAAACCACATCCTTTTCCACTTCTGAGCCAACTGCCCAAGGGGTCATCTTCTCTAGCAAGCTTTTCCCTAGTATGTCCACCCAAAGCACAATCTGTAATACAGCATTTCAACACTCAGTCTCTCTCCTGCAGGAGAGAGAGAAAGCAGGAGCAGGGGCAGGGGGTGAGCAGAAAGAAAAAGCCATTTCTTCTCCTCCTACACACACAGGCACAGAGCTCTGGAGGGCCACATCAAATATTTATTCTCTTAACCACCTCTATGGGGCTTGTAGACAGAGCTCACCACGCACCTAGACTGACAGCATGGCACCCCCTGCTGGCCAGGCATCATAGCAATGTTTTCTGCAATGAAAACACTGGAGTGACACCTCGGGGCCAGAAGAAAAGTTCTTCAGTAATTTTCTAAGGCAAATCATCAGAGAAGAATGTTTAAGAAAAATTTTAAATCTGTATTTAATTTTAACAATTCTTTCTGGTATATTCACTTGTGGACATTTAATGTAAAAACACAATGCACATAGTGGTGCCTGGTGGCTCAGGTTGAGTAGGTGGCTCTTGATTTCAAGCCATAATCTCATGGGTCATGGGATTGAGCCCTGAGCCAGCTCTGCATTCAGTGGGGAGTCAGCTTGAAGATTCTCTTCCCCCAACCTCAAATAAATAAATACATCTTTAACACACAAATACACACACACACACACACACACTACACTATAGTTCATTCCTAAGTAATCATAAAATGTTTTCTTGTCTTTTCATTTGGTTTACTCATTATATACCCACAGTTACATCCAGGCTTTGTGGGGCCTGGATATGATTTGTATATAACAAGCATACAATTTGAGGATCACATCTTAAGAAAAATACGAAATGACAAAAACAAAATAGAATACTTATTTAGAATGAGGGGAGAAATCACAATATAATTCATAAAACCTGAAATACACTGCATTGCAACTTCCAGAAAACACAGTATTTTTATTATCTACCTGGTATTCTACAATACTCTCTCCCTTGTATTTCTTGATTTCATTTTCTTAGACCACTTTGCTTACAGGACAATTTTGTAATAGTTTTTATAGAAAGATAATTCATTCCTTCCTCTATTTTTCACTGATCCTTTGATAATGTTTCTTTCCACTTCACTATTTGTGAACAGCAATAATGTCACAAAATGTTTATGATCGTTGTCAAATTCAGAGAAACTTTACCAAATTTCATTTATGAATGAAACTTAAAATCTGGAAAATTTTTCTACAGACTAGGTTCTGGCCCCAAACATTTCAAACATTGTTCCTGCAAGATGACCCACACACTTTGGTGTAATTCGGATCCTTCTAATTCTACACTGTCCTCCCACAACCCCAGGTGAGGTAGTGGCAGTAAGAGCATTTCTGATACTTACTACTATGTGGGGACATTAAATAATTCATTCACAAAAGTGACTGCATGCCACATAAATCTATCTCTAAACCAACCAAAATGTTATTTCCTACTTTTCTTTCCCCAGATCCCTACAATTCCACTCCAATGCCATCTAATGAAAGTAGAAATGTCATAAAGGGTGAAGTCTGACTGAAAAGAGACAGTGGTCTTACCTTATTAGAGTTCAAATCTATTTCTTATACAAAAATCACTGGCCATGTAAACATATGGTTGGCTCCCTCTCTGGGCCTGGGAATGTCCTGAAGCTTAAGCTCCATTAGCTTCAAATAAATCTGACTCTCTGGATATATACATAACCCAATACAAACATGTAAGCAATCTACACATGTTTATTTAAAAAACAACCTATATACCCTTCCATAATTTTCTCCAATAAACTCCTACACAGACATGCATTATATCCACACATATAGAGTTGCCCGTGTTCCACAAAAATGGGACAAGATGCTGTTTTCTGAATTTTGCTTTTCTCAACACTGAAAAATCCCTGCAAGTCAAAGATACGGCTCTAATTCTTTTTTTTTCTTTTTTTCTTTTTTTTTTTTTTAAGTCTATTTATTTGAGAGAGTGAGAGATCATGGGACGGTGGAGGGGCAGAGGGGGAGAGAGAGAGAATCCCAGGCTGACTCTGTGTGGAGTCTGGAGCCAGACACAGAGCTTGAGCCCACAACCTGAGACCATGACTGGAGCCAAAACCAAGAGTCAGGTACTTAACCGACTGAACCACCCAGGCATCCCGGCTCTGATTCATTTTTAATGACTATATAAGATTCTTCAATTTACTTAATCATTCTATGATGAGCATTTACTTTATTTCCCAGCTTTCATGCCCTAAAATATGTCATGGCAAATAGCCATGTTCACATACCCATGACTGTTGCTGAGTTTACTACTATAAGATTACCTTAAGTGAGATTAAGAATCTAAGAATCACATAGCTTTTAAAATTATTAACCAAAGCCCACACTTAAGATTTCCTAAGTTGCTACCTAATCTGCTTTTTCTGTTCCAAGAGGATCATAAATTTTTAATTTTAATAGATAACAAATTCTTTCCCAAAAGCATTTTAAAAGTTCACATTTCTATCAGCAATATACAGGAATATTCTTTATCTTCATATCCCTGCCAATAACAGGTATCAACAGTCAATTTTACAGCATTCAGACTTCTGTCAAGTAACCTATCACTGTTAGATTTATGTGCATTTCCTCAATTATAACAAAGTTGAATATATCTTCATACATTTGTGGGCCACGTGGCTTTGCTCCATTATCACTTCCTTAAATACTTGGTCAATTTTCCTATTCGTTTGGTGATCTTTTCAGTGCGCACTTGTAATAATCCTTGGTATAAATTAACTCTCATTTACATAAAATAGATTTCTATACCACTCATTTTTATAGTGAGTTATTTAAATGGTATTTCTGACTCACAAAGAAGTACTAGACAATGCAAATGTTTGTAAAAATTTATAGCACCTTGGTTTAGTATTAAGAAATTCTTCCAGGAAAAAAGAAAAAGAAAGAAATCCTTCCTCATCCTTCCACTGCATACATGTAGTCTCCAAGATTCTCTTTATAGATATTTTAAAGATTCTCTTTATAGATATTTTTAATATCAGCCTTTAATTTTTGCAATCAGAATTTATTTTTCCATATGATGCAGGAAGGAGCTCACTATTGTCTTTATCCTGACAGACAGGCCTATTATTCAATAAATGATACCAGCACAATTATCCCTGCCATCTAATGGAAATACCACTTTGTGCTACATTGGCATGTATTTAGTTCCAGGGGTATCTTTACCAGTTCCCATGCCGGTACCATTTTGATTTACAGTAGTCTTGTATATGTTTTGACATTTTCAAAGGTAACTCCTCCCCTGATATTCTTCTTCTCCAAAATTGTCTTTTTCTCCATGGGAAACTAACACCACAAACAGAAATACATTAGGAAAGATGCAAAAGGAAGAGCATTAGTTTTCCTATCTGTTTTTAAAAATGGTTATTGCAGATTTGAACATGATCACTTGATGAAATAATACAGAGAGAGTGGCTCCATCTTAAGTGCCTCTAATGATTTTTTTCAAGTCATACACATATGTGCTTTATGCTAGAGCACAAATTCCCAGATGCGGATTTGGTTTCCTGATCTGTTTAAGTCATCATTTTGGGAATTTATACCTGCTTTTTTTCCAGAATTTTCTTGCATGATTAACAATTCCAATTAGTAGTAATATTTTGGGGGATGGACATTATTATGAGCGAGTGGCAAAAGAGTCACATGATTATCGTAATAAAACAAAAAGTCAGTCTAAGACTGAGCCACAATATTTATACAATATTAGGGCCAATTTCTGAGTCTTGCCAATTTTCAAGTGTAAAGCACATTATATGCCATTACTAAGAGAATCCTTTTTATTGAAAGCCAAGGAGATTGTAAGGACAACTGCCAAAAGGTTTGAAAGGCAAACATGAATGCATGTGAATTCTCAGAAAAGGAGCAGATACTTTAGTTGGAATAAAAAACATTCTTAGTTAGAAATTGAATTCTGCTCCTTGTAGCAAAATTCATCTAAAGCCACCTAAGGCACCTCAGGGAAAGGGGGTGTTTTCCTCTTGGAGCAGAAATTCCAGAGGTAGGCAATCCAGTGCTGATGCAGAGCTCCACAAATGTCAACATCCTGGGTGTGCTCTCACATTGTGCCACACAATCATCACAAAACAGCTGCTCGCCCTTCATGTTCACAGTTGTCTTTCACACAGGAGAAAGGCTCTGCCCCTTTGTTGAGAAGTGGAACGTCCCTGGATCCCCTCAGCCCATGGCTCATTGGCCAGAGACGCATCTCATGACCATTCCCACTTCCAAGTATTTATACGCACCTGGAATAAAACTGGTGGGTGGTATCCATCTTAATACCATTTTCTGAGGTAAGCAAATGTCTGAGACATTTCGTGGCCTCTTGGGTTTATGAATGGTAGGTTGGCCACGTGGCACAGGCCCCCAGTCCATGCTCAATAAGGAAGTCAGCACAGACTGAGATTTGGAATTGAACTGAGACTATTCAATATATTGATCAGATTAGGAAAGAGTAGACATGTTAGTGGTTTGTGTTTTGGGCATGCCAAAAATCATATGCCCATTAAATTATCCATACAATGAACTCAGGGGTGAAAAAACATGTCAGATCCCCTCAAATGAGCATGGAACTAGAAAAACCACCAATTTTCAGTGATGAAAGCAAGAAAAGCTCCATATATCATAATTAGGTATTATCTACAATAAACACAAAATCAGGGTTTAAAAAAAGGTAAACGCCATTGTCCTTCATATTGAAAAGTCAGCAGGCATTTTTTGGATCTCGTTTCCTCTGAATACTAAGGGAGAAAAAAGCCCAGGCAGGGAGGATGAAAAGCTGATTTCCAATCCCAGCTCCAGCTAGTAGAAGGCACCTAACTTTTCTACACCTGTGAGACTACTTCTTCTCCTTTCTATGTGCCAGGTCTTAGAAAGGTATGGCTAGTTTATAATTCTAAGAAAAGAAAGAACACCTCTGGAGGAGAAGAGAAGGAAAAATAAGAGTATGTCTGATATTAATAACAATACCTTACTATTATATAATATTGTGTTGTACATAGTATATAGAATAATAATATCAAGATCTGATGGAAGCCGGCTGGCACCAGCTCTGAAAAGGACATAAATGGACAGGCTCTCATCATGAATAAGGCTTATCAGACCTAAAGAGCTAAGAGCCAGAAAATCACATACTGCACACAAAGTATCACTAGATTAGATATACTGAAAGCAAGAAATATAAAGAACTGAGAATTAACTAAAAGGGTAAAATATTCACAGTTGGTTGTATTTTAAGAACTCTGAGGTACAATCACATGTGTGAGAGTGTCTTTGACACACATCACCAGCTGTACTACGCAAAGTGGTTTTACTGTTCAGACTTTATAACTCACCCCAGACATTAAGGTTATGTACTGGAAACCAAGGAGGTAAACAAGGATCTTAAGAGGGAAAATAAATCAAGGCAGTGTATGTGGCTTTGACAAAAGAAACTGAAAGAAAGAAGAAAAGGTGTATGACAATAGGTCTCTTAAAACAGATAAGATACAGACAGCCATTTCCAGTGATGAGAAAATAATGGTGATCCAGAAAAAGGAGAAAAATTCTGGCTAATAAACCTATAGAAAATGAGTCTTACCATCTCCAAGCTTGAGACCAGAGGCCAAAGCAGACAGTCTCAGACACATTCAATCCAATCATCCTAAAACTGACACACACTGTTCTTGGCAAAGTGACTGCCACCAGGATATTACCCTACATAGGGGAAGAGAGAGAAGCGTCTATAATAACTAACCAGCAATCCTCATTCACAGTGCCATTCTGAGAACACAGGCCAAGGTTAATAGCTTTGGATGGCCTCACGGCTGCCAACCCACACAAAGATCTTACAAGTCATGATAATAGCTGAATTTCTGAGCATGTACTTACTAACAAGAGGTTATAAATTATATGTGGTCTTTCCCATCACATTACAAAGTGACAGTCTGAATATCACATATTTTTTTAAAAAGGAAAACAAAATTTGCTCTTAATGAATAATACCCCATAAGTACAACTTCAAAAAAAAAAAAGAAAACCCATATGGAATAGATATCAGTTGGAGAATTTTTTTTTAAAGATTTTATTTATTTATTTGACAGAAAGAGAGAGCACACACGCACAAGCAGGGGGAGTGGCAGAGGGAGAGGGAGAAGCAGGCTCCCTACAAGCAAGTCGTGGGGTTTGATCCCAGGACCCTGGGATCATGACCTAAGCTGAAGGCAGATGTTAATCAACTGAGCCACCCAGGTGCCCCAAAGAAGAACTTTAAAAGAATAGGTCACCAATTCAGTCCTGCCCTTTCAAAATCCTACACCAATCTTTGAAAAATTCTATACCAAGAATGAATCCTCATACCTTTCATATACACGATACTGAGTAATGAACAATATTCAGTCTGACTGGGGGAGGTGGTTAGACATACAAAAAGTACCACTGAACAACATTCCATTGGCATGAAGCAGAGGAAAGTGACCACAGATCCCCAAGAGATGCTTCTCGAATGCTTTCCAGTATAGAGGATACCTGTGTGCACTATGGAGTCATCTGCTCTTAAAGCGTAACAAATTAGGATCTCAGTATCTTATCTGAGAAAATTTCCTTAAAAGATCTACACACCTTGTTTGGCCTTGAGCTGTCCTACTGTGCCCAGCATGCATACACCTGCTCATCTTCATGCCGATATTTGCTGAACGCTTGCAACAGACTCACAGCTACACGGTGCCTTAAACTAGTTAAGTATTCAGACTCCATTCTTGTGGGCTTGTTTTTTTAACCTGAGGTCTTTAACTTCCTTCAAAATGTACTGTATGGCTACCCATTTCAGCATTATAAGGTGGGTGGCAAACATTCAGATGCAGAAGGATCCACAAAAGAAGGTATCAAGAGTGTTTCTTTATTTTTCTGACATCTTACTACTTCTAAGAGGCAGTTACTTCTTTCCACTGAGCAAACGAGGCCTTGTCTGGCCCTGCGTGGAAACAGATACTTAGTTCTTATGGATTGTGGTTCGACTGTCTAAAGATAGAACCAATGCTGAGTATTTTATCCAAAAAGCCAACATCCACTTCAGCATGACTCTTAGAGCTGGAAAGCTCTTTCTGAATACTCTGTCATAGTTCATTTGGTATCACCACGCTGACCTCCTTCTCCAACCCTACAGCTGGTAAGATTATTTCCCTTTTTCTTCAGTTTCCTAGCAGGCCACCCCATTGGGACATATCCACCAATTTGACCTCAACCAGTACTCCCAGTCCGGGAGACCCTTCACGGAGCAACCAGGCAAGGTCTGGTTGAACTGTCACTCAGCTGTCCACACCAGTTTGGGGAAGTATCTTAATCACACAATCTCTGTTTCAACTGTACAAAGCAAGGTGGGGGTGGAGCTAGATGGCACCTTGCATCTCTCTAGCTCTGATACCAGAAAGCAGCTTCTACCCGGACAGAACACAAACCTGCATGTGTCATCCTCGATATGCGAGCCCTGCCGGGACACCTCTGGAATGGTATGTCCACCTGCCAAAGAAGCCCAGGTCTCACCTCCAAATTCTGAGTCAAATGTTCCTTGAGTGGTCTCTTCCCCAAACTAGTAAACTTAAACCTCACCACTCAGGTTCCTCAACAATGCCTCTTTATGTGGAATGGCCAAAGAGTATCCATGAAACCCTAGGTCTACACCATCAGACTTAACACAGCACTGGTCTAGAGAATGGCAGATAGATGGTCACACAGGCAATGATAGTACCGTGGCCATGATAACCATCTAACACAATACGGTCACAGAGAGAGCGACACCTGAGCCCAGAGGACACACTGGAGTGAGTTAGTGTTTCAGGCAGAGGAAGGAGCCTATCACCACCTCTTGGGTCTGGCTGCCTTCTGAATATTAAAAGAGTTACTACTGGCAGCTTAAGGTTAATTTGTCCTTTATCACCACCACCCCCCAAAATGGCAGAGCTAGGAGTCAAACACAGATCTGCCCAACCCCAGACTCTGAATTATTTTTGTTGGATTGTAACCCTATACAGGAATTGGATGACAGTAACAGAACTCCCTCAGCAGAAAATGAGCATATGCCCCTTTGCAGCATTTAAGACTTCAGTGTTTGATAGTAAGTTCATTTCGCCAATTACATTATGAGACTATTACGATGAAGCTCAAAGCCTAAGGTCTTTTCTGGATAAATTAATATAGCCAAATGTCTCCCATCATTTTTTTTTCCACTCCCAAGCCATGATAGCCTACAGGAAGCCCTCATCATCTCACACCTGCTAACCAATGCCCCAGAATGTATCCCATACAAGGACACCTGACTGCTTTCCAGCATAGCACATGTCATATCCCAAAACACCCCATGGTCCAAATAACCACCAGTATTTGAAAGCTGTTAAAGGGCTTTGCTTTTGAGCAGTAGGGTCTGGAAGCCATGTCAGGGGCATGAGGTCTGGGCTTGCACTGCTGACAAACTCATAATGCTCCCCAGCTGAGAACTAAAAGGAGCCAACATCCTACGTCCAGGCAGGTCTTTCTACATTATCTCTCTCCATTGCGAGACCCTGCTTCAGACATGCTTCTCATCCCTTTCTCCTGAACTCACCATGCTCATTTCTCTTCTCTTCTCCTTCCATCATGCTTCCCTCTGAAACCCTTGGCTCTTCTACCCAGACTTCAGGATGACTCCTCAGAGCCCAGGGGGAAAATGACCCCTTCCCTCAAGTCTGAGGAAGCCCAGCTCACCCTTTCAGCCCTAGACCTTATGCTTTGCTCCGTTACAAGTTATTCACCTCTGTGGGCCCTGTCTCAGTTTGATTATAGATAACTAAAGGCTTCCCATCATGTATCAACTATATTTTCTTATTTCTGTGTCCCTGATGCTCTGGCATGTGAGGCATCACTGGCCATAGAAGACTTCCCCTCTCAGAGTTAGCTAATTTCTAGAGATAGCAACAGATTTCCCAGGACCATGTCCTGAATAAGCAAACCAACCCACTGAAAGCCCCTCCCCGGCAACTATTTGCTTTACTGAACTGCCACACATGGAGACGGGCCTGGGATCCTCCCAGAGTCAGCTACCAGGCAACCAGGGTCCACCCACCACGTCCCAGGGCCTACTGAGATCATTCCAGCTACCCCATCCTACAGCAGCTTACTGTGTCTTGTCTTGCCTTACCACAGTAAAAGCTGTTGGCCACACTTTCCCCTCACCTCTTCTGACGCACAAAAGATACTAGTGTCTCCCTATGTGGCCCTGTGTGCCACACCTGGTCTCCTGCTTCCTGGGAACTGAGTACAAACTTCTTCCTTCCGACACCATTTCTGTGTCTCCCTGTCTCACTATATCTGACTAAAACACATAAGTATTGTCACTTTTAGGACTCTCCCCTCCTCCCCAAACACACAACTGAAAGTATCAGAGTAGGAGTAAATAATGTCAAAGGAACACAAACATGGATCCAAGGCAAAAAGACTTGAAGGTTTAAGTTTTCAGATGTGAAAAATACCTAAAGCATACAAATCAAAGACAGCATGTGGAATGTATCTATACCTCAGAAGAATCAAAATATCAGATTCCAAGCCAATATTTTATATTGGGCCTCACATATCATGTGTTACCCTCATGTCTCTTTCCACTTGATTTGCACTTTAGTTTGTTTCTCTAGAGCTTCATGAAGCCTCCACAGAAACAATCTCACAGAGCTGATCTGCACACAGTGCAACACCAAGGACTTTTTTGAGTTTGACTAAGCCATTTAAATCTCTTTGGCAAGTTTAAAGGTGTTTTTTAAATGAGATAGAGATTCTAGGCAAATCCTCTCATATTACACCTAAGTATTTCAATTACCCCTTCAGAAAAACTCTATCAAAATATAATTGAGTTCACTTGGCTTCTCTACAGTAACAAGGGGCTCAGAAGCTCTAGTAAATTTGTAATGACTCATGTTGCATCTCATTCATTCTACGGTGTCTTCTTTTCAAGTTCAAGGAAAAGGGAATCTTATTTTTACCATACTGCAAAGTAATACATCATTAGGCAGCGCATTTTTGGAGGCCACCTTGATATCTTTAAAAGGAAGGGTCTGTAAGGAAATAATTTACTCTTCCCCTCTAGGATGCATGCACCTTGCTGAATTGAGGGACTGTCACCCTATGGAGTCCCGGCTATTCTGCCCTAGGACCGTGGGGGTGAGAACACATTGCTGTGAACAGCTGGGGTAACCCTGAAGGTGAAGGTGGCTCCCCAACTCCCTGCCCTTTACCTGCTCTCACCAGGCACAGCTGCTCCATTTTCAGCTCCCACTCTCTGTTCAGTATCCTCCCCACTGCTCTTCTCTAGGTGGTTGGTCCTCTCTCTTCCCCATACCTTGAAACACAAATCACACATATCCTGACTGATCTTCCCCCACCCCACCTTGACTGTCCTTATGTCCCCTCATTTTTCTGATGGCCTCTGTTACAATCTGAAGTTTACCATTTACTGTATCTTTCCTAACTAAATCAGACACTTAAGTAGTCAACAAATATTAAAGAATACAATGGAGAGGAGAATGGGTACCTTTTCTGGCAGAGTGAGAAAATAGCTATATAATTCCTGAATGATAGCAGATAGGGCCCATATGAGGAATTGTTGCCCTCCAATTTAGTAATTAACATATGCCAAGTAATTAACCTTTGGAAAAAAATATGTTCACTGGGCACTAATTTATAAAGATGGAAACACTCTCAAAGAAGGCATTGGACTTGCCTAGGATCACATAGCTAGTTGACAGCTAAGCCAAGAGTCAAACCAGGTACATTTAGTTCCAAATCTCACATCCTGAAACAATACACAGACATGGTTAAGAACTAGGAACTGCAGGAGCCCATGGGTGGCTCAGGCAGTTGAGCATCCAACTCTTGGTTTCAGCTCAGGTCATGATCTCGTGGGTCATGGGACTGAGCCCTGCACTGGGCTCCGCACTCATCAGGGAGTCTGCTTGAAATCCTCTCTCCCCCTCTCTCTCTCCCCATCACTCATGCTGTCTCCCACCCCCCCGAGAAAATAAATAAATCTTTAAAATTTAAAAAAAAAAAAGAACTAAGAACTACATCTTTAGTGGGGTCAAAAACCAACACTTTCATAAGCCACAGCCAAGGTCCATATTCCTTTGTTGTTGTTGTTTTCCCCCCTTATTGGAATACACTAGCCTTTGCACCAAGACTTCCTTAAACATTATGGAAGCAATTTAGGGATGCAGTACTGTCTTATTCGATCCAGGCTGCTGTAACAAAAATACCACAGACCGGGTGACTTATAAACAGCAGATATTTCTCAGTTTTAGAAGCTCACAGATTCATTGTCTGATGAGAGCCAGGTTCCTAGTTCATAGACAGCTATCTTCTAGCTGTATTTACACAGGGCACAAGGGGTGAGAGAGCTCTCTGGGGTCACTTTCATAAGGGCACTAATCCCTGAAGTCCTCATGACCTCCCAAAGTCCCTACCCCCAAATACGATCACATTGGGGATTAGGTTTCAACACAGAAATTTTGAAGGAAATGAGCATTTAATCTATGGCAGTTATTATATAACAGGCTCTGGTGTCTCTAGCTGGTCTGATTACTCAGGCCACCTACTTAGGCCAAACAGAAGGGCAACAGTTAGCATGGGAATGGGCAACAGAGAATGGATCCTGGGGGACGTTTATCCTCTTCCATGTGATGCTATTATTTTATTGTCAGAAGTAAGGGATCTTGGTCCAATTTTCCTTAGGCAAAATGTCCCTGTTCTCACGTTCTAATTTGAACAAAATATCAGCATTACCTGCATATGAATTATCTCTGGAGATAGGACTCAGTATCATTCCAGTAATGGATGTGGCATGTGGCTAAAGCATGAGTTCTGGAGCCAGACAGCTGGGTTTACTATGAAGGAAAGCAGAATACACGTCCCCACAATATGCCATTTGGGCATATAGATTATTTTGAGTTGAAGACAATCAAGAAAAATCTTTCTCTCTTCCTTAACTACCTAAAAGAATTTAGATAGGGGCCAGGCTCAGAGAAAGAACTATGACTAGAGATAAATTTTATCTGACTGACCTATTTGTATGGCAGGGCAAACATCAAATTACCAAAGATCTGCTCCTATTATCCTATGGATTACCCTCCTCTCCTTTGAAGTCCCAAGCTCCTATCCTATCCCTCAGCTCAGGATGGTATATAAGCCTCAATGGCCTGACTCACCTTGAGAACCATATTTTTATGGGTATCCCAAAAGTACAAAATTAAATTTTTCTTTCCTGTTACTCTAATTATGCCATTTTAATTAGACCAGCCAAAGAACCTAGAAGAGTAGAAGGAAAGTTTTTCTTTCCCAACACTAAAAGAACCCTGAGCTGATTATTTTATCACTCTGTGCTTCAGTTTCATCATCTACAAGGTAGCAGAGTTAAATATCGAGTCAATAGAAATCATGTTTGGCATGCAATAAGTTCAACAAATGTTAGCTTACTACTACTACTATTCTCCAAAACCTCTACCTTCAAATTTTTACTTCAACACACGTGCAGGGAAAGAAAAAACCTTCTGAATCTAGCTTCATCCACCTAACATTATCTTCTGAACTTGGCCAAGGTATTTTATTAACAAAGCCAGCATTACCCACATCAGCCAATCCTATAACCAAAAAGGAAAGTTTTATACAAAAGCTTAATTGTCAAGCACATCATCGGTACAAGAAAAAAGTAAAGCTCATGTCTGAGAGAGTGAATCTGTAGTATCATTTGAGAATTTGTGATTACCAGAAACACTCACATACAGAAAAAGAACACTTTGTAAGAAGGATGATTAGTGAAGGAATGGAGTCATTTTACAAATTACAAAGCTTACTGATTTCTATGATGAGAAATTTTAAAGATAAAATTTCAAATTCTTTTAATGGACATCTGCCATCTAAAATTCCAGTCAGGCACAAAAATATCACTGCTATATTTGCTGACCGCCTACTGATACTCTTCTCATAAATATCCATCACACCATAGCTGAAGCATCTGCTTCTCTCTCCTGCCATGCCAGTCCCAACCTATTGAACTTTGGCTCTCCAAAACAGAGCATGATGCCTGGCCACAGTGGGCACCCAATATTCAGTGTGCATACCCATATATGTGGGTATACAGCTTATGAGTAAGTAAATTAGGCAAAAATTTTGATGAACAAGTACCAGAGAGTGAAAGTCTTATTTTTATGTAACTATCTTCAAGAGGGAAAGTAGATGAGGAAAAAATAATGTTCTAAATTATAGTTATTAGCTTTCATTGGCTTAACATACCCATAAATTCTCCCATTAAAGGAAAAACATCATAAAATCAAAAATATTCCTAGGAATTTATCTGAAAAGGAAATTTTATTTTCCCCTTAAATCAGAATAAACTTTGTCTAAGAAAGGGTGTTACACTGAAATGTGAAGCTTGTCATCTTCACAAAAAATAAAAGCTCATTCAGTCTCTTTAATCACACACAATATTCCCTCCATCTTTTTCTGATATTAATGACCTGCCTTGGACTTCAAAGAATTTCTCAAAGCAGGTGATTAATCTGTGTTAACTTATCTCTAAAATCTAATAAAAGCTGATCCTCCCTTTTTCTCTTCAGACTTGCCTATGTTTTCATCCATAGTTTGCTTGTCCCGAATTACAATTCCTCTGTTATTCCTAAATAAGCTCATTTTGCTAATAAAATAACTATTTTGTTTTTAAGGTAGACAGAAATATTTCTCAAAGATGGAATTCTGTTCAAAGGGCTGCTAGTGGTCCTAACATATGACAATCACTAACTCCCATCACCTCCCATTTTACCAATAACAACAAAGACAGCGTTGACCAAAAATCCCAAGTGTCCCAGGCACTATCCCCAGGCACATATTTGTGGGGGGTGGGGGGGGAGTTGCATCATGCATTTAGTCTTTAAGAATCCCTTCACAGGTAAGATCAACTTCATTTTCTCTAGTGAGGAAGTTGAGGTCAATTTAGATTAAGTTGCCTTTATTTTTTTTTTTTTTCAAATTTCTTAAACTAAAAACTGTTCTGTCTAAAAACACAAAATATTTCTCCCTTTTAATGCAGATTTCATGCAGGGTTTTTAAATAAGTCAGAATCAATAGAGAAACTATCCATACGTCTAATAATCAAGAGGGAGATGGCAAAGAGTTGGCAGGGCCAGAGAAACAGAAGTCAACTAGACTGCACAACTTATTCAACTGGTCCCATTTTCGAATATGTTCTTTTTCCCCATACATAGTCTCCTCTTCAATAGCTATCTATTTGGAGGACAACATGCAATTGCATTAAGTCTTTAATTATAGAATTAGCCTTTTACAATAAAACTTAAAATAGTCTAATAAAAAAAAAAAGCTGACACTCTTTTACTGCAGCATTATTTATAATAGCCGAGATATGGAGAAGGCCAAGTGTTTATTGATAAACGAATGGATAAAGATGTGGCATGTACACACACACACACACACACACAGAGGAGTATTATTCAGTCACAAAAAAGGAAATCCTGCCATTTGCAACAACATAGATGAACCTAGAGGGTATTATGCTAAGTGAAATAAGTCAGAGAAAGACAAATACCATATGGTTTCACTCCTCTATGGAATCTAAAAACAAAACAAAATAAGTCTCAGATACAGGGAACGAATTGGTGGTTGCCAGAGATGCGGGTTAGGAGATTGGCAAAATAGGTGAAAGGAATGAAGAAGTACAAACTTCCATTTATAAAACAATTAGGTCATGTACATGGGGATGACATGTACAGCGTGGAGAATATAGACAATAATATTCCATTAACCTTTCAGCCCATATAGGTGTTAGGTGTGGGAGAGAGTTAGCTCAAGAGAAATCTGAGGAAACACCTAACTCACTCTGTGAATGGGAACAGCAAACAGATAGGAGAGGTGAAGCTCTGAGAAGAAAGAAGACTGACACCAGAGATGCTAGTTAACAAAGACCACTAGGGGACTGGAAGAACATGGTGGCACTTATATGCTAAACCCATAGGTCTGTGTGTTTGCTGACATTATTGCTAAAAATCAGCAAAGTCACCCTTATCACTGCTGGAAGGATTCAGACAGATGTCCAAGAAAATAAATAGGAAGATAAAGTTAACTGTGCTTAAGAACAATTATAAAAATATCAGAAACTTCACATCGATTGAAGCCTTATATTTTCAGTTTTTTAAACATAGATAAAGGTCCAATGAGTCCTAGAACAACTATTCTAAAAACCAGAAGATGCCAAGCCTCCCTGCCTCTTAAAACAAAACAGAAAAATATAAAAACAAAATAAAACAAAATAATCAGCTATGTTCCCTACATTCTCTCCCTCTTATCATAAATCCTTCCTGCATTTATCTCTGCCAAACAAGCTTTTATATCCTTTGCAGCATGATTTTGCTCCTAGGAAACCTAGTAAAATATTTATAAATGATTCAATATTGGCAGCAAGAGTCCTCTGCAATGGCAGAAAGGTCAAAGCTTTCACACACATCCCAATATACACAAAGCCCCCACTTGGAAATTATACCTACAATACACAAAAAAGCAACAGACTCAAACTGATACCATGTGGTATTTCCCCCAAACAAAAGATTAAAAAACTAAAGTATATTATTCAACAAAGCAAAATTAAGTGGGTGCCTTCACATAAAGTAACCTATACGTGTTTTCCAATGTCACCTAAGTTCTCTGCGCCACTGAGACTGGAAGCTCCCTCTCCCAAGCACTACTGGCCGATCCAACAATTCCATCTCCTCAAACTCTCTACCCAACCCCAAACCCTCACTTTAAGGTCGTGCCCCCTCATGTCTGGGGTACACTGAAGCTGCCAATTGGATTTGATTCACCTTGCTCCCCATAGCACGCAACCTGCCTGCACATACACCCTTAGCCATTTTGATCCTATCTTTGTTTTTTTTATTTAAATATTTTGTTTATTTTAGAGAGAGAACACAGGTGGGGAGAGGGGCAGAGGGAAAGAATCTCAAGTAGACTCCGCGCCAAGGGCAGAGCTCGACATGGGGCTTGAAACTCATGACCCATGAGATCATGACCTGAACCGAAACCAGGAGTCAGACAACCAACTAAGCTCCCCAGGAACACCACACCCCCCCTCCCATCCTATCTTTGAAAGGGAACAAGTCCACCTCTGCACCTGAGCTCAGGATCTGATATTGCAGGCCCAACATTCATAGTCTATCCCACCTCCCTTTTCCACGACTTTCCACAAGACGGTTCTTAAAATCCCTCCCCTTTCCCCCTTCTTTCCACCTTTCCTCATTTCTCTTCACTGCCAACTTCATTCAAGAAGTCAATTCTACCCTGCCATCCTCCCCACCTCCCATTTAGCCTCTAACCTACCGCTACCTGGCCTCTGACACTCTCGTTAACGGAAATTGCTCAGTGACCTGTCATAGTGGACGGATTCTTGTCCAGATCTGACACCATTACTTCCCTCCTTGTGGAGCCTTTCTGGGCTTCGGCAGCCCTCTTTTCCAGTTACCACCTCCATCCCAGATGGCTCCTTTTCTTTCACTGCTGGATCCTTAAACAGAGATCTTCCCTAAGGTTCTGCCCTTGGCCTTATTCAATATCCCATCTTTTCCACTTCCACAGTTCAAATTACCACCACTGTGCCCGTGGTCACCAAATCCACCTCCAGCCCCAACCTCTACCCCAGCACTCTCTGGACACACCTGCCTGACTATCCCACAGAATCTGCAAGTCAATGTGGCCAAAATGGATGGCTCTGCCCCAGATTTTTCCATTTGTTTAGTACTCCCACTATGAATTTCATCAACCAAATCAAGGAAAAGGTAAGCAAACAAAAATAACAAAATGATCAAGAACTCTAAAAATAGGTCAAGTGCCCATCCTGAATAGGAAAAAGGATTTCTGAGAGGATTCTGTTATTCAACACAGAAAAATTTATGAGCAAAACCATACAACACAAACATGAACAAAAAAGCAAAGCTGTAATATTAACATACAATCAAGTTTAAGACCAAAATAGCAAACAAAGGCCAAAATACTAATTACAGCTATGTTACACCCAGTGGGACAAATCCTGTGTTTTAAATAATGCAGCTGGAAAAAGACGTAAAACAAAAATAATAAGCAAATTGATCAAAAACTTTGTAACAGGAGACTAATGCTATTACCAGACTAATTGGATAGACTAAGAATATAGACTTGAAAAATGTAATTAAGAAGTCTCAACAAATGAACTTTGGATCCTATAGAGAATACATCTTCCTTACAAGCACAGACGGAAACCTAGAATAACCCCCTCACTCCTAATATCAAGGACTAAAGCAGAAGGGAACAAATAACCACATCCACGGATGAACTTGAACTTTTGCCAACGGGCAAGAGAAAATGGCCCACAGCACTGGGCCCTGGAGACCAGAAGGGCCAACAGGTCAACCAAAACACTGCTCTGCCTGTGCCTGGTGCCCAGCTTAAGTTTTCACAACTGGAAGAGACCTTGAAAAGGCCTGGAAGAAACGAGCCTGGAAGATAGGGAGCTACATCTACATACACGGGCACAGGGGCAGGAGGAACTGCAGCTCCATGGTCAGGGACAGAGTCCAAAGCTAGATCAGGGCTGGCTCGCCATGATGCCAGCTGCAGGGGGTGATCCACTTACCCAGTGTGTGTGACACCTAGAGGAGAGTGGTTTGGTGTGGTTTTAAAACAGTCCCCTCCTTAATTTACAAAATTACTTTCAATAACAATCATGAAATAAAAACAAAACTGACCAGGAAAGAAAGACCCAACAGCAAACACTGATTTTATTAAATTTTATGTAATCATGTTGATAAATTTTTTATTTTAATACCAAAAAGCACCACTATTTATTCAAACATTTTTATACCATAACACTTTGAACTTTAATCCTTTGGTCATAAGCTGCTAAGATATTTATGTCAAGAACTGTCAAGAAACTAGCTAGTGATATTTAACAAAACCAAAATGTCTACAAAAGGTGTAACTTAGACAACTACTAAATAAAGCCACTAGTGTTACATTTCATTGCCCTCATTGAGTCTTTGATTTTAAAACCATGAAGAGGGGCACCTGGGTGGCTCAGTCAGTTAAGCGCCTGGCTCTTGATTTCAGCTAAGGTCATGATCCTAGGGTAATAAGACTGAGCCCCACATCAAGGTCCACACTGAGCATGGAGCCTGCTTGAGATTCTCTCTCTCTCTCTCTCTCTCTGTCTCTCAGGCCCCTCTATCTCCTCAAAAAAAATAAATAAATAAAACCATGAATAATTAGTAAAAACAAAGTCAATTTTAAGATTTTTTTTTAAAGATTTTATTTATTTGAGAGACAGAACATAAGGAAGGGGTATGGGGAAGGGCACAGGGAGAAGCAGACTTCCCGCTGAGCAGGGAGCCCAATGAGGGACTCAATCACAGGACCCTGGGATCATGACCTGAGCTAAAGGCAGATGCCTAAGCAAGTGACTGAGCCCACCCAGATGCCCCAACTTTAAGATTATTATTAAATCTAGCCTATGTACACCAGGGACAAGAGGGTTATCTGGACATGCTAAATGTCTTCTAACTTCTTATTTTATTTAAAATAAAAATATGCTCATTTGAAGCATACATATGTATATAGTATATACACACATATAAAATCTTTCAGATTAAATAGTAACCCAGCAATTGTTTAGAACTTAGTTCAACTGGAGACTTTTTGAGGGGGAGTACCTTTATTGCCAACATTGCTTGCAGTTGCTGGTGCATAAGGATAGTAAGAGCCAGGCTGACTTCCAGGAAGTATCATTGCTTGCATGTCAGGCAGGTCACTCCTGGGTCCTGGGCAGCCTGTGGGATCTTGGGCAAGTCATGCAAGCTTTTCTTGTTAGTTTCCTCATCTGGGAGGTAAGAACACCAGCGGGTAGCAGTAGCTCTGCCTGGCCCACACCTCACTTCTGACCTCTCATTAGGGGTGCAGATACAGATGTGGGAGCCCTGGCTCTCTAGCCTGGAAGCTATTTGCACCCCAAAGTGAGCCTAAAAGGAAGTACCATGGAAATTAAAGTATAAATGGGGTAACCCCTTGAGGGATGGCACACACCCCTCCCCCTCCACAGCTGGGGAGAACATGCCTGAACGTTGCTCTCTCTCCTGCAGCTTCCCCCCCCCCACTTTTTTTTAGAATTTATGTATTTATTTGAGAGAGAGAGAGAGCACACATGCACACAACGCAAGAGAGAACATGAGGAGGTACGAGTGGCAGAGGTAGAGGGAGAAGCAAGCTCCGTGCTAAGCAGAGAGCCTGATGCAGGACTCGATCCCAGGACTCTGGGGTCACGACCTGGGCCAAAGGCAGATGCCCAACCAATGGAGGCACGCAGGTCCCCCGTAGCTGCCCTTTTAAGAGGCTGAGGACCTGGGCCCAAAAGCAGACAGACTACACCTCTGTTCTCTAAGTTTTTTTTCTCAAACCTACCCAAAAAGCTAAAGAAAACTATGGGGAAAGAGAAGAAAAAAATAGTAACAAAGGAATTAGAATCACAAATGCAGCCGCCTTGCTTTCCCACACGGCATCCCCAACACCAAGCACAATGACTGGTGTGTACTAGGTACTAAAAATAAATTTGATGAATGAACAAATTTTAAACTTCAACTGATATAAATGACTAAGGATGCCAGCAATCACATTAAGTCCCAAAGGCACCCATATTTGAGTGCAGACATCCATCTGTTAAATCTAAAGAATTGACATTAAAAGCATTTAACTCAGCAGCCCCTTTGCAAGGGTACTTTGTATATAAAAGCACATCAAAACCACACAATACATCAATTTTTGAGGCTTAAGTAACTGCTTTGGGGGTTCTGCTTTGTTCAATAAGCAATTAAATGTGAAGGCAAATCTTAGAACAACACATTAAGCCAAGTCCTATTTTCTGTGCAATTCTGACCTTCACCTGTAGGGTAAAGTCATTCAGCCAAGATTTTCCATTTCCTATTGGCCAGAACTGTGCTCAGTGCTGGGAGAACATGGCATAAAACAGGCAGACTTTGCCATCAAGGATGATACAGCAGAGCTGGAGAGTCAGAGACACAAAAATAGACACTATGCACCATGCTAAGTTCTACAACAGAAGGGTCTGTGCAAAGCTGGGGCACAGGCAGGGGCAGCTCAACTGGTAAAGGATGGGGATACAGGACAGAGGAGAACAAGCTGAAGAGGTGGGAGACCTGAGCCTTAAAAGACAGAGCTGACTAGGTGGGAAATCTTCTGTAGAAAAAGAGCACTGTAAGTAAAGTACTGAGACTTAAGGCCTGGGAGTACTCCCTGCCACCAAAATGCAGGATAAGCAGGGACGAGGGGAGCTGGGACAGTCAACTTGGGACAGAAGGAGAACAGGCTTGTGTGTCTTACCAAAGACAAAACAGAAGTAGCAATGGTCACTGAACAGGGACTAGCACAGCAACTTGACTGTTGGTGGACCCATAACTTCCAACAATCTGGATGGGAGGGAAATGGGTGTGGAGGCCACTGGTCATGGTAGAAGTGAAGAAGGCAGAGCCCAAAGCAGTGTCATAGAAAACATCTACTTGACAAAGCAGATGGCTTGAAAACCCCAGGCTAATCCTCCTACATTCCTTCCTCAGCCCTCTGGTTCTCCACCCTGGTCCCAGAATCCCACCTTCCCCGGGATCATCAGAGAAGGAAGGGCATGATAAAGTCAACCACACTGCAGAAATGGGGAAGAAAAAGAACCATGTGAATTTCCTTCTGAACTTTAGATCTATTTTTTAATGGGGTTCACTGTGATATACTGCAAGCCAGGAGATAAATCGAACAAGAATTAAAGGATACAAACTGACCACTTGACAGAGAACCAGAACTCCCCATAGTGGAGGTGAATTACAATCTCAAGGAACAATTGGACTATTGCATGAGGTAGGTCATACACAGAGTAACCAGGTTCACAGAGACCAAAAGGAGAATAATAGTCGCCATTGGGCCGGGGAAGTAGAGGAATGGGGAGTTGTTTCATGGACATTAAGTCTCACTCTGGAAAGATGAAGAAGGTTCTGGAGATTGGTAACACAACAACGTGAATGTATTTAACACTCCTGAGCTCTACACTCAAAAATGGTTAAGATGGTAACTTTTATAAAACTTATGGGTATTTACCACCATTAAAAAGAGCAACAAGCCTATCTGACAGGTTATAGAAGATGTTATATACGATATCCATGGTGCATTACATTCTAGACATTTTCACATTTACAATCTCACTTAGCTACGTGACAAGCAGTCAAGGAAAGTATGCTTCCCATCCAACAAGTGAGGAAACACAGGCTCAGAGAAGAAGTTACAGGTGAAAATTTATTCCTCTAGTCACTGGTGGAGCCAAGACTTCTAGGCTAATTTTTCTTAGCCCTTTTACTTGACCTAATTATCTTCCCTCTCTGACAAGTCAAAAAACAAACAAACAAACAAACAAAACCCATAGTTTATACTGCTAGTTTTTCCATTACCATTTTTCTGGTAAGTACTTAATAATTTAAAATTACCCATGATAACCTCAGGCAAATACTAAAGTTAATCTTACTCAGGTTGCTGCAAAAAGAGAATGTTTGTTTTTGCTTGTTCCTTAAATACATTCATCCTACTCAATTTGCACATTATTTTTTAATCCCCCTGAATACAATTCAAAACCTGGTTGTTTTTAACTGAAGTGGTATGTAACAAGTTTGGTGGGAGAGTCATTGCCAAACATATAATCTAAAATGCAAATGACAGTAACATCAAAATCTATAAAGCACCCAGTCAGGCACTGTTTCATAATTCCTATGATATATGCAGGATATGTAGGATAGGGATGACCATAAATGAGGACCACCTTCAAGAAAATCCAGTCAAGCGTTAGGTTCAAACAGAAATCATCCTTGCCTCAGACCAAATAAACCTAGATTTTTCTTATGTAATGTAAGATTTAGAAAAAGTGGGCTACAGATGGATTCTCACCAACAAAGTAAACTTTTTTTTTTTAAAAAAGATTTTATTTATCTATTTGAGATAGAGCGAGAGAGAAAGAGAGAGAACACAAGCAGGGGGAGCAGCAGGCAGAGGGAGAAGCAGGCTCTCCACTGAGCAGGGAGCCCAACGTGAAGCTTAATCCAAGGACTCTGGATCATGACCCAGGTAGAAGCCAGACACTTAACTGACTGAGCCACCCAGGTGTCCGTCCCCCAAGTGAGCTTTATGCACATGCAACAGGAAGGGAGAACCTCAGCACAGCCTGTGGCATGCAAACATGAGAAGAATGATAAACTGAGGGCAAAAGTAAATATCAGCACAGATAGTATTTCGTGCCAATTCCACAAAAAATGCACTGGATAGTTTTTAGGCACATAAACCTTGGCAGAAAGATTTTAAGACATTTCACTTTTTAGTCAGAGACTATCTTTGGTCTCACCGAGCAGAGTAGAAGTTACTACATAGTTACTGCACCCCTGTAGAACTCAACCACAGCTCTCTTTTATAAACATTATTCCGTGGATGTGTGCTGTTTTGTTTTTTCAAATACTGAATTATTTTCAGAAAACAAATAGTGTAAGAGTTTCTTTTAAAGGTTAGATATTATATTTTTTTAAAGATTTTATTTTTAAGTAATCTCTACACCGAACATGGGGCTCAAACTTACAACCCAATATCAAGAGTCACATGTCGCACTGACTGAGCCAGCAAGGCACCCGAGTTATTATATATTTTCTAATGATAATACCTCAAAATATTAAAATTCATGAGGTCCCTTAGCACAATAGTTCAAAAAACAATTTATCTTCACTGCTATGTGAGAAAAACATCTGACTGTGAAGAATGTTAAATCAATATTTTCCAACTATTTACATAAATATTAGGATTTAAAATCAAAATCTGCTCTCTGATAAAGTAGTCTATTATTCCAAAATCCTTAAATATAATGGATAGATTTCTGTAAGACACTTTACTCTCTAGCAAATGCCCACACTGTATTAAAAACAGCTTATGTAATTAAGTGTATGACTTATGATAAAGTATTTTTTTCAAAACATGGTGGTGTGCCCATATGCCATCCAAAGAAAATGCTAGCAAATGGACCATGAAACTAGAAATGTATGATCCCAAGACGTTTGAAGAGAAATGCACAAAAATATTGTTGGTTGCTGACTGACTGCCTCCAGCCATCTCAGTATTTTCTCAAAATGTATATGATACTAAAAACCTTATCTCTACAGATGAGTCTGTGACTATTACAGTAAACATTAAGGGCACTATTAAATGTATGACAGTTCATCAATACTAATTCAAATGTTATATCAGAGTATTTTGTTATAGTGACTAAAACTACTTACAGCTGCCTAAGGTCCAGTTGCTGCTCTTTCTATGTGGGAATCACAAGAAGCCTCAGTGTAAAAGGAAGAACTTGCCCATCAACTAAGCATGCCCTAGCCTGGTTTACCATGGGAATTAATGAGTTCCCAACATAGACACATGTTCATGTGTAGGACAAATGAATTATAAGCATTATGTAAGAATTTCAGGGTGTGCATATGTGTGAACATATTTACACAAAGTGGTGGAGGAAAACTGGTCAAGGCATCATTAGGAATCTCCCATTGGGCTATTTTTTGCTTTGGAGCTCCATGACTTTATAATCTCTACCATGCTTGGCTTACAAATATGGTTAACCCACATCAAGACTTCCACATAAAGAATACCAGGGGTATGGTACACACACACTCACTCCCTCCTACATTTAAAATTATTTCTCTTGTAATGTCTAAGCTTACGTAGTGAGCAAAACTTTATAAAAATACAAGTGACAATGAAACCAATGACTGGCAGCAGGCGAAACAGTAATACTGAAAAAGTGAATGTCTCTGTCTGCCCTTGGCATAGTCATTACATGAAATAATTAAATTCACTGATACATCAACATTAGAATGATTAAGAAACTCTAATTTGTAAAAGTAACATTAAAAATTAATATGAGGAAGTTTTAACAAAGATGGAGTACTAGGGAAGTAATTATGATACAATTCAGCAAATAACCTTACTATCTCAAAATAAAGAGCTCTATTTTTAAACTGTCAGGGCTTTGTAACACATTTCATATACTAGATAGTAATACTCTCAAGACCTCCACCCTTTCCTGGAATACAAACAAAGAAGTAATATTTTTGATTGATTAAGAATACTCCTTTATGTGACTGAATCTACAATGAAGCATTCAAATTAAATACTCAGAATCCAAATGGCTGAAAAGCTGACCATCCAGAATAAGGAAGGAAAGAGGGAAGGAAGTGGGGGAAGGGGGAAAGGAGAGGGAGGGAGAGAAGATACAGACTCTACATTTACAACTTGGTTAACATTCTAGTTCTCCATTTGGACCAAGGATAAGGTTTTCACCATTCTGTGGTCAAGAATCCTCAGTGGTGTTTGGTTGCAGGGGGAGGTCTCAGTGAGTTTGGTGTGAACTTACACTTGACTCTGTTCTCTCCACACAGCCAAAAGCAGCCATCTATTTCTTGATGTAATGATGACATAGATGAACACCCTTGAACACATCTTAGCCCTATCTAATGCTCAGGACAGCATGCTTGTCTATACAAATTGAAGACTAGAAAAAATATACGAAAGCCCCTAACACCTCAAATCTACCTTGTTATTCTTTAACCTGCATGTTCACTCCTCAGTTACTCTCCGTTCCTTGCACCAAGTAGTACTCAAGTACACTTTCTTTACCCACCTCCCTGCCCCCCGCCCTGCTCCCATTATAGCTTATCAACTGAATGTTGTAGCTCCCGAATAATTGGACAGTGAGCAACATGAGTTGCATAAAGAACATTAGTGATAACTGGGGCAGATTTTCAGCTACATTATATGTAATACCACACCTTGGGTTATATACATGTTCTCACCAAATTCCTACCAGTCTATGAGGTACAGTACTATAGTTTCTGCTTACTGAGCCAAATATCTTGGAATCAAACATTATCTCAAGGTAGAGAAAGATCTGTTAGAAGCTGGGGTGACTCTCTGGCAGAGCTCATGCTGCTCCCACCTTGCTGGAAGAGGGAGACAAAAAGCTCCACACCTTCACTACTCAGCCAACAGAAGTCACGTCATATACTTCTGATCCCCTGGGGAAGGGCAGTACTGACATAGGGGGAAGTTTGTGGTATTTTGAGGTCAATGACCTTGCCCTAACTCACTGTTGAGTAGAATTAAAAAAAAAAAGAAAACCCTCAGGAATATGAGAAAGAGTGTCCCCCCACCTCTCTGCCCCCAAAACTGGCCCCTAAGGACGAAGCTTTTCTACTCCTCCACCCACCCACCACTTCCCACCTAACCACCTCTAGTGACTCGTGCTTCTATAACGCAACAACTAAACTGCACAGGGTGCTGGAAGGTTCTCAGACACAAATACGATACTGTTACTTGTGCTTTACAAAGCTTCTCCTGGCTACACCTAACCGTCTCTAGTCACCTGATTTCTCACAGTATATCATCCATCATCCCTGCTTCCTTCCACATCTTTCTAGGAAAGAGACACACCAAGCTTTTCTACTCCTCTGCACCTTCCCGTGTACCTTTCCCCATGCCAAGGATACCCTACCCACATGAACCACATGAAGCACACCTGCGTTCAGGCTGACCTGTACCTCCTCTTCCAACCCAGCTCACTGATTACTCACTTGTAAGCTTCCCCCTGGCCCCTTCTGGCTGCCAAACCCCACAGCAGAGCCAAGCATCCAGCCCCAATTCAGCAGGCTTGATAAAAGGGGACAGAAGAGCAGTTCTAGTCTATGCCAAACACAGGGTTAAAGGTGGTGCTAAGTCTCATTGCTGTGATCAGTCTCAGTGCTGCTGAGGTCTGAAGTCAAAACCGGAATGGGTCAGACTAGATAGACTCTCTTTTCTGGAGAAAACCTAAAGCTCATGCCTTCAAAGTAGAAGGCAGGAAGAGGTCATCCGCTTCTATGCACATGCACCTCCAAGCAAGTAAGAAGATTTAATAAACTTTATTGAATGGATTGGCCCTGGTGCTCCCACGTGGTCCTATGTAATATGGCTTGAGGAAAAGCTTCCTAAGGAGGAGAGAGGGAGTTGGGGGTGCAACGAACTAAATGGTATCCCCTGAAAATTGATACGTGGAAGCCCTGCTCTGCAGTGTGATGGTGCTTGGAGACGGGGTCTCTGTGAGGTGATGAAGTGCAGATGAGGTCATGAGCATAGGGCCCCACGATGGGCTTCGTGCCCTTATCAGGAGGGACACCAGAGCTAGGTCTCTCACTTCTCCGTGTGAGCACAGAGCAAGGCAGCGGCTGTTGCAAGCCAGAGAGAGAGCACACACCAGAACTGACCATGCTGCTGCTAATGATCTTGGGCTTCCAGCATCTAGAACTACAGGAAAAATTGTGTTTATTATAGTGACAGAATGTTGTTTAAGCCACCTATGCTATTTATATTCATGGTGACCTGAGAGGACAAACAAGGGAGTGACAGCAGTACCCTCTCCTGCCTGTTCGCTCTGCTTATTACTATATATTTCCATTTCTGAGTCCAATTAGATGCATTGATGGAGTAACTTAGCTAATTTCAGCTCAACTAACCCTCCCAAGAACAAGTGGCTTGAGATTCATGCAATGAATCTCAATTGAAATGAATTGAAATTGAAATTGAAATGAAACCAATCACAGATTTAAAATAAGCAAATGAAAAAATAAATAAATAAATAAATAAAAATAAAATAAGCAAATGACAAGCAAAAAAGCTGAACTGATTCTTCTCTTCTTAATAAAAGCTCCTCAAGTCCACTTTACTAGGTTAAACATTAGGGTAATTAAATCAGATTAAGTCACCCAAAAGTAGTCAAAATAATCAAAATTATTAACATGAGTTGACATCCAATTGTTAACTGAGAACCTTAGTAAATACACGTTGAGTGTTGACATAATAACTAATGATAGTAATATACATACAGATACTTAATATACATATTAAAGTTTCATAGTAAAGTGTTTCGCTAATGGGACGTGCAATCATGTCTGGAGATATAAATGGACATAAATCTAGAACTTCTGTGAGAGCACTAAACCCACTCTCAAGTGCATGTCCTCTCTCAGGCAGTCCTGAAACTGAAACCAGCCAATGTTCCTTTGGAGCGACAGTTATGTGTCAAATACCAAAGATATATAGAATAATTCTCAGAATGACCAACAATGTCCCAAATTCAACTCCAAATCCTTTTTTAACTGCATCTAATATAAAACAATAAGGGCGCCTAGAAACCTGTAATTCAAGTTTTGAAGAGCTGGCTTTAAGGGAAAAGGGTAGATCAGCATTTAAATGATCAAACCCAACCTCATGGATTTCAGGAAATTTCTTTGTAAAACATCCCTGTGTGTCTGACACCAACAACTGGTCAGACCTTTCCTTTTGTTCTCTGTAAGCATTGTCTCTCTTGAAAGGGATGCTGATTAGCATTTCTGAGTAAGCTCTTGCTGTCTGCTGAGTGATTGGACCATGAGTGGACTAAACACTTAGATGCTACTTTCTAGAGAAATACACAAAAGCTCACATGACTAAACTCTGACCACAGAATTTTCTGCATTCTCTTTGCTACCTACTTTTCAACTTCTGTACAAGTAGGTCAGGTGCTATGCAAAACAGACTCTCAGTGTAGCCATCTAACGGAATGTTGTCTGACACCCAAGGAGTAAGCATTCTCCCACCTAATTAGCACCACAAACATGTCAAGAGATGGGCCCAGTCTCCTCCCACCACTATCCCTTCCCGGTCTGTCTCCAACAAAGGACCCAAACATTTCCTAAAGCACCAACACAAAAACGGGAGTGTAGTATTTGGTTCCCGTCCTCCCAGACAATTCCACTTAGTTTTTCAAATATTTTGAGGTAAGTTTGTCTTTACAGAAGAGTCACAAAAAATAGTACAAAGAGTCGCCATATGCCCTTCACCCAGTTTCCCCACAATGTTAATATGACCATAGCATAAGGATCAAAACAAATAACACTGGATGTCTCTTACCTCAAAAAAATCACTAAAGCAAACACGAAAATAACACTGAAACAATACTAATCTAGCTACATCATTTATTCAAAGTTCAGTGTTTCCACTTTGTACTTTTTCTGTTCCAAGATTTGATTCAGAACTCACACTACATTTAGTTGTCCTAGGTCCTTAGCCTTCTCTAATTCTCGTTCAATTTTGTTTTTCACAAATCCTCATACTCAATTCTTTTTATTCAGTAAGAATCAGAAATGCTCACAAGCTCACAGAAGACAGTAAGACTTAAAATTTGGGAGTAGGAGACAAGGGAAATAAGTTACTAACTAAAACTTTCAAGCCAAATGCCTTTGCCTATTTTCATCAATGAGAAGGGCACAGATGTGTCTTTGATCGAGTACAAGGTATATTCCATATCCACCTGTATAAGGGTCAACTTGTTAAAGAAATTACCATGTGAATCTGTTCTCCTAGATATTTGCTGTTTCCGTAGAAACATCGAATACAAAACTGGCCCAAGGCTGACACGCTTTTCTGTCTCTAAAAATACACTTCAGGAAAGCTCATGCTTTCAATGGTTACCAGAAATATAGTGCTAAAGGTCCCCCAATTTGAGTATTTTTATCTGTACCATGCCTCAAAAGCCTCATCCAAGAGTGTAAACCTGACAGTGTTCTAATTACAAGAAATCTTCTATGGCATTAGTTGCTGCTGGTATGCACCAATTAAGAACTCCCAACATGCAGTGTCATTCATGTGCAGAAAATACAGAGCCTGGTTTGGAGATTAACCTAGTGTATCTACCTCTAAACTAAAACATGAAGAAATGAATGAGGGAATGGTCACTAAGTGAGGAGAGGAGATTAGCTTAACTAATCATTTCACTATGTATACACACATCAAATCAAATTGTACATCTTCAATATTCACAAATTAAAATATATAAATAGATCAATAAAAGCAGCGTTAATAAAACATCCTGAAGTTTTGAGGTAGGTAACAGGAATGCATTCAACAGAAATTACTCTCTTTTTAAAATGATTTTCTTTATTTATTTGAGAGAGAGAGAGATAGTAAAAGAGAGCACAAGAGCATAAGTGGGGAGCAAGGGGGGAGAGGAAGAGGGAGAAGCAGACTAACCACCAAGCAGGGAGCCCAATGCGGGGCTCAAACCAGGACCCTGAGATCATGACCTGAGCCAAAGGCACTTAACTGACTGAGCCACCCAGGTGCCCCAGAAATTACTCTTGATGAGGATTTTTATGTATTTTACCTTTGCCAACCTTGACAGAAATAGCTGTCTCAGATAGGTAAACTTTGGTTTTTCAAACAATCATCTTTACATGAATCAAAGGGAAGTGATGATTCTTACCAGGACTTTGGTATTGTTTATTAAGTTTTAAGCAGCCTGTGTACTACAACCAGATGCTACCTAAATTCCTCAGACTTTGGAAGAGAATCATGCATCCTTTCAGCACTCAGTAATATTAGACCTAGAACAATATATGTCATCTACCACCACTATTCATGCACAAGCAGGCATCTGAAGATTATGTGCCCTTCATTCCTTAAAACAAACGTGCCCCCTCAGTCATTAGGATCCCAGCACAATACTGCAAAACTTCGATACTGTCAAATCTACCATACAGTGCTCAATTTCTTTTTCTAGAAAGGCAAAAATTCTATTTAAAACTTATCTTAGCAAAACCAATATTAAACAAATTTCCTTTAAAACAAACCCAGAAGAAATGCAATAGCTTGACAAAGCCCAACTTATTGGTTTAATGAAGATTTTTGTTAGCTAGAACTCCCACCTGAAATGACTCATTCAAAACAGTATCTGTAAACATTCCCAACCTGCTTTGAAGACCTCATTTCAAACTGCCTCATAGCCTTGAAACTCACTATTCCAAATGGCATGCTGATAATCACATAAAAAGATTGCATACACCTGATCTTGATTGAATCCATTTGCTCATGCTTTGACCAGTAAATTTCAAGATATTTTCTGGAAAAAAAATTTCTGACTTTAAACATTTTTTAAAATTTAGATGTAAAAATTAAAGATTCACCACCAGGTTGCTCTAAATAGCAAGCCTTCCATAAGCATCTAATATTTAAGTTAAAACACTAAAGAGGAAATTATATCATTCATATGAAATGTCCGGAACAGAGAAATCTACAGAGATAGAAAGGAAATGAGTGGTTGCTCAGAGCTGGAGGAAGAAGAGGTAGGAAGAGGGCAGCTAAAGGGTATGGGATTTCTTCTGGAAGTGATTAGAATGTTCTAAAATTGACTGTGGTGATGGTTGTCAACTCTGAATGTTCTAAAAAACGTTAAATCGTATACTTTAGGTAGATGGATTATCCAGTATATAAAGTATATCTCAATAAAGCTATTAAAAATATTTAAGAGGAGATTGTACACCACAAAAAAGATCCCCACCAGTTAGGTGGGCATATACACAATACTACATATGTATATATGTACATTATAATATTCCATTAATTATTTCTCATCTCTAGAGGATTAAGAAGGGGGGTGATTGTCTTCATAATTAAGGACCTAGAAAAACCAGTGCTTAAGAGAAAAAGACCATGTCTATTTCTTCATGATTACAATAACCCAAATTCACTGGCTTCAATAATGTTCTAAAATTGACTTACACCTACCACAGCTTCAAATCAATCACTGGTGTTATTTTCAGTGTCGAGAACAAGAGCAAGGTTTAGAGAGACAGCTACTGACATGGGGCAGACCCTCCTAGAATTTCAAGGAATTGCTTGAGATTTGGAATTATGATGGCTGGCATTCCCCCGCCAAGGCCACAGTCAACTCCAGCAGCAACTTACTCCTACTCACCAGGCCCAGCCTCTTTATTGGATACATTAGTTGAAACATTAACCCTAGCCTTTCAATGCCTGTCTTGAATTGTACCATTCGACCCCTCACCAACCTTCCGCAGTACCTGACAACCACTTCCCTCCTTAGCAAACTCTGATCCCTTTTCTGAAGTCAAAATGCCAGGTACCCGTAAAGGCAGTCACAATGCAACGACCATGACCCAAGGCTCCAAGCCAGAGAGGGCCTAGGGTGGGGAAGGAAGTAAGAACACCAGCTTCCTGAGGTGTACAGCAGCAACAAAATCAGTACCCTTGACCCCTGGATCTGTCCCAGTTAGTCTCTTCTTTTCAAAAATTGATTTAGAAGCAAACAATCTGGGATAAATACTCCATACCCCTGCTTCAAAAAAACAAAAACAAAAACAAAAACTAACTAACCCTTTTTCAAGAAAAATTAAGAAAAAAAATAATTTTATCAACTCCCTTTTAGGAAAATATTCCCTTGAATAGTTTTATCAACTTTTAGCAAATTTTCATGGCCAAGAAAAAAAGTGTTATTAAAAGAATTAATATTTTTATAAGACTTGACTTCAGCAATAATAAATAATAATAATAAAGTGCAAAAATAATGTGACTCAACATCTTGTAAAATCCTTAAGCTTTAATACCAAGAAGTTTTATAATCAGTTCCTTAATGAACTAGAAGTCACATTACCACTAGTAATTCTCCCAAATATAGAATAGAGATGAAACAAATACTCAGAAGTCATTTTATAAAATAGCAAGGGCCAAATTTTAATTTCTTAGACCCTATTCAGTATTCTGAAACTCATGTTCATAGTATATGCCATGAACTCAGAAACTATATGAATATTTAATATGATATATTTCAACTAATGCAATTATATTCTTATACAAGACTTTAAATACAATCGTTGGTAGCTACCTACTCTATTCCTGGCCAACCCCAATATACCCAAGCCAAGTATATTCCCATACTTATTCCTCCCCCCACTCCAAAAATGTACAAATGGAAATATACAACAGGTAGCCATTTGAAAAATCAGATAATAAAATCAGCCTCAAAAGTCAGCTTTGCACCTGGATTACAGAACAAGTAGTGAAGCCACATTACCAAGGTTCTTAAAAATCTTCACCTTCCAGGGCACCTGGGCGGCTCAGTGGGTTAAATCCTCTGCCTTCGGCTCAGGTCATGGTCCCAGGGTCCTGGGATGGAGCCCTGCATTGGGCTCTCTGCTCAGCAGGGAGCCTGCTTCCTCCTCTCTCTCTCTCTGCCTGCCTCTCTGCCTACTTGTAATCTCTGTCTGTCAAATAAATAAATAAATAATCTTAAAAAATAAATTAAAAAAAAAATCTTCACCTTCCATATAATAGAAAATGTAAACAAAACAAAGACCCTTATTTTCCCAACTTTAAGCATGCTTAAATGGATACTAAAGTCAAAGAAATTAAGAGGATTTAAGTAAAAATACTACTCGAAAACATCTTAAAATTTAAAAAGAAAATTCTTCAAAAGAAAAAAAATTCAATTCTACATCCTTATATTGTGTGTGTGTGTATTAGCCTAACGCATTTACTATTCAAAGACCATCATATAGTGAAATATATAGCATAGTACTGTATTTATAAATTTCCTGAACCCCAAAATCAAGCAAAGAAAAAAGAGACAGGATATAATCTTTTATAAAGTAACCTTTCCATGTTTTTAAAAGCCATTGAATAGAAATAGATATAAGGAATGAAGAAATGAAACTGTATCGGCAATATAGGATTCCAGACGGTTTTAAGTATGTTCACAGAGTTGAGCAATCACCACCTCAGAATGAAACCCCACGGACATTAGCCGTCACTCCCATTTCTCAACCTCTTCCAGCTTCCCTAGCCCTAACATCACTCATCTAGGTCTCAATGGATTTGCCTCTCATAGACATTTCCTATAAGCAGAAGGAGGCCTTCTGTGCCTGGCTTCTTTCATTTAGCACAATGTTTAGGTCTCACCCCTACTGTAGCATCTCTATTCTCTATTCTGGCCCTTGTTACGGCCGGTAGTATTCCATCGTATGGATAGATCACATGGTATTATTCATTCACCAGCTGACAGACATTTAGGTTGTTCCACTTAGGGGCTATCGTGAATAATGCTGCTCTGATCATTTGTGTAACTGTGTTTGTGTGCACACAGGTTTTCTTTGATCTTGGGTAGACATAGCTAAGAGGATTGGTGGGTCTTATGGTAATTACACATTTACCCTTTGGGAACTGCCAAGCTGTGTTCCAAAGCAGCTGCACCGTTATTTGTTCCCATCATCAACGTATACAGAGGGCTTCCAGAGGGTGCTCGCCAACACCTAATGCCTGTTATCTATTTGATTAGAGCCATGTGAGTGTGTGAAGTAATAATTCATTGTGGCACATGCTCTGTATTTTAAACCAAGCCCACTCATTCTTGAATGGGTCCTCAGCTACTCTTGTAGGCTACACTTTGAGGTGAAGAACATTTCCCAACGGTCATTCTTAAAACCGAAAATAAAGCCAGGATAATCTAACACTCCCTTAATAAGTGAAGGTATCACCTCCATTTAAATGCACCACTCTTCTACCACAAACTCTATCAAGCTATAATCATGCCCAACAGCCAAACCTTTTCAATACAGATGTCAGGCTAAGCATCCCACGTAAGTGCCAGTGCTGTAATGGAATACTTAAACATGCAACGAAGATTTAACCAGAGCTTTCCAGAAACACTGGATTGAATTCAAGCTCGTCAATAATCCATGTGTAACCAGATCATTTAACTTGTCTACACCTGAGCATGGAGTTCTGAGCCATTCACAGAACTACATCCTCTGAAGTCACTCACGTAAATTTGTCTAAGTCTGAAAGTTTAATGAAATTTGAAAAAGTACCAACACCCATGCCTAAAGATCTAGCCTTGCGCAGCAGAAAGAATCTGAGCTATAGTAGTCAGAGAAGGTGGGTGTTCCTTGCAGCTCTGTTATTCAGTAGCTACATCACCACAGGCACATTATTTAGTATCTTTCTATCTCTGTTTCCTGATGTGAAGGTAATGCCTTCAAGAGGTTACGAAGATTCCCTGATCTAGTACAGCTAAAGCATCTAACACAGTAGCCAGCCGAAAAGTAGACACTTAAATATTAGCGGAGAGATGGATGAAAGCTAACTCTAGGCAAAGTTTCCCAGCAAATAAAGACCTCATAACCAATGTTGGGGACCAGGTAGGGCTGAATGCAAGTCCTTGTGACCTGTGGGATTCCTTTATAAAGCACTTCCCCACATTATGGTCTGCAAATTGATAAGGTGAGCTGTCATTTGGCTTAGAACAGGACTAGGAGGAATTCTTGGAAGGGAGCCCAGGGATGAAAAGATAAGAGACCTCATTTTTGTCAGGGACACAAGAATAAAAACTTCCTCAGGTCTCACGGAGAGCCTGAGCCCAGAACAGATCCCACGGAGAGAAAGATAAAGGCTGTATTCACATGACCCCATTGGAAGCGCAGGTAGAGACCGCCAGGCTCTAAGGGAACGGGGAGGGGGAGGGGAAAGGAAGGGGCTGGTGGAAGAGAGAGGGGTGGGGGCTGACTAGGTGTGTGGAAAAGCTGCCAAGAGGAAGATAAACCCCATCCCAGCTGTGAATTAAATGTCCTTTCGTCTCTCCGCCGCCTTCCCCTACCTGATCTGGTTGTCACGGAATTTGTTGAGATGCGGTTGGTTGAGGTAAATGGTGCGGGCTGGTGCCTCCAGCTGGTCTCCAACAGACGTGGCCCGGGACATCTCATCCTCTGCCTTCTTGTAGCCCGAAGAAGGACGAACAGGTCCTGCAGAGACGGGGCGCCGGCAGAAAACAAAACACAAAGAAGTCACGCCAGGCGAGAGGCAGCGAACGCGGGCTGCAGGCTGTCGGGCGGGGACCAGCTGGGAAGGATGCTCTGGGCGCTGCTGGGCCCGCCTATGTACCTTGGCTCCCCCTGGAGACCTGCCGCCGCGGCTGCTCCCGGCTCCGCCCCGCCCCCTCCCGCGTCCCACCCCCGCCCTGGTCCCCTGGGCGCCGAGGAGGGAGACTCTGCCGCTGCCAACTCCGCCCCGCCCCCTCCCGCGCGGCTGCAGCGTGAGGCCCGGCTGGCAGGGGCACCGCGGCGGGCTGCAGGGGCGGGGAGGGGCCGCGGGGACCGCGGGGCTGGGGCCTCCCCCTTCGTCCCCCGGTGAGCTCCCCCTGCGGGCCCAGGGACTGCGCTCCGGAACTCGGTTTCCTGGGCTGCTTTGATTGTGCTTGGGACAAAGACACCGGCAAAGGGGATGTGCCTGCATTCAGTCACCGCATAAAAGGATGGTGAAAGCACATCTCCATGCCCTACAAACGATATTCCCAACCCTCCGGGTGATGGGCTTGGCTCCACTGAGATCCTGAATGCACCAGCTGCTTTTCACCCCAGAAACGCCCGGCAACCTGAGGGATGCACGATCTTTCATTTCATTGCTCGGGTTAGGTGTCTGTGGTTAAGTCTGTCTCCTTAAGAGTTGATTTCAGTCCTACAGTCAAGCTTCTCTGCGAGCTCAACCTCCCCATAACCTTTAGGCAGGGAGGTGTTGGCTTGGAAAATAATGATGTGCCCATTACTTACATGGCTACACCTGAGTGCACACACAGCTAATCAACGCCATCTCCAACAAGGGCTATTTGGCATCACAAGGGGCAACCCACCTCAAGAAGGGACCTTCGGGGAGGGGTGCCTGGAGCAAAGGATCACAGAGAAAGAAATGCCTATACAACCTCCTCTCTTCTTCCTTACATTGTTTCCACTCTAGTATCTGCCAGGCTTTCCACCTATCAAAGAGATGAATGATGTCTCCTGTTTGGGAAATGGACATCTCATTTCAGTCAACGTCTACTTCACAGGTACAACAAATATTCACTGACAGAGAAAAATCTTGAAATAGAAAATTTTGGCTATTGAAGTGTGTCATCTTTTTTCAGGGATTATAATCCTATTATAATTTTTATCACAAGAGGGGGACAACCAAAACGTGTAATCGGTTCAGAGCTGTCATACTATCCTGGAGAGTATTTGTAGCTGGGTCCCTGGTCACACCAACCTGGCTATTCCCCATTAAGGGACTGTATCCTCAGATCCTCACCCTCCTCCAGCCTCCAACCCCCCAGGTTCCTCTGGCTTCTGGGGTTGGGGAGTGAGGGGAACTACTCTATCCTCAACTTAAGGACAAGGGGCAGCAGAGAGCAAAAGTCCCTACTTCAAGCCTATCTGGCCTGAGAGCTCAGGCTCTCACACTTCGGTCAGAGAAGGCTGGGTTTTTGTTTTTGTTTTTTAAATTTTTATTGTGTTATGTTAGTCACCATAAAATACATCATTAGTTTTTGATGCAGTGTTCCAAGATCCACCATTTATGTACAACACAGAGTGCTACATGCAATCCGTGCCCTCCTTAATACCCACCACCAGGCTCACCTATCCTCCCACCCCCTCCCCACTAATACCCTCAGTTTGTTTCTTGGGCTGGGTTTTAAAGCATTTGCTGATTTGGAGCACCTAGGTGGCTCAGCAGTTAAACATCTACTTTCGGTCCAGGTCATGATCCCAGAGTCCTGGGATCCAACCCCATGTTGGGCTCCTTGCTCAGTGGGGAATCTGCTTCTCCCTCTGCCCCTGGCCCGCTTGTGCTCTCTCATTCTTGCTCTGCACGCTCTCTCTCTCAAATAAATAAATAAATAAAGCATTTGCTGATTTAAGGCACATAGGCTAGTTTCAAAAATATTCCCTATATAAAAATACTGCTTTTCTCTTGGCCCACTTATTATGCTTTGTCTCCAGCATTTATCATCATTACCTGACATTATTCATCTAGTCTAGCTTCCCATGGCCAAGGGCAGACGCTCCAGGACAACAGGACATGTTTTATGCACTACAGTGATCTCGACACCTACAACAGTGCCTGGCACATAATGGGCATTCATATTTGCTAATCAAATAAATCATTTTCTTACAAAGCATTGCTTTGAATTCTCCAGGCAGAGATGCAGAGATATGCACAGAGTGCTCAAAGGCCATATACTCATATGGGTCAGAATAGTTCATTGCGGGGCGCCTGGGTGGCTCAGTCATTAAGTATCTGCCTTCAGCTCAGGTCATGATCCCAGGAGGTGGGATCAAGCCCCACATCGGGCTCCCTGCTCAGCGGGAAGCCTGCTTCTCCCTCTCCCATTCCCCCTGCTTGTGGTCCCTCTCTCGCTGTCTCTCTCTCTGTCAAATAAATAAATAAAATCTTTAAAAAAATAGTTCATTGCTTACACTGTGTTCACTCAGTGGCTCTCCACCCGTGCTGCATGGTGCCACCACCAATGGAGCTCCCACAATGAACTAAATCCTGGGCCCGACCTCACAGATTCTGCCTTGTTTTACTATGCTTTAAAGTAACATAAAAGAGGGGGGGGGCTTGCATGGCTCAATCAGTTAGGCACTGACCGTCAATCTCAACTCAGGTCTTGATCTCAGGGTTGTGAGTTCAAGCCCCATGTTGGACTCCATGCTGGGTGTGGAGCCTACTTAAATAATAATAGTAATAATGTAACTTAGGAGATAGGAGAGGGCAGCCACAGTTGAGAATCACTTGTTTGTATGCTGCTGAGAGCACAAAAAACAAAAGATCTGGCTCCTGCTCTCAAAAATTTTAACCAGTTTAAGGCTAAGGTATAACCATGGTTACCAATAAGCCACAGTTTATGACAAGTGACTAAGAGTGGGCTTGAAGGTGCCAAGGAAGGTCAGGAGTCAGCAGCCTGTTCGCGTTTGAGGAGAGCTGGTCAGAGCAGAGTTTGAGGACAGAGATGAAAGCCTTAAAGAATGGGTAAGGTTTCTATTAGGAAAGAGAACGACAAGTATAGTTGAGGGAAGAAGCAAGAGCTTAGGCAAAGGCCCAAGTAGACAAGATGTATATGAAACCAATTTAACCAAACAAACAAAAATGAGCACTGAGGGTCTTGGGGGGGGGGGGAGGACAGTGGGGTGGGAGGGGCAAAAAACTGGGGTGGATTTAAATGCCGGGCAAAGAAGCTTCAACTACATCCTGAAGGTCAAATGAAGTCACAGATGGTTTCTAAGCAGAGGAAAAGTACAATTGGCAGTGATAGACAAGTAGGAGCAGAAAGAGGGGAGACTTTGTAGATAAGGAGATCAGGTAGGAAATTAATTCTACATCTAGAAGCAAGATGTTAAAAAGCAAAAATTAAATGGAGAATGGGTAAAAAACATGGACAGAAGAACTACCTCAGAAGAGAGCCCTGTAAGACTTTTTTGGACTGAGTGTGTGGGCCAGGAAAAAGAAAAAGAACATTGGGTAATTGGGATTTGAAGAAGAGATGATTGGGACAAAAAAAGCACTACTAATAGAAATAAGAACGAAAACAGTTTTCCCAAACACGAATGTAAGTGTTGGATAACAAATATCAGGGTGCAAAACAGTTACACCATTAGTAATAGAATTACATGAAATAGTGTCTCCCAAGCATCTACCATGCACGAGGCCGGCTCACCCTTCTATATTACAACAGGGCCAGACCTAGAATGTTATTCTAGGTAGCAATCATGATAGTTTCCTCCTACCTAAGACTCTGGTGACTTTCTTCTACCTCAGTGGCCTCATCTTGACCCAATCCTGCTTTGGAGAAAAACATTAATCTTTTCAAAATATCACACATCTGTTGAAAATTTATTGCCTAAAGAAAACACTATACCATATATAGTGAAGCACATCATGACTAAGGTTTCAAATTCAGACTCATGAGATGAATCCTGAGCTAATGCATTTTGAAAATACCACCAGGCAAAATTAGAGTAGATGCTTACCACTCCCCCATACAAACAAGCACAGTGTCAGCAGACAGTGGGAGTTCAATAAATATCTGTTGAGAAAGAAACCAAAGTAAAAAGGATAAAGAGAAACAAGAGTAAGCAAATGGACAAGCACTAAGCTTCCCTACTACAAAATGGAAATGCAGACGAAATAGAGGACAGCCAAGGGCACAAGGGCGGGGACTTCATCTTACTCAAGGCTCTAGCACCATCATCCCAAATAGTGCCAAACCAGCAGGCAGTCTGTAAATACAGACAAATAAAGGGCTAATGTAGCAGGTCCTTTTTGAGGATGCTTACCCAGCTACAGAATCCCAGATTCCCTTATCTGGTAACCGAAACCTTCCCCTCCCACATATAGGCCAGGGAGCCCCCAGACAGGTCTATAAAATGCAGTCCCCTTCATCCATCACAGCTCTCTGTCCTGAGGACAGTTACTTGGTCTAAGTTGGACAATTAGGAGTCTTCTGGAAACTGACAGGGGACCTAAAGAAGATGGTTTCTGCATATGGCTGCTCTATGAACATACACTCTCTGGGTCTCATAGCATCTTCTACCCCTGGGGTAGGCCGGGGAGTAAAGGGTTTCTTTCAGAATAAAGATGAAGCTGTTTCATGGAGAGCAACAGAAACAGTCCCAACAACTTTGTGGATTCTGGGTAAAGTCTCCTCCTAGATGCTAGCTATATTAGGGTCTTTGGGTCCATGACCTACCCTGAATAACCAGAAATGCCAACCAATACTGTAAGGGAGCACACAGAGAACCTACTTTTCCCTTTAAGACAGATGAGCAAGTAAGGCTAACAAGGAGGGAGAAATATCTATTCACATATAGATCACTCTGGTGGGGGGCAAGGGGGTGGTCATTGGAGGTAAGGTTTTAGTTGCCTCTGACACAGGAGCCCTGAAATGTCACAACCCACACCCAGGGAAGCCAGATCTGACAGAGGAACCTCTGCAAGGCAACATTTAGGTTGCCTGGTTTGGATAAAGCCCAGAAAGAGCTGGAAGGTGATCGGCTAAATAAAGAAGCCCCTCCTCCTTTGAGACTTTCTGCCAGGATAGGAGAAAGAATTCTAAGAAACAGAAATGGATAACAAGCACCTGGTGCTTATCTCCTGGTGGAAGGCATTCTCTACAAGGATAGATGAAGACTCGGGAAGGGGCAGAGGAAAGCAGGCTAGCTCTCATGCACATGCCACTGACACCCACTACACTTCCATGGGCCCCAAGCCACACTGCAGCTCTAGCTTGCCTGTGAATCTCCTCTGACTCACTTTGTTCATGTCCTGGCTCAAATTTCTCATTCCACTCACACAGCCTGTCCGTGACAACAGGGAGGTGAAGTCACTAGCTAGGAAGCAGGGACAGTGCTAGACTTCCCACTGGCAGGTGAGCAGATAGAAGTAAGGACAATGCCTCGTGTCCCCTCATTACACAAATTAATTCCATGGAGACTGGGAAGAGAATGAAAAATCTTAACAGGTTTCAGAAATTTGTTCCTATCTAATTAAGTATATATTATTTTATGACTATTTATATAACATACATATTAGCATGAATAAAATTGGTCCAGGGAGTTAAGAACCTCAAAGAGTTAAACACAAAAGGGGAGTTATTGTCAGGCCAATTTTTACTAAGTATTTCATTGCCTTAAGCAACACAGAAATAAACCTTTTACTCTGAACTGCAGCATTTTTCTCTAACTCAGAACTCCAGAAGATGCTGGTAAATTATCTAGTCCACATCCCTTGCAAAGAAGTCTTATCATCTCACAGTAGAAATTCTTGGGAAAGAAATCTCTAGTCTTGCTAAGTCAGAAACTTATCAAAGTGGTGAACCTTTTCCCAGAACCTCTGCAACTAGCTCTGTGGGTAGTCAGAATTTGGTTAGACACTGTTATAAGACAGAGAATTTGGCTGGTCTCTGTCCTGGCTTTCTGGGTAAGCTTCTAACCCCTTGGAACAATCGCAGTGACTGGAGGGTCTTTGTTATTCATGGTGGGCCCCAGGGACCAACACCCAGTTTTATGCTTATGAGGTGACCCTGATGGGCCCCTAGACCATTTTAGAATGGGGGTTGACCATGCCAGAAAAACCAACCATGTGATTAGAGGGTTGGGGTCTGACCTCCCAACTCTGGAGAGGAAGGGGGACCAGAGACTGGAATTCAAACATGTGACCAATGATCCAATTAATAATGCATATGTAATGAAACCCCAATAAAAACTATGGACACCAAAGTTCAGTGACAGGCCCTAAGGACATGGAAACTTCATATGTGGGACCCTCCCAGACCTCTCCCTGTGAGTCCTTCTCCATTTGGCTGGTCCTGATTTGTATCCTTTAGGATAAAACCTGTAATTTTAAGTATAATGATTTTCTGAGTTCTCAGTTTTCCTAGTTTATTATTGAAACCAAAGAGGTAATGGGAATCCTTGAATTTGTAACTATTTGGTCAGAAGTACAAGTGGTCAAGGTATCCCAGAGATTGCAGCCGCTGTCTGAAATAAAGAAGATCTCCTAGAAAATTGTGCCCTTAACCTATTAAGTCTGAACTAACTCTGGCCTCACAATTGCAGACATTACTCTGTGAACTCTAGAATGACAGAACCAAAAGGGAGCCTTTATAAACAATCACAGAAGTGTACTAGGTCAAACCCAAGGTAGGAGGAGAAGCCAGATCTGCAGAAACTTGAATCCAAGACTCCATCCATTAGGACAGGCTGCCTCTATGAGCTTCAGCAAGTCAGGACAGCATTTGAGCCCTGGTTTCTTCATCCGCAAAACAGAAATCAATGGTCTAAATCTAGGATTGGCAAACTTTCTGTAAAGGGTCAGACAGTAAATATTTTAGGCTTTGATCTACATATGACCTCTATTTTTTAAACATAAAAATCTTAAAAAGGTAACAACAATTCTTCTCTCATAGGCCAGATTTGGCCCACAGGCCATAGTTTGCTGACTCTTCATAAAAACTAAGTTCTTTCACAGCTAACAAAACGATTACATGCCAACTTCCACTTCAAGGAAGTATTAACAACCTTCTGTATCAACAAAACGGAACATAAAATTCCGAGTAAACAGGTTCTTTGGGCTTCTGTTACTGGAGTTAAGTTAACTTTGTATTTTCTCCTAATTTTTTACATACTTTAAAAGTGTGTGGAAAATGGTTCTCTCTGCCTCTAGAAAAATTTCCAGGAAAACAGGACAATCATCGTAGAGCTTCATAACAAGAGGCATGTGTGTGTGTATGTCCCCTCTGCTTTCCAAAAGGGTTTCAAGTTCAACTCTGGCCTCTACTCTACATTTACGAAGATGTTTCATAATCCTTCAGAACACAGACACAAAGCAGTCCGGCAGCTGGGGAAGCACTTGAGCTGGTTATTCCTCCTAATCAAACACACACAATGAAAATGCAGTGCAAATGCGTGATGTGATTATTCCAGCCCCGGCAGACACATTTTGGAGGTCTTTACTAGACCCCACTTGGCACAAACCGCGTTTCTCCAAATATAGCAACTGTAATCCATTTCTACCCAAGGATTAAAAAGAAACACAAAGAGAGAGGGACCAATACTTTTGCCAATACTTTTGGCTTCTCTTATCTCTTTTTCAGGAATAGAGAAAGTGAGAGGGGAAGTAACTGGCCCTGGACTATTTAGGATTTGAAATACTGTTGGGTGCTGAATTTATTTAAGCACAGATTGGGCCCTTCCTAGATCTAAGGCATTTTGCCAGGTACGGGGAGGGAAAGGTATGCGGTTTAAGCCATGAACTTAAGCTTTAGTAGAAACAACAGAAACAAATGAGACCAAGGAAAAGGAGAAGCCAGAGGACAGAGAAGACTGTCCGTCTCATCTAGGGCCAAAGAGCCGGGCTACTTCATGGGGGAAGCATTTGAACCAGACTTACAAAAACAAGTATGGCAGTCTAATTGGGTTGTGTGGGAAAAGAGCGTCCCAGGAACCATGGAGTGTGAGCAAAGGCACGTGCCAGTGATAATTTATTTACAGTCTCGTTGGCTCCGGCACCGTGGGTGAAAGTGGAGCCACGGTAATTTGAGGCTTTCTTTCCAGTAAGGCAGCAATACCAATCAGCCTTCTTTTCCTCGAAACCTGTTTTTACACCTTAGATCATTTAACTAATTCAAAACAAGAAAAGGCAAATGTGTTTTTAAGGAAATATCTTTGATATGTAAAAGCTCAATCAACCAGAAAGAAATGCTAGATTTTACAATACTCAGTTCAGAGGATCATTCTATACGGACTGGATTGGCTGAGGCTTGAAACACAAGTCCCGCAGCTTCTCTGTAGCAACACCCTGTGTTGCTAGGAGAGATACTCATTACTCCTGGGGCCAGGAAACTGGGCGCAAGTTAAGGACACCAGCCTTAAAAATCGTGATTCAGTACACATGAATGCAGTCTCTGAACAGTGACTCCTAGGAGAGGTGCAGTTTTCTCCCAAGGTGTTTTGCCTGTCCTCAGCATTTGGAAGACACACAACACCTTGGCCAGTGGTTGGGGGGAGGGGGTAGATTCACTACATGTTGTCTCACAGCCAACCCACCTGTCATTAGTGACCAGTGCCTCTCTTGCTCATGGTCATCAGCCCCCTATCAGCAGCCCTGCCGGAATCAGCCCCCGGAAGGCCCACTAGCTTTTAAATCTGCTCCCAGACCACATGAAAAGTATAGGTGGGCAATTCAGGAAAATGAGACCTTGCCTTACTCAGTTTTATCCTCAGGTATATCACGTCTCCCCTTTGACTGGGGAAACTGCCCCCAGAGAGGAAAAAAATTAAGATGTTTCTTTTCAGACTGATTTCTTCTCTCGCCACCTCTCTCCCTTCCACCTCCTGAAGAGCAAAAGGACAGGTAAGCTCCTTCATGTACATCCCTGACATCATTCTCTTTCTGGATCCCAAACAACCCTTTACAAACCCACTGAGGTAGCTCTTTTTCAACGCAGAACATGCTAACAGTCAAGCCCTCTAAGTCTGTTGTAATCTACAAAATCTCCTCATAAACAAAAGGCTAGCTTGCCTATCACTGCTGTTTTTGAGAGGGATAAGGTGAAGAAGACACCTTGATAGTTCTCTGTGCAGATCTTCTAAACTTTCCCAGGGAGGTGGAGGCATGGAAATCAAAGGTCAGGTACAAGAGAAAGGCACATTCATTTGCTACAACTATCGTCCCATAGCACATGTAAATCTGCCTGTCGGGTTTGCTTTTTACCACTGGTCATGTGACCCTAACACCCTTTATTTCTATCAACAATCTTAATGTCACCTCCAAAATTACATGCTATCAGACTTGAAAGAGTCAACCAGGAGGCCAATTTTATTCCCGATTGCACTGATACAACACATTCTTTTCCAGTGTGATGGCTTTTCCTGACTTTCTTGTTGATGTGACATTTTGTGTATCACGTTTCTTCTCAGACACAGAAGTGAGAAAGTTCCAAATGTGGAAAAATCTTTGAGAAGGAGGAGTGAAGCCAAAGAGATGCAGATGGAGTCCATTAACTCCCCAGCATCCTCCACCGACGGCATCGCCAAACCAATTAGCTGCCTTCACCATGTCACTGAGAGGTCATAAATAGTTACAGTAAGAAGCACAACAATCTTTTGTTGAGCCTGGTGTAATATACACTCCACATATATTAACCCATTTAATTCTCAAAACAATCACGAGGACCATGCCCACTTTGGAAATAACGAGAATGGAGTAATTTACCAACTAGCTCAGTAACTACAAGTTGAATTTTGTTCCTTACTATACAAGTCATTTATAGGACCTACATCATAAATAATTTGGGGGAGGGGCTTCCAGGAGTTTCCTAAAATAGACAAATATTTGTTGACTGTCTTTTACCTTTATTAGGTTTTGGTTTATTTTTTTCTTTAACTAAAAGCATATCACCAGAGTCTATACATAAAAGAAAAAAAAAAAACCTCCCTCAAATACCAGGGTCACCGGCAGTGTGGCAGTGACAATAATGGTTATGGGATTGGATACTTAATCTAGGAAAGCCAAGTCTCTAGAGATTCAAGTGCCCCGAAGGCAGGAACATGTAGAAGAAACCAGTAGGTCAAGCAGGCAAGCAAAAAGATTGAGGCAGACAGGAAGTCATTCATATATCCAAGGTTCAGAATATTCTATGTGCACAATGCCAAAGTCAAAACTTTCTCCTGCATTCAGAGAGCTTGTAATCTGGTGAGGAAACAAATCAGTGCAGAATAATATAGCACAGAATGTGCACGGTTCCCTTTCACCCGGATTTTCTTCCTTTTAGGGTGTTCTCCACCCGCCAACAACTCATCCTTAAGCAATAGTCCAGGTTATCTCTCCTCTGAGAAGTCTTCACTCATCATACTCCCCCCAGTAGAGTTAGAGGCCTGTCCCCTAATTACAGGACCCTTAGATATAACCAGGCAGGAAATTCCTCCAGGAGGCATTTTTCTGTCTCACACAACCTATATCGCCATATACAACTGTCCAGTGTGTGCATTTTCTGTGTCATAATTACTGTTTATTTGTCTTTCTGACTGAAAAGGTCTCCAGTTGGGAAAGTATGAACTGTGCCTTGTTGATCTTACTATCCTCAGCATCTGTGGGAGGGGACGAAGGGACAGTGAACTCTGTGGGTATGTGGGGTCTAAGAGAAAGATTAGTGCTTCCAGCTGAGTAGCAAAGGGGGTGGTACTGGTTGGAGAGATTGAGGAGATCTCTCACTGTAAAGTCAGTAACTGAGCTCTACGTGAAGGGCTCTAAAGGGCAAAGATGAGGAGGGACATCTACAGAGTAAGACAAAGCCATGCGATGTGAGCCGCTCTCATGCAGCCTTCTAGGATGTCCTCTGAGGACTGTGCTCTACCCGCCTCCACACCCAGACAGGTACACAAGAATGACAAAAACTCCTAGCTTTGCGTCCCTACACAACACTGCTTCTGAAGGCCACACCAAAGAGCAGGGAATGGAAAGACCGTTTTGATCAACAAGGTACAAGAAGCTAGATGACTGAGGGGTGAAAACATGTATAAAATTACACAGGTGTAGAGTAAGAAATGCTGTGATAGAGCTACATATCAGGGAAAATGCTCAGGCAAAGGAAGGGTCTCTAGCTGTAGGTTGGAGAGCTGTGGGCACCAGAAGGGCAGAAGATGATTGTAGAAGCAGATCAAAGGAATTAATGAACAAAGCCTAGGAGTTGACTGGCTGACAGGGAGGGGAAAGACCAGAGGCTTTCCATTTTCTGATGCTCTTCATTTACCTATGGATTTCTCTGATCATTTAAGCAATTAGTTCCCCCTTGAATGAAAGGATTTTCACAATGGACTATGAAATTGTAAAGTTAATACAATCAAATACACTATCTGTGTAGTAGATGTCCTTATGCCCAAAAATTCTATAAAGAGGAGGGAATTTGAGGCCCAAATAATAAAAGCATTACATACTCCTCTGGGACAAGAATTCAATCTACCAAAGACACTACTTAAATGGACTGAGTATTACGAAGACCGGCCAGAATCATCCCAAGCTCTCAGTAATGTCTGACATACAATCCTGGCTCATAACTAAGTTTCTGTGTCATACTCCACACTGCAAATCCTTTGCTGATGCACTAGCAGCAAGCGTGGTCACAACCAGAGTCCTAAATTGTTTCCAGAGCTTCCTTTTATTACCTTTTATTCTGCTGACAATCCAGCCCAGTTCTACATATTTGTGGTTGAAAATGCTGGGGTAGAGGGAGAGAGCACTCATCAAGAAACTACACCACTACAGAATTTAGGGACCCCCTCCGAAATGGACCTCCTTGCAAGTAGATAAATGGACTTATAAAATGGAAAGAAAAACACACACACACACACAAAAAAAACAGCTACTCCAGAAGATCAGTAAATGTGATGTTACTATGACCAAGGTAGCGTTTAAAGTTCTATGATTAGTCCAAGCCATTAAGATGGTGATGGGCCCACAGGCTGGAACTTGCCAAGCCTGGTTCTAGAGGTTCCCACTGGGCCATGATCTCAGCCCAAAGCTCTGCCAGCCCAGCTCTGCTGCCTTCCCTCTCTTCCGTGACAGGCAACAAATCAGCACTGCTGTAAGAAGGCTCTCTTGGCTCAGTCCCACAGCACACCACCCCCACCTGCATCTTTCAAAGGCATCGCCCCTAAGAAAGCTCTCCTACTCCTCACCCCATCTCAGTATCCGTGGTCCCTAGATCTAGTGTATCCTGTTTGCAATGTCTATTTTCCCATCCATAGAAGGAACAGTTTCTGCTTTCATTTGAATAATCACAGTAATGGCTGAACTGCTATACTACGGGTTGACTGATGTACCAACAAAAAAATGAGGCAGCCAACCAACAAAGGATCAGGCACCAGAAATAAAAAGGCCACCCATTTACCCCAGAGAGACACAATCCACAGGATCCAGAAATGGAAGGACAAACCAGCAGTGAAGCTCTCCCAAGTGCTTAATGAGACCAATATCAGAAGTACACATTTCATGAGGAAATAATTCCATTTCCATCTTCAGCCTTTACACACGTGGAAGGCTGTCATATTCATTTCAAACACCAATGCTAGTTGGCAGAGTGAGAGAGTAGGTTATCGGAACTTATTTTCTTAAGACACATTTCTTTTTTTTTTTTTTTAATTCAACTAGCCAACATGTAGTACATCATTAGTTCCAGATGTAGTGTTCAGTAATTCATCAGTTGCATCTAATACCCAGTGCTCATCACGTCACGTGCCTTCCTTAGTGCCCATCACCCAGTTACCCCATCCTGCCACTTACCTCCCCTCCAGCAACCCTTAGTTTGTTTCCTATATTGAAGGGTCTCATGGTTTTTCTCTCTCTCTGATGACTTACCATTCAGTTTTCCCTTTCTTCCCCTATGATCCTCTGTACTATTTCTTATATTCCACATATGAGTGAAACCATATGATAATTGTCTTTCTTTGACTGACTTATTTTGCTCCGCATAATACCCTCCAGTTCCATCCATGTAAATGGTAGGTATTCGTCCTTTCTGATGGCTGAGTAATATTCCATTGTATATACAAACCACATCTTCTTTATCCATCCTTCTCTCAAAGGACATCTCAGCTCCTTCCATGGTTTGGCTATTGTGGACATTGCTGCTATAAACATTGGGGTGCAGGTACCCCTTCCTTTCACTACATCTGTATCTTTGGAGTACATATCCAGTAATGCAATTGCTGGATCATAGGGTAGCTCTATTTTTAACCTCATGAGGAACCTCCATACTGTTTGCCAGAGTGGCTGCACCAGCTTACATTCCCGCCAATAGTGTAGGAGGGTTTCCCTGTCTCCTCATCCTCACCAACATCTGTTGTTTCCTGCCTTGTTAATTTTAGCCGTTCTGACTGGCATGAGCTGGTTTCTTATTGTTGTTTTGATTTATATTTCCCTGATGCCAAGTAATGCGGAGCGTTTTTCCACGTATCTGTTGGCCATTTGTATATCTTCTTTGGAGAAATGTCTGTTCATGTCATCTGATGAGATTATTTGTTTTGGGGCTGTTGTGTTTGATATGTTCTTTATAGATCCTGAATACTAACCTTTTATCTCGTATGTCATTTGCAAATATCTTCTCCCATTCTGTCGGTTGCTTTTTAGTTTTGTTGACTGTTCCCTTTGCTACGCAGAAGCTATTCATCTTGATGAAGTCCCTATTTCTTAAGAAAAATGCAAATAAACTACAAATGTTTTTTCAAGAGCGTGGTTTGAAATGTGTTACCTAGAGATGCTTTATTTAAAACCCATTTACCCAGAATATATCCAGTGTTGCTAAGATTCAAACATCTCTTCGTTCAGCCTCATCTCTTACTGTCTGGTCATAGCTCGAACTTGAAACTTCTTGGACCACTTGCAGTGCCTGAAAGAGCTCAGTTCTCTTTCTCACAGTGAGATGCCTGTGGCTCCTACGACTTTCTTCACTTGGGAAGTGACAGATAGGAGACAGCACACACAGAAGGGCCCGTGCCGGGACACTGCCTCCCCACATCTCCCCAGCTCCTGCACTCATGAGTGTGCCTTTCCATGCATGCTTTCCTTTTCCATTTTTGCTTCTCTTCCTCACGGGTCACATTAACCTCTCAACAGATTGCTAGGTCCACCTGGATCTGTACTTTCAGAAGACAGACAAATCTGGACTCAAGCACTTCAGGCATTGAGGCAGAGCACACAGAGGAGGTCAGGGAGCCTAGCAGGTGACTGGAAAGCATTACCCCGACCACAGCATATATACTGAAATTCTATGATGGCTGGTAATACCTTTTTCCCTATGAAAACCCATTTTAGGGCAATCATGGCCTACACAGTTCAGGCCTAAGCTGGAAGCGAGGCAGGAGCCTCAGCACAGGAGCAGCCGGATACCAAAACTGTCTACTCAGGCACTGAATAAAAAACAAACTTGATCTTTTTATTCCTGATTAGATTTTATCACTTTCTGCTGAAACAATATAGTTTGAAATCTAAGGGGGAAAGCCTGATTTACTTTAAATACTGTAAACTTTAATGATGTGGAAAATATTTTTCAACTTTAATTTTCTGAAACATTATTTATGTAAATGCCTTCTTTTTGCATATTTCATAGGACACGCATCTCTAGGCTTTATCATTGCCAACGTGTACAGAGAACAAAAATAGAAGTTTATGAGTGTAAAAAAGAAACCACATAATTCAAATAGAATGACTAAGATGACAAAAAGTAAGTTTATTCTCCACTCCCTAGGGGAACCCGTTCATAAAAGCCAACGGCACCCACCATGCTTCCTATTTGTACCTCCCCCTGGATACTTTCTCTGCCAGAACTTTCTCCTCTGTCGACTTTAATTTTCTCCTTCTCTCAGAGAATAACTTGAGCTTTCCGAAAGTCCTGTTTTTGGGTCCTTGACATCAAGGACTATCTCATTTCCCTAGAATCTCTGGCATTTAACAGGCACTCAAAGTGAGTAAGTAGATTGTCTTTAACTGTGGAGGGCACGGAATCCCTCCAGGAAGGACTGACCTGAATTAGAAATAGTGCAGCTTCCTCCCTTGCAATTACTTCCCAAATATTTTATCTTTCCATCCCACATCTAGTCTGTCAGGAAATACCATCAGTTCTACCCTGCTCCTAACATGAACAGATCCCGAATCAAACTACTTCTCTCCCCATCGGCTGCTACTACCCCAGATCATCCCATCACCAGTCCTCACTTGGATATCACAGGAACTTCCTAATGCATCCTTCTCCCACCTTCCCCACAGGATGCAGTCATATTTTTTTTTCATGTGTGCAATTGTACTCTAAATGCCTTAATTAAAATCTTCGGCCAATGGAAGTGGTGGTGGTTGGCGGGGGGGGGGGGGGGGGGCGGGGAGCAAAGCCCTAAACTACAGGTGGGCGACTCAACTTAAGATGTCAGGACTGTTTAAACGAAGGCTTTATTGTAGCTATTCAAATATAGAAGGGTGGTGTGAGAGCAAAGTCAGCATATAACAAAGGGCCACGTGAAAAAGTCCAGAAGAGAATTCTTGATTTCCTTAACCTCCCTTTTTGAGTCTCCCCCACCATCCAAAACATTGCTCAGGCCAAAGACTTAGGGATATTTCATTACTCACTTTTTTTTATCTTGTATATCCTATCTACCGACATGTCTTACCATCTCCTCTGGCTCCCTATTGCTACAACCCTAGTTAAGACCAGCATCTCTCTCTTGGGCTACTGCAATAAAACTCATTCTTATTGATTGTTTTCTTATTTCCATACTTGTCCACTTACAGTCCACTCTCTATACAATACTCAAAGCGACCTTTTAAAAGTATAATATCATGATGGCTTTCTGTGGAACCTAAAATAAAACCAATCACCCTTTTTAGGACTTCCAGGCTTATAATGGTTTGAATTGTATCACCCAAAAAAACATGTCCACTTGGTACCTCATAACATGACCTATTTGGAATAAAGATCTTTGCCAGTGTAGTTAAGGGAAAGTTCAAGATGAAATCATCCTGGATTGGGGTGAACCCTAAGCCAGTGACCAATATCTTCGTAAGAAAAGGGGAAGATAGGGGCACCTGGGTGGCTCAGTTGGTTGAGCACCTGACTCTTGGTTTCAGCTCAGGGCATGATCTCAGGGTCATGAGATCAAGCCCTAGGTTGGGCAGAGTCATATTTTTAAACATAATGCCAGATCTGGTGGATCAGTTTTCCACTACATTTTGAATAGAGAACAAACTCCTCACCAGGGGCTAATAAGGCTCTATTCCAGACACACTGGCCTTTTCTTCTGTCCCTCATACATGTCCAGCTCATCCCCACCTCAACTCCTTAGCTCTTACTATATTCGGAGTCATCCAGAGCTGGAACTCCCTTCACTTCTCTGGTTTCTTATTTCTTGGGTCTCTGCTCAAATGTCCCATCTTCAAAGAGTTCTCCTTTAACTGTGCTATCCATAGTTGTTCTTCCCTTTGGTCATTTGTTATCCAGGCTTTCTTTTCTTTAGAGCAGTGATAACTCTTACAAATATCATTTATCCACATGTCATCTGTCTACCCCTCTAGAATGTAAGCTGTGTTGAGCTGAGCTTTTCTTGTTCTCTGTTCTCCCTCTGGTGCCTGGTGCCTGTGTTTGTTACTTGCCTTTTGAATGATTCCATGAATTCAATCTACTTTAATAAGTTTTAGCAAATAATCTACCCAACTCTGTTGCTGAGGTTCATTAATCACCGGGCATATATCAACATTACCCATGTCATCACTTCTTTTCACTATCACCATAAGTGCACATTTTGTCCTTTGGTAGGCCAGGCTGTGAGCCTCAGTTTACTCATTTCTCAAACCCACAGTGTATTATTACCTATAATTTAAAGCTTATCTATGAGATTTGACCTTTTTGTCTGAGGGATGAAGATAATACCTACTCTGCCTAATAATTTTACAATGCTAAATTTTTAAATGCTAAAACTGAGAACTTGGGCTTGAAAAAGTAAGCAAAAGTAAGCAAACTTCAATGTTCTATATTAAAATAATGAGGTAAAATCACAGAATACAGTCATTAGTGACTGTATGCTAATAATTAAACTTCCATTTCCTAAGACCTGCCCACCACTACCAGAAACTGTCCATACAAATTCACATTTAATTCAGAATCATCCTGTGAGAGTTATCAACACCCTTTAACAGATGAGAAAATTAAGGACTTGTGAGGTTAAAGCAAGGTCACTTAACTCATAGGTGATAATATATAAAGTTTAGATTTAGGTCTGTCTGGTTTCATTGATCAGGCTTTGAAATTAGACAACATTGGTGTGTGTGTGTGTGTGTGTGTGTGTGTGTGTGGTATGTTAGTCACCATAAAATATTTTTTATAAAGATGTTCCATGGGATGCCTGGGTAATTCAGTTGGTTAAGCACATGCCTTCGGCTCAGGTCATGATCCCAGGGTCCTGGGATGGAGCCCCACATCAGGGTCCTTGCTCAGAAGGGAGCCTGCTTCTCCCTCTGCCTGCTGCTATTTCTTTCTCTCTCTCTCTCTCTGACAAATAAATAAATAAAATCTTAAGAAGAAAAAAAAAGATGTTCTGTAATAGTAAGAAGTCATCCAAGAATCTATATAATATTATTGGCATGAGCAAACGGAAATATTTTTTATGTAAACACAATGACACAGTGAGAGAGTGTTCAAATCACAGAAGGCAGCCAGGGGAGTTCTGGTGTTCTGTGTGGTACCATGGTACCCCCTGCATTTCTGGAACAGGCAGAAGCCCATGCATTACCCATCAATGCCATGAAGGCCATAAAATGAATACCCGTGTCCAAATGTGGCCCAAATCTAAAAATACAGGGCAACCAAAAGTTCTGGCAACACGAAGAAATATGCTGAATAAGAAGACAAACTTTGAAAAAACAGCCACATTGAGGCAAGGCTGCACGTGTTTCAACCTACTTGGCCAGCTAGGTCGAACAAACAACTTACCCTCAGAGATTTTAAAAACATAATATCTGAAAATAAATGTGCTAGAACAGTGCTTATTGGCATCTTAGTTGGCCTAAGTACCTTTCAAAATGAGACCTATTTACTTCCCAGTTTGAATTTTATGACCACCTTGAGAACAACTTGAAATCAGAGATTTGCAAAAGCATTAAGCAAATATTCACAAGTGAAAAGCTAATGATCTAACAAGCAACCAAGCCTGCTTTATAGGAAGATAAAAATTACTAAAACCAATCCCCCAAAAAAGAATTCCTTGAAGGTGATATAAAACGTAACTACTTGAAACATACAAGGACTCACCATCATAAGGGCCTCGCTCACATCACGTGCTTGCCCGACTGGGCGCTCTCACCATCCCCACTACCATGCGAAGCACAAATCTGCCAAGTGGCTGCTCTCCTAGGCTAGTAACTCACTTAAAGTCACTCAGCTCTACGGAAGGCCCACACACCTGACATTGACATTGTTAATACAATGATCTCATTACAACAACCACACCAGGTGTTACTCAAGTCTAATCCAAAGTCCTAAATCCACCTCCAACTTGACAAAACCAAAGAACAGATCTCTCCATCTTCCCAACCCCAAACACTGGTACGCTCTCCTGAGAGGTGCTGGATACAAGTACCAAAGAGAATTTCGTAAGGACAAGGTTTTTAATTAAAGAGTCTATTAACTGATATGGCTGTAGTCATCAAACAGAAATGTCACATGAGAGCACTTGCTAAATACCTGAATATCAGCCCCCATCATGCCTCAAAGCCCATGTAACTCCCTTTCTGTCAAGAGTCATTATTCCCAAGAACTTCTCTATATTTATTTAGTTTATATCCCAACCAGGAATTCTTCTAAGGTGGCCCACTTAGAGTGTCCACTTTGTGTTTCAGATCCCAAAGGCAATCCCCATGTCCACCCTTCCCTTCTAACAATATTACTTCTGTACCTTAGAGTTCCAGTTAAATCCCATATTTTCCTTGTCCCAAAAAATCACTTGCACCTTAACCTGATAAAGTCTTCTTTTCCTGTTGTGCTTTTCACAGCTCATGTTGAAATCTTTACTTATGTTTAAGTTTGCCCTGAAGTTTTTTTTTTTAATCATTGAGGCACTGCATTTTAGAGATCCTCTGTTAATTACTCCAGCAGGTATAAACACCCCGATGAGAGTACTGAGAAACATAATTATGAATAACCAAAAGACCAAAGATTATTTCATTATGGCTATCCGAAGTGTATTAAATATGGCTGTTTCTGAACACTTTGCTTATACTGCAATCTGTGTGTACATGTATAAATTTTGAATAATAAGAACAATGTTGATCAGATAACAATCAGAGACTAACACTTCTGACCAATAAGTTAGCCACCAGCCCATGTGACTACTGAGTACTTGAAATATTGCTAGTCAGAACTGAGATATGCTGGGGTGCCTGGGTGGCTCAGTGGGTTAAGCTTCTGTCTTCAGCTCAGGTCATGATCTCAGGGTCCTGGGATCGAGCTCCGCATCAGGCTCTCTGCTCAGCAGGAAGCCTACTTCCCCCATCTCTCTGCCTGTCTCTCTGCCTACTTGTCATCTCTCTCTGTCAAATAAATAAATAAAATCTTTAAAAAAAAAAAAAAAGAATTGAGATATGCTATAAGTGGAAAATACACAGCAGATTTTGATTTTTTTTTATTTTACATTAAAAACGGACATAAAATGTCTCTATTTTTTATATTGACTACATGCTAAAGTAACATTTGGGATATATGGAGTTAAATTAAATACACTAGTAAAGTGCAAATATGCTCCTGTTAGATTTCTACTGTACAGCACTGGCTTAGCAGTTATAGTGCCATTATTATCTTACCTATCAACATATCCCACAGCCCTCCCCACCTCTCAAACTCTTAACTTGTATCTAAAGGAGGAAAAGTATTTTTAATGTCAGCTTAAGGAAAACTTAACAGGGAAGATAGATCTATACCCAAAATCACTGCCTAAAGCTGGGTACAAGCACTTTGCCTAGTTACAACTTAGCCTACTAGCAAACACCCCTCCAGCTGTGATTTAGAGACCAAAATTTTGCCTGTCTGTAGAGAAACCCAGGTTGATGTAAGAGTTTTTGACTAAAACCAAAATAGTTTTTCCTATACAAGAACTTTAGTTCTGCCTTAGAGGTAAACATATATTTTGTTTATCCTTGTTTCTAGTAAGATTAACAAACTAGATGCCCCCTTACCTCAGATTAGAGACATTTAGAGGAAAAAAGATTGTTACAGTCAGCCACACATCCGTCAGAAGTGACTGTTCACAGCAAGGAAGGGAAGAACTGCACAGGCCCCACAAGTGTAACAAGCACAGTGACCTGGAGGCCATTTTGAATCATTAAGAAAAGTCTGTATGACAGTTCCTAGGGGTCCTGATGCTTTGCCCAAAGTTATTTTTACTTCAAAACTTTCCTGTTACATTTATTAAAGGATTTTATTTACTTATTTGACAGGCAGAGATCACAAGTAGGCAGAGAGGCAGAGAGAGAGGAAGGGAATCAGGTTTCCCACTGAGCAGAAAGTCCAACATGGGGCTCGATCCCAGGACTCTGGGATCATGACCCGAGCCGAAGGCAGAGGCCTCAACCCACTGAGTCACCCAGGTGCCCCTATTTTGATAAATACTTTTCACAATGTTAATGTATCAAAACTGCATTTTAAAACAACTTTAAATATTTAATTTAAGGTCTCTGATAAAGCTCAAGAAGATATTTGCTGTTTGAAATATTTAAGATCTTCCTAAAAATACAAAATGTTTAAAACAATATACAGTAGTGTACCTTAAGGACATCCGTGTCTGTAAATACATTTATAGTCAGTGAAATACTACATACTTAATACAAACTTAAATAGCATATCAATCTTTAACACCCCTTATCTTTAATAATCAGTAATTATTTTTTAATTATTTAATGATTAACACCTTTAATGCTTCAAGCATACTATATTGATATTTGATTTATACAAAAATGTCATAGCCAAGCTGACATAAAAACCAGTCATAAGATTATAAGGGAAGGAAAGCACCTAACTAGGATTTAGTAGAAGAAAATCAAGATGATATTCTGTGGTACACAAAGAATAGAATGTACCATTCTCTTTCTGCCCTCAACAGGGAAGGTGCCAGAGGTAAGTGTATAGCAGTCCCCTACTTTCCACATCTCATATCACAGCAGTCACTTGTGTGACTATCACTTGAGCAAGGCTGTGAACTTCCACTACATTCTCCAACTAAAAATTATAGATTTCTTAAACTCATGAAGATGTATTTCCTTACAGAAGAGGATAGTTCTTCCCTTTTTAAACTCTACATTGAGATTTTTAAAACCGAACCCAGCACAATGTCTGTGTTTTCGGTTGGGTGTGACTTCCCACCACTGTAAGAACAACCCAAGAGAGAGGATCTCCAAGCAACTGGCTCCCACCACTATACCATGATAAGCCCAGGAAGTCTAAGCTAATTTAGAAGACAAAATGCACACATCAACAACCAAATATAAATTAAATGAGATCTTATCTCACAAATTGATAGTTTAAAATACCCAACTGGAATTTCTGTTTCTGACCATGAGGGGTGTAAGGAGATCCAGACTAGCACCTTTCCACTAAATGATTAGAAAACTAGAGAAAATATAGGAAACAACTATTTTCTGATATTGACCAACAGATGGTATAACTAATCCTTGAGAGAAGAGAAACAAACAAGGGGAGCCCTATAATCATACCTTTCTATCTGAAAATAATTTCTGGATGAAAAGTGAAGAGAACCCAAACAAAAACCTCACAAAAGCCTCCTCACCAAATTGAGGCAAGAAAGATCTCAGTGTGAGGAGGCCAAAATGCTGAGAATTTACAGGACAGAGAATGGAGAAGGGGAGAGCGATGCAAAACAGAAGCTCCAGAAATTTGCATAAAGTTCACCTTGAACCTTTGGCTAAATTCCAATCTGTACATGCATATGGCAAAACTCCTCAAGGCCAGAGAAGAATAATTACCAAGGAACTGTCAGAGGAACAATTTCCAGAGTTCACACAAAGCCATGAAATTGTTAGAGGTGCCATGAACAACAGTAGAGAGGCTTCATCAACTACATTGGGAATCATGTCTGAGCTGTGAGACTAGCATAGACCTATAAGAAAAGCCACTCTAGACCTACTGTAATAGCTTAAAAACTAGCCTAAATACAATCAGGTTAATCTACAAATAACTGAGCAGAACAAAGTTCAAGACTCCTGATGGGAATTAAAATCTAGCACTCAGTTCACAATGTATGGTATTCAATAAAAAATTACTAGTCATGCAAAAAAACAGAAAACCTGTATGAAACAAATGCTCCATAAGCAGCAGATAATTCCATAATGGAAACAGGCCCATAAGTGAGAACAATGTGGAATTACCATACAAAGATGATGAAATAACTAGTATGAGTAGATGCAATTTGTTCAAGGATTTAGAGGGGGAAAAAGAATATAATAAGAGATGATATAACAAATGGAACTTCTAGGGGCACCTGGGTGGCTCAGTGGGTTAAAGCCTCTGCCTTCGACTCAGGTCATGATCCCAGGGTTCAGGGATTGAGCCCAGCATTGGTCTCTCTGCTCAGCAGGGAGCCTGCTTCCCCACCTCTCTCTCTCTCTCTCTCTCTCTCTGCCTGCCTCTCCACCTACCTGTGATCTCTGTCTGTCAAACAAATAAATAAAATCTTAAAAAAAAAACAACAAATGGAACTTCTAGAGATGAGAACTATAATATCTGAGATGAAAATGATGCTGGGTGGAGTTAAAATCCAATCAGGCACTACAAAGGAAAGAATTCATGAATTCGAGAAGAGAGTAGCAGACCTATCCCAGCTGAAGCACTGAGAAAAATGTATCAACAGAGCACTGGTGACCTGTGAGGCAGTGTCAGGGGTCTACACTATATAGAGTTAGAGTCCCAGACACAAAAAGGGGCGAGGCGGGGGCAGCAAGGAGGGAAAAGACAAAAATAGTTGAAGACATAATTTGGAAAAATATTTCAGATTTAATAAAAACTATGAACCCAAAAGGTCCAGAAGCTCTATGAACCCCAAGCAGGATAAATAAAAACATATTAAGGCATATCACATTCAAATGACAAAACCAGGAAAAAAGAAAAATATCTTTAGCTGGGAAAGACATAGTACATATTGAAGAACAAAGATAAGAACTTTCTCAGACTTCTCATTGGAAACTATAAAAGTCTAAAGAAAACAGAATGTCTTTGAGATTTTTTAAAATGTTAATTTTGAATTCCTTATCAATCAATAATATCTTTCAATAATGAAGGTGAAGTAAAGATTTTTTTTTATACAAGCAAAAGCTGACAGAACTTAGATACTACAAGTTAAAGGAAGTGTTGTAGGCTAAAGAAGACTATGAGAGAGAAACTGATCCCATACAAAAGAAGGAAGGTCTAATGTTGGAAATATATAGGTAAGTGAAATATTTCCTTTACAAATTCCTAAAAATTATTTGATGGTATAATAGTGTATTGTGGGAATTATACTTAGAACTCAAATGGATAGTGCAACAGATAAAAGGGGAGTGAATAGGGGCGCCTGGGTGGCTCAGTCGATTAAGCCTCTGCCTTCAGCTCAGGTCATGGTTTCAGGGTCCTGGGATCGAGCCCCTCCTCCAGCTCTCTGCTCAGCAGGGAGCCTGCTTCTCCTCCTCTGACTGCCTGCCTCTCTGCCTACTTGTGCTCTCTCTCTCTCTGTCAAATAAATGAATAAATAAAATCTTTTTTAAAAAAGGGGGGGAGTGAATAAAAATGTACTATAATAAGGCTCTCATATTAGACGTAAAACACATTTGATAAAAAGCAACAAGTGAAGAGATGCACATAGGAAATCCTGGAGCAACCACTAAAAATATACAACAAAGAGCTACAGTTAATAAGCCTAGAGTAGAGATAGAATAGAATACCTAAAATGCACACTTAATACTTTTTTAAAAAGCAATAGAATAGGAAAGGAAAGGGCAATGAAGAGACTGGACAAGTAGAAAGCAAGCAGCAAGATGAGAGACTTAAATCTAACCACAATGATACCTACATTAATTATAAATTGTCCACATACTCTAATTTATTCAGTTGTCGGATTGAATAAAAAAGGTCCAACTATAGGCAATCTGCAAGAAATCCACCTTAAATATAAAACACAGATAGGTTAAATGGGAAATGGAAAAAGTTACCATGCAGACCATCGAAGGAAAGCTACAGCATCACAGCATCAGACAAAACAGATTTTTTAGAACAAGAGTATTACCAGGGTAAAAATGCACAATTTATAATGATAAAAATGGCAACTCACCAAGAGGACTTAATCCTAAACATTCATGCATCTAATAACAGATCTATGAAGCAAAACCATTAGATCTGCAAGGAGAAATAGACGAAGCCACAACTATTTTGGAGACTACAATACTTCTCAATAATTGATACAAGAAAGAAAGAAAATCAACAATGAAATACAAGGTGCGAACAACACTATACAGCAACTGACAACACTATGAGAACACTCCACCTGACAAATGAGAAACACAGGCCACTCAGCAAGGTGGACTATGGCCTATACAAGTCTCAACACATGAAAAAGAGCATTTGAAATGATATAAAATCCATTCTGAGCATAATTAGAAATAACAGAGAGCTCTTTGAAAACTACCTAAATGTCTGAAATGAAACACCCTCCTGAACTGTAAGTAAAAGAAGAAATTAAAAGAAAAATCAGGAAATACTTTGAACTAAATAAAAGTAAGGCTCTACTTAGGGGCCAGGAGGCAGGGCAGCAGTCTGAGAAGTGGACACATGAAAATATTTACAATGCCTACTTCCCTCACTTTTCTTGGCATTATTTAGGAGGAAGATAAGTGAGACATATAAAATACATCTCTGTTGCATTGCGAGCACCAAGAATGCCTTCAATCGTACAGCTTGGCCCTCTGTGCATGCTCAGAAGAAGACGAGGCAGCCGTGGACGTGTGGAGAAGGAAGGAAACAGGCAGACGAGGCAGTCCAGCAAGAACAGGAGTGAAACCAAAGCATCGGTAACACCAGCCCGGGCATCTGGAGCCCATACTGTGTTTTATATTCATGTCTTCTCACTTATAGCAACTCCAGGAGGCAGGCATTAACTTCATTTTCTATACAGGAATCTTGTAAGCTGGTTCACTTGTTCAACTTCACAACAGCTGTTAGAGCTGAGGAAGAAGTCAGGATCCAAGTGCCTTATCGCTGCCTACTTGAGAACCCACAGGTGGTTTCTCAGTGAGTGGACATCTCTAGGCATCCCACAGTCTTGTCCCATCAAGTTCACTTGGCCATCCACTGATCCACAAGCCACATGCATGCTTTTGCTGTGCTCTGCCCAAATGCTTTCCCCCAACACCCTGCCTCCAGCCAATCGCTGCATGAGATTTCCTCACTGGGACCAAAGAGTCCTCCTCTACAACCTTTTCATGGCCCATTGAGAATTTAAGTTGTCTTTCTCTTATACAGTCTCTATTTAAGGAGCACAGTGAGAGTTTATACCAATATGTGAAGATGTATATTTTAGGTAAAAGAAACTTTGTAAATATTTGACTAAAGTCAAATACCTCAATTCCATCAATATAACTCATGACCACTTGTGCTCAGAGCAATGTGGTGCACTCAGGACAAAGAGGAAGGAGACAGACCCTGCCCTTCGTGGGTCCCCCAGGTCAGGGGTAAAGGAACCCTGTATACAAGTAATTTCCAAAGAGAATATCAAGTGCTACAAGGAGCTCAGATACCAGGGTCCACGGAAGCATGTCAGGTGACCTCCTAACCAAGTCAAAGGAGAGTAATACAAGGGTTCTCAGAGGGGGTAAATGCTAGGCCCATATTTAAAGACAACTAATAAACAGTGAGGCTGCAACAAGACATTCTAGATAAAAGTCATATATGTAATTCCTCCAAGGGAATAACAAATATGCAACATTATGTTCTGGAGGCTGCAAGATGACCCATGTGGCTAGAACACAAGGTATGCATCATGAATTGAAGGAAGAGAGAGCAATAAGAAGAAACCCAAATCTGGAGGGCCTTGAAAGCCATGTGAGATCGAGATGTTGTAAGCTGACTGAGAGATAATCATTGGAGAGGGGGAGAAAAGGTGTGATCAGGCTTGTCAGCACTGAGCAATGTCACCCTGCTTGGGTCAGAGGGGGAGAAGAGGGAAGCCGGGGAAGGACCTGAGAGGCAGGTTAAATCACCGTGTTGACCAACCGTGTAAGGGACAGTGGCCCCGAAAAAGGCTGTGGTAGATCTGAAAGAAGCAGAGAATTTTGGAAAATCACTAAGTCACTGGACTCAATAGAGTGACCATCTGAGAGAGGAAAGCAAGGCCATGAAGGACACTGGTTCGGGTAATGAGCAATCAACAGGGAGACCATCGACAACAGGGGAGAGAATGATGTCGAGGTATCTGAATGGGTGAAAGGGATACAAAGGGAAGAAAGCACGAAGGAGAGAGAAGAGGGAGTTTGTTGCTGAGATGTTTTTGTTGTTTAGACATGTTAAGTTTGGGGCTGCTGTGAAACCTCCAAGGGAGGTATTTCGTATACATTTAGGCATTTGTGTGTAGAGGATGAAGTCAATCTGGAGTAGAGATGAAATAATCATAAGCATAGGCAAAGGGTCTGAAGACTGGTGGCAGCAGTGGCTACACTAGAAGGAGAAATTGCTAAATGAGAAAAACAAGAGCAGCGTTGGTTGCACAGGATGTTGTGGTTTGGAGGGAATGTAAGCTTCAAACGCTGATATTAAAAAAGAAGAAAAGTCCAAAAAAAATGAGCTAAGCTTTTATTCTCAGAAGCTAGAAAGAGCAAATTAAACACAAAGTACAGAAATAGAGAAGAGGGGGAAAAATAAATGAAAGAGAAAGTAAACCATAACAAAGACCAACAAAAGATTTGTAACATACATCGGAGAATGTGGATACAGAAAAAATGCCTACAAAGCAATGGCAAGAAGAAAATGTTTACAACTGGGCACTTGTTTCTGAGAACAAAAATCTTTGCTTATACCTGAACACAAGAAAGACAAAAGCAAATATAATCTAGGAAAATAGAAAACTTTCCCCAGTCACCCCTTCAAAAAGACATTATACCAGGAAATTCACTTGAAAACACACCCCAAGCAGAAATACAGCCTCTAGAAAGAGCAACGCCGTGGCTGCAAGGTGGCTTCCCTGCCTGACTGCATTTTAAGAAAAGCCCAACACTAGGAAAGCTTGGGAACAATGTCAATTGAACTCCAGCCTACAGCAACCTCACATTTTACAGGTCATTAACTGGGCACAGCAGGTGCCTTCTTCTACTACCCTGATGGGCTTGGGCATGAAGACCACAGCCCCTGCCTCCTTCAGCTGCTGGGTTAGCACATTAGAAAGACAAAATGATAAAAGCTTAGAAGAAAGTTCATGAAGGAAAGGGAAGTGTAAACAGGAAATTTATGCCCAAAATTTGTGAAGGAGAGAGAAGACAAAGGTTCCAAGTCCAAGTTCAACAATCTACTCACTCCCAAATCACTGTCCCCCTTACTGTAGCCAATAGGTCATATTCTCTTAACATTAGGCAAAACAAATTTTTTTTAAAGATTTTTATTTGTTTATTTGACAAAGAGAGATCACAAGTAGGCAGAGAGGCAGGCAGAGAGAGAGAGAAGGAAGCAGGCTCCGCACGGAGCAGAGAGCCTGATGTGGGGCTCGATCCCAGGACTCTGAGATCATGACCTGAGCTGAAGGCAGAGGCTCTAACCCACTAAGCCACTCAGGCGCCCTAGGCAAAACAAATTTAAAATTTAATTTAAATTTAAAATTTTTTAAATTAAAAAAATTTTAATTTTAATTAAAAAAATTTTTAATTTAAATTTAAACTTCAAAATTGTTTAAAAATTATTTACATTTATTTATTAAACATTTATTTATTTATTATTAAACATTCATTATTATTAAACATTTATTAAAACAATTTTTTTAAAAGTCTGTGTATGCGAAATATGTATAAAAAGAGGACTTATGTCTTGGTCTTATCCTTAAGAAAGATGTTTGGATTCTGTACTTGTGTAAAATTAATTCTTTGCCCCTTTCAAATGAGAGTCTAATTTGAGCTCATTTTATTGTGCTAACTGCATTAATGGCTTTAAAATCATTCCAGATAGGCAACATTTTTTTAAACAGAACACAAACAATAATCTTTGAAGTAACCCTGATCAATTTGACTTCTTCAAAATTAGGAACTTTGATTCCTTAAAAGATATTAGGAAATGGAAGAGGCAAGACAGAGACTGGAAAAGGATATTTGTGATATGTGCATCTGACAAGAGACTTATGCCCCAGATAAGGAATGCACACAAAACAGCAAGATGTAAAGACAAGATGAGCCAAAGACTCAAACAGGTATTTCACAGAGAATCCTCGAATGGCCAATAAGCACATGAGCCCATACTCAACCTCACTCATTAAAAGAACTCAAATTAAAACCACAGAGGAGGGGCGCCTGGGTGGCTCAGTGGGTTAACCTCTACCTTCGGCTCAGGTCATGATTTCAGGGTCCTGGGATCAAGCCCCACATCGGGCTCTCTGCTCAGCAGGGAGCCTGCTTCCCCCTCTCTCTCTCTCTGCCTGCCTCTCTGCCTACTTGTGATTTCTGTCTGTCAAATAAATAAATAAAATCTTAAAAAAATAAAATAAAACCACAGAGGAGGCACTAGACACCCACAAAAGCAGCAGGGGCACCTGGGGTCTCAGTCAGTTAAGCATCTGACTGTTGATTTCAGCTCAGGTCGTGGTCTCATGGGTTGTGAGATCCAGCCTGATGTCAGGCTTGGTGTGGAGTCTGCTGGAGATTCTCTCTCCCTCTCCCCCTGCCCCTCACGTTCGCTCATGCTCTCTCTCTCTCAAATAAATAAATAAAATCTTTAAAAAGAGAGAGGCACTCATCATGTTCATTGGAATGGGGATCAATTACTGTGAGAATGTAAATCACTTCCACCACTCTAGAAAACCAGTTGACAGTTTCTAAAGTATATGTCTGTCCTATGAGTTACTCCTACATATTTTAGCCAAAATACAAGTTATGTCCACAGAAAATACATACAAGAATTCTATTCACAGAAGCAAAAACAAAAAAACAAAAGCAAAAAGCCCTCAGATGTCCATCAGCAAGGGAGTGGATAAACAAATGTTGATCTATCATTCGGTACAACACTCACAAGGCTAAATCTCATTGACATGCTGGCTGAAGGAAGCCAGACAAAGAGTATATCCTATAAAATTCAATTTGACTGAAGTTCAAAGGCAAATAAATCTGTGGGTAATAGAAATTAAAACAGTAATTGCATCTGGCAGGGAGGGGGCTCCCTGGAAGGGGGCACAAGGGATCTTCTAAGGTGGAAACTGTCTACATTTTTATTTGGGTATTGGCCACAGGCATACAGATACATAAATATTCACAGAGTCATATACTCCAGATTTGTAAGCTTTATGTTAGATCTCCAGAAAACATTAAGATAAAATGTCCCAAATGCATTTGTCCTTCAAGTGACTTATTTTACTTACAACATTTTATCACTTCACAGACTTTCGCTGATCACCTACTATGTGCCAGGCACCCTTCCTGGCTAAGAGCTACAGCAAAGAATAAAACAGACAGAAGTCTGTGCCTCCGTGGAGCTTATACTCTAGAGGGAAAATGGACAATGAAGAAAACAAGTTGTTACAGTATTCATAAGAAGGTAAGATAGCCAAAAAATATATAAAAGGGAATGAGGATAGGGAACGGGGGAGCAGATTACAATCTAGGCACTGACTTCATTAAACTACTGTTTAAATCAAATCATAGGGGCACCTGGGTGGCTCAAGTCATGATCCCCGCCAGGGTCCTGGGATGGAGCCTGGCATCAGGATCCTTGCTCAGCAGGGAGTCTGCTTCTTCCTCTCCCTCTGCCTGCTGATCAACCTCATTAAATGACTGTTTAAATCAAATCATGATGGACAAGCACATACAATAAATTACATGTACAGTTTTCTAGTTGCAGGAAAACATGTATCTTAACCATTTGTAAGTGTACAGTTAGTAACATTAAGAACATTCACATTGTTGAACAGCCATCTTGCAAAACTGGAACTTTGTCCCCATTAAACACTAAGTCCCAGTCCCCTCCCCCCAGCCCCTGGCCACCACCCTTCTACTTTCTGTCTCTATGACTTTGAGGACTCCAAGCACCTCCTAGAAACAGAATCCTACCGTCCTTGCCTTTTGTGACCGCCTCTTTCACTTACTACAACGTCCTCATGGCTCATCCAGGCTGCAGCCTGTTAGAATCCCCTTCCTTTTTGAGGCTGAGTAACACCCCCTGCATGAAAATACCACATTTGTTTACTCATGGAGGGACACGTTGGTGCTTCTGCATTTTGGCTATTATGAATGTGTGTGCAAGTGTCTCTTCAAGATGCGCTTAACTCTCTGGGGTCTATACCTGGAAGCAGAATTGCTGGATCGTGTGGTAATTTCACATTTAAAACTGCGGGGAAGCTCAGCCTGCTCTCCACACGGCAGCACCCTTTTACGATCCCACCGACATCGCACGTGGGCTCCAATTTCTCCACATCCTCGCCAACACTTGCGATTTTCTGGGGTTTTTTTGTTTTAGTATGTTACAGTAACCATCTTAAAGGATGAGGGAGCTTTGTTTTTTTTAACTGCATTTCCACATCGTTGGTGTCCCTCAGGTTCCTGGAAATGGCAGCGGTCTGTCCTCCCAAGTTAGCTTACCTGAAATTTACTAACGCTCTTGCTTTTGTGAGTTTTAGTTGTCTGCAAAGGCCTCAAGGGGAGGAAAAAAATCCAATAAATTCCTATTTGCTCTTCAACAGATCTCAAGGAAATGACAGCATTTCAGCCTATGAGACTTTAAATGTTAAAATAAATTTCCATCTGCATTTAAGATTAATCATGGTCTTTATAGCTTGAAATTCTTAATTTCTATTCAGTAGGCTTCATTTGTTACACATAATAGTACAAGAAAAATAGCTACCTCAGAGTTATAAGGGTAAAATAAAACTGAAAAAATAAATCTAGTCTAATCATTGAAAAAATTACACATAAGGACATTTTTTAGTGTTGAGGATTTGTTGACTTTGGTAATTCCCCATCATTCAACACTACTCATATAAAGTAAGTAGGAGGAATGCCTGGGTGGCTCAGATGGTTAAGCCTCTGCCTTCCACTCAGGTCATGATCCCAGGGTCCAGGAACTGAGCCCCACATTGGGCTCCCTGCTCAGCCAGGAGCCTTCTTCTCCCTCTGTCTCTGCCCCTCCCCCGCTGCTCATGCATGCGCACACTCCCGCTCTCAAATAAACAAAATCTTTAATTAATTAATTAATTAATTAATTAAAATAAACTAAAGTAAGTAGGAGAGGATCGTAATTTGTGCCTAAGTTGCAAAAACCTGAGTCCCATGTCATAGCCAGGATGAAAACATGAACGAGGAGACGGGCCATGAGAAGACCAGACAAGTGGCTCAGGACAGTTCCCAAAATACTTCACAGCACAGCCCGCACAGACTTCCTCATCACACACACTTGGCATCAAGGTGTCATTCTGTACCCCAGGCCCTACCACTGCTGTTCCGATCGTCAGGTGGGGACAAAACCAGTCAACTGCCAAAAGCAACAGATCTTGACAAACGATGCTTTAGATTCTTCTCCCTACTATAGTTTTCAGCTGCTGCAACTTTGACCAGTTAAAAGAAGTGGTCTAGAAAGTCAGAACCCAATTCGTGTTCTTTGAATTTGTATATTTTAGTAGCCATTACATCACTGTTCTAAAGTTGCAAAAGCAATGTTAAATACCTGACAATTCAAGATGATATTTAAACTCCTGGTCTAAAACCAAATTAAGAAAAAGTAATTTTCAAATAAAGTGCATATCATGACCCTCAGTCAGGAGCTTATAGTTTTGAGCTCACGGCTTTCCTTTTTGGTGCCTACGGAGGTAAACAACCTATTCTAAGTCAGAATATTATTAGACCATTTTCACGTGTAACTTCTGGGTTTCTGGCTTCCTATATACCATCTAATTCATCTTAGGTTTCCACCTAAATATTTTTATTGCAAAAAACTATTTTAAGGCTCTGAAGATCTTTAAAATATATTTGGCTAACATTTACAAAAAGAAAAAAGAATTCCTTGAATTGCTGAGGCTGTTTTTGCTTCTTTGTAAGCTATAGGACGAATAATCCTTATCTCCAAGGCAGAGGATTGAAGGAATGCTAGCTACAGGCTAAGCATCTGCTCACAGCACAGCTGCTCTTCTCGCTGTCCTCCGTCAGCCGTGCGGTGGGTAGGTTGCACCTGCACGAGGACGGCATTGTAGATGGAGTGTGTTACCTGTGGCGTAGCATCTCCTCCAGCCGCAGGTCGGGGGCATGGTGCTCCGTCCCTCACATGGGGTGCATGAAGACAAAAGCAGCCGTAACCATTTGGAGATGTCTAGGTATTAAGAGCGCAAAGCTGATCCCCAAGATAATCTGAGAGAATTATATTATGCCCTGAAACTGTCCTGTCCTGGCATGAAACATCGCTCTTGAGTACAAGAAATTTGGGATGGATAGCAGAAAGTTGGAGAAGTGAGAGTAATTTTTAATGAAAAAAAAATTTTAACTTTTTACCTAACAAACTAGCAAGGGAAAATATTGAAGAATACTCATTGGTCTATCTTGCCAGATGGCAGTAAAATTTCTTGATGAATAGACGCTTCTTGGCTTGCTTTAATTGCAAGTCACATCTGAGGATTCATCTTTGAGCCCAAGTGCAAGGCATGAGAAGAACCACAACTGAGACTTGGGCTGCCCCAGCACCCACGCTGGACGCTCCCTCCCATTCACTGCATCTCTACACAGAGCTCAGCTCACCAAGGCAAGCACCACCACCACGTCACCCAGGAAGGGGTCAAATGACACAAGCAGCCCACAGAACTTCTTCCTGCTTAACCTCTGCTCGTAAAATGGTTCTTGGATTTTAATCCTGAAACTCCAGACAACAAAGATTTCTTAACATGATGGCTTTTGGTGGATATTTATATGGAAGAAAACGTATGTAAGACCCAGTACACTTAAAACCCTATGCAGGGTTTTAAAACAAAACACTTAACTCAGTACACTTAAAACCCTATGCAGGATAGTTAAAAACCAAGAGCAGGTGGGGAGAAAAAATCAGTCATGTGACTGTATGTACGTAGGTATGTATTTTAGAATTACGAGACATTTTAAAAGCCCACCAAGTAGCAAAGGATGTGCAGAGGCAACGGCAAGGTTATCCTTAAATGGATGACAAAAGAAGACTTTCTTCTACAGAACGGCCTGACGGATTCTACAGCCTCACGTGGATAACATTTACAGAAGTCATTAAGATGGTGAGTGGAGTTCCATTGTGTAATTTTTTCCATCCTGAAGCACCTCCCACCTCCTCGGAAGATTTAATGCTGTTTTCGCATTAGGGAGACCCTGCAGCAGTGCCCAACCTGCTAACAGCGCCCAGACCATTTTCTAGAATCGCCCCTGCCCTACCCTGGCACGAAGCATGTGCTGGGAGAGCTCGCAACTGACTGGTACAATTTCCAATTGTGGCATGCCGTACCACATTGATATGTGGGACAAATAATTCTTCCATAAAAGGGCTAATGAAATACAATCAGCAACAATGAAATAAAAGCCTAGCATAAATGAGGCTGAGTTTGCTAACAAACTTGGTTCAAAATGGGGAGATTATATTTTCTAATTCATCTCTTACAGTCTTTGATTATTTATAAAAGATAAAATTCCCTCTGTAGAAGTCATCCAAAAAAGTTGGAAACACCTTTAAAAGCTCTTTTAAAAATGTGATTTTTTAGAGATGGGCATCCTTCCTAAAGATGTACTGAAGTTCGCTAGATTGCAAATCTCCTACCCAGAACCTCCTTTATTTCTCATCTGTCCTCAGAGTTTAATTGTCCCACAGGTAAAAATCCACTAAGTATCACAGAATCCCTTAGAGACATTCACGGATCTAAGATTTTAAAATTGTGACTCTGAAAAATGATAAATATAACAAATGGGGAAGAGAATTAAGACTCTTCATATTTCCTGGGGCGCCTGGGTGGCTCAGTGGTTAAGCCACTGCCTTCAGCTCAGGTCATGATCTCAGGTCCTGGGATCGAGTCCCATGTCGGGCTCTCTGCTCGGCAGGGAGCCTGCTTCCCTCTCACTCTCTCTGCCTGCCTCTCTGCCTACTTGTGTTCTCTCTCTTTCAAATAAATAAAATCTTAAAAAAAAAAAAAAAAGACTCTTCATATTTCCTAAAAGGATAGACACCAAAATGTTACTAGTTCTCTTCTTTGGACTTTAAGAATATAAAGGACTTGTTTCTTCTTTATTCCTCGTTTGTCTTTTTTTTTTTAAGTAGGCTCCAAGCTCAGTGTGGAGCCCAACATGGGGCTTGAACTCACAACCCTGAGATCGAGACCTGAGCTGAGATCAGGAGTCAGATGCTTAACTGACTGAGCCACCCAGGCTCATTTTATTCCTGTTCTTATTCTCATTTTCTAAAATGAGAACAATTTATAATCAGAAAAAGACTAAAATAGGAATCTATTTTATGTCTATTTGTTTTCCTTACCATTTTCTTATTTTTTTTAAAGCTGTCTTCTTAACATTGGATTAATAAATTAAGGCTGCCTTATCTTATCAACATATAGTATTTCATATCTAAACTAGAGGTTGCCCAATGGCAAAGAATCCTTTTGGGAATTATGAAGATCCCTGAGTACCCACCTGTTTAAAATTTGCCTCAGTTTCCCTCTAACGCAGAGTATACAATCCTTCAACCTCCTCTCCCCAACCTATTCTTTTAGACTTCAAATAAAGTAGAAGCTTCCTTTATGTATTGTCTTCAAAATACATTTGTAATCCTGACTAAAATCTCTAATCCTGTTTAATGGTGAAGTTTTACCATCAAGAAACTGTTAGAAATGTTAAATACAAATCCCTAGCAATACTAGGAAAAGCTTTATTTAAAAAAGAGTGGTATTGATTTTATTTACACTATTTCCCAAAATACCACAGCTTGAAAAGCTTTGAAGACTAATTTTATAGGGCTTTGATCTTGAAAAGCCATTCAGATTTCTAAGCATAAACACATCCCTGGGAGAAAAAAAAAGTAAAATATGTAAACATCTGAGTTTTTAAATTAAATTCAAAGCAGTTATTAGCAACGAGGTCTAGATGGTCAAATATTGCTCTGAATCCAAATGACTAATTCTGATCCTAATTGGAAGGCAAAAATCTCATGAAATCAGTTTGGCCTGCAATTTAAGATGAAATTAGGAGAAGAATAAATAAGATTCTGGCCAAATGGTACTTCCAAAAAATTAATAGTTTACATTTTATTTTTCATTTCTAAAGCATGAGCATTCTGTGTGCAACTGAGCACTGCAGCCAAAACTCAAGAATCAATCCTTGACTATTCAAGAACACTTTAAGAACAGGCTAGAAACAATGTGAACCACAAAACACACCCTGAGATTGTCAGGGGAAGCCCAAACCACTCCTTCCTCTTCTCCCTACCCACACACACCCAAGTCGAGGAATAAACATATTACAAGATTTTTCCATGAAATTAGGAAAGGTGTTGGGGCCAAAGCTTAGGAACTCAGACCTTGCAACAACTCACAGATTAAAAACAAAAGGATAAAAGAGTTAGAAGTCATTCTCCAGACTGGTTTAGCTTTCTCCTGAACTGAAGGAGTACATGAGGAGCCTCACTAAGGCTGACTACTCCCCACTCCACAGAGAGCCAAGAAAATCCAATGTTTGCGTGTACCTCTTTACCTAATATGACCGCTGGAGGACTTGGATCATAAACTGTCTGGGTCATTTACTGAGAAGGAAAATGTGTATATTTAGGGAAAAAAATTTAACATCAAGAGTGTTAGGCTCTATGAAAGAACATTTACCCACCTGAGAAAACATAAATACCTAGAAGCCCACTTAGTTATGAATCTTAAAGGGATTTTTCTGGGAGTGCTCCCTTTTGAGAAATGTAAACACGGTCACGTCATCCACAGAAAAAGCGGACAGGAAGCAAATGAGCAGGCTAGACTGCTTGTGCGAACCGCAGGGACATGACCTTTGTTGGCAGGAGCCCGGCTCCTAGCTAGGTGTCCCTGGCCAGGAGGCTTCATCATGCCCCCGAGATCAGCTCATATACATGTGACCGAATGCAGCCCCAAGATTTTGCTAGGAACCATTAAAGCTCCCAAACTAGTCACTATTCATGCCAGTGGCAGGAGAGGGAGAGGGGCTCACTGCATGTTTATGGAAATCTAAAGATCTCCAATGATGAAAGTCAACTGACATTTTGCATGGGGTTTCTGCTCCATCCCAAGGGCCCCAGAAACACCTTAGCCCGGGATCCGCTGCAGAAAACACCAAGCTGTCCTGAGGCTGGGAGCAGCTAAGCATGCAGATGCACGAGGGCCTCCGGGATCAATCAGCAAAGGAACCTCAAGTGCCAAGTGCTGTGGGCTAAGTGATAGCACAGCTTCTGTGCAGGCTCCTATGTGGTCCTTCATGCACAGAGCAAGCCCAAAGCTTTAAAACTTAAGACATTAAAAATCAGTCACAGGCATGGGTAAATAGAATGTGGTATATCCATACGATGGAATATTATTTGACCATAAGTAAATAAAAGTCCAATTCATGCTACAACATGGATGATCTTTGAAGACATCATGCCAAGTAAAAGAAGTCAGACACAAAACACCATATATTGGAAGATTCCATTTATAGGAAATTTCCACAATAGGCAAATCCATAGGGACAGAAAATAGGTTCATGATTGCTACGGCTCCAGAAAAGACAGAAATGGGGACTGACTGCTTATGGGTATGGAGGTGCTTCGGGAGCAGGGGGTAAAAATGTCCGTTACTAGATAGTGGGGGTAGCTGCTTTGGGAAGGTATTAAAAATCCACTGAAGCGTAAATTTTAAAGGAGTGAATTTGCTGTATGATTGATAGCCCAGTAAAAAACAATCACGCACTTTTCAATATGTAGGTTATAAAGAGTGAAGAATTAAACTTTTAAAAAATGCTACAAGTTCACATTTCACTAAGAAGCCCCTCAAATTAAAGCAAGATAATTACTTAATTAGAAGAAATCAAGTTAATATGAAAAACTGGATCTCAGATAACCTCAGGTGGTTCTCTAGAGCTGGGGGAATTGTTGGGAGGAGGGTAGAATCAATTCCCATTTCACATAACTACATGGGATTCCTCTGCACTGAAGTTAAAAAAAAAAAGCACATAAAATTAAGTTTGAGGCTTTCCAGTCCATTCACAGGATTTTTTTAAATCAAAATAGTCAGGAGACAGGTTATAGATATATATATACATCACATGTGTAATTTATATGTTATAGGTGTATATATATGTACTGTATATGTGTTACACATACAATGAATGCCTACTTTATAAAATATATTTTAGGAAGGACTATACACTTATACAAGGAGACACAATACCAACTATTCCATTCCTGTAAAACATGCTCAGTTTTGTACCGTAACTTTATTCATTTATTTATTTATTCATCTCTCAGAACATCTCAAACAATCCTCATTTCTAACCACCATTCCTCAACCCACTTCACGGCCTCCTGCTACCTTCTTCTGGAATCACTCTTCTAAGATCAAGAGCAACCCCTTACCTACCAAATCCAGCTGTCCACATGCTCTATCCCACAAACTCCTCTGCAGCATTCAGCCTTAGAAAGCACTCCCCACCCCCGCCCGCCACGTTGCAATAATCCCCATTTGGGTTCTAGGAATCTGTGTGCCCAGCTTTCCTTAAAGTTGTTGTTTTCTTCTCTTTCCACATAGGCGCCCCCCTGACGACCCTCCACCTGTGAGGTTCCCCCAGTACCACATGCAGCTCCCTCCCCTGTTGCACACTTACCGAAGGTTATGGCCTCCTCTTCCAAGCCGGCCTGGGTGCTAGACTGTTCCCACAGACATGAACCCACATTTCCAGCTGCTTACCAGACATCTCCACCCAGAGGTCCCACATACTTCTCCAGCTCTTTAAAACCAAACCGAATAAGCTTTCCTCATTCAATGTGCTGTTTATCTAAGCTCTCCAACCACAAATGTCAGAGCCATCACTGACTTCCTGCCTCGGGCGACTCACTGTTTTCATCTCTACAAGCCCAGGCCCTCCCCCAGTCTCCACAGCCATCCTCTCCAGGGTCTCATCCTCCCATTCCGGACCATCACACACCTGCTGACAACTGCCCAGACCACCTCCTTTGGCCCCAACACCCAACACATCACTCTAGGCCTGTGACAGCACCTCCCACCTCCCCGGGCCCTCCCGGCCTACAGAGGGGACCTGAACACCTGCCGTGAAACACACATGGCAAGGTGACTTCTCCTGCCTCAGCTGCCATCCCACCGAAGCACGTGAACAGTGAGTAAACCCCCGAATGCACCAAGTTCCTGCATGACCCTAGCTTTTCACACAGTATTGGACAATGTGTTACATTTACCAATTTCTTGAATAATTAATACATTTAAAATGGAAACACCCACAGAATACAAATGGCTATAGCATAAAGAAGAGCTCATCCATTCAGCTGCCTGGTTTCACTCCTTGCCGGCAACAACCAGATCTGGAGGAATCCTTCCAAAGAATGAATGCACTTGATGTTTTCTTTAGATTCTAACTGCCTACTTCTGCTGGAATCTAAAGAAATTATAGAAATACTAGATGACCCAGTAATTCCACTTCTGGACATTTACCCAAAGAAAATGAAAGCACCAATTTGAAAAGACATAGCCCCCCCTCCCCCGTGTTTATTGTAGCATTATTTACAAGAGCTATGACATGGAAGCGACCAAGTATCCACTGATAGATGCGTGGATAGTGAAGAGATCACACACACACACACACACACACACACACACACATACACTGGATTATGTAGCCATGAGAAAGAAGGAAATGTTTCCATTCACAACAACATGGATGGACCTAGAAGGTTATTATACTAAGTAAAATAAGTCACAGAAAAAGAAATCCCATATGATTTTGCTTATATGCATAATGTAATTTAAAAAAGAACTGGACTCCAATACAGAGAACAAACTGGTGGTTGTCAGTACCAGCTCAAATGTCCCATATTTTATCAAACACTTGCTTTCCAAGAAAATCTGAAGAGTTAAATTCTCACTAACACGTCCAATAAGAAGGACCCTTGGGGGTTGAGAAAGCAACAACGAGAAAGGAATTATACCTATACACCTAATTCTTTAGAGAGTCAAATTATATCCTCCGCACACACCCCAAATTTAAGACACACAGGAGATTTAATAGAAAAGGATTAAAAAGAACAAGAGATCCATTTTATTTTATATTCAGGCTCAATAGTAAAGCTCAGATAGGGTGGGGGTACAATAACAAAATACTATCAACTTTGATTTCAGTCCCAGGAGTCTGCCCAGCTTCTCCCCCTCCATTAAACCACATCTCAATTGATCGCAGCAAGAAAGCACTCTGTGTCCTCCACAGACTTTTTTTTTCTTTTTTTGTGTGTGAGGGGGAAGTTTCTAGCTTTAAAACAGAAAGATTGATCTTGGGCAAGACTGGGAGGAAAGGCAAATGGGAAAAATGTATATTCAAAACACAGCAATAATGGAACACAGACACAAACGCACTAACGGTAGCGAAGGAAAGAGAAGTCCATTTGCAGACTTTCCCAGAGCTGTGTGCTTTAGTCAGGCCCTCAGTTTAAGAGATGTGTTGTGTTTCGAACTATAAAAAACACCCATAGCTAGAAAACAAGATGAGGGGCAACGATCATCACTGGAATGAACAAGGTCTATGAGGAAAGAACTCAGGATGCATTTTTAAACACAAAAGCCACTCAATGAAATGACTTGGTTTAAGTGAACTTGTCTCCAAAAAAGAGCTTTCACTGAGTATTTTACAATGAAGTTTCAAAGAAATCCTGTGAGCACTTTAATCTGTTTTGCCATACACTTCATATTAAGAGCAACAGAAACCTAAATGTGTGCATATGACTGGAACATTCTGGCCAGAAGTTCCTGCAGGAAGCCAGCAGCAGGGCACTGGGGACAGAAGAAAATAATGACCAATCAAGTCCCTCCTAAACTGGAAAGTCGCTAAAATCCAAAACCACCTTGTTTGATGACATGGTTCTAGAGACTGCTTTTAGAACCATCAGCTCTAGAAGAAATGCCACATGGGTAGGAAGAATGAATGTCAGGTGAGGCTGAACTTTCTTAAGCTCTAAATCCCAAGCACCAACTAGTCCTTAGGACACAGACTTTCAATTATCTTGTTGAAAGCAAAGCTCGACGCCAAACAACTAATCTCCCACCAATGAGCTGACCAATGAGCAGAGAGATGGTCAACAGTCAGAATATGCAACTGGTAACGAGAATGCGTCTGACAGCCTTTAGACTGACACGACCTAAAACACTGGTGGATAGTCCACATTCTTAGGGCTAAGTGGAAAAGGCTTCATCTCCTAGCTGGTCAGAAATGTGGACTGGGATAGCCTTTAGACAAACAGCATGGAAGTATACAAAAAAATCCAAAACTCAAGCCCACCTTTACAACTCCGTAATACAAAAATACTGTAAGATGTACACAAATATATGTGTACTAAGGATCGCTCACCATGCTTTGTAAAAGCTAGACAGCCTAAAAGTTTATCAGTGGGGGGGTAATCATTGAGTTACGGTGGCCCATACGTACCACAGCCTATAACACACCATTAAAAAATAGATGAGACGTACAAATAAGGGAAGATATCAAGGATAAATTAAGCTGCAAATATGTAGAGGCTGACCTGACTGATGTTAAAAAAAAAAAAAAAAAAATCTGGGTATTTGTGGAAAGGCATAGAAAAGCCCTGAAAGCAAAACTCAGCAAACCCAAGGTGCCCACCCCTACCCCAGAACCAGACTGTGGAAGTCCTCAGACATCAGCCCTCATGGTGGGGGCAGAGGTGAAAAAAGAAGTGTGAGGGTCAGTTTCACAATTTTATTAATAATAGGACTATTAATGGGACTTGCTATGATATGTATTTAAAGATCTTTTGTTAATTTTTTTTTAAGTGGCAAAAGAGGGAAGGCAGAGGCGTTTACTGACAGAAGTCTGCAATGACAAGGAGGATTCTGAGTCCTGGGTCTTAAGGGACAAATGTCCAGGTAGAGTGGACAGCCGGCCTCACCTGTGCAAACCCAAACCTCAGCTCCGCCCTCAAGTGAGGCATGAAAGACAAGTCAGTGCTTTCCAGATGAGCATCTCAGTCTGCAGACCAAATGCTTTTGTTGAAATATGCAGATAAAGAGTACATGCCTTCAAAGGGCTTTTGTAGGTATTTACTGAGTCCTTAAGGAAGCCTTCTTATTGTTCTTGATTCAGAAGGGTTTTGTCTATCTAATACTACACTTAAGGAAAAAGCTAGAAAAGGACAGTTACATGGCTTTGTCCTTCCTAAGGTCCAGAAAACAAAGTCTGAGCCCTTTGGGCCCGAGTGCTTGTGGGCCTGTTTCAATCACTTTCCAATAATTGCTCATTATCCCCATTTTATAACTGCTGCGAATGTGTGGAGGGACGCAACAAGAGGACTGCCACTCACCCCAGCCGGGGCCCTGCTGTGCTAACCCTCCTCCGGCCTAGTAATTCTCCAGCGGTTCTTTACAAACCGTTCTAAAAACAAAGCAAAAATAAATAAATTATACAAGGAAAGGGATGGCCCTGAAAGGAAAAGGATGAGTCCCATTCGGCCCTCTCCCCACCCTGAAAATGATGTGAAATTCTGAGATGTTCCCAAAGCTTTGGTTTAAAGGCTGTTCCTGTGACCAGGTTTTCCAGAAACCCTTTCATAAAAAAAAGGTGAGAACTTGGAGATGATGTAATTTACTCAACCGATGCATCTGTACACACGCATGCACACGCACACACTCACGCACGCACTTGTCCATGACTAATCTAGCATCGTCCTTTCTAGTCCCCTCTAGAACTTTCTGGAACTGTTCACACACCTGCCTCAGTTCTTTGCTCCCATCAGTCAGCAGCAGAATCGTAGCCAAGATGGCCCATTATCTGGATTGTTAAGAAGTCTGCACAGGGAGCCAGGACCCTTTCCTGACCACCTACAAGCATTTATCTTTTATTGACCCTCCTTCACAGCACTGTATCTTGCTTTATTCTTGCAGTATTTCCTACTTGTTAAGCTTATATTTCCAATTAAATATAATAAATATAAGTTCCCTAAAACAAGGGGTCCTGTTTTAACAGTTCTTTAGAGGTCTGCACGAGATCGAGGCTTATTCTAAATACACTGTAGCTGGTGGGGAAAAAACAAACTTACTGACGGTTCCCATTACTATTCTTTATTTGAATCCCAGCACTTCCTCTATTACTACAAACTCAGAGAGCATACTGAAAGAGCACCTGGTTGTTGGTTAAACCTTCTGGTAGTTTTAAGATTTGGACAAAGTCGGGTCCTTCTTTTAGCCCTAATCCTTGACGGTTGAGGATAAAGTCATTGGACGCAGGACAAGGGCAGCAGAATGCCAGCAAACTCGCCTTTGGAGAGCACCTGCTAAGTGCCAGGTACTTTACGTGTCATTCCGTTTAAACTCTACAGGTTCCTAAGAGGTAAGAACTGTCATCTCTGTTTGAAGGAGGAGATTCTAGGGCTCAGAGAAGTGCAGCGATCTGTCCAGTTCCACACCACTAGGAAGCAGAGCTAGAAGGGTCTGCCTCTAGACCTTTGCACTGTCTGCTCTCAGTGGTGAACGACCAAAACCAACAGCAAGGACTGGAGAATAACCCACAAAATAAAGAGTAGAAGAACAGACAATGCTGCATATTGTCACATGTAAAATGCTTCAATATGCGTTATCTGAGCTGATCCTCAAACAAACATCCGACAGGCACATCATTAGTTCCCCACATCTTAGATGAAGGTATCTAAATGATTGGTCCAAAGTGATTGGTCCAAAGCCCCCAAGAGGTTGCAAGTAGTTCACTGGGACTAGAATTTGGGTCTCTAGGGACAGGCCACGAGTCATTGCTTTGATGGCAAAGAATGAATGGGGACCTACAGTGTTAGAGCAGTCCCATACGTCAACAAGGCAGCACCTTCCCAAAACACACATACACAGCTCTATAGGTGATTCTCATACAGCCCTCCCCGACCTGCATTCTCCTCCTTCCCCTCCCCACTACCAAGTCAACTACCTGAAGGACCCCTCCTTTCATTAGCTGCCTTGCTCCTGTTTTAATACAAGGGCTTATGTGAAGAGAAATCTCAGAGCAGCCCAATTTAGCATAAATTGACTGTTCAACATAAGTGCATAAAGCCAAAGTAGGCACAATTTGTGCTTCGATAGAAAACTACAAATTGTTGAGCTCATGTCCTTCCACGTTATTTGATTTTCCCTTTGCACTGTCTTCCAGTTCTGTGAATTGTAGATCACTGAAGGCAATTCTAAGTAAATCTTATCTGCGGACACAGAAATGCTACCAGGTGGCAGACAGTTCAATCTACCCCACCCCCATCTCTATAGAAAATTCTAATTTTGCCTCTATATGCACATACACTTCAACATCCCTGATCTATAAATGTATCTTCTTTGAAGTATGCTTTGAATGGACTATAATGTAACATCTTCCTGGTTCTCTAACACTATCGTATGAGAGTCATGGTTTAACTTAAGGACAAACAAAACTCCTTTAACAGGGTGAAAGTGACAGAGGAGGAGGCAGGCAGAGCAACCTGGTCCCAAGGAGATCGGAGCTCCTGTGTGGGGGTCTGGTGCTGCAAGGCTGAAATCCTGTTCATTAACTCCTGCAGAGTTGCCCTTTCTGCAGAGGCTTTTAAAGGACGGCAAGAAAGCCTGTGCTGACCCCTCCATGACACAAAGCTTCCCTTGGTTCTATGCAAACATTAGATAGATTATTCCAGAAGGATACAGTTCCCGTTCCTCCACATTTGAGGGTCTATATTCATATGCTGCAGGCAGGGAGATACCGGTGGCTTCCCACACCAGGCCTTGGAAGGAAAAAGACGGTTAGAAGAGGCTGTTATTTAACAGGGGAAAAGATAATTTATTAGCAGTGTGAGTGGTACGAGAGGTGTGCAAGGTAAAATCTGAAAGCTTTGGGCACTGGAAGGGAGACCCAGGAGGACAGCACATAGGTCACCAGTTAATAGTACTTTCAGACACTTGAAGGGCCCTTAATTGGCTCCATAGTAGAGCTGAGGTTCCCATTCCATCAGTGGCTAGGCTGTCACCTGTTTATCTACCCTTGAAAGTTGTCATTCTGTTGTGGCTGGTTTTTTCTGACCATTGTGTTGGCCGTAGATTGAGCCAATAAACATTTGATGAACCTCTACGCTGTGCTTCTCAAAGTGCAGTCCGCAGACCCCTGATCAGAACTGTTATCATCCCTTGTTGGAAATGAAGATTCCTGGGGTTCCCCCCCCAACAACAGTCAGAAGTCTCCACTTTGAACAAATTTATTTATACACACTGAAGTTTGAGAATCACTGACACAGGATAATTACACAAACTAGTTGAAGCTGAACAGTTGTGACCACAGGATCATTGTTGATTCGAACCTCGGGAACTTCCCAGATGGAATCTAAAACTGGCCCCCATACCCAGAAGGCAAAGAGAGACAGAAGAAAGAGGCAGATGCTCCAGCTTGGTAGGCAGCAGGTTTCATGAGCAAAAGAGCTTGTCTTGGGCAGCCACAAGACAAGTTGGTCCCTACACCTACCCATCAAATCTTCAGTTCCTATCGAGGCCTTGATGGGGTTCAGCCAGTATACAGTACAGCTGTTCTCTATCTCAAGGCTAGATCCTTCGGGCACCTTCTGGGAGCAGGGAAGGCATGTGGAAGCCAAGGACAAGGGAGGAGCAAGGAGCCTCCAAGTGCCCAGGCCCATCTCACAGGCCAACCAGTGGTCAGGTCCTCCTGATGACCCTTCCACAACAACCATCAAATGTGGGTTGTTCAGAGGGCCTTTTATCCCATCTGTACCACAGAGCTCTATTACCTGCCTCACAGGACTATGATGATAATCAAATGGGTAATAAATATGAAGGTGCTTTGTATGCTGTGAAAGCAAATATATTACTAAGCCTCCTTCAATTCTTTCTGAAACAAGTGAGAATGTCAATAAATAAATGAATCCATCAAGAAAAAGTTACCCAGTATTTGAGAAGAAGATAAATATTTGTTGATAAATGAATTCACCTTCAGATGGTCTAATATTGTCTCATAGATGAAGAAACTGAGTACCAAAACGTCAAAGTAACTTGGCCAAGATCGTAGAGTTAGACCATGACAAAATCCTGCATAGACTGAAAAGACAGGCTACAGGGGCCATGCATCTGGAGACATGGAAGAAAACATAATAAAATAAAGGTTATTGTGTAGTTAGGGCACGGCTTCACAGAAGGTGAAGACCCCATTACGCCAACAGGCTGAAGATGGAAGGAAATGTCTGGTGCAGCCTAAACTGGAAAAAACGAAATCACACTTGTCTTTAGAAAGAGCTGCAAATTTATGGAACAAAAGAAGGTCCCAGGGGACAAAGACATGCTTTCAGACAAGTGGAAATAAACGAAATATCCTAACACTTCATAATTAAAGTACCGATAAATGGCATCACTTAATCTGGAATCCAGTTCCCTACGCTGCCCCCCATGGTGTCCCAAGTTCTAAGCCACATGGCAATCCCAAGCAGCCAAGGTGCTCAAGGCCTAACATCACACTTCCGGGACCCGGTGTGGACACACTATGGGTGTGGCTATTTGTTTCACTCAAATGCCTTTAATTCGTGTATGCCTCAATCTTGACAAGCTGAAAATAAAGAAAGAAAAGAGCTAAAAGAAGCCACTCAGAGACTCAGTATTAAGTAATAATAAAATTAGTCATTCCGGAAGAATTACTGACAATTTATGCTTCTCCTTGGCAGTTGATTAAGGCTTGTGATACAACAAACTAACCAAATAATGACAGTAATGGTCTACAGTTAATGCTCCTTGAGAGGTTTCAAATCTGTTCAACTTGAGAGGAGCTGGGGAGACTGATACGGACTCTACAGTGTCTGTGAAGGCGGTAGCCACGTGGACATCAAAGCTGCCCGGAATCCACGCGCCCTATCTAGGATGGATCCGATGGACGCTAGAACACAACAAGGAAACATCCTCTGGGTTCTCACCTTCTGACTTGTGCTGGGTCTTCCAAGAGACTTTCATATAAAATCCAGAAACTCTCATAAAATAAATGGGGGTGGGGGTGGGGTATGACAGTAGCACCAACAAACCCAATGACAATGAGAAAAAACAACAACAACACAAAAACCCTAGTATATTTTACCATTTCGTGTTGCCAGTGCCCTTTCAGCTCCATAAGCAGCAAGGCTTTGGGCTTTAGTAGGAATTTTAATAATTGCAATATAGTTCTCAGAGAATCTCAATTATTTAACAAATATTTGTATTCTGAAAAAACAAAAGAAGAGTGAATAAAACCCAAAGCCTATCATCTCACAGAGCCTGCAATTTAATCGGGGGGTGGGGGCAGATAAACAAATGGATATATAATACGTGCCATAAAGCAAAATAAAAGGTAAGAGCAGAGACAGTGAACGAGGAGTTCAATTTCAGCCGTAGGAAATGAGAAGCCAGGTGAGAGGAACACACCCACGATGGAGAGAGGAACAAGTGCAAAGGCCTGAGACAAGGACATGTTTCCGGCATTCGAAAAACAGCAGGGCAGGCAGAACACCTGGAGTGCAGGACAAGAGGGGGAGGCTGCCAGGAGGAGGGCTAGGGCTTGGCCATGAGGACCTCTCCCATCGTACGTTTCTCACTGTAATCCAGTGGAACTCCACTTTACTATTTGAGTGGGAACATATCATTTATGATTCAATCATAATAGGATCAGTCTGGCTGTGAGCCAGAGAATACATGGTTGAGGAAGGGAGTGAGTTAGGAGACCACTGCAGACTCTGCTCGAATGATACTGCCTCAGACGGGAGCCTTAGCTACGGAGGTGGTGAGAATTGGCTCTATTTGGGACAATTATTTCTTAAGTAGAATCCACAGGAGTTGAGAATGGGTTCAAAGTGGGGCGGAAGAGAAAGCAGTCAAGGATCACTCCAAGAATTTGTGCTCCATAACTAAATGAATGGCTGTGCCATTTGTCAAGGAGAGCGCATGCAGAAGTGGGGCACGTTCAATTTAATACACACATGAGACTTCCGATGAGTTCAGGTTCACAGGCAAACATGACCACAAATAACACTCTATGCTACAGGATCTATGATGGTGGAAGTATGAATCTAATGGAAAAGCTTATAAGCTATTAAAGCTGTTGTATTCTGTTTGTTTAGAGTGTCAGTTCTTCCAGAAACCATCTATCTCTAGCATCTCCCTGATCTGCAGAAGCACCATGCTCTTTGGCTCTTCCCTAGCAAGTTTACAAGTATGTTCGCTCTCCTGGTTAATTATTCACACAGTACCTGCTTGACAGGACCCTATGCCACCAGAAACCGACAAAAGAACAAAGGAAGAGATAGAAGAACAGCTGGGTAGTGGCGAGGGCACAAAAGGAGGGACTAGACAAAAAGGAACCAGGGGCAACGCTCGGAACAAAATGTACATTAGGTAATTAACCACAAATCAGGCAATGAAATTCAACACCATGTGTGGTTCTGAGGCAAGGAATTAATATTACAACTAGGGTTATTAATGTGTAGGAAGCCTCAATTAGATAGACGGGAGCACTCAATTTATGGAAAAGAGGCACACAGAAGATGATGCAGGGACTGGTAAGGACGTTTCACATTATGTCCTTGGCCAAAGACCAGACAGCTTGATCTCCTAAGACATATTCTATCTCCTCTAGAGTTTAATACAATTGAGACTTCTGTTTACAAACACAGTCCTTGTGATAAAAGACCCACAGAGTCAAGGGTCTCAGGTGCCAGAGACAGCTCTGATTTTTGACAAGCTATTTGGTCTTTATGGGTCTCTGTTTCCCACCATGAAAGTAAAAATAAGTTGGGCACAGTGATCACCAAGGCTCCTCTGCCTCTAACCGTGGGCGTTTCCGCCATCGTCATGATCACCCCACATGGCCAACCCTGGGCCATCCTCCCGCTCCCATCACTGTACTGATGAACAAGAAAGAGCCACTGACTTTCAAAAAGAAATGATAATGATAAACCTCATCAGTAATCAAAGAGATACCCATTAAAACAGGGAGTTATTGAGGAGTAAAAACAGAGCAGCCTTCTGGGAAATGAAGAGGCTTTCCTCTGCAATGGTGACCAGTTCTTTGATTAGTGAAGGAGGAGGAAGATGGCCCCGGGTGAGTTCTTTACTCCAGTCCAGTCAGCCTCCACACCACTGCTGACTTTGGGCCAGCCACAGAACACTCTGGCCTCCATTTTTTTAATTTAAAAAGAGTGTGTTGAACTCCACGGCACATTTTAGGTTAAATCAGAATCAGAAATCATAACCAGACTCACTTAAGTTTTAACTTAGATTATCACATTACCAAATCAGCTTGTAAATCTTTTGAAAAAGAAGTCTGACTGCAGGTATAAAATACGCTCACAATAGCTACATGATTGATTTACTAGAGTACTTCACATAAAAGCAAGCACAAAGTTAAAAGTTTATGTTTGCTTACTGAATTAACAAATAGATCTGCTGGGTATTATGAGGGTACACCCATGTGGGTCCTGCCCAAACACTGTGGGCTCCAAGAGAGGAGGCCGGTGGGGGTCCCCTGGGGGTCTAGGGTCCTCCTCCTCCAGGTCTCTGGCTCCTTCTTGCTGGTATAACAAGACCCATGACACCTGAAGTGGACCATCTCTGTCTCTTGCTCAAGTCCAAGGCCTCAAGAAGCCATGTGTGCTGCTCTCATGCGCCTCCAGCTGCCACCTGGCCAGCAGTGGCTTTCGATAGTAAGAAGTTGGGAATTCTGCTTCCCTTAAGTGGATCACTGTGGCACCTAATACATTTTGAGCCCAGCCTGTGGCTGTGGAAGGCAGATCGTCTCTAAACAATCAAATCATGTCTCCATGTGAAATAAAGACATTGTTTGACAGGTAGATCCTTTTAGCTACCAGTCCCCAAATATTGTGGCTTAAGCTGTAGTTTTTGTAGCATAAACAATTCCTTCATTTTCAGCATAGCTTTATGCATACTGACTATCCTGCAGGAGCCCTTAGATAGACCACTGCCCATCATGAAATATCCCCGGGGAACTAGGGCCCTAAAGCACTCAGGAAGGAGCCGTCCTTCCTCCTGTTTCAAGCAGCTCCACCTGACCCACTCCTGTCCTTGTCCCTTGGGGCCAGCCACGTGCCTGTGGGAGCTGCACCCCTCCCACCCACCCCCCACCCCAGCCTGCTAATACCCACTTGCAGTTTCCAAAGTAGCCTCTATTTTAAGCGGCCCAAATTCCCTGCAAACTTTGCGAAAAAGAAATCTGTACGGTGCGTTGGCCTAATGCAAGCAGAGAAAGAATTGCAGGCTAAAAGCAGTTTATTCACAAGCATGAGGAGGACAACGGTTTGGGTGGGCAGATCTATAGTCCTTTTTTTTTAACTTGTTTTAAATGCTGCAAAAGAGAAGGAAGAGGTCACCGAGAATCCCAGCATTTTGCAGAAATGTTGGTACATGAAATGATACCAACCTCCATTCTCACACCACATTCTCAGCTCTCCATACCCCCTTGCAGGGCCGGCCCCACTGTCTGTATGTGTGTATACATGCGTGTTTACAAATACACACAGACTTCTTTTTACATACACTAGAACTACAGGGTAACTCTTTGACAACACACCTTGAGCATCTTTGCAGAGCTACAGCTTGGCACCCTACTACACGGATACACAGCATTTGTTAAACTCGTTTCTTCCCCATCTCCTAACAAAGGCAGAAGACGTTTTTGTTGACAGATATGTGGCACTTTCTGAGGGAGACAAGGACGATCAGCCATGCTTTATGTGTAAGAAAACTAAGGCTGAGGAGGCTAAGTGACTTGTCAGAAGTCACATGGCTGCTAAGTGGGGAGCAGGACACAGACAGGAGAGTCTCCCTGTGAACCCTGGCCTCCTCCTGGCCCCTCTCCACTAACCACTCACTGCGTGGAAACATGCATCTGACATTCTCCTTCTGACCGACCCAGACTCAGCGTGACCTGCCCTGAGAAAAACCTCAGACTTTGCCAAAGCAGTCTCCCTCCTTAGAATTGAGGTGTAGTATGAAACTAGGAAGAGTTGTTTTTTTTTTTTTTAATAACATTGACAACATTATAAATAAGCCCCTGGTTTTGGCTGATATTGTCCTAATGGGCAGCGTTGAAGACAAAGGATAAGGGAAGAATCTGGGCTAGGAGATCGGGGGCCCAGCAACTCGGAAAACAGTCAGTAGATGAATCAGGGATGTTAAGAAGAGAGCAGACCCGGATGAAGCTAGCAGGATTGGATAAATGAGAGTTGTTAATAGCAAGATCAAAGGAAAACGACCAAATGAGTGGTCGTGAAAACTTGGAAGCGAGCTGCATGTCCAGAAGGAAGCCGAAGCCAGTTCAGGGAAATTTCCCAAAGTGGAATCGCTGGGCTGACATTCGCTCAGGGGGTTGCCACAGGCAGGGGCCTACAGTACTGCCCATCAGTACAGCCCAATCTTTCCTGCAAGGCTGAGCAGAGCACATAACCCTTACACAGTGCCTTACTCACAAGGGGTATTAAAAATCCATGTGTTATTTAAGAAATATACAGGGAAGGATTTAGGAGTAAAAGAACATGATGTATGCAACCTCCTCTGAAATTGTTTAGAAAAATGTGTATATATATATGTACATATGCATACATCTATGCCTATAATACTTACATATACAGACACAGAGAATGAGAAAATGAACACACAAACTGTTAGAAGTTGGTGAACATGAATGAAGTATTCTGAGTTTCCTGCACTATTCTTGCAAAAAATATATATATACATATATACATATATATATATTTAATGTGACCTGCTAAACATGGGTAATAATCCTTTACTTTGTTTAAAACTAACTTACATCTCCAGCAAATACTGTCTGAGGGCCCACCAGGTGTCACACACTGTGTGGAGTGTTGAGGATTCAAGTAAGAATTAGACACAATCTTTGAGTTCAAATAAGCTAAAATCCAAAGGGAGAGACAGGTGTATAAGTGAAAATATATGACAGTGAATTTGACTTCTATGTGGAAACAGACAACAAGGCAGCAGAACTTTTAGGAAGAATTAAATCCTTTCTGACAAGACAAAGAGGAAAAGCTTCCCAGAGGAAACAACACTTGACCAAGGTCTTGAACACAAACATGACTTCAAAAATCAGAAGCAGGAAGGAGAACAGTCAGACGAAGTGGGGAAACCCACCCTAAGCACCGTCTGGATAAATTCACTCGCCCTTGTATGCACCACAGCTGACATGAGAAGCTAGGGGCATTTGTGTTGTGAACCAAACCACTGTAGCAGGAACCACCCAGAAGACCGACTGCACCTCGTATTTCACTAATTTTGGAAAAACACGCTGCTGATGGGGTCAGCCTTTTTGGCCGTTTAGTCAGAAAATGCCCTAACCTCTGCGACTTGCTGTGAAAAATAACCAGGTGTCGGGTGCCTGGGTGGCTCAGTCAGTTAAGCGTCTGCCTTTGGCCCAGGTGCTAATCTCAGAGTCCTGGGATCGAGTCCCAATGGAACCTGCTTCTCCCTCTGCCTCTGTCTCTTTCTGTCTCTCGTGAAGAAATAAAATTTAAAAAATAATAATAACCAGGTGTCGGATCAATATGAGAATTCTATTACCTATACTGGCAAAACTGAGAGGCCTACAGGTTGTCCTGATGGTCAGGACAGTCAGGTCATCCTGTTTCATGGCTGTACATTTGCGTGTTTCTTTTGCTTTTCCATCTTTTTCTCTAGTCAAAGGTGGTACCATGTTTGACCCGAGCTTCATGGTTCCTGACTTAGAGTTTCCTGTCTCTTTGAAGGTTGTGATGCATCCTTACAAGAACCTGAAATAAAACACGATCATTCTCTTGAAACACTTTTTCCATGTGCTCTTCCAGGTTATCGATTTTACCATCTCTTTCCTATTTCAGCTTAGCTATTTGCTATGGTATTTGGGTTTTTTAATCTTAGATTTTGAGCCCCAGATGTCCGAGATCTTATCTTTTTGTTTTACATTCGTCATGCTTCATAAAGATCATGCTGACAGTGATATACAAATGTCCATAACCACCTCCTTCCTTCCCAAAAGGAAATGAAGCCCCAGCAAATTCCTTTTCTGTAAATAGACACAATAGACATTATTACTAAGCCTGCAGACTTTAAGTCAATACTTCAGTAGACAGAGAGTGTCATGACAGAGAGGAGATGAAAGCCAGTCTGCTGGTCTAGCCGGTAGTGATGTTTCCAGAAACTATTTACAGAAACAGAGAGCTTTACAGGAAAATCAAAATAGAAAAGGGCATATAGGCAGGGAACCAGTATAGGCAGGGAACAGAAAAGTAAAGAATAAAGAGTTCTGATTAACAATTCCATGAGACAGTATATGAATTTACAAACTATAACTAATGGTATTGAAATCAAGCATCACAATGATGCTTTGTTCCTCTGAGTGGTATTATAATTCTTTGCATGTTTGCAGAAAGCTCATTATTTCTATATTTGAACTGCTCCTTCTGTAACAGTCCAAGAGAATCATAGTATCCTTCTGCATCTATAATCAGAAATTAAAATTATTAGACGTAAAATTAGTTTCTTTGAACTAGCCAATCAAGGAACCATGAGGGCTGTCCCAAAGCATAAGAGATAGGAGGATTCCCTAATTAAACAGTCTTTTAAAATAAGGCCAAGATTATTTTGGGAGAGATAGGAGTTCGAGGTAATGGCTTAGTCTAACAACCCATAAATAGAACTCATTAATAAGACACTCATAATATACTTTAAATTTTTTATTTAAATTCAATTTAATTAACATATACTGTATTATTAGGCTCAGAGGCAGAATTTAGTGATTCATCAGTTGCATATAACACCCAGTGCTCATTACATCACGTGCCCTCCTTAATGCCCATCACCCAGTTGCCCCATCCCCCCACCCACCTTCCCTCCAACAACTCTCAGTTTGTTTTCTGTAGTTAAGAATCTCTTATGCTTTGCCTCCCTCTCTGTTTTCATCTTATTTTATCTTTCCTTCTCTTCCTCTATGTTCATCTGTCTTGTTTCTTAAATTCCTGCATAAGAAAGGAAACAGTCAACAAAACTGAAAGGCAACCTACGGAGTGGGAGAAGATATTTGCAAATATCTTACCAGATAAAGGGCCAGTATCCAAAAATCTATAAAGAACTTATCAAATTCAACACCCAAAAAATCCAGTCAAGAAATGGGCAGAAGACATGAACAACCACTTCTCCAAACAAGACATACAAATGGCCAACAGACACATGAAAAAATGCTCCACATCACTCAGCATCAGGAAAATACAGATCAAACCACAGTGAGATACCACCTCACCCTGGGAAGAATGGTTAATATAAACAACTCAAGACACTAACAGTATACTTTGAGAATTTTTACTTTGCTGTTCTACAAACCTTGTCACCGAGTAAATATCCACTGACTATAGACTGAGAAAAAATGTCCTGTAACAAGATTAGTACACCAATGCCAGTGTGGTGATCCCACCACAAGGAACAGGAGCTCCATGACAGGAGTCTCCACAGTCCCCTATCCTGTCCCACCAGCACCTCAGAGGGCAGGGCCAACTTATTCTGGGAACATGATCAAACGTTTTAACACCAGGGGAAAGAGAGCCCTCTCTGACTCCAGTGGTAGTGTTATCTTTGCCCACAAGAGACACCAGCTCCACATCAGTCAAATTAGATCACACAATAGCGGGACAGCAAAACCTGCATCCAGACCAGCTCATCTCCTGGAATGGAGGCTATGAGTGGCAGTATGGTATCCAACAGCCACAGCCAGAACAGGAGGATGTTAGCAGCCAACACAGAAAGCAGGTCTAGGGAGGGAGGAGTCTGCAGGGGGAGGTAAGAGTGGGAATGGGTTCCAGTCATTCTGCTCATGGGCATTCAGAGCCTGAAACCAGGGAGAACTGTGCCAGTGCTACAAAGGCAGGACAATAGGGTCCTACAATTACAAGGAATTCATCTATCCACTTAAAGAGGATTCGAAAAATTCAAAAATGTCATAATGGGTGGAGCTTAAAAGGGATGAAGCTTCTCTCCAGGAGTGGCTATCAAGTTCCAGGTCTAGAAGACACTAATCCTCTAGATATCCCTATCTCCTTTACTTCTGTCTCTATACCTTAAGACATTTTGAGGCTGCTCAGAAGGGTCTGAAAAAGAGGCTGGGATGTTATTTAGCACTAAAAATAAATGGGCTATCAGGCCATGAAAAGACATGGAGGAAACTTCCATGCATATCACTAAATGAAAGAAGCCAATCTAGGGGTTCCAAGATGGCAGAGGAGCAGGAGACCTAAATTTTGTTGGGTCCCAGGAATTCAGCTAGATAGTTACCAAACCATTCTGAATACCTGCAAACTCAACAGGAGGTAGAAGAAAAGAATAGCAGCAATTCTATGAACAGAAAAGCAACCACTTTCTGGAAGGTAGGACATAAGGAAAAGTGAATCTGAGGCAATATATGGGGAGATACACCAAAGGGGGAGGGAGCCTCCATCAGCTGGGTACAGGTAAGTGAGAGAGCAGGGGAGCTCAAAATCAGAACTATTAGAAGTCTGCTTTGCTGAGGGACATCACTCCAGAGGCTAAGTAGGGGTGGAATCCTTGCTGAGTTAGTGTGGTCTCCAGATCCTCGGGGTCACAGAAAGACCAGGGGTGCCTGAGTGTGGCAGAGCTCCCAGGTATCAGAGTGGGGAAGCCAGCTGCAAAGATGGAGTCTAGCAGTGGGCTCTCAGCTCAGGGTTGTCACAAACCATGATCTGAGGCACCGTCAGACCACTACTCTTTGAGCAGGGACCCCATAAGTGTCAGATCCAGGGAGACTCCTCCATTCCTCCACGAGGAGGAGTGGCATAGGAGGAGTGCAATTCAGGAATCTGCTGGGATTGGAGACTCCAAATGGGGTCGTGTCCCAGAGATAGAAATGCTCGGTCACAGGCCAGGTGAGCACGGAGTGCGGCTGGAGACCAGGGAGAGAGGAGTGGTCGACTATTCTTCTCTGAGGGTGCACTGAGGAGTGGGGCCCTGAGCTCTAGGCTCCTATGGGGCCAGAGATTGGGAGGCCGCTATTTTCATTCTCATGGAAAGCCTTCAGGGAACAAAAGCTACTGAGAGCAAATCCGAGCAGATTCCTTGACCTGGCCCCTGGCAAGGGTGGTGCAGTTCCTCCTAGGGCAAAGACATTTGACAATCACTGCAACAGGCCCCTCCCCCAAGAACATCCAGCCAAGACCCAAGTTTATTGATCAATGAGAACTACAAAACACCACACTGGGGAAATGCAGCACATAGAACTCATGGATTTTTTCCCCATGATTCCTTGGTCTTTCAAAGTTAATTTTTAAAATTTTCTCTATTTTTTCTCATTTCTTTTTTCTAATTTTTCTTCTTTCCTTTTTCAACCACCTTGTTATCAATTCCTTTTTTAATTTTCATTTTTACAGTCATATTCCATTCCTTCATAGTATTTACACTTATTTTTGTATATATACAAGTTTTTCTTTCTTTAAAATTTTAGGAGGCAGTTTCTTCTAACAGACTAAGATACACCCAAAATCTAGGGTGTGGCTCTGTTCGATTCACCAGCCTGATCATATTCTTTTTTTTTTTCTTTCTCCCCCCAAACTGCCCATTTCAGTTCTCTTCTGATTTGTTTAGTGTATATTTTTCTGGGGTCATTGCTACCCTTTTAACATTTTGTACTTTTGTTCATCTATTCTTCTCCAGACAAAATGACAAAACAGAAAAACTTACCTCAGAAAAAAGAACAAGATGTAGTACCGACTGCCAGGGAGCTAATCAACATGGACATTAGTAAGATGTCAGAACTAGAGTTCAGAATGACAGTTATAAAGACACTAGCTGGGCTAGAAAAAAACATAGAAGATGCTAGAGAATCTCTTTCTGGTGAAATAAAATCTAACCAAGTCAAAATAAAAAAAGCTATTAATGAGGTGCAATAAAAATGGAGGCTGTAACTGCTAGGATAAATGAGGCAGAAGAGAGAATTAGTGATACAGAAGTCCAAATGATGGAGAATAAAGAAGCTGAGCAAAAGAGAGACAAACAACTATTGGACCACAACGGGAGAATTCGAGAGCTAAGTGATACCATAAAGTGAAACAATATTAGAATAACTGGGATCACAGAAGAAGAAGAAAGCGGGGGCGAGGTGTTGGGGGGAGATATATTGGACCAAATTATAGTGGATAACTTCCCTAATTTGGGGAAGGAAATAGGCATCAAAATCCAGGAGGCACAGAGAATCCCCTTCAAAATCAATACAAATAGGTCAACACCCTGACATCTAATAGTAAAACTTACAAATCTCAGAGACAAAGAGAAAGTCCTGAAAGCAGCTCAGGAAAAGAGGTTTGTAACATACAATGATAGAAATATCAGATTGGCAGCAGACCTATCCGCAGAGACCTGGCAGGCCAGAAAGGACTGGCATGATATATTCAGAGCACTAAACGAGAAAAATATGCAGCCAAGAATACTATATCCAGCTAGGCTGTCATTAAAAATAGAAGAAGAAATAAAAAGCTTCCAGGACAAACAGAAACTAAAAGAATTTGCAAACACCAAACAAACCAGCCATACAAGAATTATTGAAGGGGTCCTCTATACAAAAACAGAGTCTAAAAGTAACATAGACCAGGAAGGAACAGAGACAATATATGGTAACAGTCACCTTACAAACAATACAATGGCACTAAATTTATATCTTTCAATAGTTATCCTGAATGTAAATGGGCTAAATGCCCCAATCAAAAAACACAGGGTATCAGATTGGATTAAAAAAACAAGAGCCATTGATATGCTGTCTGCAAGAGACTCATTTCAGACCCAAAGACACTTCCAGACTTAAAGTGAGGGGGTGGAAAGCCATTTACCATGCTAATGGACATCAAGAGAAACTGGGGTGGCAATCCTTATATCAGACAGATTAGAATTTTTTTAAAGATTTTATTTATTTATTTGACAGACAGAAACCACAAGTAGGCAGAGAGGCAGGCTCCCCGCCAAGCAGAGAGCCCGATGTGGGGCTCGATCCCAGGAGCCTGGGATCATGACCTGAGCCAAAGGCAGAGGTGTTAACCCACTGAGCCACCCAGGCGCCCGACAAATTAGATTTTAAATCAAAGACTATAATAAGAGATGAGGAAGGACATTATATATTATTTAAATGGTCTATCCTGCAAAAAGATCTAACAATTGTAAAAATTTATGCCCCTAACATGGAAGCAGCCAATTATATAAACCAGTTAATAACAAAATCAAAGAAACACATCGACAACTATACAATAATAGTAGGGGACTTTAATATCCCCTTAGTGAAAAGGACGGATCATCTAAGCAAAAGATCAATAAGGAAATAAGGGCTTTAAATGACACACTGGACCAGATGGACTTCACAGATACATTCAGAACCTTCCATCCCAGAGCAACAGAATACACATTCTTCTCTAGTGCACATGGAACATTCTCTAGAAAAGATCATATCCAGGGTCACAAATCAGGTCTCATCTGTTACCAAAAGACGGGGAGGATTCCCTGCATAGTTGCAGACCACAATGCTTTGGAACTTGAACTCAATCAAAAGAGGAAAGTCGGAAAACACTCAAATACATGGAGGCTAAAGAGCATCCTACTAAAGAATGAATGGGTCAACCAGGAAATTAAAGAATAATTTTAAAAATTCATGGAAACAAATGAAAATAAGAACACAACTATTCAAAATCTTTGGGATGCAGCAAAGGCAGTCCTAAGAGGAAAGTATATAGCGATACAAGTCTTCCTCAAGAAACAAGAAAGGTCTCAAATATACAACCTAACCCTATACATAAAGGATCTGGAAAAAGAACAGCAAACAAAGCCTAAACCCAGCAGGAGAAGAGAAATAATAAAAATCAGAGCAGAAATCAATAAGATAGAAACCAAAAGAACAGTAGAACTGATCAATGAAAGTAGGAGCTGGTCCTTTGAAAGAATTAATAAGACTGATAAACCTCTGGCCAGACTTATCAAAAAGAAAAGAGAAAGGACCCAAATTAATAAAATCATGAATGAAAGAGGAGAGATCACAACCAACACCAAAGAAATACAAACAATTATAAAAACATATTATGAGCAACTATATGCCAACAAATTAGACAATCTGGAAGAAATGGATGCATTCTTAGATTATTATGCAGCCATCAAAAATGAAATCTTGCCATTTACAACAACAGGGATAGAACTAGAGGGTATTATGCTAAGCAAAATAAATCAATCAGAGAAAGACAATTGTCATATGATCTCACTGATATGTGGAATTTGAGAAACAAGGCAGAGAATCATGAGGGAATAAAGTAAAAAATGAAACAAGATGAAACCAGAGAGGGAGACAAGTCATAAGAGACTCTTAATCTCAGGAAACAAACTGAGGGTTGCTAAAGTTGAGGAGGGTGGGAGGGATGGGGTGGTTGGGTGATGGACATTGTGGAGGGTATGCGCTTATGGTGAGCACTGTGAATTGTGTAAGACTGATGAATCACAGACTGGTATTCCTGAAACAAATAATATGTTATATGTTAATGAAAGAAAGAAAGAGAGAGAGAGAGAGAGAAAGAGGAAGGAAGGAGAAGGGAAGGGAAGGGAAGGGAAGGGAAGAGAAGAGAAGAGAAGAGAAGAGAAGAGAAGAGAAGAGGCCAGTCTGAAAAGGTTGTACACCATATGATTCCAACTATATGACATTCTGGAAAAGGTAAAACTGAAGAGAATAAAAAGACTGGTAGGTTCCAGGGTTAGGGGGGTATGGGGGATGAATAGGCAGCATACAGAGGAAATTTAGGGCAGGGACAGTATTTCTATGTGACACCATAATGGTAGATACATGTCACTGCACATTTGTCAAAACCCACAGAATGGACAACACCAAGACAGAGCCCTACTGTAACCTAGGGACTATGCCCCATACTGAGGTGTCAGTGCTGGTTCACTGACTGTCAAAGGCGTACCATTCCGGTGTAGGAGGTTCATGGTGGGAGTGGCTGGACAGGGGGCAGGGGTAAGGAACTCTAGAGTTTCGACCCATTTTGTTGTGAACTTGAAAAATAAAATCTAATGAGAGAGAGAGAGAAGTGGAATCGGGGCCAGATCCAGAGCCCAGAGTATGCAGGAAAAGGTTAAGGAGATAGTTGGAGAAAAGGAGACCGGTGCAGTCAGTGTCAGCTGGGCCAATTACAAACTGTGGAGTCAAAGTGTTCCTTGCCGCATTGATTTTTGAAAACTGTTTTATATGAGAGTAATCTCTTCCCTCCACTGAATGGCTTTGAGAGATGACAGCTTTGAGAGATGACTCAAGTCATTCCACACGGCGCCCTTTTGTGGTTCCCACAGGTCAGAGACCCTGGCTAGAGTCAGCCCACAGCACTGGTGTGATGCCTGCCACCAAATACATACTCCCATTAGTCACAGAAGGAGGACTGCCATCTTTGTGGGAAACCCACCTGGAGCATCCCAGTGTAACACAGGCAGGAAGCCTTCCCTAATGGCAAACATCCTCTCTGATTTCAATCCACTTTCTTCTAGGCCTTTTGGTTGTTTCCCTACTGTGAAGTTTCTTCAGATCTGCTTATCACTTTCCACGTAATGCCCTTGTCTAATCCTCTTCTAAATCAAATAATCCCCACTTCCCAATCCCACACCCATCTCTCTAGACCTCGATATGAGCTGGAGGTGAAGGTGAAGATGACTTTTCTCTCACTCCTCACTAACCTCACTGGATGTTTGGGAGCACAAATTTCTGACTTAGATGACATTTTGGCTTTACCATCGCCATTTCTAATTGCATCTTCCCAAACACACAAAGTTGAAAGAGTTTGGCTTCTTAAATTTGCTTCCTCATTAGGTGGATTTTAACACTTAATAATGAGTAAGTGTCTTCATAGGAAGCACCAAAGTCAACTAGCCGTCTCCCTCAAGCGTCCGGGCACAGGGTGGGAAAGAAGCAAAGCCATGAGGCTCGCTTATCTCTCTGGCCTGCCCCAGACAGCACAGTTTTCCTCCTTCCCTGCAGCCCACATGCTCTCAGCTCCTCATTCCCCCACCTTCCTCTCAACTGATCTCTTCGAAATGGGGATTGATGCTTTCCAGGTGTTTATATTTCACAGGGGACCTTAGATCTAAAAGAATGATGAGATGAACCATAGTCTCTCCTCTACCCACACCTATCACCTGATCCTGACATCAGCCTTGTCTGGACATCAGGGATCCCCAAAGCTCCTTGGGAAGGAGAATGGTACCTCCTTACACAGGGACCAGTTCCTAAACCACAAGGGTGCAACCAGGCAAATAAGGCCTGACAGAAAGAGCTAGAATTGCATCTGGAAGTGAAGAGAAAGATATCGTGGATTTCTCACCACAGGGTGTCCTGCAATTACTTGAGGATGTACGATTTCCAGAGTTCCAGGTAGTGAAGTTAATGAAGTCCCCCACAAAGACAGAGTTGACCGAGTCCAAGATGAGAAGAGTTAGAAACCACCAGCAGCTACTCTGTTTATTGACTGTACTTCTGTAGGTACTAACTAGAGAGGGTCCCCAGCCTTAATTCAAAGGCAGAAGAGTGCTATGATTACAGTAACTTTCTATTTTCAGGATAGTCTGACCACCAAAATCAGAGGGAAACTCCTTTCATGCATTCTCTCATTATTTAACAAAGGTTTACTGAGAGCCTGCTATATCCAAGAATGTGTAGGCTTACATATTATCCTTTGCAAAATTTGGTTTCCCGTGAGACTAATTTGTCTGAAATACAGTCTAGAAACAAAACCTTACATCAAAATTCAGACATTCTTCCTTTTATCTGAAGAAGACCTCTCAGAAAGAATGCCTACATTTTGCTTTCCCTATCAATTACTCTTAAATTATCTCACCAAGGGGTGCCTGGGTGGCTCAGTCATTTAAGCATCTGACTCATGGTTTCAGCTCAGCTCAAGATCTTGGGGTTGTGAGATCGAGCTCCATGTCAGGCTCCATGTTAGGTGTAGAGCCTGCTAAGGATTCTCTCTCTCTCCTCTCTGCCTCTGCCCCTCCACCCCACTTGCGCACACTCTCTCTCTCCCTCTCTAAAAAAATAAAATAAAAATAAATAATTTCACCAAAAAGCATTCTCTCTCCCTAAGAAAAAATAAATTAAAATAAATAATCACACCAAAAAAAAATCATACAGTTAGGATTATGGGGCCTCAATTATCTTCTAATGTTATCAATTTCCCAGTTGAATTAGATTTAAACAGATTTTATTTATTTATTTGACAGAGAGATCACAAGTAGGCAGAGAGAGAGAGAGAGAGGAGGAAGCAGGCTCCCTGCAGAGCAGAGAACCTGATTCGGGACTCGATCCCAGGACCCTGAAATCATGACCTGAGCCAAAGGCAGAGGCTTAACCCACTGAGCCACCCAGGAGCCCTTGAATTAGATTTAATGGTAGAAGCTTCTCTATAGTGAAACTTTATATAGACACTGGGAATATTAGTGTAACACTTGAGATACTTCATGGTTCTGAATTCAACCCAGTCATAGTGTTCACCTTCATCTTTGAATTCTTAGTGCCAATAACAGCCAGGGACATAGATCCTCAGAAACTTTTGTTGAAGGAGAGAATGAATGAATGAGACATGACCCAACAGGCCAGGAGCTGGTTGAGAGAAGCTAGGGGGAGGGGAAGGGTGGCTAAAGGGAAGGAGGGAAGACCTGTGGTAACTCACCTTTTCCAGTTTCCCCAGAACCTTCTCCACCCAGAATGTGCATTTGGAAGTACAAGTAACTACCCAACCAAAAAAACACAACAAAATAGTGCAGTAACTCTATATCCTGAGTTTGTTTCATATATGATGTTCAGGATTCCGTCTGTTTATTCAAAACTCATGTTCCAGAAGGCAAGGTCCTGCACCAGCCTTGTCTGTTGGTCTGCCAGGCTCTCCGGGAGAAAGCACCATGGTGTCATGCCTGGGCAGGGCCTCAGTGTATAGGGTCTCACTCAGATCTAAAGGGGCCCAGGGCACCAGCCCAGAAGCACAGCATGCAAGGATGGAAAACAGAGGCTATAGGCTGCTGGAGGTCTGAGCTTAGGGCACCATGTGGAAGAAAGCTCAGAACTGAGCTGAAGGAGAGTGAATGAGGCAGATGGATTTTACTGCTAAGGTGTGTGTATTCTAACTTTAACTTGGCCCACAAGGGCATGACCAGTCCTTATGTGGTAGATAGCATTCCTCTTTCAGTCTCCATTTTCTCTACTTTCACTCAATAGCTTCTTCCCAACCCTCCCTTGCAGATGAGTTTTCAAAAGCACTGTCTATCCTTGCCCATTGGCTTCTCCCTGCTCTCTGCCCCATTAGTGCCGTTCTGCATCTTCTGTCCCTAGCCCTCCACACTGCTGTTCCCTTCAGGGTCTCCCCAGCCTTGTGTTGCACAATAAACTTTCAGAGCCCTTGCCTTACTTGGTGCCTTACTTGGGCCCTGGCAGCATTCAGTTGAATTAGATTTGCTGACTGCTCTCCATCTGGGGCACTCCTATACCGGTGCCTCTGGGAGACCACACTCCCAGCTTTCCTCCAGCTTCCCTGTTCCCTTCTCCACAGCATTCATAGCTTTCTCCTCCCCTGCCTGCTCCTTCCATGCTGATGTTCAGGAAAGTTCTCTTCAGGACAAATTTCTGTCACCGCCCCTCAGCTCCTCATCATTCACTGAAGCATCAGGTCCCAAGAGCACCAGTCAATGAGTTGCTTCTCTCACGTCCCAGGGTCACGCCCTTAGGTCCAACTACCACTAGACACCGACTCTTGATGGTCTCAAAGCCACTTCAAACCAGCATGGCCACAAATAAAAGCACTTACGTTTCTCTCTCCTCCTCCCACATTCCTCATCCACCCAGTTTCCCCAACAAGGAGGCTGAGCAGTACTCAGGCCTTTCTCCCTCAGCCCCCCTTCCACAAGTCTCACCTGAGAGATCCACCTCCTTCCTCCCTGATGGCCACCCTCCCTGGCTTCACCCCATTCCTCTCCCTTGACGCTTCCTCGCTTCCTCGGCATAGTCACTCTCATCTCCACGCCACTCTCCTCAGTGAAGCCAGAGTCAAAGTGCTCTAGGGCCGATAGCTGCGGCACTTCAAAATCCTTCAGAGGATTCTCCCCCACCTCCACTTGAAGTTCAAATTGCTTAGCGAGGCCGGGTTTTCCAGTCAATTCTGTCTCCCCTCTCCAGTGCCAGCCAGACTGGTATACCCCCAGCCCTCCTCGCAGCTTCAGCGCTCTCCTGGCTTCTGCCCACACTGTCGCCCTTGCCCTGAACACTCCTGACGCACCCCAACCCCCACCCTTCAATGCCTGACTCAGTCTTCATTCAGTCTCAGACACTTGTTCCTCCAGGAAGCCTTCTCTGACCACCAGGACTGGGGATGGGGGAGGGCAGCGGGGAGCACATTTTGCATGTGTCTCCTCTACCTTCCCTGCTGTTGTCCTTCCGCACCGCTCCGGAAAAGCCTGTCTACCTGTCTATGCCTTCCCCTGGGCCAGAAGTTCACATCGTGCTCATCAGCACGTCCCCAGCACCTAACTCAAATCCACACCCTGCAGACAGCCCACCAACACTCAAACAGATGGGGGAATACACAGATTCCTTTCAGCAGCCCCTCCACCCGCCATCCCTCGTACTTCTAGGATTTGTCTTCCCTGTGACGAATAAAGCGCACTGATAACTTTCATGCCGGTGAGAGTAATGACACCACGGGGTTTTCTCGGACCTCTCAACTTGGAGGTCTCCACTCTTCTCAACCCCCAAACATCAAAGTGTCATGGCTGCAACTAGCAACCAAATGAACCAAATCAGTAGAGCATGTTCGATCAAAAAGAAATAGAGGTCAGGAAAAAACGATTTCCAGACCACGTGCTCCTATTGGGTTCTGGGAACATGCGGTGCCACACACACATACAGAGGTAGCTCCCCAACCTCCCTAAGCAGGAAAGGCTGGCTCGGAGTGAAAACCTGGATGTGGATATGTTGAAAACTTATTCGAGATCACCCAGTGAGTTCCTGGCAAAGGTAGAGATAGAATTGACAAGTCAGACTGAATTCTGTTTAGAGGTTTTTCCCCCATATATTCTCGGGCACAGCTGGATTCAACCAGTGTCTTCTAAACTCAGTATCACCAGCCAAGATGGACCTGTCCACAGAACAAGACCATCTCACCAAGGAAGCCCTTCTCCAAGCCTTTTAACTGGTTTCCAGCCTCAGCTATACCCTTCTGAAAGGTAGAGGAAAAAAATGAGATTAGACCATAAATCACATGCTTGCTGAGACACAGACCCAGGACCCAGCCCTATGGCAAACCAACACAGAAGAAAAGCTATTTTGAAAGGGCACCTTTAAATCAATCCTGTCCTGGGGCACCTGGCTGGCTCAGTTGGAAGAGTGTGCAACTCTTGGACTCAGGGTCATGAGTTCAAGACTTACATTGGGTGTAGAGATTACTTAAATAAATGTTATATATATATATATATATACACACACACACACACACACACACACAGACACACACACGCATATATATCTCAATCCTGTCCTTTTGCCCATGCAGAAAGACACAATGACCCTCACAGATGGAGGACCAGTGACCAGTGGCCACGAAGCCAGTTTGTGGCTGATACACCTTGGCCTCATATCCACTGTCAACCAAAAAGCACATACCTTTGTCACTCACAATCTAACCTAAACTGTATTCACTGCTAAATAAAGAACAGCTGGAAGCAAGAGAATAGCAATGAAAAATGGTTATTTTGGGAGAATAAAGCTTTTGCCTGCCACTTAAAGAAAACAAGAGCCTCCTCTTTCCATCCTGAGCAAGGGTTTATTAATAATATCGCTGCTAGCCCTTCTTTTCAGATTCAGTTTATAACTTGATAGAGAAGAACATTCGCTATAGGGTACCAGGCTGAAACTATCTGAGAAAATGCCACTTCAGTGACAGCATCAAGCCACTGTCTGAAGATCCTATTTCTAACACTTGATGGTTAAAAAAAAAAAAAAATCCCTTTCATTTGTCTAACACATAATCTTTTTGCAGGGCTCTCAGGTGGCTCCATCAGTTAAGCATCTGACTCTTCATTTCCACTCCAGTCATGATCTCAGAGTCATGAGATCAAGCCCCAAGTGAGGCTCCAGCAGGGATTCTGCTTGAGATCCTCTCTCCCTCTCCCGCTGCCCCTCCCAATGCTCTCACACTCTGTCTCTCTAAATAAATCAACCTTTAAAAGAAAAGAGAGAGAGTTTTTGCATACTTTTCCATTTTACCCTCACTACTCTGCAATATCAGAAGGGCAAGAATGCCCTCATATTTTCTCAAGAAAATACTGAGTCTCAGAAAAGTGAAGGACCCGGAGTAATTTCTAGGCTGAGCAGCAACTCACTGAATGCCTGATTCATCTTTGTCTGAACCCCAAGTGCTTGGCAGTTGTTCAACGAGTGAATCCAAGTCAACAATTAATGATGGCTAAGGACTCGCTGATAAGAAGAAAACACTAAATGATAAAACCCGCCCAGTATTGAACTGGGCAGTCAAAGAACTCGTATGTGTTCAGGGCTGATAGGTGTAGTGGAACCCTACTGTCGTTAAAATACGGAAACATTCCCAAACCAACTGGTAAAACGCCACCATCCCAAGCTCCCAAGCAGCACTCTGCAGCTGGCCTCCTCTGATCCTCTCTTGGGTACCCCGGGACCCCCCCCCCCATGAGCCAGGGACTGCTAGGATAGGACCTGCCAAAATGCAGGCTTCTGGGCCCCCTCTCCTTTGGAGGACAGGACCCTGGGCTTACTGGACTGGCCTCTGCTGCTTGGTGTTGGCCAGTTCAAATATAAGCCCCTTGCATGACCCCACAGAGCCGTGATGGATGTTCCTTATGACAATCCTGAGTCATCAAGATAGGGTCCAAGGGTATTCAGAAACTTCTCATTAAGAAAGTAAAGAAATGCAGGATTCATTTTAGCAAGTGTTCTTTTAACGTGATTTAAAGAAACCAAGGTCTGGCATTGGGAGAGAGAGGTTTTCCTCACCTGGGCCAGTGATCCACATGGGACACCCTGTTTCTCAGAAGAGCCAAGAAATCAGGGGTGATCTATCTTACCCACCAGTGATTCTCAAAGTTTGGTCACAGACCAGCAGCAGCAGGAGCAACAGCATCACCTGGGACGTGCTAGAAACACAACTTCTTGGCCCCACCGCACACCAGCTGGGTCAGAACTGCTGAGGGTGGGGGGCCCAGCCGTGAGCATTTCAACAAACCTCCAGTGACTCTGGCGCATGCGTTCACTTTGAGCATCACTACCCTAGGCCAGCGGCCCCCATGCTGGGCGGTATCAATCCCCCAGCTGGTTAGAAGTGCAGATCAGGTGCCCAGCTTCCCTCTTCTGGGACCCAGCCAGTGCACAAACGCATTGTTGTACACCGCAGCAAACTGTTCAAGCAGAGGTGAAGCCTTCTCATGGTAATGACATCTTACATATTTATACAAATGCACAAAGCCCAGTGTTTATAACGTCTAACCCCTGCCTAATTTCTTTTGGCATTCATTACTTCAGTTATATAAGGACTTGATAATAGCATCGCTTTCTCTTGTGAAGTTTTCTTGATCTCTCCCACCCCAGGCAGAATGCACACTCTTCCCTGTCCATCTCTCAAAATCACGCATGTCTGTTAGTAAAACTTATCACATCAGATGGAAAATATTCTATAAGGATCTTCCTCTTCTCCTGAGTTCCTCGAGAACAAGAACCAGGTCACATTCCAATCTGTTTTTCCAGGACTTGCAGCATGGGGCATTCGGTCAACAATGTTTAGTGAGCATCAGCTGATACCAGGCACCAGGGACACAACAGTGAGGCCGAGGAGATGGGGACTGTCCTCATGCATGAGTGGCCTACCTTGGCGTGGCAGCCAAGAGAAAATCCCACCCAGGGAAGTAAAATGGCTAATTATAAAGGAAAATTCCAGGAGGTTATAAAAAAGATTCCCGATTGTTATTAACTGAAATGTTTGTGTCTTCCCCACCCCCCCAATATTCAGATCCTGAAGCCCCACCCTTCATTACAATGGTATTTGGAAGTGGGACCTTTGGGGGGTGATTAGTTTTAGGGAAGTGATAAGCATGGTGCCTTTGTGATGGAATTAGTATCCTTTTAAGAAGAGGAAGAGGGGGAGTGAGGCCAGGCTGGGAATTTAAGGAAAAAAAGAAAAAAAGGAGGAGAAAGAGAGACCAGATCACTGCTCTCCATCATGTATAGACACAGCAAGAAGACAGTTGTCTGCAAGTCAGGAAGCAGGCCCCCCTACTGGGGAACCTAATCAGTCAGTACCTTGATCTTGGACTTCTCAGCCCCCAGAACTGAGAGAAATACAGGTCTGTTGTTTAATCCACCCAATCTATGGTATTTTGTTACAGTAGTCTAAGCTGACAAATGAACACCAATGTAGAGAGAAACGGATTCCCAGAAGTGGGATATTATAAGTTGCGAGTCCTAGGGGCGACTGGGTGGTGCAGTCGGTTGAGCGTCTGACTCCTGGTTTCAGCTCAGGTCGCGATCTTGGGGTCATGAGATGGAGCAGTGTGTTGGCTCCACACCTGGCAGGGAGTCTGCTGGAGATGCACACTCTCCCTCTGCCCCTATTCCTGCGCATATGCAATCTCTCTCTCTCTAATAAATAAATAAATCTTTAAAAAAAAAAAAAAAAAAGTTGCCAGTCCTAAAGTGTGAAACCTGAGCTGAGTCAAGGTGGACAAGGAGCAGCGAGGACCCCCTCCCCCAATGCCCAATTAGGAAATTGCAATCATCTTCAATGGCAACAATGCAAGCAGGTTGAAATAAAAGGTTTCTGCCCGTCTCTGGGTTTCTACCACCTGTCCATAAGCTGGAGCTTTAGGATTTGAAAAAAAAAAAAAAAAAAAAAATCAGGATATCGGTGGTATTGGCGTCCTCTAGTGGACTTCAGTAAGGTCCTAGAAGAAACAGACAAGCTTTTTTCTCAGTTGTCTGGTCTGAACGTAGAAAGGAAAGGAAAGGAAAGGCAGCCTTGCTAGAGAAGCAGGCTTTTCAACTACAGCTCAAGATCAGTGTTAAAAACACCAAGATAAGGCTAGTGCTGTTAGGAGTTAGGTGGATAGTTAGGTAGTCAGGGCCAGGGTCCCCAACAAGAAAATATGGAGTTGGGACAGCTAAGATGAACCAGCACTAATGACCTGTTTTGCAACTTAGACTAGGACTATGCTAGCATTCTGTTTTGCAGACTTTGCAGAAATGAGTTCTGCAAAACATCCTAAAATAAAACAATTAATGCGAAGCATTTGTCACTCATACGAGCTAGGGGCAATTAAGACAGAAGCCCCCAGATGTCAGCCCAAAAAGACCATCAGCATGTAGACGTTAACATAATAGGGTAGACACATGTATGATCAAAGCTCTGATTGGCACGACTCGGCACATCCTGGTTGCTTAAGATCTTTCTGTAAAAGAGCTCATAAAAACCCCTAAACTTAAGAGACTCCAACGGCAACCCTCCCTCCCTCTTTCAGAGCTTCATACTCCTGCTCAGTAAACTTTGCTTTGCAGCCCACCACTCTTCCTCTGGTCTACCTCTTCATTCTCCAAAGTGACATGACCAAGAACCACAGGCACTAAAGGAGGAGAAATCTGCAACAATAGGAATGTGAAGATATTAATGCATCCAATAGCACCCTCATGGTCACAGGCCATCTGAGGTCAACAACACATGAGCTCACCTTACTCGATGCCCAGGCCCAGACAGGAGCCACAGAGCCAAGGGTTAGGATGACAAGTGGAGCCCCGTGGCCTTCCTCTAAAAGAGAGACTCCCTCAGGCTGGAGACCAGACCTCTGGCTTTGGTAACTAGCTTCCAGAGTGGACAGACTGTGGAGGGACCAGGGGTCTACGGAGAGGCGGCCCAAAGAACTGTGGAGCCTGCGAAGTCCGGATCTTACTTGTGTCATCAGCCTGGCCAGCAATGGGTCTCTGCAACCTCCTGTTTTCTGCTTCCCTGCCTGTTCTGACTTGGTCTCCCCCTCAGGCTGGTGGGGGAGGGGAGGGGGGGAGCACAAGGTAAGTCTGCCGCAAGTTCTTTGGGCTTGCAGTCTTCTTTTGTCTTGATTTTTGGTTTTCTTCTTCTTTTTTTTTTTTTTTTGGCTTTTGTTTTCTATTGTAACATAAAACCCAGATACCAAAGACCACACAAAGCAAATGGATGGCTTAATGGCTTATCTGAAAGCAACACCCTTGTTGATGTCTGCCTGAGGCTAACTTCCCTGTGTCATCACTAATTTCTAATGAGCATAGAGCATGGAGCTCCCCTCCCCCTGGATTTAGCCTCCCTGTTCTCATCACAACTGCAGAGGACGGGCCCACCCATCTGCGGCCGTCAAGAAGACCTAGAAAACCAAAACCATCCACTGGAATCTTTCCAGCCTGTTAGAGATGTACTTACAGGTGATTGCTCACTCAACTATTTGATAACAACCACAACAATAAAAGCGGCAATTTATGGAGTAACTACCAAAAGCCAGGCGCTGTCTGTATAGTCTAGTTGCTCTCAACCATCAGGAGATAGTAGTCACATGTTTTAAGCTGGTGGCCTGAGTCGGAAAAGCTTCATAGCTTTCCCAAAATCTTGGGACCCAACTCTGGGATTTCGACCTCAGTCTGCCAGATGTGGAAGCCCAGTTCACCCCACTGCCTCATTAATGAAGGGCAGCAGAGGACACCACCGCAAAATATGCCTCTTTGGCATGAGGATTATTTTGAGTTGATTATTTTGAGAAACTGCAGACACGGAAAAAGCTCTGAAAACAAGAGCAGTGACCCTTTTGGAAGAGAAACTTACATTAGAAGTGGGGCCATACCAGGAAGAGAGCTATTGCCAGAAATAACTTCATCACCTGAGGGGTAACCTTTGTTTGCCAAATATTTCCTCTCCTTGCCTTCCTGTGAGTCACCTCCCCTCTTTGAAGCCCCAGACCTTTCTTAGTTCAGGAACTAGTCATGGGGCTGCCTCCTGAGCCTCCTGTCTTTGTGGCGTTCCTGTGTGTACGTACACATGTAATTAAAATTCATTGTTTACTTCTGTTAACTGATCTTTTATTTCAAGGAGAGGGGACTCAGTCAAGAGCCTAAAAGGGTAAAGGGAAAATTATTTTCTTCTAGATGAGATTTTTTTTTTTTTTAAGATTTATTTATCTGAGAGACAGAGAGCAAGTGTGAGCAAGGGAAGCAGCAGAGAGAGAGGGGGAGAGAAAAAGACTCCATGCTGAGCAGGGAGCCCGATGCAGGGCTCAGTCTCACAACCCTGAGAACATGACCTGAGCCAAAATTGAGAGTCAGACACTCAACCCACAGAGCCACCCAGGTGCTCCTTGATGAGATTTTCAAAAATTGTGTACTAAGCATCTATTGAAATCAAGGCCCATACAGAATGTAATGAATCCCAGATGAACCCCATCAAGATGATGAAGTCAAGTAGCAGGCTCAAAAGATATCAGAGAGAGAAACAAATACCATATGATTTCACTTACATGTGGAATCTAAAACACAAACAAACAAAACAAAAACAAAAACAGACTTATAAATGCAGAGAATAAACTAGTGGTTGCCAGAGGGTAGGGGATGGGTGAAACAGATGAAGGGGACTAGGAGGTACAAACTTCTAGTTACAAAATAAGTAAGTCACAGAGAGGAAAAGTACAGCTTGGGGAATAGAGACCACAGTATTGTAATAACATTGTATGGTGACAGATGGTGACTACATTTACTGTGGCGTGCAATGAGTAACATACAGAATTGTCGAATCAATATGTTGTACACGTGAAACTAATACATGTCATCTCTACTCCAATTTAAAAAAACAAATGACCCCATTTAAAAATGGGCAAAAGATCTGAAAAGACACCCCAGTAAATTATATGGATGACAAATAAGCCTATGAAAAGATGGTCAACATCATCTGTCATCAGAAAAATGTGAATTAAAGTCACAAGGAGGTATCACTGCTCACCTACTGGAATGGCCAAAATCCACAACAAAACCAAATGCAACAGGGACTGTCACCGCTGGTGGAAATGCACACTGCTGATACCAGTCCCTTCGGAAGACAGTTTGCAATTTCTAATCGTGGGAAAGTACCAGACAGACCCAGACTGAAGGGCATTGTATAGAATAACTGATTAGTAGTACTCTTCAAACCTGCTAAGTTCATAAAAAATAAATAAGGAAAGACAGAAATTGTCACCGATGAAAGAAAACGAAAGAGCCATGACGACTAAACACAATGTGGGATCCTGCGCGTGATCCTGGGGCAGAAAAACAGCATTCGGGGAAAAAAACTGGTGAAATCTGAAGAAAATGTGTACTTTCATTAATTAGTATTTTGACTAATGCACCCCAGTTATGTCACATATTAAAATAAGGGAAGAATACAGCTGTGCGCTCAAACCGCAGTAAGTGCCTGAGGTCAGCCTCCTGAGACCCTCTCGAGTGACTGCAAGCAGAAACAAACAACAGCAAGACCCAGAAAACCAACTGAGGGCAGCCACGCAGGCAGTATTTCTGAACAATGAGATACAAAAGAAACGGAATGTGTTAAGAAGACCTACAGGTCTTTCCCGTGTCTATGCAGAAATCAGCAAGCCTTAATTTTTACAAGCGAGCAAACCCTGGGACGTCAACTATGCTTTGAGAACTTCAGGCGAGCCCGCACACCTCTTCTGCTTCTTGCATGCCGTCCTCTGGGAGCTGATCAGCTCTGGAGCAGGTCTGTCGGAGCAATCTGAGATACCTACCTGGGCAATTGTCCTCGGTTAAGATAGCGGATAAAGCATTTACTAATCTACTTTGAGGTTGGCTTTTTTTTCCAGCGGACATACCAATACCCTATATTATCTTTGCAACTTTTCTTCAATTCTAAAATTATTCCAAAGTAAGTAATTTATTAAGAAAAGAAACCCCGGGGACTCTTGGAGGGCTCAGTCAGTAGAGCATATGACTCGATCTCGGGGTTGAAAATTCGAGACCCACATCAGGTATAGAGATTACTTAAAAATTTTTAAAAAGGGAGGGGGCGCCTGGGTGGCTCAGTGGGTTAAGCCTCTGCCTTTGGCTCCAGTCGTGATCTTAGGGTCCTGGGATCCAGTCCCACATCAGGCTCTGCTCTGCAGGCAGCCTGCTTCCCCCTCTCTCTCTGCCTGCCTCTCTGCCTACTTGTGATCTCTCTCTCTCTCTCTGTGTCAAATAAATAAATAAAATATTATTTTTTAAAAACTTTAAAATAAGGAACCCCGTAGTAAGAAACACACCTGTGAAAGTATCTAATGTGAAAAAAAAAGTGTAAATATGTAAATAAATATGTAAAAATATGTAAATAATTCTGAGAAGGTTAAAAAAAAAAGTATATAAGAATTCAAAAGTGGTGAGCATGAAATGCCAGGTGGCTCAGGGAAAGAAAAGCTCATTCATCTTGATCAACCATGAAGGGCTCCATGGAAGAGGGGACATTTGGGTCTGGACCTGCCCAGATGTACAAAGGAAAGTCACAGTATGTAGAAAAGCAACAGAAATTTTTTCTGACTGGAGTGTCAGACTCTTGCTGGTGTGGGGCTCACCGTCAGTCTCTGGTGTCACACCAACTTCCACCAACTTACTCCTGGCTACACCTCACACCGTGTGGGCTTAGCGCGACGCGAATGAACCCAGGGACATCCTGGTTGCCTTTGTCCATCCACCTCCATGCAGTGGAATTTGATGGTTTTTTTTTTTTTTTTTAATTCATAGACTTAACTATTGTATATTACAACGGACTGGCTTATTGGCCTTTTTCAAACTATTTTCTTGGCCACAAATAGGTACCAAGTAAAATATTAACTGCTGTCAGCCATGACTTTTCCCCTGAGCCCCACAGCTGCTAAAACAGCCTGCTCAGGGTCCCCACCTTGGCCAGTTTCTTCTGTATGGTCTCCTACAAGGGCAAAAACATGAGCATCAATACAAGTAGGTTTCATCTCTTCCCAAAGACCAAAACTAATCTAAAAGGCTTCAACTATCTTTTGATACTTGTTGATCTCAGGATATTCGAGGCACCGAAATGGAGGGTACAGTGATCTTCCTGCCCTAAAGGACCCACATCGAAAGTTAAATAACAATTCAAATCATTATATAAGTGTTTCTGCTAATTGTTGATGTTTCTGTTATGTTCTCTACTAACCTAAGAACTTCTAGGGGGCAGGGATTATGATTTTTAATTTGTTTAACCTGATTATATAATGTGTTTAAATTATATAATTTCTTTAACCTGATTATAACTCAGTGCCTGATGCTTCGAAGGCTGAGTAATGAATGAATGAACAGAATAAATAAATAGATGATGGAAGAATGGATGGATAAATGATGGGTGGGTAGATGAATGGATACATGGACAGATAGTTAGATGGGCAAAGAATGGACAAAATAATGGAAGTCCAGGATAGGGAGAAATTACTGCTGGTTGGTTAGGAAGGGAGAGGAAAGGCTTAAGCTGGGTTTACCGATAATAAAAACGCAGATAAGGCCTCCTCTTCAAGAGGCTGCCTCTCTGATTTACTGGTTCTACCCAGATGCAGGATATATCTCAGAAACTCATTCTATTCTAACTCATGCCACTCGACTTCTGAGCCACATGTTTCCTCCCTACCACCACCTCCATCTAGATCTTCCCATCCTTTGAAACCTAACTCAAGGAAATGAGTGAAAGTATACACAAATTGTGGGATATCCATACAATAAAATGCTAGTCAGCCATACAGAGGACATGGGTGAAGCTCAGAAGCAGAACCCAAAAGAAATCAAACACAAAAGAATGCAATACATATGATTCCATTTGTCTGACTTTCTGGAAGAGGCAAAACTACGGGAACAGAAAATGGCCCAGTGGTCGCCAGGTGCTGGGAGAGGGGAGGGAACTGGCCACAAAGGACAGGGGAGAACCTCAGGGGTGACGAAAATGGTCTGTGTCGAGATGGCATGCAGCTGTATGCATTTGTCAAAATCGTCAAGCCAGTCTGCACACCAAAAAAGGGTGAATTTCACTGTATAGAAATTATACTTTAATTACCGTGACTTTTAAAAAGGCCAAAAAATGAAAAATCTCACTCAAGTCCTGCTCTGAAAAGCACACCAGGACTGGCTCTGCTTCAAGTGTCCATTTATCGTCCTTGTAACTCAGCGATTAATCACGCCTTGTGGGCACCTTTTCTATTATTGTCTTGAAATATTATTTATTTTTATTACCTCCTTTTTACATGTCCAGGTCTTATCTCCCCAACCAGATGGTAAATTCCTTGGAAACAGGAACTATGTAGTATCATGGATCCTTTAGCCACAAAGTATCCAGGTCACTGCTGGACACATTATACACAAGAAAGGTTCAGTAATTGTTGGTTGACATCCAGTGAAAAGCAGCTAGGTGAAGTTATTTTGGGGACTTCTTCAATCCAAACCTGAGTACGATAAACAGGCTCACCAGTGCCCCTCTCTGTTCATCACCAAACACTTTTCCCACAGCCTCTCAGATTTTGTTTTTTGTTTTTTGTTTTTTAAAGATTTTATTTCTTTATTTGACAGACATAGATCACAAGTAGGCAGAGAGGCAGGCCAAGAGAGAGAGAGAGGAGGAAGCAGGCTCCCTGCTGAGCAGAGAGCCCGATGCGGGACTCGATCCCAGGACCCTGGGATCATGACCTGAGCCGAAAGCAGAGGCTTTAACCCACTGAGCCACCCAGGCGCCCCAGCCTCTCAGATTTTGTACATCATTTGTACATTTCACCCCCAGGAGCTCTCCAGTTGATTTATCATGGACGTAAAATATGAGACCGAAGATTTCCAAGTGAACCTACATCAGGTTGAAGATGCTTCCCAGAAAGTGCTTGGACTAGATGCTGCTACCTCCTTTCCCACAATTACTGACCTCAATTAAGCCCAGAGCTTATCAGACACAACAAAATCACATTCCTATATTTGTAACATTACAAAATCCAACAATTTCTATTTCATTCTCCTTACATCTAAAATACTGAAATTCCCAATTTCTACGCTTGCCTATTTTCAGTAATGGAAAATAAAACAACGGCCACTTCTCTCCTGGTATTCCCTCAAATTTCAGAAAGAGCTGCTATCTTAATTAAATTGTTGTTTGTCTTATCACACCCTTGTAAAGGGAATTAGTCTGGGACCTGAGGCAAGTAGTTTGTCCTGCATCCATTTAACCCCATGTTAGCAGCAGAAGGCTGTTCTTTCACATTGCTAAGCTTTGCCCTCACACTTTTTTTTTTCTTTTTTAGATTTTATTTATTATTTGAGAGAGAGCATAAGCAGGGGGGAGAGGGAGAAGCAGGCTCCTGCTGAGCAAGGAGCCAGACACAGGGCTCGATCCTTAGACTCCAGAATCATGACCTGAGCAGAAGGCAGAGGTTTAACCAACTGAGCCACCCAGGCACCCCCACCCTCACTCTTAATTGGTTTCCTCTCAGATTTCTCTTGGCCACCTGGGTGAATCTATTTTCCATCAAAAGGGTAGAGCAACATTTCCTGCTAAGCACACTTGCCACACACACCCGTCCTCCTGCATTTTCCCTTCCACCCATCCCTGCCATGTATTTGCTCCCACCCCCTCGTCCCCCACCCCACACACCACCAAGAGTCCTTGACCGACCCTTTGCCAAGCTTTCCACCTTTTCACTGAGGCAGGAAGGATCCTTTCTGCCCACCTGTCTTCCTCCTTTCCTTTCTTCCTTTCTTCATTCTCACACTGAGAAAGATATCACAACAATGTCTCTACCAGAACAACTGTGACCACAAAAATCTTTAATAATATTAATAAAGAGTAAAGAATTTTAATATAGAGAAACATTTACATTCATTTGATACATAAAAATGCTTTCAAGTTAGAGAAAAGAAACACTATTGGGAACCTGGGTGGCTCAGTGGGTTAAAGCCTCTGCTTTCGGCTCAGGTCATGATCCCAGGGTCCTGGGATCGAGTCCCGCATCGGGCTCTCTGCTCAGCAGGGAGCCTGCTTCCTCCTCTCTCTCTCTCTTGGCCTGCCTCTCTGCCTACTTGTGATCTCTGTCTGTCAAATAAATAAATAAAATCTTTAAAAAAAAAAAAAAGAAAAGAAAAGAAAAGAAACACTATTATATATTTTTCTCGTTTACAAAAACTTTTTTTTTTAAGATTCTATTTATTTGACAGAGAGAGAGAGCACAAGGAGGGGGGCGGGCAGCAGGCAGAGGGAGAGGGAGAAGCAGACACCCTGCACCCCCCCACACCAACTGAACAGGGAACCCAAAGCAGGACTTGACCCCAGGACCCTGGGATCACGACCTGAGCCAAAGGCAGATGCTCAACTGACTGGGCCACCCAGGTGCTCCACAAAAACTGTTATAACTACAAAATCACCATTACAGTTTTAGGAAGTTATAGCTCTAAGTGATGTTTCAGGTACTTCAATAGTAACTTGGTGAAAAGGTTTTTATTTATACCCATTTTAGAGAAGAGTGGCATGCCAAGGCCATGAAGTTGTGCATAAACACCCAATGCCCACCTGAAGCATGGACTCCAGGAGGTGAACAGCTCCAGGGCTCAGCCCAACATCTCTTTCTCCACCCACTCAGGGCTTCACCTCCCAGAGCAGAAAAATGCTAAAGCCAAAGTACAACGTGCATATGACCCACAGCCCACCTCAGGGTGACCTACAAAACCAGAGGCAAATGTTTAGAAATGAATACACAGAAACAGAAAAGGGAAGAGAAAAGTTTCAGATGTGGAAACGACACACTCATTGAGACCCTGCTAAGTAAAACCATCTGCACGATTTTAATTCCTGCTAAAACACACAGCTGGAGGTCCATGGCTGCTTATGCTGCCCTGAGAAATTTTCAATGGCTCTCGTGGCTCTGGCCGCCTTGGCAGTGTTTTCTTGAAATACTCAGTGCCTTAGTTCCAAGCACAGAATAAGCCTGCTCTCTTTATTTCTGATGTTAAAGGAGTGGGAACATTTTCCCCTTTTCCCCTGAGGGTCCAGAGAAACACTGATTTGATCCTGTATTTACAAGATCAGCTGAGAAGCCAGAAGGTCCCTGAAAGATGTGCTCTGTGGTGGAAATCAAAATGGAAAAAAAAAAGAGTGACGTTATTAAATTGTTTCTGAATCTGGAGTGTGTGAGGTGGTCACACCCCCATGTTGAGTGATGAGAGGAAATGACAATTTGATTCCAAGAGGAAAAACATCATCCTTATTAGCGCTCAAACCACTCACCTTAGCATAGTTTCAGTTAAGAAGTACAAGTGTGCAATGGTGCCAACTCGGCGTGTCCCATCCCTTCCAGTGGGCGCAAGGAGGCTGGGTAGCAGGACTCTGCATGCTCACTATTCCTCTGTTTACCAAAGCGCCCTCATCAGGCAGAAGACTGGCTTGTTTCACAAGAAGAGACAAATTCTCCAATGCACTTGCCAATATGAGAATTTTGCAATGCTCTTTAAAAATTAAGTCCACTACAGAGGCACCTGGGTGGCTCAGCTGGTTAGGCATCCACCTTTTGATTTCAGCTCAGGTCATGCTCTCCAGTCAGGAGACTGAGCCCTGCATCAGGCTCCCCACTCAGCAGAGTCGGCTTGAGACACTCTTCCTCTCCCTCTGACCCTCCTCCTGCTCATGCTCTCTCACCATCTCTCTCTTTCTAAAATAAATAAATCTTAAAAAGAAAAAAATTAAGCCCACTGCAATTGTCATCTGACTTTCCAGACAAAGACTCTGGCATCCATACAGAGTTCATATTAACTGGGGAAAAGTTAACAATCTATATATGGACAAAATAAAATGGGAGAGGGTCAGAGCCCTATATCCCTAGCATATTACTCTCGAAATAATTACAGTAGCATTTATGTCATTGTTTTTAATTATTAATTTTATAATAATGACTGAGTCACATTAAGTTTCGGTTCATGGCAGGTGCTCCCTATGTTAGCCTGTTCAAGGTCTCGGTAATCAGTGCGATGGGTATTATGATAGCCTGCATTTTATGGATGAGGAAAGAGGGCTGATGGAGTCAGGTGACTAACTTCCCCGAGGACCCCCAGTGAGGATGTGGCAGGGTCCAAACTCAGAAGCAGGTCGGACTGGAGTCATCTGGGCTGGATCCCTGCCTGAAGTCAGGACTGTGCTCAGCCTAAGCTACAGCACAGATCAAATGAAAACAGAGCACTGTGGTGCCTTCCCCTCGGCAGCCAGCAGACCCACCGGCCAGCAAAAGAAAGAGCAGGATAAACAATTCACATGGCTTCTGTGGTCCCGTAGGATGGCTGGCAAGAGTTAAACCACAGACACATGGGCCCTTTAGAAACTGACCAACACTTTTCCTTTGGAGACAGCTTCCCCCTGTTCATGGGACATAGAGCTGTTCATGTGGAAGGAATGAGGAGCAAAGAGGCTCAGCAGACCATCTGTGGAGGCAGCCCCGCCTGTAGCACGTGCACACATGCTTGTGTGCGTGTGTGTGTCCCTGCACTCACTGAAGACAGTGTAGACACTCCCTGAAGCTCTGCTTTGCCCCCTTCAGGGACCCTCAACTGGAAAAAAAAAAAAAAATGGTTCTGGAATCACAAGGTACTTAAGGTGCATGAACAACATGAAAAGGAGAAAACAAACAGAACTCCTGCTCATATGATAAAGCCGTCGGAAAAAGACGTGCGCCATTCACAGCCTCCAAGAGAGTGTTCAATACCATATGAGATACTAGACTCTTCTGAAAAAAGAATCAGTTAGTGACCATGAAAGAAATCACATAGCAGTTGAAGTAAAAAGTCAACAGACATCTAAAAATAAGGAGAAAAAAAGGAAAAGAAAGCCAAAGTCGAAGTGTGCGTTAATGAACTAAAAGGTAACACCAAGCAATGATACCAAAATGGGGCATTAGGGGATAACGAGTATAAAACCAACAAAGGAACCTGCAGAGAAGAGAAAGACATGTGGAAGAAGTTGCAGATAGGAAGGGGGAGGTGGGGGGGGGCAGGGACACAGCTGGTGACTGACAGCACCAGATGGAAATTTCCCCCCAAAAGAAAGCCAGCCTTCTCAGATTGAAAGGGCCTTCCAGTGCTGAGCATTTGATGGGGAAAAGAAAATACTTAGATCATCACCTTGAAACTTGAGAACCTCAAGGACACATACATCATGAAAAGCCAGTCAAAAAGGAAAACAGCTTTGCGGCAAAGGAATGAGAATCAGATGGAAGTAGATTCTCATCAGCAAATCTGGGTACAGGAAGATAACGGAACGATCTCCTTAAAGTCCTGAAGGAACAGAGTTTTGAGTCTAGAACCCTGTATTCAGCAAAACTATCGCTTAATGGGGAGGATGACATAAAAGCATTTTCGGGGGCAGGAAGAATCAGTTTACACTCACAGATAGTCACTGGGAGCTCCTAAGGGATCTACTCCAACATGAGGGATGGCCCACAAGGAAGACTGCTGAACAAACAAAACAGTGACTACCACCGGTTAACCCCACTCTGACGCCAACTCAGGGGATTTTGGCAGAGAAGGGAGTGGGGGAAGGAGTTAACCTCCCCAGGTTTTTGTCTTCTTTTTGTCTGCAGGGCTCAGTGTGGAAAGGAATAGGACACATGTACTGATTAAGTCTCGCCTTAAGGGAAAAAAATAGTATGTGTAATTCACAATTTAAAAGTGCCCTCCAGAAAAATAAGTTTACACATAATAAGTTTCAAACACCTAAGGAAAAATATGGAGAGAAAACTTGAAACAGCAAGAGCATAATCTATGAAAGTAAATATTGATACATTGGATTTTTTTTTTTAAATTAAAAACGTGCTCTGGGAAAGAAACTTAGAGAATGAAAAGACAAGCCACAGACTGGGAGAAGATCTTTGCAAAACATATCTGATAAAGGGCTTGTATCTAAAATATATATAAAGATCTCTTCAAACTCAACAATAAGAAGACACATAACCTAAAAAAAAAAAGAAAGAAAGAAAGAAAAAAGAAAGAAGGAAAGAAAACACATAACCTGAGTTACAAATGGGGAAAAGATGGTGCTTCACTGAAGAAGATATACAGATAGTCAGATAAGCCTATGAAAAGATGCTCCACATCTTTTCCACAACTAAGTTCCACATCTAAGGAACTGCAAATTAAAACAACTATGAGAATGGTTAAATCCAAAACACTGAGGACAACAAATGCTGGTGAGGATATGGAGCAACAGGAATTCTTCCTCACCGCTGGTGAGAATGTAAAATGTGACCCCCACTCTGGAAAACAGTTGGGCAGTTTCTTACAAAATCAAATATACTCTCATTATAGGATCCAGTTTACCCAAAGAGGTTGAAAACGTATGCCACATGCAAACCTGCACACAGATATTTACAGCAGGCTTATTCATACTTGCCAAAATTTGGAAGCAACCAAGATGTCCTTCAGTAGCTTAATGCATAAATAAACTATGGTACAGACAATAGAACATTCCTCAGGGATTAAAAAAATAGCAATCAAGCCAAGAAAAGGCATGGACAAATCTTACATGCGTATCACTAAGTGAAAGAAGCCAATATGAGAAGGCTACATCCTCTAGGATGCCAACCAACTGATGTTCTGGAAAAGGCAGAACTATGCAGACAGTTAAAAGATCAGCAGTACCAGGGTTGGAGTCAGGGGAAGAGGAGATTGTAAGGCAGTGGCAATACTGTGTGATACTGTGTGATGGTGGCTGCATGTCATTATGCATTTGTCACAGTGCCAACCTCACAGTGTGACGCCACAGCACTGAGTTCAGAGTTGGCAGAGACGTCACCACATCCAAGATGTCTCTCCCCTGCCTCAGCACGATACGGCTGGCATTTCCCTGGAATATCCTGCCAACGTCATCATTCTGCATAAAAGAGCCTGGACAGCAGACATGGAACTACAGACTCCCTCGCCTGCCCTGATCTTCAGTCATACTCTCCAGCCATGCTCATGAAGCCAAGACTTCTACTGAAATATATCAGAGACAACAGACATCAGAGCTCTCCATTATACAGACACAAAGACTGAGTCAAATCATACCCCCAGGGGTGCCAGGGTGGCTCAGTCAGTTAAGCATCTGCCTTCAGCTCAGGTCATGATCCCAGGGTCCTGGAATTGGGCCCTGCATTGGGCTCCCCACTCAGCAAGGAGCCTGCTTCCTCCTCTCCCTCTGCCTGTTGTTCCCCCTACTTGTGCTCTCTCTCTCTCTCTCTGTCAAATAAATAAATAAAAATCTTTTTAAAAAAATCATACCCCTAAAGCAAAACAACCACACGCCAGTTGTACAAGATACCAGACTGCTAACAACAACGAAAGTATCATCTCAGTTACCCAGGCTGTATTTACTATCACAGCCCATAATTTCATCAGTATTAAAAGAAATTCCTAAAAACTCAGAGTACAGGACAATCTAAAAAGTCCAGCTTCATCCCTTGGTAATAAAACCTACTTTGTCTTCTCAACAAGACCCAGCACCACTGACAGCCTAAGGGTGTTTGAACACAGCCCTTGGATTATTTTTTCTTCTGTGTTTACTTTCTCCATTTCTGGGGGACACACTAAGAGGGAAACATTTTTAAAATGTGTTTCTTTAAACAACTCAACTCCATTCCAGTTACTGATCAGCCTCTGGGAAGAGGAGATCTACACTGAGATGCCCACTGGTTGTAAAGGATCTGTCATCTGGGCAGATGAGATCTGCCGGCTGCTCGCGGCTGTGATTAAAGTTCATTTAATCATAAACTGAAGATGCATCATAGTTGAAGTTCCTCTCTGCAAATATCGCCTAATGATCTCAGTCAACAAACACTCAAGGAAGTTCGTTTTATTAGATGTTAGGTTCAAAGAAATACAATAGAATTTTGCAGTATAGTAACCCACCCCTTATCCACAAAGACACGTTCCAACACCCCCAGTGGACGCCTGAAACTGTGGATAGTACTAAGTCCTATGTATACTATGTTTTTCCTATATACACATACATATTTGTGATAAAGTTAATGTACAAATTAGGCACAGTAAGAGACTAATTACTAATAAACAGACCCAGGTAACAACGATATACTATAATAAAAGTGATGTGAATGTGGCCTTTCTCTCAAAATCTCCCCCTTCTTCTTGTGATAATGTGGGATGACAAAACGCCCACGTGGTGAGACAAAGTGGGGTCAGTGACACAGGCCTGGTGACATAGTGCTAGGCTACTACCCACCCTCCGCCAATTGGCCAGAAGGAGGATCATCTGTTTCCAGATGGCATTTCGACAGCTGGTGAATGAAACTGCCAAAAGGAAAACTGAAGACATGGTGGTGGTGATGGTGGTGGTGGGGGGGACCCTACTGTACCATGAGCCGGTTAATATTCAGAATAAACTTAAGGTGGATCACCTAGATTGGGCCCAAGAGAGATTTTCACCCAGTGTAAAAGAAAGACAAAATAACCCTGAAAAGAATACTGAAAGGGCGGAAAGACACGGGCTCTGGGCTGTCACTGCCCCTGGAACACTGGGCAAGTTCCAGAATGTAACCCTCCACAGCCTTGGTTTCCTCCCCTAGGAAGGAGAGTGTTGGGCTCCCAGACAATTTTATTTTGGGAAAGTCTGCAACTCCATGAACAGTCAATCACAAATGTTTGGACAAGATCGTCTACGCAGAGCTGCCCAAGATATATACACCATCTTAAATTTTCTAGTAGCCACACTAAAAAAAAAAAAGTAAAAAGAAACAGAAAATAACTGGAATAACATATTTTATTTAACTTGACCTATCCAAAATATTATTTCAATATATAATAAACATAAAACATTACTAATGAGATGGCTCAGATTCTGTTTCCGTGGTAAATCTTCAAACTCTGGTGTGCTTCGAGCACGGTTCAGTCTGACTCCCTCCTCAAGTGCTCAGGAGCCATTTGTGGATAGTGGCCACCATCTGGGACCACACTGATCTAGAAAGTCACCTTCGACTTCGAGAATGTCTGACTCTCTGCGTATCGCTGACACTCGGCCCAGTATCTGGGCTCTCAAAGGACAAATAATGGGCAGGCAAAGATGGACAGACTTCTCTAGCGCCCGGTTCCATCTCTACGCCTTGCCAGTTTCGACTCATTTGTGCTTCCCACAGTCATTCCTTCTTCGCATCTCTGGTGTTGCCCTGGCCCAGGCCCTCATTACCTCTCACCTAGATCACTTAATAGCCCCTGACCGCGTACTGCATTTGTGATCTTCCCTGATCCCTGGGGTTTACACTCAGCCCAATTTATTGTTAAATTGAGGCCCCCGCAATCGCTGGCCCACACGGGTGCCTTCCTTTCCAGAACACTGGCCCACACCCGAACATCCGAAAACCAGACAGCAGCAGAGTTAAACGGAGTTGAAGAGATGCATTTCCAAGCATCAGGAATGGTCAACACGGACATGAATGAGGAGAGGATCCGGAGAGCATCTTTCTAATATTCTCACCAGCACCAAGGCAGAGCATGAGTAACGTGGGTAAGGGACTGGGGGGAAGCGGACACAACAGAAACAACCACACTACCTTACACCCTTAGCAATTTGGTGAGTGAGACTCAGCTGCCAAGATGCCAGAGGACAAAGGGTCATTTCGTTTGTCTGCTACATAAACAGTAGCTACCTTTTTGCGGGTCCAAAGATAAAAAATTCTGTAGTGGTAAAACCAAAATTCTGTTTCCCCAGTGGCTTAGAATAAAGAAAACACAAAGAAAATAGGAGAGTCTTAAATAAGGATAATCGTTATGCAGCTAAAAATAGTTCATAAGAGGCTGATCCCATGGAGCACGAAGCCAAACAGATCAACTGCAGTCCCCAGATTTCTCCCTCTGAATGCGAATGAGCTCCTCCACGATATGCAGGCATCACTGAAGGCCAGTGAAGAAAGCCATGCTCCCTGAACTTAGGATCCGGAAGCAGATTCCAAATGTCCGAGTACAGAGGTCCTTCCTCCATGTAGTATTTGCTTACCCTTGCTTCCTGTATGACCCGTCTCAGTAATGTACTTAAAATATTTACAGTAATCCTGGAGCCTCAGTGCAGACGGCAGCTAACACAGTATCTCCAGAGATAGAAGAGGGAGAAGCAGCCCCCAGACACTTCACCGAAATGTGTGAGATGTGACATTTGCTTATCATCTGGCATAAGAGTGCCAAAGCCTGGAAAACTTGCTTGCAAATGTAAACCTTCTAAATGCAAGTTAATCAGGATTAGATCACTTTTTAGGGTGAAATGTGATGCTGTATCAGATTCTGATTCTTACAGATGGTGAGCAAAGAAAGAGATGAGCTGTCAGAGCAAGAGACACACATAAACAGTATGGGCACACACACACATACACACCATCTGTGGCCGTGTGTGACACAGTGAGCCCTCCCCAGTCACTGCTGATGAATGAACAATATTATTCGCACACTCTTATGGGCATGTCTGTGCAGGTAGACGCAGGTGTCCCTGTATGACTGAGTCCCCATGGGCTGTCTGCGTATTTTGCATGAGCCACTAACAATCCCCACTTCCTCAAGGCTCTATCCTGGCAAGGGCTCTCTCTCAGGTCTTGTTCCTGCATTTGCCCTTAATGATGGGAAAAAACTCACAGGGCATGGATATGAGATCACTTTTATGTTTAGACTTTCTTAATGGGTGTTAACATTTGCCCGGAGTGCTTTTACTGGCCTAAATGGATGTAAATAATATCTTGTATCCAGTGTTGTATTGACCAGGGGTTATATTTAGTAAATGTAAAGATCCAAGGAGGAAAGGCAGAAGCTCATCTTTAAAGGTGTTCTATATGCATCCTCCCATAACTGTTTGGAAAACGTTTTTCAAGAATAATTTCAATTTAACCCTTTGTTCTAGCCAGCATCTCTGTCAGAGAAGGGTTTAAGATGAAACATCTACTGTAAAAGGAAAATCAATTATTAAGCAACCAAAGCCATCAACTGAGGTTCTCATTGGCCACCTGTAGGGTAAAAAATGGCCTTGAGGAGCACCTGGATGGCTCCGTGGGTTAAACTTCTGCCTTCAGCTCAGGTCATGATCTCAGGGTCCTGGGATCAAGCCCGGCACCGGGCTCTCTGCTCAGCAAGGAGCCTGCTTCCTCCTCTCCCTCTGCCTGCTTCTATGCCTACTTGTGATCTCAATCTGTCAAATAAATAAATAAAATCTTAAAAAAAAAAAAAAGGCCTTGAAGGCAGGGCAAATGAATAGAAGGTGAGAGCCTCCAGAGACACTGGGGGATGAATTCTCTATCATCTGAGTGCTTGGTGTGTGATCATATACGCCTGGATAATGACATGCGAAGAATGCTCTAATGCTCCGATAATGACACCCAGTTAAGCCTCCATCATGAGATTTAGAGGGGGCAATAATGACAGGTGACATTCTTGCCCATACGGCTGGCCTGCAGGTAAGAATCTTGGTGCAGGAGTTTACCTTGAACGAAGATGGGCAGCGTGAGAAAGATCTGACATATTGTCAATATGAGCTTGATTACATCACATGGTTCTCTTAATGTATCAAATAATTAATGCACGCACTTCTGTATTATACACATTACTCACTAATCACAACCACCCCATGAGGTACAAAATGTATTTTCATCTGCCTCTGTAATAGAAATAAAGGAAGCTTTCCAATGTCATACAGAATTGGATCCAGTTCTCTCAATCCCAAAGCTAGGGGTTTCAACCCTTATATATGCTACCATAAAGAAACTTCCAATAGTCTAGGCTGTTAGACCAAGTTCAAAGGTTAATTCATGACAGAGCTCAGTGAGAGCTTTATTTATTGAGTACCCACAGGATAGATGGTACAGAAAACGGAAGCAGGGGAAATTAGGCCCAGCTCTTTATGTATTTCCATTTGAGAAACAGAAGACAGAAAGAGAACCTGTTCCGTTCAACTTGGGTGTAATATTGAACCAGGCGCATTGGAGGGGGCCGAAAGCACCCTGGGCTTGGGGATTAGCTGGTCCTGCTGGAAACGAACCAGCAAGCAAGGAACATCTCTGACTTGTTTTTCTCCTCTGTGAAAGTGGAGGATAAAGCCATTTCTGAGATGTGGTCCAGCCCTTTGTGATGACAAACAACATTTATGTTTCTCAGCAGCTGCCTAGGTATTTTACAATGTGACAACCTGACTCATACCTGGGGTCCGGGCGTGTAGAGATGGACTTGAGTTTAGGAGTGCACCATCTGTCCCCACTTTGCTTGTCCCAAGGTGCCTTTTGAAACAACCACTTAAAGTTAAGGTCGGGAAAAGCTAGTGCCCTCCACCCTGACCACCTCTGATGTAATAGGGGTGCTTGCTACCCTGCTCTCTGTCTCCTGTTCACTCGTGACCTGGGATAGAGGGCTGCCCTTCCCCCAGCTCACTGCACCCCAACCCCACTTCTGGGATTTGAAAGTGATAGATCTTGTGACTACTTCCTTAAGTGAACCGAAACCGCATCTTCGATCGAAAACGACCCTGAGGGTTTGCACTTTCCCAAAGTGGGTGCTGGGGTGTTGAAGGAGCTGCCTGCCAACCTCGGGCAAGCGGCTTCTGCCTCCTCACTCAGCAGATCATGAGCTGCACATTCTGAGTTCAACACACCAGCTCTGGCTTCCAACACACCCTCACATTCTAATATTAGAGCTCTTTCTACCTTAACGCCCCTCAGTTTCCTTCTGCCCTTGAAACTTCCGGCAGGTTGTTATGGGAAAACTGAGTCCGTGTAGGGATGCTTTTTAAACAAAACATAATGAAAAACACCTTCACTGACCAGGACAGAGGACAGAGGAGATGGACAGGCCCAACGTGGAATTGAAGGAGGACACTAGGGACCATTTCTGGAAGATGTGTACTCCTCCAGGTTCTGCATTTGGTCTGCATGCTTACTGCCCACCAGCTCTTCATTGCTAATCTTGTTTCATTTAAGCCAAATCCCTAAATTTAATAAGACAGGGAGTAAGATCCTTCCCTAGATTCTGCTGACAACATAGTCTATAAAAAACAACTTCCCTTCCTTTTGGTCCTCACTGCTCACCTCCACCCCCCACACACCCACACACACACACACACACACACACTTCACTATTCATCTGTACACACTGTCCATGAGTGTCACTGTCCATGAGTGTCAAAGCGAGTCAGGATAAGAGAGTTGAGAGCACTGACCCCATGGGTTGTAACCAACCACGAGACCACAAGCTCCATGAGAGCACACCTGCTCTGCTCGCCGCTCCATCTCCAGCCCCAGGAGTAGTGCCTGGCACACTGAAGGCACTCCACATAGATTTGTTACAATCAACAACTCCAGTTTCCACTCTGCCTCCCTTACTGGACTGAAAGGCTCGATCTTGAGCCAACTATAAACTCTGTACAGGCAGGGGACTCACGCCTTTGCATTTCCACCACCTGCTAAAATGTCTGGGACACTAACACAAGATATATATTTGGAGAAAGGTGGTATTTGTAAAAGTACCACTGAACGTCCAGATGAAGGAAGGAGTCAAAGATATCTCATAAGCAACAAATAATAATCCCAGAATTATTTTCCTAAATAGTACACAGCTGAGCACATAATCTTGAAACAGATGGTGGTCTTTGATCCTTTCCCTATGAGTTTATTAAAAAAAAAAATGAGAATAATTTTAGGAGAGTGCACCAAGGTCTGAGTTCACCCCTGCCCCAGGCCCAACAGAGATACGTCAAGCAGCAGCTAATGGGCCAACCACAAAGCTGCTCAAACCCAGAGGTTCTGCTGTGTCACAGAAACAGGTGGTAAACAATTTGATTGCCCTGAGGGAACAGCCTAGCAATGAAATTCTAATACTATCGCTCAAATGTGTTGAACTGAGAGTACATTACCAGACCTGAAATATGATGACTATTTTCTTTTAATAAAAATTACTATGGTTTACCTTTTCTTTTTTCCACTAAACTTTTTATTTTGAGATCATTTTAGATCCACATGCAGTTGTAAGAAAAATAAAGAGATTCTGTGTCCCCTTTACCCAGCTTCCCCCCGTGGAAACATCTTACAACACTATAGCACAATATCACAACCTGGATACTGAAGTTGGGTAAGTCGGGATACAGAACATTTCTATCACCACAAGGATCCCTCGTGTCGCTCTTTTATTCTTCCCATCCCCACACCTTCCTCCACTCCTGGCAACCACTAATCTGCTCTCCATTTCTATAGTTCTGCTATTTCATTAATGTTGCATAAATAGGATAAAATGACATGTAGATTTTGGAATTGGACTTAGACTTTCTTTCTACTCAGCACAACTCCCTGGAAACCCATCCAAGTTGTTGTATGTGCCAGTATTTGGTTCGTATTTATTTCTGATTAGTATTCCACGGTGTAAATGTAGCACAGCTTGCTTATCCTTTCAACATCCTGCTGAGGACTCATTTTTTATCAGAACACTCCCTCTCTTTTTCTGAAGGCCCGGAAGAAACAGGCAGGGAATCTTACTTGAAGTTAAAGTTTCAATTGTTTCCACAGGGCAGCTCCTGTGGGAAAAAAGTACAGACGGCCCTCAAAAAATTAAAAATAGAAATACTATATGACCATATGACCCAGTAATATCACTATTGGGTATTTACCCAAAGAAAACAAAAACACTAATTCAAAAAGTTATAATCACCCCTGGGGTCACTGCAGCATTATTCACAGTGGGCAAGACATGGATACAACCTAATTGTCCATTGATGATTGTGCACTGATCACTGAAATGGATAAAGATGTGGTCTATATACACAGTGGAATATACAGCCATAAAACAAATGGAACCTTGCTATCTGCTATGACATCGATCAACCTAGAGGGTATTATGCTCAGTGAAAGCAGTCAGACAAAGACAAATACCATATTATTTTACTTATATGTGGAATCTACAAAACAAAACAAAAAAGCAGAAACAGATCCATAAATCCAGAGAACAAACTGGTGGTTGCCAGAGGGGAGGGGAGTGAGAGATGGAAAAGTAGATAAGGCAGAGGCTTCCAGTTGTGGAATGAGTAAGTCGCAGAGACGAAAGGTACAGCATAGGGAATAGAGTGCATAGCACTGAATGTTGACAGCTGGTAGCCACACTTGCGGTGAGCATAGCATGACAGATACATATGGCCAAACACCATGTTGCACACCTGAAACTAACGTAACACTGTGTGTCAACATTAATTAATTAATTAAGAAAAAAAGAAAGAAAGAGTGACTGTCAAACATTCTTCCTGAGTGGCTGTGCCATTTTACATTCCCAGCAACCACACAGGAGTGATCCAGTTTTCTGCATCCTTGCAAACACTTGCTGACATCACTAGTTTTTATCAGGGCCAGCCTGATGCATTTGCTGCAATTCACTTTTTTTTTTTAAGATTTTATTTATTAATTTGACAGACAGAGATCACAAGTAGGCAGGGAGGCAGGCAGGACAGAGGGGAAAGCAGGCTCCCTGCTGAGCAGAGAGCCCGATGCGGGACTCGATCCCAGGACCCTGGGATCATGACCTGAGCCGAAGGCAGAGGCTTTAACCCACTGAGCGACCCAGGCGCCCCAGCAATTCACTTTTAATGTATACAAAGATCCAGACAGGAGAGGGAAAGACCTGACAGCCACCCACGTATCTTTAAGTATTTAGCTGGTTCCTTATGATTATCTTAATGTGCATGATAATCCCGGCTCTGCCCTAAATGAAGCACTGGGTAGGAAAAGCAGAGCACTTCCACAGAGTAATAAAGAGCAGCTACCAACTCCAACAGCAAATATTAGCCTGCACATGAAATTCTGGAAGCATTCCCTTTAATGTTCTAAGAGCAAAGCAAGAACGACACTTCTGGTCAAACTTTTCATTGGGAGTAATAGCAAATATCATCAAATAAGAAAAATATTATGAGGCATAACAATTAAAAGGAAGAAATGAAATTATTATTTGCAGATAATGTGGATGTCTACAAAAAATATTTAAGAGAATCCTAAGCTTTGAAAATTTATGACAGTGCACTAGGTTGTTGACACACAACACAAAAATTCAATAGCTTTCCTAGACATCAGCAGCAACCCAACTAAAAATGTAATTTTTTAAGAACCCCACTTATTCTAGTAACAGAAGTATCTAGGAATAAACCTTTTAAAATCTATGGAGAAAATTATACCACTTTAATAAAAGACCTAAAAGAAGACACATAGAAATGATGAGAAATATCCACATTTCTGGTTAAAAGGACATTTTTAAAAATTTCTACTCTTTCCAGACTAATCTATAAATTTAATGCAAATATAACCAAAAATTCTCAAAAGATGTTGTTTTGTCTCTTAAAACAGGTTCTTTTAAAAATACGCGTGGAGAAGTAAAGGACCAAAAGGAGTGAAGGTATTTTGCAGAATGGTTGACTATGGTACCCAAAGCTTTGAGTGCGGGTTGTGCTGATGGAAATGTCTCACTCATGCGGGCACTGGAAAGAAGTGGTTTCAGAGCTCAGGACACTCCTAGGCCATCTCTCCAGCACTGACCAGCCCTCCCCTTGCCACTCCCCCAGCCCCAGCACTTCTGTCTGCCCTGGTCCCCATCTAAACTCAGCCTATCAGGCCCTCTACTCTCATTCACAGGAGGGTCCCCCCTTCTTCCTCACACCATAGGCAAATTCTTCACAGAAACTCCACCTCTTAGAACCTTCCTGTCTTCTGGAACTTGCAGCCTTTCATCAGCGAATGCCCTATCTCCCCCACCTCTGGACTTCTTGCCTTCACTGCTCTGCTTTGATGACCCTGTTCCTCACTGTTGATCTCAGATCACTGTCCCTCCTTTCTCCCTAAAAACCCCTTACTTTGACACTCAAACCATCAACTGTATGACTGTAATACTTGCCTTAAAATAAAACCACCTATCTGGAACTCACATCTTCCCCTCCAGCTATCACTCAATTTGCTCTCTCCCCCTTTTTTACAAAATTCACCCAAAAGAGTTTTCTGGACTTGCTGTTTCCAATATCCTCTCATCCATATCTCTCTCTCTCTCTCTCTCTCAAGCTGTTCTATAGACATTCCTGCCCGCGTTTACACAAAAACAGGCTGCAAGGTCACCTGTGCCCTCCATGATGGACTCTTCTCAGGTCTCGCCTTTCCTGAGCTCCCAGCAGCACTGGGCACAGCTGAGCACCCCCTGCCTTCAGGACCGTGGGCTCACTGAGCTTCAGAGCACAGCTCTGGGCTTTTCTTCGGACCTCGTTGGCCATCCTCTGAGCCCCATGGCTGTTGCCTTAACCTCCCTGACCTTGAAATGTCCATGTACCCAGGCCTCTGACCAAGGACCTTTCTCTTCTGGGCCTCGTCTCTACACACGGGTTACATACATCACTGTCAGGTCCCACTGCAAAATGACAATGCAGGGCCCTCATTCAAAAATCATTAAGGCCTCTACGATAGCAACAGCACAGCATTAGAGCAAACTCAGGACTTGGCCAAGAGCGGGGCTCTGTCACACAGCTACAGAGGAACGGGTCCTGCTGAGGATACCTGAATTTACATCTCTGCTCTAGACCACTCTCCTGAACTCAGGGCTGATAAATGTAAAAATCTCCAATCCATGCTCTCCCAGGAACTTCAAAATCAAATTCCTAACCCCCGCCCCTCCCACACACAAATAAGAGCCCTGTTCTTCCTGCAGTTTTCCCCATCTCCGCGAGTGGCACGTTTTTCAACTTTCTTTTTCCTCCTAGCGACCCTCTGATTCTTTTACTGAAACCTCACATCCAAATCACAACCAAATCTGTTGGCTCACCTTCATAGATTTTTTTTTTTTAAGATTTTACTTATTTATTTGACAGACAGAGATCACAGTAGGCAGAGAGGCAGTCAGAGAGAGAAAGGGAGAAGCAGGCTCCCTGCTGAGCAGAGAGCCCGATATGGGGCTCGATCCCAGGACTCTGGGATCATGACCGGAGCTGAAGGCAGAGGCTTTAACCCACTGCGCCACCCAGACGCCCCTGTTGGCTCACCTTCAGACATATGGAGGACATGCCCACTCTCCCCGCCTCCACCCTAGCATTGCCACAGGTACCATCTGGCACCTGGATTACCGCTGTCCACTCCCAGCTGGTCTCCCGGCTTCTGCCCACACGCCCCGCAGTCTAGCCTCAGCCCTCAGCCCGAGATCCTTTCACACTGGGACTGTCCTCAGGTGGATCTGAAAGTGCCCTGACGTTACTCAGAAACACTGGTCCAAAGGACTGATAGCGCTTTCCATGTCACGTGATTCAACTACAGAAACAGAAAAGTCGTTTATTTTCATATACCTATTTTCTCAAAACAAAAACCTCACAAAGACGACGAGTGCCCCGTCCGCAAATTGCAAACCCCGTCCCTTCCTCCCACCGAGAATCGACCTACAAACTTGCCGGCAGTTCTGAAATGGTAAGAAAGCGGTCGTGCCTGAAGTTCCCTTTCCATTTTTCATTACCTAAGGGTCTAGGTAGCCCGACGCGGATCATAATCACCAAACATCCCGCTTGACATGATTTGGGTTTCTACATAGGTTCTCTACGAAACAAAATGCAAGTGTCTAAACGTGAGGGGCCGCGGTGCTGTGTCTGAAGCACCGGGGGGGGGGGGGTGGCTTTAGAGATCTGGCGTCCCCGGGCGCTGGAATGCGGGAGGTGGGGGGGGGGAGCTGTGCAGGTGGTCGGGAGCGAGTGCGTCGTCGCCGGGTGCGCGCGAGGCCCGCGGGCCCAGGTAGCGACAAACGTTCTTGTGACCCTTTGGCTCCCTAGGGCTCTGCAGCAAACACCACGCCGGGACAGGGCACACGCCAGACTGTCTCTGCGCCCACCGAGCGGGGCACCGGGTATCCCCGCGTGGGGGCGGCCGGGCATGCGCGCGGCGGCTCGCACGCACGCGCACACGCACCGCGGCCCCGCGGGCGGACCGGGGTCTCGGACGCCCCCGCCCCCTCCCGGCGGCGCAGGTGTTGGGCCGCCCCGCCCCCCAGGTGCGGGCGGCCACCGACAGGGCCCCGCGGAGGGAGGCGGGCGGAGGGCGGGGCGGTGGCTCCCCTCAGCGCGCCGGCGCCCCCGCCCCGCCGACCCTCCGCGCCGCGCGCCCCTCCCCTCTCACCAACGGACGAGCGGATCCTCGACCTTCTGGGCAGGGACATCTTAAGAGCTCTGTCCAGGCGGGAGGCGTTCGGCATCGCGCCCCAGTCGGGGGCTACGCGGGCCCTGGGCGAGCGGCGGTGGCGGCGGCTGCGCTCGGGGCTGGGCGCAGGGGTGGCGGCCCGAGGGCCATGGGTGGGCGCGCTCCTGGGCCGGACTGCGGGGCCGCCGGGAGCGCCGGCGCCTGTGCCGCGGCCGCCGCGGGAGGAGGCTGCGTCGTCCGTGCCGCAGCCGCCGGCCAATGCGGCAGCGCCCGCGAACGCCACCGCTGCGGGCCCCGCTGGCCCAGCGGCGGCAGCGGCGGGGGAGGGGTCCGGCCCTTCCACGGGGAGCCGGGCGGGAGGAGGAGCGGGCCGGAAGAGTCTGGACCGTTAAGCGGGACAGGGGGCTTTTAGGTGGCGGAGACGGCGGTGGGCGGGGGGGCTCTTCTAGGAGGAGGTCACGTCTTGGGGTACTCTTCTCTCCCTGTGCCAATCTGCTACCTATTTTACCTGTCACTTGTCACGCGGCGCAAGTGTCCCGTGCGAACCGTTCAGAAACTCCCCTTTTCTCGGTTTCTGTTCTATTTTGGTGGGATCTGTATAGGTTCATCAAGGAAGAGATATTTCTAAGGTGTAGGGTCTGGAACGAAGAGAAATCCTGGGTCTCCAGACTCCTAACCCCTAGCCCTCCTAGAATTCTGATTAGTGGCATGTTAGAACTGTAAAAAGCCTCTAGGAATATTTAGCTCGCGACACACACATACCCCTTCTTCCGTAGGAAACAAAAATCAATGAGAGGTGAGGTGACTTGTCCAAGGTCACTTGATCCATTTTTTATTGTTTTTACTCATCAGTGTTTAAATCGGGCTTGGTCCTTCTGGGCACAGTTCCATAAAAAGAAAGGGGAAAAAAGCTGAATCTGTTTAATATTTGATAAAATTCTGACCTCAGAATGAAGAGAAAAATGATTCAAGAAGAGTCTGCCCTTACACTTATTGATGTGATCATTATGCTAAATTTAACATAAATATCAGGGGCTGAGGAGAAGAACAGAGTTCAGCAGAAAGAATTGGTGCCCCAGGAGAAATTACCATGCAGTCTCTCAAGCTCCTACTAGCGCTAGCGCCTCTGCTCCAGAATTTCTTAGGAAAAATGCAGTAGGGATGGACAGTAGACTGGCAACTTTAACTTCAAGTAGGATTCCTTGCCTGTTTCTTCTGGGCCCTCAAAAAAGGGGAGGGGGGGTTCTGATAAGAAATTGAGTCCTCAGCAGGATGTTGAGGAAGAAGAAAATTTTCCAAATTGTTGAGCGGAGCTTCAGGGTGGGAGATGTTTTCTCAGCGGGTCTTCACAGCTGCTGAGGGTGAACTCAGCAGCTAAAGCCACTTCATCCTAGCAATGAATTTATCAAAAACTTTGTCACTAATGATTCAATTTTTAAAGATTTTATTTATTTATTTGACAGACAGATCACAAGTAGGCAGAGAGGCAGGCAGAGAGAGAGAAGAGGAAGCAGGCTCCCTGCTGAGCAGAGAGCCCGATGTGGGGCTCGATGTGGGGCTCGATCCCAGGATCCTGGGATCATGACCTGAGCGGAGAGCAGAGGCTTTAACCCACTGAGCCACCCAGGCGCCCCTAATGATTCAATTTTTAAATCAATGACAACCCCTTGAAGGCTTAGCAGAACTGAAAAGGACTTGAGTGAAAAAATACAACTTTTTTAACTCCAAATTTTAAGATGAAAAATGTTTCCACCATAACCAGATGGGAAAAGGGCAAATAGACATTATTTTTAATTTTTAAGAAGCTGAGTATGGTAAATATAGAACATTGCCTTGCCTGCTCTAAACTGACCCTGTGCCTTATCTGATTTTGTGCATCCTTATCATGAAATGGGGGGGGGCACTTATGTTTCTGTATTTATCTTCTGATAACTAAAACTGTCCTAGCAACTTGGTACAGTGTTGAGATTCAGGTGACCCACTTTGAAGACGTGCAGGGAGCAATAGATGGGTGACCCATTTGAACTTGTGTTCTCTCATTGAGTGCCATGGCTAATTTCCCTGATCCGGCTGGCTGTTATCTCTCTTGGGAAGTTAGTTAAGGATGGCCTTTGAGCACAGAATCCAGACCTAAATACTATCTTTGAGGTCTTCTAAAGATATACATGCACAAAGAATAAAAACTAGCCGATGAGCATTATTTACTGTTAGTCTTAGAATCCAAATGCCAGTATGGATCCTTCAAAAACCTGTACTTGACCTTGCAAATGCTTTCACCCTTGCCAGAAGCAACATAGGCTAGAACCAAAGGAGACCCAAGAAACCTGTAGAAAGAAAAGCCAATGTAAAATGAGAGCAACAGGGATAGTCAGAGAAATGTATTTTGTCTCTACCCTACAGAAGCAAGAACTTGTCAGGAAAGCGCATTTGCCTCAGTTCTCTAGAGCCACCTCCCCAAGCACTCAGAAGTCAGGTGACAGAAGCAGCCTGTGGAAGAAAAAAATCCCTCAAACTATAGGCTGAGCAGGATACACCAAGCCCTTAGCACTGGGGATTGATAAATACTATTGAGTTAAGAGTAGGCCTTTTTGTCCTAAGGGATGATGTAGAAGAAAAAAAGGATTAGAGTTTTCTTTCCCTGAAAGCCAGCTGTCTCCATCTTCTGTATTCTGTATACATCCTCCCTAGGCAGTGAGATCGGCCAGGACAGACCCAGTTTCCCGGAGAGAGAAACTACCCCCTCGTGGTGTGACTGCAGAAAGGTCGACCATGTTTTCTCTCAAGACTTCCAAGGAGGGAAAACTGCACAACTTCTCATGGCAGCACATTTCAATGCTCAAGAACGAGGGTTTTCAAGCAGTTCTTCCCTATGACCATCTTAAGTTCTATTTTAACTTAAACCCATTCTTATTTAATCTTCATGGTTCTACAGAACAACCAGCTTGCATCCTTCTCAAGAAGTTCTTTCATACAAATGAAGACTTTGAGCCATTTCTTAAGCCCCTTTCTTCAAACTAAAACCTCGTTTTCTCTTAAAGTGTTTATACATGAAAAAATGTTCACGCTTGTATACATATATATGTATATCTCATATGTGTACATGTCTATACAGAAACATTTTTAAAAGGAAATGGCATATATATACCATATAAAAATGTATAAATATGCATATAGTATTAATCCGTGTATCTACTCCCCAGTTTAGGGAATAATATAGACAGAATGGAAGCCACTACCAATCCCTAACACCTTTCCTTTCTGTTTGTCCCCAGATCAATTTATTTTTAGGCTTGCTTTATAGGGCCTCCTTCCTCTTTTCCTGTTATTTACAAACAAGCTAAAAGGCAACCCTGATAGTATTGAAAAAGAATCCAGGAAGGAAAATTATGTAATAGAAAACTTCATTCTTCTATGTCTCATGCAGCGTTCTATAAATGCATTCTGATGACTTCAAATTCCTCTCATTTTTAGACATTTTACACAGTGTTCCAAATTGGACATAGAAGAAGAAATCATCAGTAGAATGGCCAATATCTATCTTCCTAATGACCGAAGAGGCAGGTGCCCCAAACCTCTGGCCCTTGATTACTCATTAACACTCATGTCTAGCATGTGATGCTGGCTGCAGTCGGAATCTTAGCTGGGGCTGTCATCTGTATACTTCCTCTTGTCTTCTCTAGGTAGCCTGGGCTTCCTTACACATGGTGGCTGGCTTCCAAGAGTCCCAGGAGTCAGAGCCAGCCAGAGGCTATGCACCTTTTCTAACCTAGCTTCCGGAATCATGCAGTATCACTCCCATCACAATCTGTTAGGGCAGTCACAAAGACCCAATCAGTTCAAGAGTACAGGAAATAGACTCCAGCTCTTGCTAGACTCTGCCAGAATGTAAGGATTGGAAACACTGTTGCAGCCATTTTTGAAAATATATCAAAACTGGCAACAAATTTTAATTTTAATAAAACATAATTGCGCCCAAATCATAGAATATTTATGGAAGAATTAATGAAAGACATGCAAGATGTTCACATTAAAAATAAGGGACCCAAAGAACAAAATGGAAGGACATCCATTACCTGATGTCAAATCTTACTGTAGTATGAATGCTCTTCAAGACAGTGTAGTGTAGACACATGAATACACAGATCAATTGAACAGAGTGAAGAAATAGGTCCATGTATATAAAATAATTTTGACAAAGGCTATTTAACCATATATATGCATGGTTACATATACATCAAGACAACTCAATAGGGAAAATACAATCTTTTCAATAAATAGCACTATAACAGGGGTGCCTGGGTGGCTCAGTCAGCCTCCAGTCATGATCCCAGGGTCCTGGGATAGAGCCCCACATTGGGCTCCCTGCTGAGCAGGGAGTCTGCTTCTCCCTCTCCCTCTGCCCCTGCCCTTGCTAGCGCATTCTCTCTCTCTCTGTCTCTCTCTCTCTCTCACTCTCAAATGAATAAAATCTTCAAAAAAAAAAAAAATACTCATCCGTAACTTGATGTTCATATGGAAAAAAAATTAAATAAGCCTCGACCCCTTAACCAAACATAATATTTAACTCAAAATGGATCATAAACTTAAAGGATAAAAAAGTAACCATATAAGGCATCTAGAAGAAAACACAGAAAAAAATATTTCTTACACAAGACATAGAAAACACCATAAAAGAAAAAATGTACAAATTGGACATCATCAAAAAGAAAACTTCTGTTCATCAAAAAAACAAAACCAAGAGAAGAAATAGATAAGCCACCGACCAGGAGAAAATATTCCAATGTATACATTTGACAAAGAACCTGTTTCTAGAATATATAAGTAACTCCTACAACCCAACACTAAAAGGACAAGTCTAATTTGTTAATGATCAAAAAAATGCACATTAAAACAAAATGACATTCCAGTACCCACCAGGATCTGAAATCAAGATTAACAACTCCAAATACTATAGAAAATGGTGAGCAACCTGAACTCATACTTGCTGGTGGGAGTGTGAAATGTTAGAACCACTTTGAAAAACTTGTAATTTCCTGTACAGTTAAATGTACACCTTCCCTATGACCCAGAAATTCTACTTCTAGGTATTCACCCAAGAGAAATGTACACATATTTACAAACAGACTTTAAAAAATAATATTAATAGCAGCTTTATTCATAATAGCCTCAAACTGGAAACAACCCAAATATCCATCGACAGGTAAATGGGTCAAGAAAATGTGAAGGACACAGTAAAGGATAACAGAACAAGGTATACATGTATATCGGGGCGTGGAGTGGGGAGCGGAAAGGGTGAAGGTGGTCAAAAAGCACAAACTTCTAGTTATAAAATAAATAAGTCCTTGGGATGTCGTGTGCAACCTGGTGACTATAGTTAACAATACTGTATTGTATATTTGTAAGTTGCTAAAAGAGTAGATCTTAAAGATCTTATCAAAGAAAAATATTTGTTAACTGCGTGGTAACAGATGGTAATTAGATTTCTCATGATCATGTCACAATGTATACAAATATTGATTCATCATGTTGTACACCTGAAACTGATATAATGTTATCTACCAATCACATCTCAATGAAAAACAATCTCTGGCCTTTACAGCTCTTTCAAGCTGCTTTCTAACTTGCTAGACTGAACATTCCTTGATTCATGAATTGCTGGACAAAAGCCTCCTTGATCTATTAAATGGATCTACAAATCATCTGTGGGGAAATTTCTTTTAACAATTCCATTTAAATTAAGTTTAAGAAAAGGCAAAAAAAAAAAATTCTAGGGGTTAGGTTGTGGAGATTCACTGAAAAGGGACTCGAGGGAACTTTCTGGGATGATAGAAGTTTCTCCACGCCCCCCAACAAAAGAGTAGATATTGGGTGTGTGCATTTTTCAAAACTCATCAAACCTGTACAGTTAAGATCTACACATTTCATTGTAAACTATACCTCAAATTTTACAATACCTATAAAGGAAGTGAGTTTTTTTCATTATGTTCGCTTAGCCCATAGAGGACATCATTAGTTTTTAAAGGAAGTGAGTTTTTAAATGCTTGCATTAAGATACTCATAATAATGTCTTTTATAAAGGCAAAAACTTGGAGAACAGGCCCAATAACAAAAGAATGAGGAGGTAAGTTAAAATTCTTAAAAAAAAAAAACTAATTTCCTTAAAAATAAAATTTTCAAAAAATATGTAATAGCTTGAGAAATTATAATATAATGTTAAATGAACAAAGGGGAAATGCAAAGTGCAAAACTGTATATATGTAGTGATCTTTTTTTAAAAAAGATTATTTATTTATTTATTTATTTGACAGAGACACAGCGAGAGGGAACACAAGCAGGGGGAGTGGGAGAGGGAGAAGCAGTCTTCCCGTCAAGCAGGGAGCCTGTTGTGGGGCTTGAACCCAGGACCCTGGGATCATGACCTGAGCCAAAGGCAGATGCTTAATGACTGAGCCACCTAGGTGCCCCATGATCTATTTTAATATGTAATGTTATATTAAAATATTAAATATTATATTAAAATTATACATTAAATATATAATGGTGTGTATTATATTAAAATTGTATATATATGTACATATATATGTGTGTATATATATATATATCCCTATCTAGAGAGAGAGGTGTTAAAATGTTAACTGTAATTGTCTCTGGATGATGATTTTTTTTTTTTAATTTATTTACTTGACAGACAGAGATCACAAGTAGGCAGAGAGGCAGGCAGAGAGAGAGAGGGAAGCAGGCTCCCTGCTGCACAGAGAGCCCAATGTGGGGCTCGATTCCAGGACCCTGGGATCATGACCCGAGCTGAAGGCAGGGGCTTTAACCCACTGAGCCACCCAGGCACCCCTGGATGATGATTTTTATTTCCATCTTCTGCTCTTGCAAATGTTTTGCAATCATTCTCCTTAAATGAAGTATAGAAATATAGTGAGTTTATCAGCCTAAAGTTGTTGTTTGCTACAATTCCAGTTGGCTGAACATGTGCAAAGTATGGATGTCAGAGTGAGCAAAGCAAGTGTTAGTTGCCAAGCTGAGCTGGGGGATCAGAAGGGATGTCAGAATAACATTCTTCGGGAAATGCAACACAGCTGCAGAATATTGGAGAATTCAACAGCCAACACAGAGACTTGATGACAAATGAACAAGTCTAAAACCAGATGAACTAGTTTTATAATAATGATAAAAATAGCTAGCATTGGGGCCACAGTCACCAAACTGTGGAAGGAGCCAAGATGCCCTTCAACAGACAAATGGATAAAGAAGATGTGGTCCACATATACAATGGAATATTATGCCTCCATCAGAAAGCATTTTTCAGTGCTTACTCTGCACGAGGCAATAAGCTAAATTTCTTGACTTGCATTTTCTCACATAATTTTCAAAACAATACAAAGAGATAAGTACATGATTCTCTCTATTTCGTGGATTAGAAAACTTGGGGTTAGAAAAGTGCAATAATTCCCCCCAAGATCACACAGGTCAGTAGTAAGTGAAGCCAGAAGGTGAGCTGTCTAATGGTCTCATTCATAATTATGCTACCCTCCAAAAAGGTATTTCAACAGAGGAGTATAAGTTAAAAAAAGAAAAAACCAAAGTTTTTCTAGACAGTCATAATAACACAAACCCAAAGCATATTTTTCTATAAACAGAATGAAAGGCTTTAATCAAGTTATCTATTTTTTCCCACCAAAGGTAATTACAGCTTTGAACAAATGCCCTCTCATATACAATATGAGTAAAAACTCATATTTTACTTAATTCTGGAGTTCATCAGATGAACATCTGTTGCTTTGTTATCCTGTATGACCTGCTGTCTCTCCACAACGAGTGATTCGGAAGCAGAGGGCTAACAATATCACAGCCCACCCCTGCTACCACTGGCCGGAGGAATCATTGCTGACCAATCAGACTAAGTCTACCTGGGAACCATGCATTATCTCCAGGTGAAAAGGTGATTCCGAGTAGGAAAAACCAGAAGTCTATCCCCTTTAGCAGCTCCTTAAAAAGGTAAACATAAATTTACCTGATAATCCTCACAATTTCGCCCCCAGGTTTCCACCAAGAAAACTGAAAACATCCATCCACACAAAAACTTGTATACAAATGATTATAGTAGCATTTTATTCATTACAGTCTCATATCAGAAATAACTAAAATGTCCATCGACCGCTGAACAGATGAATGTGATGAGTCCATACCTGGAATATCATTCAGCAATGAAAAGGAAATAAGTATATTTTTTAAACATTTTATTTATTTATTTGAGAGAGAGCATGTCAAAGTGGGGGGAGGGGTTGTAGAGAGAGAGGGAGAAGCAGACTCAGCATTGAGCCCCACGAGGGACTCCATGGAGGGCTGGATCCCAGAACCCTGAGATCAGGACCTGCGCGGAAGGCAGACACTTAACCCACTGAGCCACACAGGTGCCCAGAAAAGGAAATAAGTATTAATACATGCTACCATATGGATGAACCTCACTGACATCATCAGAGTCCAAAAACACCCTCTTGGCAAACTGGCTCCGGAACATTGGAGAATTACTTGCCTGGGCGTAACTTGAAGACAATGCTTTGAGCAGTTACTATTTAATATTTGATTTGCTACCTGCTTTATCACCTCTATGGGCTGCAGATACTTGGGAAACATTAATGCTCACATCACATTAAACACTTTCCCCTCACTGTTTGCTACTTTGTTGCTCTGCATTTCACAGGAACTGCAAAGACAGATGAAGGCTTTCTGAATTATTTAACAACCAGGATGCTTTAGGTTGCATTTTGGCAGAGTAACAAAAGCACACTCAGGTCACTCCTTGCCACGGCCACCGAGCTGTCAAGAAGGAGAGGAGCCTGCTCTCTGCAGGTGTGCTCCAGGTAGGAGGCAGGTGGAAAAGCTGGGATGGAGAGACCAGCCCCTTGGCAGTCTGGAAGGTCGGGAGCGGCAGGTGGCCTCCTCTGGAAGTGTTGGAGATCTCCCCACTGTGCTGCAGCCCAGCTGCGCCCCATTCCTGTGATGATCGAGGAGCACTGTTTACACCACAGATGGGGTATTCGCCAGTGTGCATCCTAGGACAATAGCAAGATAGACCAGTTCCTTTATGACTGACCTTGGAAAAACAAGTCTATCAAATATGCTGAGCAAATCCCCCAGGTTATGGAGAATGAGGTGCATGTTTTATGAGCAGAATGTAGAATCCACCCCTAAACGTTGTGACCACCAGGGCGCCAATGCCCCTCATGCACAAGGGATGGTCTCCTCCCCAGGCAGCGTGGCCAGAAACGGTGTTCACGGAGGTGACCTGGCCTAGAGTCTCACGCATGTCCTGAACTAGGAGAGGAAATGAGCACAGACAGGGTATATGTGGGGTGGGGGTGGAGGAAAGAGAGACATGACAGGAGTTAGGGCAAAGGGAGCAGGTCCTTTCCCTTCCTCCCACCCTCCCTCCCTGCTGAGGCCTCGATGTTGCCTCCAGCCCAGAGCCCCTGTCTCTCTGGGGACCTCCCCCACCACAGTTGGGACTCTCTACTCCCACATGGGAACGCTCTGGACACATCCTCACCCTTCTCCTTGCGCACAGACACGTGCATATGGACAGACACACGCCCTCATCCCCAGGGGTCATCTCTTCCACTTACCAGCCCCCTGTCTGCCCCCTACTGCCTGCATTGTCCTGGGGCTCTCTTTTCCCTTCTGGGACCCTTCCTTCTTGTCTGCTCCCAACCACCACCGCCTCCAGTCCCAGGCAGCTCTTACCCCTTCCTTACCCAGGGCACCCCGGCCCTGCTGGCAACTGTTACAGAGGCGGACCCTGGTAAATCTCCAAGGAGCTGTGTGAAGGGCATCAGGTGGAGGATGCAGTTCTAGAAGGTGGACTGGCCTGTATACGGGCAGGCTGAGATGGAATGAACCCAGTGGAAGGGTCTAGTGGTGGGTCCAGTGGTGGATCCTGGGTGACTGAGTGCCCAGAGCAGATGTGCAGAGATCCTCTGCTTAGCTTGGCTCCACAATGTTCCCCACCTGAGGCCAGACGGGGTCTTGCAGACCTCCTCCCTACAGTGCATCACAGCTTAGAGACCAGAGGAAAGCACGCAGCCAGTCAGTGTTCAAGGTGTTGGAAAACAGAACCAAACACCCAGAAAGGAAAGGAAATAGAGATTTGAGCTTCAGAAAAGATTTCCTTGAAAGGTATCAGCTGTGCCTTGGAAAATACAGCCTGTGGTTTACTCTGCCAATCCAATTAGATTAGGAAAATCTGGTAGATGTTAAGTAGTTGATTTTTTTTAAGTTTGCATAGCTTTGCTTATTAGAAAGAGTAAATATCTTTTCATGTATTTATTGGTAGTAGTTTCTTTTTGTGAAATGGCCATTCATGCTCTTTGTTTACTTATCTATCATGGCACATTTATTCCTACTGTAATTATTTTCCCATTTTATTACTTTTTTCAACTGGTTTAGCATGTTTTATGGGAGGAGGGGAGCAGAGTGAGGCAGGGGATGTTTTCCCCCAATCCAGATCTCCGTTTGTTAGAGTGCAAGCCATAAACACTGACTCGGGCTAACTTAAACAGAAATGGAATTCATAAAAGGACAGGAGCCCTCATAGAACCACAGGCAAATGGGAACACCAGAGCCTTGGGAAGGGCACAGCCCTGGGGATCTGAGGTGCAAGTGCTAGACGGTCTCCTCAGGGAACTGCTGCCACTTTCAAACCCTGTGGACCCTGGCTCCAGATTCACAATTCTCAGACAGAGTCTAAGTGGCCCAGACACGGTCAGCAGCCCAGACTGGGCGGACAAGCAGTAAAGGGAGTGTGGGTGGAAGGGGCCAGCCCACACAGGACAGCCGCAGGACCTCTAGCATCCAAGGACAGAAGGGATCATGGGAAGCAAGGCCGAGCAACCCCAAGAAACAGTGTTCAGGTAATCGACTTCCTTATCATTTTTGCCCTTCAGCTTCCTGGATTTCAGGACATTTTTAAAAAGCATTCTTCACCTCCAGGTTAAACTTAAAAAAAAATCCATTCCTTTTCTTTCTTTCTTTTTTTTAAGATTTCATGTATTTACTTCAAAGAGAAAGGAAGAGAGAACAAGCAGGGTGAGGGGCAGAGGGAGAAGGAGACTCCCAACTGAGCAAGGAGCCCGAAGTGGGGTTCAATCCCAGGACCCTGGAATCATGACCTGAGCCAAACGCAGACACTTAACCAACTGAGCCACCCAGGCACACCCAATTCATTTTCATATTTTGTGTTTTCCTTTCTCATAGTTGGTTCTTCATCTCACCCGAAATTTATTTTGCTTTCTAGAAAAAGGCAGGGATTCAGCTCTGTTGATTTCTAAATGGCAAACAGGAACGCACACGTTGCTTATTGAACTAGCCATTTCTTTCACACTCATTGGAAATGCCACCTGTAGTGTGCATCTTTATTCTATACTAGATTCCTATAGAAACTGTCATCTGTTTCTGAACACTATCTTTTACACCATGGACAAAGTTCTGCAGGCTGGAAGAAGCTGCAGCCTCCACTTGAGCAGAGACAGGGACAGGGTCAAGGATAGAACCTGTCTGCCTACCAGAACCCAGGAAAGTTGCAGAGCTCAGAGCCATGAGCACAAGGGAGAACAAGATGAAAGAACAATTGCAAAAAGAGTTGGTGGAACCCCAAGTAGTCTACACAACATGTGCATGCACAAAAATGTGTGCACACACCCACATGCATGGAACACATTCATACAGGCACATGTACACATGCATACATGTACACACACCCACGAACACAGATACAAACCCCAACACAGATCCTGACACGCATACAGACCCATCTGCCTACTTGATGCACAGAACACCCACCAGGTGTTTAGAGCAATAAGACAGAAAGGATAGAGAATTAGAAAATTAATGATTACTAATAGAGGTTCCAGAAAAAGAATTCTGAGAAAATTAATAGATGGAAAATAGTTTCTTATATATTTTTAAAGAAATATTTCTTGAGCTGTGTTCCACTCTTTTCTAATTTAAAAGACCAATAAAGGACTTCCAAGAAAGATGACAGAGTAGTAGGACCTACTCTGCTCACCTCGTCCCATGAATACAACTAGATAATATCCACATTAGTTTAAATAACCCAGACAATAACCCAAAGACTGGCAGAACAGACGATCTACAGCCAAATGTAGAGAAGAGGCCACATGAAAGAGAGGAGGAAGGGAGGAGATGTGGTCCGGAGTGAAACGGACCCAGGTGACTGTCCCTGGGATGGAGGCATGCCAGGCACCCTGAAAGAGGAAAGAAACAGACCCTCACATTGGGCACCACAGACAGGGAAGACAGATCCCTATAACATTTGGCTCTGAAAACCAGAGGGGCATAATTTCATAAGTTCTTCCTGTCAATAGGGCCTTAATACCTAGAATTTTGAAGATCAGCCTGTTTGGCTCTAGGGGAGCTGGGAGAGTGAGGGAAGACTGAATCCCTAGCCTTAGAGAGACAACAAACAACCACATGGAGACTCAGCAAAGAAGTGGCATTTTGAAAAATGCCTGGAGTACATGGGAGGGACATTTGTTCATTAAGCTCAGAGTGCATGCTGGAGAGGCAGGGATCATTGGAAGTCTTCTTCAAGAACAAAAGAGCTGGCAGGTGCCATGCCTTCTGCCACCCCTCAACCTAGACCCAGGGACACATGCAGGAACCATTGCAGTGCCAACACCACCTAACTTTGCTAACAGCATACCCCTCCCCCATGTTCTGCCAACATGCCCCCTCCACCCAGGCCTTGGGTCCAGGTCCTCTTCCACAACAGACATACCCAAACGTTGCTAACATGGCACCCTTCCTCCACATTCTGCAGACCTGCCCCCTCTGCAAGGCCCTTGACAAGAGTCCACCCAAAGCAGTGCCATAAGCCTGCCAGTGTGCAGGCAGTCCATCAGGGATCAACACAACCCCAACGTGACTCTTACCCCAGGGAGAGGGGAAGATAACCACAAACACCAGTCTGACTGCAGCCCCAGCAGTGGGCTGGGAGCAGACATGTGGTCTGACTACAGGCCCTGCCCATAATCAAAGGCTTCTCAGAGGACAACACAGGGAAAGTGCCCTGTGGCTCAGGGCTACCCCATCTCTAGCAAACGCCTGGTCTGACTCAACTCAAGCCCCAGACAGCCCCAGACTGACTAACTTAATGATACAGGGACCAAACTCTGTCCACAGGCAAACTCTGCCACAGGCAAAGAGAGCCACTACAGATGACTGGACTGAAGGCAAATGCAACTCAGCCGCAATGGTAGGGTGAAGGCAACAAACATAAGAGGCACCCCTGAAACACCAGGGCACTACACAACCTCTCCTTCATAAGGCCACTACTTTCAAGAGCAAGAAAAGAAACAGAACAACAAAACAACCATAAAACAAGTAACAAAATGACAAGAAATACATATCCATCAGTAATTACATTGAATATAAACACACCAAACACTCCAATCAAAAAACACAGAGTGATGGAATTGTTAAAAAAAAAAAAAAAAAAAAAAAGTAAGACCCATGTATATGCGTCTTACAAGAGACTCATTTCAAACCTTGAGACACCTACACATAGAAAGTGAAGGGATAGAGAAACATCTATCATGTAAATGGAAGTAAAAGGAAAGCCAGGGTAGCAATACTTGTATCAGACAAAATAGACTTCAAAGCAAAGATTGTAACAAGAGACAAAGGATACTATATAATTATATAAGGAACAATCCAACAAGAAGATATAACAATTGTAAATATTTATGCACCCAACATGGGAACACTCAAATATGTAAAACAGTTAATAACAAACGTAAAAGAAGTAATTGATATTAAAACAATAAAAGTAGGGGACTTTAACAGCCCACTTACATCAATGGATAGATTATCTAAACAGAAAATCAACAAGGAAATAATGGTTTGAATGACACATTGGACCCAATGGATCTAGCAGATATATTCAGAACACTCTATCCTAAATCAACAGAATACATATTCAAGTGCACACAAAATATTCTCCAGAATAGATCACATATTAGGCCACAAAACAAATCTCAACAAACATGGTATGATTGAAGTCATACCATACATCTTTTCTGACTACAATGCCATGAAACTCGAAATCAACCACAAGAAAAAATCTGGAAAGAACAGAAATACATGGAGGTTAAATAACATGCTACTAAACAATGAATGGTCAACTAAGAAATCAAAGAGGAAATTAAAAAATACATGGAGAATACACTATGGAGTATTATGCCTCCATCAGAAAGGACGAATACCCAACTTTTGTAGCAACATGGACGGGACTGGAAGAGATTATGCTGAGTGAAATAAGTCAAGCAGAGAGAGTCAAGTATCATATGGTTTCACTTATTTGTGGAGCATAACAAATAATATAGAGGACAAGGGTAGATGGAGAGGAGAAGGGAGTTGAGGGAAATTGGAAGGGGAGGTGAACCATGAGAGACTATGGACTCTGAAAAACAACCTGAGGGTTTTGATGGGGCGGGGGGTGGGAGGTTGGGGGAACCAGGTGGTGGGTATTAGGGAGGGCGCAGATTGCATGGAGCACTGGGTGTGGTGAAAAAACAATGAATACTGTTACTCTGAAAATAAATAAAAAATTTAAAAAAATAAATAAATGTTTGGCAGAATTCACTATGAAAAAAAAATACATGGAGACAAGCGAAAATGAAAATATGACAGTCCAGAATATTTAGGGATGCAACAAAAGCTATCCTAAGATGGAAGTTAGTAGCAATACACTCCTACATCAAGAAGCGAAAAAAAAATCTCAAATAAATAGCCTAACTTTACACACAAAGGAGCTAGAAAAAGAAAAACTAAGAAAACCCAAGTCCAGTAGAAGGAAGAAAATAATAAAGATTAGAGCAGAAGTAGAAACTAAAAAAAAAAAAAAAGAAAGAACAGATCAATGAAGCCAGGAGCTGGATCTTTGAAAAGATCAACAAAATGGATAAACTTTTATCCAGACTCATCAAGAGACAAAGACAGAGAGAGAACTCAAATAAATAAAATCAGAAATGAAAGAAGAGAAATAACAACTAACACCACAGAAATGCAAAAGATAATAAGAGAATATTGGATAAACTAGAAGAAATGAATGAAGTCCTAGAAACATATAACTTTCCAAAACTGAATCAGGAAGAAACAGAAAATTTGGACAGACTGATTACTAGCAATGAAATTGAATCAGTAATCAAAAAACTCTCAACAAACAAAATTCCAGGACCAGATATTTTCAAAGATGAATCCTACCAAACATTTAAAGCATTAATATCTATTCTTCTCAAACTATTCCAAAAAATAGAAGAGGAAGAAAAACCTCCAAACTCATTCTAGCCATCATTACCCAGATACCAAAACCACATAAAAACACTACAAAGAAAAAGTGGACTGTAGGACAATCTGATGATATCGCTGATGAACATAGATGCAAAAATCATGGACAAAATATAAGCAAATCAAATCCAACAATACATTAAAAAGATCATTCACCATGATCAAGTGGGAATTATTCCTGGGTTGCAAGTATAGTTCAATATTTGCAAATCAATCAATGTGATATGCTATATAAACAAGAGAAAGGATTAAAAACATGATCATTTCAGTAGATGCAGAAAAAGCATCTAACAAAGTACAACATCCATATGTGATAAAAACTCTCAACAAAGTAAATTTAGAGAGAACATACCTCAATATAATAAAAGCCATATATGAAAAAACCACAGCTAACATCATACTCAATGGTGAAACACTGAGGACTTTTCCTCTAATGTCAGGAATAGGACTAGAATGTCCAGTCTTACCACCTTTATTTAACATAGTACCAGAAGTCCTAGTCACAGAAATCAGACAAGAAAAAGAAATAAGGGGCACCTGGGTGGCTCAGTGGGTTAAGCCTCTGCCTTCGGCTCAGGTCATGATCTCAGGGTCCTGGGATCGAGTCCCACATCGGGCTTTCTGCTCAGCGGAGAGCCTGCTTCCTCCTCTCTCTCTCTCTGCCTGCCTCTCTGCCTACTTGTGATCTCTCTCTGTCAAATAAAATCTTTAAAAAAAAATAAAAAGAAATAAAAGTCATCCAAATTATTAAGTAAGAAGTAAAACTTTCACTATTTGCAGAAGACATGATACTATATATAGAAGACTCCATCAAAAGCTACTAGAACTGACAAATTCCATTAGGTCACAGTTACAAAATCAATATGTAGAAATCTGTTGCATTTCTATACACTAATAATGAAGTAACAGAAAGGGAAACTAAGGGGAAAAAAATCTCATTTATAATAGCACCAAAAAGCATAAAATACCTAGGAATAAACCAAGGAGGTGAAAATACTGACTCCCCCCAAAACTATAAGACATTAATGAGAAAAATTGAAGATGACACAAATAGAAAGATATTACAAGTTCATGGATTGAAAGAATAAATATTGTTAAAATGTCTATGCTACTCAAAGCAGTCTACACATTTAATGCAATCCCTTCAAGATACCAAGACATTTCTCAGAGAACTAGAACAAATAATCCTAAAATTTGTATGGAACCACCAAAAAAAAAACCAACCAAACAAACAAAAAAACCCAACAGCCAAAGCAATCTTAAGAAGTATCCCCAGATTTCAAAATATACTACAAAGCTATAGTAATCAAAATAGTATGGTACTGGCACAAAAATAGACACAGAGATCCTGGAACAGAATAGAAAGCCCAGAAATAAACCCAAGATTATATGGTCAATGAATCTTTTACAAAGCAGGAAAACATATCCAATGGGAAAAAGACAGTCTCTTCAACAAATGGTGCTGGGAAAACTGGACAGCAGCATGCAAAAGAATGAAACTAGACCTCTTTCTTACACCATATACAAAAATAAACTCAAAATAGATTAAGGACCTAAATATGAGACCTGAAACCATAAAAATCCTAGAAGAGAGTACAGGCAGTAATTTCTCTGAGGTTAGTCATAGCAACATTTTTCTAGATAGGTCTCCTGAGGCAAGGAAAACAAAAGCAAAAATAAACTGTTAGGACTACATCAAAACAAAAAGCTTCCACACAGCATAAGAAACACTAAACAAAACTAAAAGAAAACATACTGAATGGGAGAAGATATTTGCAAATGACATATCTGATAATAGATTAGTATCCAAAATATATAAGGAACTTATACAACTCAACACCAGAAAAACCACTAATCCAATTTAAAAATGGATAAAAGACATGAACAGATATTTTTCCAAAGAAGACATACAGATGGCAGCAGATACATGAATAGATGCTTAACATCAGTAATGATCAGAGAAATGCAAATTAAAACCACAATGAGATAGCACCTTACAACTGTCAGAATGCCTAAAATCCCAAAACACAAGAAACCACAAGCATTGGTGAGGATGTGGAGAAAAAGGACTTGTGCACTGTTGGTGGGAATGTAAACTGGTGCAGCTACAGTGGAAAACAGTATAGAGTTTCCTCAAAAAATTAAAAATAGAATTACTGGATCATCCAGTAATTCCACTACTGGATATTTACCCAAAGAAAATGAAAACTCTACTTCCAGAAGATATGTGCACCCCTATGTTTATTGCAGCATTATTTGCAATAGCCAAATTATGGAAGCAGCCCAAATATACATCAATAGATGCATGGATAAAAAGATGTGGTGTATATATACAATGAAATATTACTCAGCCATAAAAAAGAATGACATCTTGCCTTTTACAGCATGAATGGATGCGAGGGTATAACACTAAGTGAAATAAGTCACTCAGAGAAAGACCAATACCATATGATTTCACTCATATGTGGAGTTTAAGAAACAGAACAAATGAACAAAGAAAAAAAAAGACGAAACAGACTCAAGCTCAGAGAAGAATCTGATGGTTATCAAAGGGGAGGTAGGTGGGGGGATGGTGAAATAGGTGAAGGGGATTAAGGATGTGCTTATCAAGATGAACACTAAGTAATGTATAGAATTGTTGGATCACTATATTGTATACCTGAAACTAATGTAACACTGTTCATTATCCTAGAATTTAAAATTTTTTTAAATAATTATTTTTTTAGAAAGACCAGTCAGGTGCCCAATATGGGGATAAAAAACAACAACAACTCTACATCTGGACAAAATACTGTGATATTTCAAGACACCGAGGAAAAAAGGGAAGATGTTACAGGCTCCTAGAGAAAAATAAACCAATTACTCTGAAAGAAATGAGACTCAGGCAGAGATCACTTTTCTCTTCACTAATGCAATGCCGGAAAGTACACCAATGAGGCCTTCAAATTTCTAAGGCAAACTATTTTTATCCTAAAATTTATACCCAACCAAACCTCTAAGTAAGTATAAATGAAGATATAATAATTAAGAGTGTTTTTAATTTGTGTCACTTTTAAACTTTCCCTTTGCTTGTCTGTTTTGTTTCTTAATTCAACATCTGAGTGAAATCACATGGTATTTGTCTTTCAAACTGATGGTTATGGCAGGAGTGGGGGGAGACAGGTGAAATAGGTGATAGGGATTAAGGAGGGCAGTTGTGATGAGCACAAAGTGATGTATGGAAGTGTTGAACAGTTGTATTGTACACTTGAAACTAATAGAACACCGTGTGTCAACTAACTGAAATTAAAATAAAAACAAATAAAAAGAAGATGTGAAATATATATACAATATAATATTACTCAGCCATTAAAAAAATGAAATCTTGTCATTTGCACAACATGAATAGAGCTAGAATGTATAATGTTAAGCAAAATAAATCAGAGAAAGACCTACAGAGTATCCTGGGAAAAAATCCTAAAGATGAAATCCAACCAACCAATAGAGGGGTCAAAATGGAATTCACAGCACCAGATTGGTGAAGTTCTAATGATTATAGAGCTACGGATCAATAATTATGGAAACACTGTTCTTGGAAAGTAAATGATATAAGCCATATCTATAAAAATAACAGTAGGACTATTGGAATATAAAAACTGGGACTAGAAAGAAAGTGAAAGAAATGATATGAAGTTACTTACGTATCATCTTCCACTGCTCAAATCAGGAAGTTAATACTTATTGTTTAAAATTATAGCATGAAGCTAAATATGTATTTAAAGGCTGTAGCCTCTCATATTTTCCTACATATTATTTCTTCATCTTAAAGAACTTGTTTAGAAAGCAATGGTTCCTCTGTGAAGAAATATTTATTTGAGTTTCAGTATTTCTTTTTTTTTTTTTTTTAAAAGATTTTATTTATTTATTTGACAGACAGAGATCACAAGTAGGCAGAGAGGCAGCAGAGAGGGAGAGAGGAGGAAGCAGGCTCCCCACCAAGCAGAGAGCCCGATGCGGGGCTGGATCCCAGGACCCTGAGATCATGACCTGAGCCGAAGGCAGAGGCTTTAACCCACTGAGCCACCCAGGCGCCCCGAGTTTCAGTATTTCTATTAGTTCCAATTGGTTAGGTTTTTATCCCTATAAAACTTGAGGGAAAAATTAAATGGTTTTCTTTTTTAAAAGTATGCATTGTATGGCCTTATTTGTATAAAAACTATTTCTTCTACCCGACAATTTTTTCTACCTACCTATTTATATGTTAAAGAGATCTGTTTGGAATTATGTATGACCAGCTTTAATGATGGTTGTTTATAGTAGGAGTGTGAGTAGGTTTCAACTTGTATCTTTGTAATTTCCCATATTTAAAAAAAAATAGTAACTATGCGTTGTTCTTATAAAACGATAGCCATTAAAGCAAAGTGAGAATGCTAATAAAAGGGAACCAGTTTCATGTGAAATTTAATTCTAAGACACACTATATTAAGTTGGACAACGACTTTCTACTGATGAAAGTTTACAATCCTCTGAAAAGAGAGAACAGTAAACATTATGTAGATAATAGCATATGTTTTGTTTATTTTTCTGCTAATGTAAGGAAGTGGGATGACCTGTATTTTAATAACACATTAAAAATTTTAATCCGTGGTATTTTATGTGATATTCACCAAAGGGGTTACCTCTAGAAAGGGGAAGGAATTAGGAATGAGAAGGGGCAGAGAAACACAAGTTTTTTTTTTGTTGTTTGTTTGTTTTTTTAAGATTTTATTTATTATTTATTTGACAGAGAGAGATCCCAGTAGACAGAGGCAGGCAGAGGCAGAGAGAGAGAGAAGGAAGCAGGCTCCCTGCCGAGCAGAGAGCCCGATGCGGGACTCGATCCCAGGACTCTGAGATCATGACCCGAGCCGAAGGCAGCGGCTCAACCCACTGAGCCACCCAGGCGCCCAAGTTTTCATTTTTTTTTTTTTTAAGATTTTATTTATTTATTTGACAGAGATATAGAGAGAGAGCACAGGTAAGCAGAGCAGCAGGCAGAAGTAGCGAGAGAAGCAGGTTCTCTGCTAAGCGGGGAGCCCGAGGCAGGGCTCAATCCCAGGACCCTGGAATCATGACCTGAGCTGAAGGCAGCCGCTTAACCAACTGAGCCACCCAAGTGCCCCACAAGTTTTCATTTTTATTCCACGTATTATATTCTCATATTAAATTTTGCCCTCTAGAATGTTTTCCTATATTATCTGAATAATTTTTAAATAAGCGTTATCATTTATATTTTTGCCCCTTTGACTTATGAGTGTGGTAAGGTTTTTAAATAGATTTCCTAGTAATGAATAATCCTCATCTTCTTGGAATAGTTCCATCTGCTCAGGTTGTACCATTTATTAATGTTCTACTAAATTCTATTTGCTAATATTTTACTAGAATTTTTGCATTAATATCATGGTCAAGACCCATGGTTTTCTTTTTGTGTACTGCTTTTACTAGACATTTAGATGTTTTACTAGATATTGATGTCTTTAAACAATAATCAGACAAGTTTCATCTTTCACTGTGATCTGGAATAGTTTAGGTAGCAGGGGGATGCGGTGGGATAGCATAGTGGTAAGTGCAGACTTTGGAGGCAGGCTGCCTGGAGTTCCAATCCAGATCTTCATTTCCTACATTGGGCAAAGTAATCATTTTGTGCCACAGCGTCCTCATCTAAAAAATAGGGGTGAGGATGATATGATTTCATAGTGTTATTTTGAAGATTCATGAAAGCACATAGTAAATTTTCATAAGTTCCTTAAGTGTTTGTAAAAATTCACTCATGAACTTGTCTGAGCCAAGTCCTTTTGGGGTGTCTATCTCTTTGTAACTTTCCTATTTAGACACAGTGATAATATAGATTGAACTGCTATCAAATATTACATGAATATAGCACTACTATATCCATTTCTACTGATAGCCATTTAGACTGTTTCTAGATTTCACTACTACAGACAATGCTATATATACATATATATGCTTCCCTACACATATAACAAGCATTTTTCTAGTGTCTATACCAGGAGCTAAATTGTTGTGGCTTAGCATTTGTGGATCATCAACTTTAGCAAGTATTTCCAAATTCTGCTCAAAGTGTTACTTCTGTTCTCTTCTATTGTTTAATTCTCTACATATGCTTTTGCCTGTACTAAAACTTTCCTCCTGTTTTCACTCTGTCATTCATATTTTTGACTTCTAGAATTTAATGTTTACGATTACATTCGAAAATGCATGCTTGTTCTACGTGATGATTATTCATACTTTATATCTCAGTTGATTGGATTATGTCTATCAGTAGAGTTTTCAAGAAGAGAGCCTGGGCATTATACTTCTCTCAACTCCCAAGACCTGTAGGCCACATTCCTGAGTTGAAGCAACAGCTGACTGTATACCCTTCAGAGTTCTGAGCACAAACTTGGTGGGTCTCCCTTTCAAATTTCTATGTTTTCTATCCTTTCTTTTATCTTCCTCAATCCGGGGATGGTAATTCCTTCCTGGAGATTTTACTGTCTTTGGTTTTTGCTCTTTTAGCCTCCAGCCTCATATTAAATCCCTTCTGCTGATACACCTGTGTTGTTATGTGTTTTCTAACTTTACTGTGGTCATGAGCTGAAGAAACATTGTTTGGATCCATGTCTTCTTCCAATATGACCAAATTACATTTTGTCTGACTTACATTCTTTGGAATTGATAGCATGAATTTGAACACTTTAAGTTTTCACATAAATATACATTTTCCTTTCTATTTCTGTTTTTTTTTTCTGAAATATATTTTAGTAAGTAAGATTCATTCTACAGAAAAAAGAATGAGAGAAAATATGCTGAAATTTTAAACAATATTATCTCTGAGGGATGGGCTTTTTTGTGTGTTTTAAAATTGTTCACAATAGGCATGTATTACTTCTATAAGCAGGAGCTAAGATATGTTAATTTTTTTGCATATTTTTTGGTAAAAGCTATCCCCAAAATAATGATGGAGGTGCCTGTGTGGCTCAGTTGGTTTAAAAGCCAATTCTTTTTTTTTCTTTAAGATTCTATTTATTTATTTGACAGAGAGAGAGAGAGAGAGATCACAAGGAGGCAGAGAGGCAGACAGAGATAGAGGGGGAAGCAGGCTCCCTGCTGAGTGGAGAGCCGGATGCAGGGCTCGATCCCAGGACCCTGAGATCATGACTTGATCCCATGACCCGAGCCAAAAGCAGAGGCTTAACCCACTGAGCCTCCCAGGAGCCCCTAAATAGCCAATTCTTGATTTCACCTCAGGTCATGATCTCAGAGTCATGGGATTGAGCCCCATATCAGGCTCCCTGCTCAGCAGAAGTCTGCTGGAGAGTCTCTTCCTCTCCCTTCATCCCTCCCCCCCCAAATAAATAAATAAATCTTTAAAAAAATAAAAATAATGATGTATATTCTGGATGTTGATCACTTAATGTACAAATTTTATAAGTCAGTTTCCTTCATGTATTCACTTAATCCATCGGCAAGGGAAAAAAAAAATTGTCCCTTTCTCACATGGGTGTTGGGTGTACTAAATAAGGCAAAAAATAAATAAATTTTTAAAAAAAATTCCTGGAAATGTTATGAACTCTGCAAGAGAAATGTGATAGTATTTTTTAAAGATTTTATGTATTTGAGAGAAAGAGAGAAAAAAGAGAGTGAGAGAGAAGGGACAAAGGGAGAGCAAGAGAAAGAATCTCAAGTAGACTGTGCTAAGCATGAAGCCTGACTCCAGGCTTGATCTCACAACCCTGAGATCATGGTCTGAGCCGAAATCAAGAGCTGGGTGCTCAACTGACTGAGCCACCTGGATTCCCCAGTGTTGGTTTTATAAAGTGGGAAACATAAGGGCCATCCTTGGTATTTTAAAGATTTGGTCCTTAAATAACATCTTATTTGCAGAGTAATTATGGAGCCACAAAATTAACACAGGGGCAGGTTTCCTCAGAACGTAAAATACTCAACCGCTAAAAAGAGCTCATTGAAAAGTCAAATCTTTGTCTAAAGCTTGGGAACACGACCACCACTGTCAGCCATTATCTTGTCTTCTGGAAACAGGGCTGTTTGGCATTTTCAGTGACCAATGTGTCTGGCCTTTTTGGAAAACAGTCTAGCATAGACGGCCCTGCTCTTCGTTTTTCGGTGTTAAAACAAGATTGAAGAGGCATCCTCAACAAGGCAGCTGCCACCGCCAAGTGAACTATAGCAACTTCCTCCACATGGAGTGCTATTTCTACAAGATAGCACTCCTCTGGCTGGCGATCTCCCAAGCAGAGAAGGCAGGCAGCATTGATTAAATGTTGGCCTGGGGGCCATATGCATGAAAATGCACAAAAGGCAGCTTAAAGCTTCCAATTCTGCATTTTCAGTCACCCTGTTTGTTTCTTTTCTGGGACCATCCCTATGGTACATAATCTGTTTTGTATTTTTCAAGATTCTCTCCCTTCTTCCCCCACAGAAAGGATACTTTTGCAAATCTTCAGCATCATTCTAAAGACATAGATCAGCCAACTTACTTTCAGTGAAAGATCTTTAGGGAAAAGCAGATTTATGTAAAAATGGCTCTTCCCCAACCCATCCAAAGCATTTCTCTAATTTTCCCAGTGTAGCCATGCAATGAGCAAAACTATTAAAGAAGTATTGTCAGAGATTTGAATGGCAGTGCTATATCCCAGCTTGTGAACTGGGACTAGTAACAAATTTCTCTTTCTCTCAGCACAGGACATTAGTCATCCTGTCTTGAAGGGAAATGGAAGTTTCAAGTTATGATTATAATATTAAATATAAAAGTTGATATAAATTATAGCAACAAATGTGTGAAATTGGAAAACAAGCATTAGGTCAACCCTACATAAGACAAAATAACTCCCACAGTGATTTGGAAATGGAGAGTCATAGGTAGGTAAGATAGGTAGATAAGGTAAGATAAGTAAGATAGGTAGATAGGTAAGACTGAAAGCTTATAAATTTAACTTAACAAAATGCCTGCAATCCAAAGAACAGGCACTTAGGACCTCATGTGAGGCTCAAAGAAAGAATTTAAAACATCTTCCCTTATGGGTCAAAACAATAAAAGACACATTGCTAGGTAGAAATTATAAATAGATGATGAGCCTGTACATTTGTCATCAACCTTATTTATTGGGAAAACAAATGAACATATTAAGGAAAATTCTTCCTTATTCCCAAATGGGATCCTGGTTGTAAAAATTAATTAAGTTTGCTGCCACTTTCTCAGAGACATCCCATGCAGGGCAAATTCTAGAGTAATTTCCAACCCTTAGTCTAGTCTCCCTCATGTCATGGGTAATACTCACATAAACACTCATACAGCTAAAGTCTATTACAGTTGACTGTGCCTTTTTTCTACTTCAAGTGCTTCTACGTTTTCCAGTCAATTCATTTTGCTCTATCTTTTTGATCTATCTATCTAGCATTTTGCTCTTAGTATCTTTTTGTAGCCGTGTTAAAGAAGGTGGAATTTCTTGGTGATAAAAGAAGCAATGAAAGATAAATAATGAGAACTTTAGGACCTTTGGCTAGAAACATGTAGACACTGCCATCATCACACCTTTTAAAGCATTACTGAGTTCACAAGGAAACATCAAAAAAGGTGGAATTAGGGGAAGGCTAGGGGTGAAAAAAAGGATAGAGAGCTGAAATGAGAATAGTAGGCAACAAGATAGGATTTGTAGTAGGACTGTAAGATAGGATTTGACCTGGAAGCAGCCTTGTCTCCTGAAGCCCACCACACACTGGAAGAATCGAAACTTGAACTCCCACTGTTAGCAGAGGCCTTCAGAGGGAAAAATTAAACTTGGACCTGAAATGGCAACTTAAGCTGAGAAAAAGAATTAATGGGCAATTTTTTTAAAATTGTCCAGAATTACAGCATGAAGAGCTAGGAGATGGAACAAACTAGTCATTAAGAAACACAGCAAGAGCAGACTTCCGGGGCACTGGGGTCATGGGGGTCATCTACACTGAATGTCCCCACACATCCTCCAGTGACATATACAGCACAAGGACAAAGTAGGCCGAATTCCGTGCTATCAGCATAACTAGAAGACAGAGATAACAAACTTTAGATTATTTGTGTGTGGAAAATAAACTATGGTTTCCAGAAAGATATACCTCAAATTCCTAGCACAAGATTTTGTGGAGAGCTTTGGAGGTCCCCACAAAAGAGAAAATAAAGGAACAAAGGACTTAGTATTTACCTAAAAGCTCCCAAAGACACAGAAACTCCACCTCAAGAATGAAAATATTGAAAAAGTGTCCTAGCACATCAGAGCATTGACTTAAAGTACTGACGGGACTTAAAAGTAAATCTACTTTTAGATTTACTAAATCAAGGTGGCAGTACATAAAAACATCACTTCTGGGGGGAAAAATGCTCAAAAAGATAAGCAAGACCCCTTTGGAGACCTAATGGTGAAGGAAAAAAATAAACTAGAGGGGAAATTTTAGGTTCCTCAAAGATAAAAGTGAAACAACATTTGAGGGACACACACCCCCAGCCTCCTTTTTTCTTCAAAAAAAAATCCATTAAAAAACAGTAGTATCTTACATATCCAGTTTGCTACATAGAGAGAAGAGGGATCTCTTGGAATTAGTGATTTTCTGTAGAAATTATTCACAAGAGTGATGCAAAAATTCCTCTTATTCATCTGCATGTGCTCTTTGCAATGGGATTTAGCACTGTATTTCCCCTGTGCCTTATATCTGGGCTAAGCTCATGATTTGCTTTGACTAGTAGGATGCAATGGAAATTACACTGGTGGTGACTGAGCCCAGACCTGGAGAATCCTTGCATGCTTACCCTCTTAGAACACTGACTTCAGGATGAAAGACTCAGAACAGAGTCCCAGCAGTCCACCCCAGCTGAACCCACCCCAGCCAGCCCATCAGCTAAATGTGATTGCCTGAATGAGCCCAGGTGAGACAACTGAAGAACCACCAGTAGCCAACACACACTTCAAACCACTAAAAGTACTGTTTTGGGCCCATAAGTTTTACAGTGCTTTGTTGTACAGAAAAGACAACAGATAACACATCATGAACAAACAACCTTGCACCTAAAATGCATAGATTAAAGCAGTCTTCTTTTACACATAACTACTGTAAAAGGAAAAAATATCCAAAAGTAAGAATCAAAACATTCAATTGATGAACCCAATGAAATGCTTTTCCTTGGCAAAAGCAAACAGCAGAGGGAAAGTGTAACACAATACCCCAGACAGAATTAAATCATCTCAAACATTTGGGAAAGTGAAAAAAATACCTTTAGTGAGGAATTTTTATTTAACAAAGAAAGAAATGGATCCCAAAACTGAAAGAAATAAAATGAAATTTGATTAAAATGAGGGAAGAAATGAAAGCAAAAACAAGATTGTATCAGAAATGAAGAATAAATTGCGAAGTTTCTGAGAGAGAATAGACTCAAATGAAAGTTAACTAAGGTGCATTGAAGAGATGTAAAAGACGAAAAAAAATGAGGTGAGATTTTTAAAGAGAAAATGGTTGACACCCAATATGGGAAAAGAAGATCTAACTTGGATGTACGTAGACTCCCTCACAGAGGAAAATAGGAAGAATAAACACTGGATGACAAGGAGGACCAGAAAGGGGACGCGTGGGAGTAAAGGGGACAAAGAAGAAGGGAAAGGGGTTGGTGGAGGAGGGACAAGGAAGAAGAGAAGGAGGAGAGCGCTCGAACAGAACTCATCTGTAAGCTGTACTCCAGGAGAATGCTCATGAAGTAAAAGAAAAGCCAAAGACACTTACTGAGAGGCTCAATCAGCTATCTGGGAAAATTAAGGTAGCCTGGCACAACTGTTAGAACCTTGAAGATAAAGAGAAAAAAAATCTCCATGGCCTCTGGGCAAAAACTCAAATAACTTAATAAGGGCAAGCGAATTCGACTACTAGCTAAAAGCAGCATACATGGGGAAACTGCAGGGGCACAGGCAAAGAATGAAAGTGGACCACTTTCTTACAACATATACAAAATTTAACTCAAAATGGATGAAAGACCTAAATATGAGACCTGAAACCACAAAACTCCTAAAAACAAAATAAAACAAGACTATAGGCAGCAGTCTCTTGGACACTGGCCTCAGCAACATTTTTTCTAGATATGTCTCCATGGGTAAGGGAAACAAACACAGAAAGAAACTATTAGGACTACACCAAAACACAAAGCTTCTGCACGGCAAAGGAAAGCATCAACAAAACAAAAAGGCAATCTGCTGAATGGAAGAAGATATTTGCAAATGACATATTTGATAAGGGTTAATATCCAAAATATATAAAGAACTAAGACAACTATGACACCAAAAAAATAAACAATATAATTTAGGGTAGAGGACCTGAATAGAGATTTTTCTAAACAAGACATAGAGATGGCCAAAGGACACATGAAAAGATGTTTAATATCGCTCATCATCAGGGAAATGCAAATCAAAACCACAAGGAGATACCACCTCACATCTGTCAGAGTGGCTGGTGAGGATGTGAACAAAAGGAAACCCTCAAGGGAAATCATATGGTATTTGTCTTTCTCTGGTTGACTTATTTTGGTTAGCATTACACCTTCTAGATCCATCCATCTTATTGCAAAGGATAAGATCTCATCCTTTTATATGGTTGAGTAATATTCGTTGTATGTATATATCACATCTTCTTTAACCATTCATCTGTCAATGGACACTGGGGCTGGCCATATCTTGGCTTTGGTAAATAATGTTGCAACAAATATAGGGGTGCATGTATATCCCTCTGAATTAGTGTTTTCATTTTCTTTGGGTCTATGTCCAGTAATGGCATTACTAGATCATATGGTAATTCTATTTTTAATTTTTTGAGGGACCTCCATACTCTTTTCCACATGGCTATACCAATTTGCATTCCTACCAATGGTGCAGGAGGGTTCCTTTTTCTCCACATTCTCACCAACACTTACTGTTTTTTGTGTTTCTGATTTTAGCCATTCTGATAGGTGTGAGGTGGTATCTCATGGGAGCAACATTTTAAAGAAATACAAGGAAAAACACCATGAATCAAAGTATATAAAGAAAATGTGAGCCAATAATGATCTAACCAAACTTTTCCAAGCTGAAGGCTTACAGAAAAGTAATTTTAAGCATGCAAAGTACAGGAGATACAAGAAACAATAGATAAAAACACATTAGTAATAAGAGAGTTTAAGACACCACTCTTACTAGGTTAAGTGGACAAAAAATAAAAATAATGAAGACCTAAACAATATAACCAATAAAGTAGGACTTCTGGGATTTATAAAGAACTTCACATACTAATACTAAAGAGTATACCTTTATCTCAATTGCACATGTAACACTCACAAAAATTTACTTATGTTAGGTAATAAAGAAACATCAGTAACTTCCATAAAATACAAATAACATGATCAATGTTCTCATCACAGTGTAATAAAACTGTTAATTAGTAACAAGCTTTTTTTTTAGAAATATCACCATTTAATTGTGATACAAAATATGGATATGAAAGCTAAAATATACAAACAGAATAATTTTTATTATTCAATACACCAAATGTGCAGAGGTTAAGAGCATAGGCTCTGCCATTTATCAGCTCAGTGAGCTTAAGCAATTGTCTATGATAACCTTCCTTTTCTTAGTCTGTAACAGAATTAAAGAGAATGAAATTAAGTATATCACTGAGTTCACTGCCTGCATACTGTGAGCACTCAGCAATTAACTGTAAACGCTAGCTATTATTAAGGGTTAATAGTGGTCTGTACATCTCAATAATTGAAAAGTATAGATTTGACGGGTGCCTGGGTGGCTCAGTTGTTAAGTGTCTGCCTTCGGCTCAGGTCATGGTCCCGGGGTCCTGGAATCAAGCCCCACGTCGGACTCCCTGCTCAGTGGGGAGCCTGCTTCTCCCTCTCCTGCTGCCACTCTTCCCCTGCTCTTGCTCTTTCTCTCTCTCAGGTAAATAAAGAAAATCTTTTAAAAAATAAAAAAAAGAAGGAAAAGTATAGATTTGCTAGAATCAGGACTTAAAAAAATCTTTATAAGTGTAGAGAAATTATACTCTGAAAAACAGAACTCAGTCTAAAGTCCAAGAAATTTAGAATTTACATTGTGGCTAGCAGAGTTCTACTTCATAGTGAGAAATGGATGTGCCCCCAGGGAAACTCAAAACTACCATGAGATATATCACCTTATACCTGTTAGAAGGTTGAAGTAAAAAACACAAGCAACAGAGTGAAATAACTCAATTAGAGAAAGACAATTATCATATAATCTTTCTGATGTGAGGAATTTGAGATGTAGGGTGGGGGGGGCTTTGGGGTTTAAGGAAGGAAAAAATGAAACAAGATGGGATCGGGAGGGAGACAAACCATAAGAGACTCTTAATCTCATGAAACAAACTGTGGGTTGCTGGGAGTTGGAGGGATAGGGATAGGGTGGCTGGGTTATGGACACTGGGGAGGGTATGTGCTATGGTGAATGCTGTGTAAGCCTGATGATTCACAGACCAGTACCCCTGGGGCAAATAATACATCATATGTTGATACAAAATTTTTTTTTTAAAAAATCCAACAAGCAACAACACATGTTGGCAAGAACGTGGAGAAAAAGGAATCCTCATGCACTGTTGGTGGGAATGCAAATTGGTGCAGCCACTCTGGAAAAGAGTATGGAGGTTCCTCAAAAAAGTAAATACAGAATTACTTTATGATCCAGTAATTCCATTAGTGGATATTTACCCAAAGAATAAAAAAAAAACACCAATATGAAGGGATACATGCACTTCTATGTTTACTGCAGCATTATTTACAATAGCCAAATTATGGAAGCTGCCCAAGTGTCCATTGAATGATGAATGGATAAGATACACACACACACACACACACACACACACACACACACAGGAATATTATACAACCATAAAAAAGAGTGAAATCTTGTGATTTGCAATGACATGGATGGAACTAGAGAGTATAATAATGCTAAGCAAAATAAGCCAGACAGAGAAAGTCAAATACCATATGATCTCATTCATATGCAGAATTTAAGAAACAAAACAAATGAGCAAAGGAAAAAAAAAGTGGGGGAAGAGAGGGAGGCAAACCAAGAAATAGACTCTTAACTATAGAGAACAAACAGAGTTATAAGAGGGGCACCTGGGCAGTGGGGCAGAGATGGATAAAAGATGGGGATTTAAGAGTACACTTATCATGATGAAAAAATTAAGTAAAATAAAATTTTTTAAAAAGAAAAGAAAATATATGTGTTCCTAAAAGGATATTTGTGTTATTTTTGGCTAGGCTACAAGTGAAGCTGAAGTTAATTATGATTTTCCAGTGAAACTGATGAGGTGACACTTTAGAGGGATCAACATACAAATTTTTTTCCCTTCTGAAAGTTTTATTGGGAGATTTGATGAAGCTTAACCAATTGTAGCATACCCAATAAATTAAAGTCAGTTGTCTTGAATGTGTGTCTGCATGTTTCTTTCCCTTTAAAAAGTCCTGACAGAAGAAACATTTGAAAAGTTCCTTCCAGTGCAAATTTAAAACCTTACATTCAACAACTCTCAGGTGAAAGGGCAATTTTTAAAATTACAAAATCCCTGCAGAATAAGGATATTGAAAAGCACTATCAGAATCTATGAGATACTTTTAAAGATAATGATAAAGTTTATAGTCTTAAACATATATACCAATAAAAATTAAAATTAAAATAAATTTTTTTTAAGATTTTATTTATTTATTTGACAGACAGAGATCACAAGTAGGCAGAGAGGCAGGCAGAGAGAGAGGGAGAAGCAGGCTCCCTGCTGTGCAGAGAGCCCGACGCGGGGCCCAATCCCAGAACCCTGAGATCATGACCTGAGCAGAAGGCAGAGGCTTTAACCCACTGAGCCACCCAGGCGCCCCTAAAATAAATTATTAAGCTAAATGCTATGTATGAGAGACATGCCAAAAATATAGGGACACTGAAAGTTTGAAAGCAAAGAATGGAATGGTTACATTATCCAGATACTAACAAAAAGAAAGCAAGAGTGACTGTTAATAAGAGACAATAGTATAATATAATAGTATATAATATAATAGTACAATAAGGACAGATAATAGTAATATTACTAGAGGTAAAGGGTTCTGCCTAACGATAAAAAATTCAATTCACCTAATAGCGTTAATGTGTATAAAGAAAACTTGACAGAACATCAGTGTGAAATTAACAGAATCATCAGTACTGTGGGAGTTCTTGACACATAGTCTAATTTAGTGAAGAGCATACACTCTGCAACCAGAGTGTCATATGTGTTGCTTGCTCTGGGATCTTGGACAAACTACTTAATTCCTTTCAGTTTCCTCATTGGTAAAATGAAGGTACTGAGAGTACTCACCTTAAAGGGTAGTTAAAATAATTACCTAATAACTAATGCCAAGAGCCTGGAACATCATCTGGTACATAGCAAGTGCTATGTAATTGCTCATTATTTCATTGTAGAGATCAAGTGTACCAAAAACAAATAAACTAATGTATAAAATGTAGAAGATTTAAATGATATAAATAAAAAAGTTTGATTTTTCATAGGTATTGAAATCTTGCACTCAACAGAGAGTATTCTCTTCAAGCACACATAAAAATGGAGCAACTGCTATATCAAAGCCTTCAAAAAGAGTACAGACCACATTCTATGACCACAATTCAACAAGTTAGAAACCCATAAAAGTAAATATGAGTATTTTAAAGAAGATGATTGGAAATGCAGAGACTCCCTGTTAAGTAACTCAAGAGGCAAAGCAGAATGCACGCTGAACTAGAAATACTTAGAACTGAACATTAATAAAAATGATCAAAATTTGTAGGATAATGCTAAATCAACACAGGAGATAAATTTAGAGACATCATGTTCATGTCAGAAAAAAGAGAAATGAAAAATAGTCCCCAAATTAATTAGCCTAATGTCCATTTTTAGAAATTAGGAAAAAAGCAACAGAGAAGATAAAAGAGTCCAAGGATAGGAACAGAAATTAATGAAATAGGTAAGAAAGACATGATACAGAGTATCAGCTAAGTCAACAGTTTATGCCTTCAAAAAACTAATAAAATAGATAAACCACCAGTGGGATAGGGAGAGTGACTGAGGGGAGAGATAAAGAGAGACACAGAGACAGACACACAGACACACAGACACACACACAGAGGAGGTAATTTATAAAAAAAAGATAATATATTAATGACCAAGTTTGATTTATTCTATAAATGCAAGGGTAGTTTAACAAAATAAATGAATACAATTTAGTACATTAACAGATTAAAGGAGAAAACCTTTATCATCTTAATGGATGCAGGAAAGGGAAGAAATTCAATACTTATTGATTTTTTTTTAAGATTTTATTTATTTATTTATTTGACAGACACAGATCACAAGTAGGCGGAGAGGCAGGCAGAGAGATGGGGAAGCAGGATCCCCGCTGAGCAGGGAGCCCGATGCGGGACTCCATCCCAGGACCCCAAGATCACGACCTGAGAAAAAGGCAGAGGCTTAACCCACTGAACCACCCAGGCGCTCTCCCCTCCCCAACCTTTTTTTAATGTACACACAGGAATTTGTTTACCTACATAAAGAGAAACTTTTAAAAAAAAAATCTTTAAAGGTGAAATACTGACCTGGAGAAAGACAAGAAACCTATTATACCTGCCCCTATTCAGAATTGTAACCCAGCCAAGGGAGGTGGGGTGGGGGTGGAGAGAAGAAAACCAGGAGAAAGATCAAAGGATCGCAAAGAAAGAAACAAAACGGATTATTTGCAGAGGATATGACTGTCAAAGATTGTCTAAATTATATAAAGATAAATGATTAGAAATAGAATAAGGATTACAAATTCATTATATGAATTCAAAATTGCATTTTATACAATAAGAAATGTTAATTGTTTTCTTTAAGAAGTGAATACCATTTAGAATAGCAATAAGAGCTTGTGAATAAATCTAACAAACAGTGTGCAGGTCCTATTATGGAAAAAGGTCATAAAACTTTATTAAAAGACATCAAAAAGACCTAAATAAATGGAACATTATACCATGCCCCTTGATAGGAAAACTCAGTATTATATGATGTAATTATCCACAAATTAATCCATAGATTCAATGGAACTTAAGACAAATTTCCAACAGATTTTTTCATGAAACTTGAGAAGCAGATTTTCATCTTCCTAGAAGAAAGCCAAGAACAAGCAAAATAGTCCAAAATGAAGAACAAAATAGGAGAACTGGACAATTATGAAGTTATAGAACCCAAGTTTGTAATTTAGTTTTTGTAACAGTTAAGTCAGTGCAGAATTGATGCTGGAAGAGTGTCAGTAGAACCAGTGGAACAGAATAGAAAGAAAAAGGTGTGCACCTACACGAATGGTGGTCTCTGCCAAGGGCTATGCTCTGAGCGGTGGGGAAATAATAGATTGTTCAATAAATGGTGCTGAGATTCCACGTAAAAAAAGTGAAATTGTGTCTCTCACACCATCCCTGAGTCAGTTCAAGGTGGAAAGAGCAAAAACTGTTACGACTTCTAAGCAGGGAAAGATTTTTAAAATACCCACCCCCCCCAAAAAACCTGTAAAACCATAAAGGAAAAACGTGAATAATTTTAACTACATTAAAACTAAGAACTTCCACTCATCAAAAAACACTCCAGATAAAAAAGACAAGCCGCAATCTGTGATTAAACATTTGCAACACATGTAACCAACAAACGATGGACAGCTGGAATTTATGAGTTAGTAAGAAAAAGACAACCCAATAGAAAAAGAAATGAGCAAAAGATATCACTGGTATTTAATTGGAAAGAAAAATATGAATGACCCATAAACATATGAGAATATTCTCTACATTATTAGTCATTTAGTAACTAACTATTGAAACCACCAGGAGATACCATTTAATACTAATTAGAGTGACAAAAATTAAGGAATTCCTCATTGTTATTGTTAGTGAGGATGCAGAAAGAAAGACTTACAAACACTGCTGGTAGGAATGTAAATTTATACAACTCCTGTGAAAAACAATTTAAACATCTGCATACTCAAATACTCCATAGAAGAGTGGCTTTAAATCTTGTGACTATCAACTGCAATAATATATTTTTTATCCCAAACCAGTACAACAACATGCTTATAAGTGGAAATAGTGTTCTACATGATATACTGACATTTTCTATCTTTTCATATGAAAGTCTTTTTCTTTTATACCAGTCCTGCCATGAATTTTTTTTTTAAAGAATTTATTTATTCATTTGACAGACAGAGATCACAAGTAGGCAGAGAAGCAGGCAGAGAGAGAAGAGGAAGCAGGCTCCCTGCTGAGCAGAGAGCCTGATGCAGGGCTCGATCCCAGGACCCTGGGATCATGACCTGAGCCGAAAGCAGTGGCTTTAACCCACTGAGCCACCCAGGCACCCCCCTGCCATGAATTTATATAGAGTCAGTCCCAGCAGTTTAAACCTCTTCATAAAGGCAGTGTTTTTACATAGAGCAGGCTGCTATCCCAGTAGAACCCCAGGCCTTTCTCTGTTGACTTCTGTTTTTGTTCACATTTCAGTAAATTCCCTCAGTTCATTAGAGATCTTATAACATGCACAAGTCACACAGTACTTCTGGTAAATATCTTCTTTGATCCAACAATTTCAGTAGTGTGGTATTTGACATTCTAGATTCTTTCCAGGTTTGTCACAGTAACATTTGCAGGGCCTTCCTTTTAGAATAGGCTGTATTCCTGCCTTCGGCTCAGGTCATGATCCCCGTGTCCTGGGATCGAGCCCTGCATTGGGCTCTCTGCTCAGCAGGGAGCCTGCTTCCCTTCCTCTCTCTGCCTGCCTCTCTGCCTACTGTGACCTCTCTCTCTGTCAAATAAATAAATAAAATCTTTAAAAAAAAAAATAATAGGCTGTATCCTCTTGATGCCTACAGTATCAACTTTCTGGTGGATTCCATGTATGTAACCAAAGGAACAACCCCATATTTTCAGTGAGGCCCAGGGAACATGTCCCTCCTCTTTTTCCCTGTTCACCATCTTGGTAACCACTAAAAGATAGTACCTTGGGTTGAAATCTGTTGATGCTGGTGGCATTCTAAAAATTTGTTTTCATGACTTACTAATGAATTGTGAACCACTGTTTGAAAACATTGCCCTAGAAAAGTTCTTACATGGTATGTTATGAACCACAGACAGAAATATGCATCACAACCATTTGTTCATAGTAGAAAACAATGTAGAAACTACAAAGTGCCCACTCTCAGGAGAACGGATAGTTAATCTCACACAATGAATGTGCTGTCAGGAACATTCATGAACCTAGATACACGTAGATACAAGGTAGATAAATCTTAGAAATGTGTTAAGTGAAAATAAGCAATTTGCACACTACACATAAATACCATTTTTTTTCATAAATACCATTTTTGTAACACTCAAAACAAGCAAAATATGATGTTTGGGGAAATGTACATATGTGATTAAAAAAAACTATTTTTAAACCACCAAAGGAAAATATAGAAATATTTAAATTTTTTGGAGAAAAATTTTTTTTTTATTTTTTAAAGATTTTTATTTATTTATTTGTCAGAGAGAGAGAAAGCAGAAGCAGGGGGAGCTGCAGGCAGAGGGAGAAACAGGCTTCCCACTGAGCAAGAGCCTGACGAGGGACTTGATCCCAGGACCCTGAGATCCTGACCTGAGCCAAAGGCAGCACTCAACCAACTGAGCCACCCAGGCATCCCCAAATTTAGAAATTTTAGAACATTTAGAATGGGGGAGCCTGGGTGACTCAGTCATTAAGCGTCTGCCTTCTACTCATGTCATGATCCCAGAGTCCTGGAATCAAGATTCACATTGGGGTCCCTGCTCTGTGGGAAGCCTGCTTTTCCTCTTCCACTCCCCCTGCTTGTGTTCCCTCTCTTGCTGTTTCTCTCTCTCTTTGTCAAATAAAAATCTTTGAAAAAAAATTTTTAAAAAGGAAAGAAATTTAGAGTAGTTAGTTCTATGGGGAGTCAAGAAGATGGGATTGGGTAAGAACACCCAGGTAACTTCACCAATATTGATCATGTTCTGATTCTAAATTGGATGATGATTTCATGAGTGTTTTATCAGTATTACTCATAATTCATATCTATGTTATTATACTTATTTGTTATATTTATTATATGATTACTATATAGTATGTGCTTGTTTTTGTTATACTTATATATTATGCCTACAGTTATCCCACATAACCCATACTTCTTTTTTTTATATGTATCAGCATATAAGGCACTTTTTAAATTAAAAAAAAACAAAACAAAACAAACAAACAAACAAAAAAAAAACTGTAAGTTTGGTCCAAGTTGCCATGTACAAGAGTCAAGAGTGCATCCCATATGCTCAGAGTAAGAACAGCTTTTCCCAAACCCCAAAATATCTGCTAAGAGTTCCTAGGGGAGGCACTGGAACTCTGCATGCTCCAGGTAAAATTTCCAGTTCACCTAACACTCAGCCCCCCAGCCTTGACACCATCAGAACTAGGCTCATAATGCCCTTTACCTGCATGTCAAATCCACACAACTCCAGGTTTTCCCATTTACCCCTCAATTCCCATATTCTAACTCCACACAACCTTGCATAGAGTTGCAACCTCACCACTTATCCTTCTTCAATTCTTAGATCATGTGTTGTCCACAATGCAAGGTCAATCATCAGCAAAATCCCTTAAAGCCTCAAATTCTGAACACTCCTGTCATCTCCTTGCTGCAATAGAAACCCACCTCTCAGAGGGAGGAGCACGATGGCAGAGGAGGACAAGATGTAAATTTCTTCGGGTCCCAGGAATTCAGCTAGATAGTTATCAAACCATTCTGAACTCCTACAAACTCAACAGGACATCGAAGAAAAGAATAGCAGCAATTTTATGAACAGAAAAGTGGCCACTTTCTGAAAGGTACAACATGCAGAGAAGTGAGTCCAAGGCAATATATGGGAAGATAGACTGCAGGAGGAGGGGCCAGCTCCCAGCAAGTGATAGAACAGCCAAGCACAACATCAGAAATTTTAGAAATCTGCTCCATGGAGGAACATTCCTCCAGTGGATAAACAAGTGGTGAAAACCTCAATGGGTCAGTATGGTCTCAGGATCCTCAGGGATCACAGAAAGAAAGAGGGTGTCTGAGTGTGGCAGATCTCCCAGGTATCAGAGTGGAGAAGCCAGCTACAGAGACAGAGGCAAGGAATAGGCTCTCAGCTTGGGGTTGCCATAAACCATGATTCCCGGCACAGTTGGGACACTATTCTTCGAGCAGGGATCCCACAAGTGGCAGATCTGGAGAGACTCCCATACCTCCTCTGGGAGGAGCCATGCAGGAGCATGCTGCAGGAATCTGCTGGGTTTGGAGACTCCAAATGGGGCTATGCTCCAGAGATAGAAACACTCGGGTCACAGGCCTGGTGAACATGGAGTGCGGCCGCAGACCAGGGAGACAGGAGGGATTGATGGCTTTTCTCTGAGAGCACACTGAGGAGTGGGACCCCGAGCTCTTGGCTCCTCTGGCCAGAGACTGGAGGGCTGCCATCATCTTTTCTACGGAAAGTGTTCAGGGAACAAAACCTCCTGAGAACGAACCTGAGCAGATTGCTTAGACTGGTCCCTGGCAAGGGTGGTGCAATTCTGCCTCAGGCAAAGATATTTGAGAATCACTACAACAGGTCCCTCCCCCAGAAGATCAGCAAGAACATCCAGCCAAGACCAAGTTTACAGATCAATGACAACTGCAGTACTCCAGAGTTAGGGGAATGCAACACATAGAATTCATGTTTTTTTCCCCATGATTCTTTGGTCTTTCAAAGTTAAATTTTTAAAATTTTATCTTTTTCTATTTTTCCTCTTTCCTATTTTAACCCATTTTATATATTTTATCAATACCTTTTAACAGAACTTTTAAAAATTTCATTGTTACAGTCATATTCTTTCCCTTCATTGTATTTAACCTTATTTGTTGTATACATATGACTTTTTCTTTCTTCAAAATATTGGGATATGGTTTCTTCTAATAGACCAAAATATACCTAAATCTAGCATATGGCTTTGTTCTAGTCTCCAGCCTGATTACATTCTTTCCTTTTATTTTTTTCTTTTCTTTTTTCAACCAACTTCTTATCAATTATTTTCTTAAAATCTTTTTAAATTTTCATCTTTATAATCATATTCAATAATCATATTCCATCCCATCATTGTGTTTATGCTTATTTTCATATATATATATATATATATATATATATATATACACATACACACACACACATATGTGTGTGTGTGTGTGTGTGTGTGTATGTGTGTGTGTGTGTATATGTGTGTGTAAGTTTTACTTTAAAATTTTGGGAGGCAGTTTTTCTAGCAGACCAAAATATACCCAAAATCGAGTGTGTGACTCTGTTCTATTCACCAGTCTAATCATTTTATTTCCTTTTTATCCCTCTAGTTTCAGGTCTCTTCTGATTTGGTTAGTGTATATATTTCTGGGGTCATTTTTATCCCAGAATTTTCCCTTTTTAACATTTTGTTCTCTCATTTATCTATTCTTCTCTGGATAAAATGACAAGGCAGAAAGACTCACCTCAAAAAAAAGAGCAAGAGGCAGCACCAACTGCTAGGGACCTAATCAATACTGACATTAGTAAGAGGTCATAACTAGAGTTCAGAATGACAATTATAAACATGCTACTTGACCTTTAAAAAAGCATAGAAGATACTAGACAATTCTTATTGTAGAGAACCCCCCTCAAAGTCAATAAAAACAGGTCAACACCCTGACACCTAAGTAAAATTTACAAATCTCAGAGACAAAGAGAACGTCCTGAAAGCAGCTTGGAACAAGAGGTCTGTAACCTACAATAATAGAAATGTTATATTGGCAGCAAACCTATCCACAGAGAACTGGCAGGCCAGAAAGGACTGGCATGATATATTCAGAGCACTAAATGAGAAAAATATGCAGCCAAGAATACTATATCCAGCTAAGCTGTCATTGAAAATAGAAGGAGAGATAAAAAGCTTCCAGGACAAACAAAAACTAAAAGAATTTACAAACACCAAACCAGCCATACAGGAAATATTGAAAGGGGTCCTCTAAGCAAAGAGAGAGGTTAAAGGTAACAGACCAGAAAGGAACAGAGATAATATACAGTAACAGTCACCTTACGAGCAATATGATGGCACTAAATTCATATCTTTCGAAAGTTACCCTGAATGTAAATGGGCTAAATGCACCAATCAAAAGACATAAGGTATCAGAATAGACGAAAAAACAAGACCCATCAATATGCTATCTGCAGGAAACTCGTTTTAGACCCAAAGACACCTCCAGATATAAAGTGAGGGGGTGGAAAACAATTTACCATGCTAATGGACATCAAAAGAAACCTGGAAGGCCAACGGTTATATCAGGTAATTAGATTTTAAGCCAAAGATAATAATAAGAGATGAGGAAGAACACTACATCATACTTAAAGGGTCTGCCCAACAAGAAGGTCTAACAATTTTAAATATCTATGACCCTATCATGGGAGTAGCCAACTATATAAACCAATTAATAACAAAATCAAAGAAACACATTGACAATAATACAATAATAGTAGAGGGCTTTAGCACCCCCCTAACTGAAATGGACAGACCATCCAAGCAAAAGATCAACAAGGAAATAAAGGCTTTAAATGACACACTGGACCAGATGGACATCACAGATATATTCAGAACAGTCCATCCCTAAGCAACAGAATACACATTCTTCTCTAGTGCACATCAAACATTCTCCAGATCACATCCTGGGTCACAAGTCAGGTCTCAACTGGTGCCAAATGATTGGGATCATTCCCTTCTTATTTTAAGACCAAAATGCTTTGAAACTAGAACTCAACCACAAGAGGAAAGTTGGAAAGAACTCAAATACATGGAGGCTAAAGAGCATCTTACTAAAGAATGAATGGGTCAACCAGGAAATTAAAGAAGAATTTTAAAAATTCATGGAAACAAATGAAAATGAAAGCATGACTGTTTAAAATCTTTGGGACACAGCAAAGGCAGTCCTAAGAGGAGAGTATATAGCAATACAAGCCTTTCTCAAGAAACAAGAAAGGTCTCAAATACACAACTTAACCCTACAACTAAAGGATCTGGAGAAAGAACAGCAAAGAAAGCCTAAACCCAGCAGGAGAAGAAATAATAAAGATCAGAGCAGAAATCAATGAAATAAAAACCAAAAGATCATTAGAACAGATCAATGAAACTAGGAGCTGATTCTTTGAAAGAATTAATAAGATTGATAACCCCCTGGCTTGTCAAAAAGAAAAGAGGAAGAACCCAAATTAATAAAATCATGAATAAAAGAGGAGAGATCACAACCAACATCAAAGAAATAAGAACAATTATAAGAACATATTATGAGCAACTATACACCAGCAACTATACACCGAATTTGACAATCTGGAAGAAATGGATGCATTCCCAGAGACATATAAACTACCACAACTGAACCAGGAAGAAATAAAAAACCTGAACAGACCCATAACCAGTAAGGTGATTGAAACAGTCATCAAAAATCTCCCAAAAACAAGAGCCCAGGGCCAGACAGCTTCCCAGGGGAATTCTACCAAACATTTAAAGAAGAATTAATACCCATTCCCCTGAACTGTTCCAAAAATTAGAAATGGAAGGAAAATTTCCAAACTCATTTTGTGAGGCCAGCATTACCTTGATCCCAAAACCAAAGTCCCCATCAAAAAGGAAAGTTACAGACCAATATCCTTGATGAACACAGATGCAAAAAAATCTCACCAAAATGCTAGCCAATAAGATTCAACAGTACATTAAAAGGATTATTCACCATGACCAAGTGGGATTTATTCCTGGGCTGCAAGGTTAGTTCAACAACTGCAAATCAATCAATGGGGTACAATACATTAATAAAAGAAAGAAAAAAATAAAAATTAAAAAAAAGAAAGAACAAGAACCATATGATAATCTCTATAGTTGCTGAAAAAGTATTTGACAAAGTACAGCATCTTTTCTTGATCAAAATTCTCCACAGTGTTGGCATAGAGGATACATACCTCAATGTTGTAAAAGCCATCTATGAAAAACCCACAATGAATATCGTTCTCAATGGGGAAAAATTGAGAGCTTTTCCTCTAAGGTCAGGAACATGGCAGGGATGTCCACTATCACCACTGCTATTTAACATAGTACTAGAAGTCCTAGCCTCAGGAATCAGACAACAAAAAGAAATAACATACATCTGAACTAGCAAAGAAGAAGTCAAACTCTCACGCTTTGCAGATGATATGATACTTTATGTGGAAAACCCAGAAGACTCCACTCTAAAACTGCTAGAACTCATACAGGAATTCAGTAAAGTGTCAGGATATAAAATCAATGCACAGAAATCAGTTGCATTTCTAAACACCAACAACAAGAGAGAAGAGAGAGAAATTAAGGCATCGATCCCATTTACAATAGCACCCAAAACCATAAGATACCGAGGAATAAATCTAACCAATGAGGCAAAGAATCTGTACTCAGAAAACTATAAAGTACTCCTGAAAGAAATTAAGGAAGACACAAATGGAAAGATGTTCCATGCCTATGGTTTGGAAGAACAAATATTGTGAAAATGTCTATGCTACCTAAAGCAATCTATACATTTAATGCAATCTCTATCAAAATACCATCATCTTTTTTCAAAGAAATGGAACAAATAATCCTGAAATTTATATGGAACTAGAAAAGACCTTGAATATCTAGAGGAATATTGAAAAAGAAAACCAGGGTTCGCAGCATCACAATTCCAGACTTCAAGCTCCATTACAAAATTGTAATTATCACAACAGTATGGTACTGGCACAAAAACAGACACATAGATCAATGGAACAGAATAGAGAGCCCAGAAATGGACCCTTAACTCTATGGTCAGCTAATCTTCAACAAAGCAGGAATGGAAAAAAGACAGTCTCTTCAACAAAGGTGTTGGGAAAATTGGACAGCCACATGCAGAAGAATGAAACTGGACCATTTCCTTATGCCACACACAAAAATAGACTCAAAATTGATGAAATACCTAACTCTGAGACAGGAACCCATCAAAATCCTTGAAGAAAACACAGGAAGCAACCTCTTCAAACTCAGCTGCAGCAACTTCTTCCTAGAAACATCACCAAAGGCAAAGGAAGCAAGGGCAAAAATGAACTATTGGGACTTCATCAAGATCAAAAGCTTTTGCACAGCAAAGGAGACAGTCAACAAAACCCAAAGACAACCAAACAGAATGGGAGAAGATATTTGCAAACGACATGTCAGATAAAGGGCTAGTATCCAAAATCTATAAAGAACTTATCCAACTCAACACCCAAAGAACAAATAATCCAATTAAGAAATGGGCAGAAGACATGAACAGACACTTCAGCAAAGAAGACATCCAAGTGACCAAAAAACACATGAAAAAGTGCTCCACATCACTCAGCATCAGGGAAATACAAATCAAAATCACAATGAGATACCACCTCATGCCAGTCAGAATGGCTAAAATTAACCAGCCAGGAATTGACAGGTGTTGGTGAGGAAGCAGAGAGAGGGGAACCCTCCTACACTGTTGGTGGGAATGCAAGCTGGTGCAGCCACTCTGGAAAACAGTATGGAGGTTCCTCAAAAAGTTGAAAATAGAGGTACCCTATGATCCAGCAATCGCATTACTGGGTATTTACCCTAAAGATACAAATGTAGTGATATATATATATATATATATATATATATATATATCACACACACACATATATGCATTGTGCATATATATACATTGTGTATATATGTATATATACATAATGGAATACTATTCAGCCATCAAAATCCAAAATCTTGCCATTTGCAACAACATGGATGGAACTAGAAGGTATTATGCTAAGTGAAATAAGTCTATCAGAGAAAGACAATTATCATATGATCTCATTGATATGAGGAATTTGAGAAACAAGACAGAGGATCATAGGTGAAAGGAGGAAAAAATAAAACAAGATGAAACAGAGAGGGAGACAAAGCATAAGAATCTTTAATCTCAGGAAACAAACTGAGGGTTGCTGGAGGGGAGTTGAGTGGAGGGATGGGGTAGCTGGGTGATGGACATTGGGGAGGGCATGTGCTTTGGTGAGTGCTGTGAATTGTGTAAGACTGAAGAATTACAGAGCTGTACCCCTGAAACAAATAATACATTATACGTTAAGAAAGAAAGGGAGAAAGAAAGAAAGAAAGAAAGAAGAAAGAAAGAAAGAAAGAAAGAAAGAAAGAAAGAAAGAAAGAAAGAGAGAGAGAGAAAGAAAGAAAGGAAGGAAGAAGAAAGAAAAGAAAAGAAAAGAAAAGAAAAGAAAAGAAAAGAAAAGAAAAGAAAAGAAAAGAAAAGAGGGAGGGAGGGAAGGAAGGAAGGAGGGAAGCAACCTCTCTCCTAAGGACACTCCTGCCCTCACAGCCTTCTCATAGGATTGCTGCCTTCTCTCACATCTCTCATACAGCTGTCAAAGAGATGGTGAAATTTTCCTTGCTTCTACATTGCTGCTTCCAGGCCATTCTCCCTCTTTCTCTAAAAAATCCCTGAGATCTGATACTCAGGCCATCTAACTATACCACTGGCTACCCCAGGCCATTCCTCCTTATCTTTTTCCTTGAAGACTTTAGCTCCTGATTGATTCCCACTCTTTCCAGTGCTACCTGTCCTGTGATTCTTAGTGATTTCAGTGTCTGTGTGGATGATCCACCCAGTACCCTGGCCTCAGGGTTCCTTAACTTCCTTTTCTCCAGTGATTTTTATCTTCACCAACATTAACATTCATCCCCAATGTCACATGCCCAGCACTGTCCAGAACATATTTCTGTGATGATGGAAATATCCTGTATCTGTACAGTTCAATATGGTGGTCATCTGTCACATGTGGCTTTTCATATGGGGCTAGTGTGACTGAAGAACTGAATTTTTTATTTTGTTTACTTTTGGTTAGTTGAAATTTAAATAGCTACCCAAGCCTAGTGGCTATCGTATTGGAAAACACAGCTGTAGATTCTATCAACACAAGTAACTGGAAAACTCCTCTCCAATTTGAATTTCAATCATCACATTTTCTACGATCTTTTTTTCTACCACATTCTTTGAACAACATCTATAATAATCTTTTCATCACTATAGGAGTGAAAACCCACTGATTCTACAATTATTTAATTGTTCCTCAATTAATTTCCCTCTTTACATAATTTGAATTCTATAATCCCAAACCCCTTTTATTTCCCAGCTTCATTGTACCTACTTGGCAAAACCTAAAACCTGATTCCATCCAAGTCTCTGCCTTCTACACACTAAAATCTGACTATCTGAATGGAAAGAAGAAAAATGCCCAACCTTATGGACTGGACTTGTTGAGTGACTGCCAACCTCAAAAGGGTACTCAGTAAGTATTGCCTCGCAATCTAATCTATTCATTTTCTGACTGCCTTAGGGTGACTATTTTACATCTTCTTTCTTCTCAAACCTCTATACCTTCACCCACATCAGCACACACAGTTTTCACAAGCTCTACCATGACATCTTCCCGCACGCCACGTGTACACCCACAAGTTGTGCGTTCCCTTGAGTTATGATGGGTCATCTATCTCTGTTACCTGAGATGGGTCCCATCTCCCCTCACTTAACCAAGGACATCATTCCAGCAATTCTCTCCTCTCTCTCTCAATTGCATCACCATTTTTCCCTCCCCATTGGGTCTTTTCTGTCAGCGTACCAACACACCATTATTTTTAACATCTTAAAGAATGCTCTAATTTTCCCTCAAATTCTTACCCTGCTTTTCAACAATCTCCTCTAAAGTTCTGCCTTTTCTTACTAAAAATTCTGAATTTCTGAATTTCTCTCTTCCCATTCTCTCTTTCACTTTTTTTGGAGTAAAATTGGTGTACAATAAACCACATGTACTTAAAGTGTACAATTTGATAAACCTTGGCATATGTGTTCACCTGTACACAAACTAATGAACATTTTCTTTAATCCCATAAGCTTTGCTATGTTCCCCTTGTGTAACTTCTTTTAAATATTTGAACACACTTAGCGTTCCATTTTAATTCATCTATTGGTGTTTGGATTATATCTCTTTGTACTTTTGTTGTTGGTTGGGATGGTTGCTCTAGGGATTACAATATACATAAACTTTCAATTCCATTAATTTTAGAGATCCTGCAACCATTGAGATCATGTCATTCTTCCCCCAAGGCTTTGTAACTTTGTAATTTTGTGTTACAGTTATCACAAGTATTACATCTACATTCCTTTTCTTTCAACACTTTAAGGATGTTCTTCCACAGAATGTTGGCATCCTTGGTTCCTGACAAGAAATCCATGATTATTCAAACTGTTATTTTTCTATAGTTACTTTAAATTTGTCTTTATCTTTAATCTTGTACAGTTTGATTATGATATACCCAGGATAGTATATTATAACTTGTTCTGTTTGGAGTTTGGTGAGCCTTTTGAATCTGTGAATGTATACCTTTCATCAAAGTCAGAAAGTTTCTATTATTTCTTTAAATGTTGTCCCTACTCCACCATCTATCTCCTCTCCTTGTGGGACTCTTGTTAGATGTATGTTAAATTCTTTTAGATTGTACCACATGTTCCTAAAGCTCTGTTCATCTTTTTAAATCTTTTTTCTCTCTATTCTTCACATTTTATCATATTTATTGATCTCCCAAGTTCATTATCTTTCCTATATCATTTTCATTTTGCTATTAGTTTCAAAAGTGAATTTTGTATTTCAGATGTGGTTTTCAGTTACAAATTTTCATTTTTTTTTTCATTAGAGTTTTTATTTATCTATTGAGGTTTCTTTAGTCATCTCAAATGAGTCTTCTTTCACTCTATGGAGTATCTCAGCATTGTCTCTTCCCTTGGGAATGGATCACATTTTTCTTGGTTCTTTGTATGTCACGTAATTTTGTATTGTGTCCTGGACATTGTAAATATTAAGTCATGTAGCTCTGAGTTCTGTTTTAATGCTCTAGAGAATGTTGATTTTTTACTTTTTTTTTTTTTTATGTTTTTACTTTTTACTTTATTTCTGTCCTGGTTAAGCTCAGACCATAACACCATTTTGTCTTTAGTGTTTCAGGTCTCAGTTCAATCACCTAAGAGTTTGCAACCTTGGTTTGTGTCTGCCTTCCACGCGTGTGGTTCAGGGTTAATCTGAGACTCATACACAGAGTTAAGGAATCCCCTTCTCTGTCTTCTTTTTTCCTTCCCAGATCTGTCTATCTCTTCACCACCCCCACCCCTCACCAGACTACACACACTCTCTTTCCAGTTCATGGGGCTCATTTACCTGAATCATCCGGCCAAAAAGACTGGGGAGTTTCTACTGGAATTTCAGCCATCTGAAGTGCATTGATAAGCTACTATGGCCTGCCCCTGGGGAAAAAGAATTAAGGGGGACAAAAAAAAAAAAAAAGGAAACTGGCCCCTGTTCAACAATCTCTCTTCTGTTGCATATGTTTCAACATCTTTGTGTAGCATTTTTGTGTTCTATACAGAGTTTATATGTGTAATCAGCATGAAGGATGTGCTATCAGGGGAAGGAACATAATAACCAGACTAGGAATCTCCTTCCCTTTGACCGACTCAAGACAGGTCTTCCTCACCACTGCACCCAATTGTGCTGCTAAACATGACCAGAGATTTCCTTTTACTTGACAATTAACTTCTTTCTCCTTCTACCTCACTGGAAATTCTTTTTCAGTCTCCTTGGCAGGTCCCTGCTCACCACTCTGACTTTTTTATGTTGGAAAGCCCAAGTTTGTCCCTTTTTTAACTCACTCTTTTGTTGATTACCTGGCCTCATAAAATTCCAAAATTTAGGGGCAGCTGGGTGGTTCAGTTGATTAAGTGTCTGAATCTTGGTTTTGGCTCAGGTCATGATCTCAGGGTTCTGGTATCGAGCCCCACATTGGGTTCTCTACTTAGCAGGAGTCTGCTTGTCTCCCTCTCTCTCTGCCCCAGCCCCACTTGCACTCTCTCTCTCTCTCTCCCTCTCTAAAATAAATAAATAAATTTTAAAAGAAAAAAAAACTCCAAAATTTATATTACCCCTCAAGACTCTTTTTAATAGCAGACTTATGTTTCCAACTGCCTACTAACCATGTCCACTTGTATGTTTGAAGGCATGACAAAATTAAAATATCTGACTATAGCCATGATTCTACCATCCCTTCTCCACCTACTCCTCCGTCAGTCTTATTCTTCCAATGAATGCCAACTCCTTTTCCCCCAAAATTCTTGAAGTCACTTTTGATTCTTCTCTTAGTCTTACCTCATATTCCATCTATCAATAAGTCCTGTCAATTCCAACTTCAAAATATATTTGGAATCATCAAGCTTCCCTATCACCCACACTGCCCCAGCCTGATTCACATCACTCTCATTGCTTAGTTAGATTCCAGGAATAGTCTCTCAACTCATCTCCTGTTTCTTTGCACCAGTGTTTTCTAGCACACCTTCTACTGACATTTTGTACATTGCAAAATGTTTAGCGCCCCTGGTCCCCAGTCATTGTGACAGCTAACATCCCTTAACCCATATGTTTGCACACAAATGCATCTCTGAACTTCCTGTTAAGATGGAGTTCATAGAGGGGCGCCTGGGTGGCTCAGTGGGTTAAAGCCTCTGCCTTCGGCTCAGGTCATGATCCTAGGGTCCTGGGATCGAGCCCCACATCGGGCTTTCTGCTCAGCGAGGAGCCTGCTTCCTCCTCTCTCTCTCTCTCTAACTGCCTCTCTGCCTACTTGTGATCTGTCAAATAAATAAATTTAAAAAAATCTTAGAAAGATGGAGTTCATAGAAAGATGTTTCATACTCATGGATTAGAAGAATTAATGTCAAAATGTCCACATTTCCCAAAGCAATCAATAGTTTCAATGTAACCTCTGTCAAAATTCCAATGGTATTTTTCACAGGAATAGAAAAAAATTTCTAAAATTTGTAGGGAACCACACAAGATCCTGAATAGCCAAAGCCACCTTGAAAAACAAGAACAAAGCTGAAGGCATCATGATTCCTGATTTCAAACTGTATTACAAAACTATAGTAATCAAAACAGTATAGTATTGGCATAGAACAGACACAAAGCTCAATGGAACAAAGAAGAGAATCCAGAAATAAATGTATGCATATATGGTCAATTAATTTATCACCCAAAAAGCCCAAAATATATATTAGGTAACGGACAGTTTCTTCAATAAATGTTGTTGGGAAAACTGAATAGCCACATGCAAAAAATGAAACTGGATCACTCATATCATGCAGAAAAATTAAATCAAAGTGGATTAAAGATTGGAATATAAGATCTGAAACCATAAAACTCCTAGAAGAAAATATAGGCAGTAAGCTCCTTGACATCAGTCTTGGTGATAAATTTTTTGAATTTGACATCAAATGCAAAGGCAACAAAAGGCAGACAAACAAGTGAGACTACCTCAAACCAAAAAGCTTCTGCACAGCAAAGAAAACCATAAACAAAATGAAAAGACAACCTATTGAATGAGAGAAAATATTTGTAAATCATATATATGATAAGGGATTAATATCCAAAATATATTTTTAAAAACTCAGACTACTTAATACCAAACAAATCAATTTCTAAATGGGCAGAGAATGTGAACAGATATTTTTCAAAGAAGACATGCAGATGATCAACTGGCACATGAAAATATGCTCAACATCACTCATCATCAGGAAAATGAAAATCAAAACCACAAGGAGATAGCACCTGATATCTGTTGGAATGGCTATGATCAAAAAGATAAGAAATAACAAGTGTTGGTGGGGATAAAGAGAGAAAGGAACTCTTGTGCACTGTTGGTGGGAATGTAAATTGATGCAGCCATTTGGAAAACAGTATGGAGACTCCTCGAAAATTTAAAAATAGATCTATCAGATAACTTAGCAATTTCACTTTTGGGTATGTAACCAAAGGAAACAAATACACTGATTTGAAAGGATATGTGGCAACCCTATGTTCATTGCAGTACTTTTTTACAATAGCCAAGAGATGAAATCAACTTAAAGTGTCATCAATGGAGTAAGAAAATGTGGTGTGTGTGTGTGTGTGTGTGTGTGTGTATTACACACACACACACAATAAAATGTTATCCAGCTACAGAAAAAGAAGGAAATTTTGCCATTTTTGACAATATGGATGTACCTTGAGGGCATTATGCTAAGTGAAATAAGTCAGAGAAAGGCAAATTCTATTTTCTATGCGAAATCTTAAAAAACAAACTAACAAAACCTGAGAATACAGAGAACAGATTAGTTGTTCCCAAAGGTGGGTGTGGGAAGGTAGACAAAATTAGTGAAGTTGATAAAAAGATACAAACTTCCAGTTATAAAATAAATAAGTCATGGAGATGTAATGTACAGCATTAATGTGAAAGTTGCTAAGAGTAAATCTTAAAAGTTCTCATCATAAGGAACAAAAAATTGTAACTATGTGTAGTGATGGATGTTAACTAGCCTTACTATGTTGATCAGTTCATAACATATACCAATACTGAATCTATACATTGTACACCTGAAACTAATATATCTCAATTAAAAAACTATTGCTCCTTGAACTTACTAAAATTTTCTCATAAGTAAGGTAATATTTCTCAAATGTATCTTCTTTCTGGAATTTGCTAAATGTGTTACATATTTCATTCTTTATGATATGCAGCTATATCTCATGGCCAAATTTTATGCATTGCAAGCTTTATGCTTTCCATAAAAATTTAAATCAAATCAAATCAATTTCAGGATGTTATTTTGCCTCAAGACCAAAAGTATAACTATTAATCACTTCTGACTTTATTAGGGTTCTCTAAATATTGTAAAATTAATATTTTTTAAAAGGCAGTGATCAGATTGTGTACTCCTCCATACAAATCCTCCCAAGATCTCACCCAGACTGAAAGCCAGAGCCCGCCTCATGGTTTACAGAGCCCTACACAGTCCGATGGCATTTTAGCTCTGATCTTCCCATAGATTCCTAATCCCCTCCCTCTCTTCCTTCCTGCCATACTGATGCTCCTTGAGTGAGCCACTGAAGCCTCCTGCCTCTGATACGTTTGCACTATTTCCCCAGCCTGCTCCTGCCCAAGTCTCTGCATGACCCTGCATCATCAGCTCTTAGCTTTGCTCAGACCCCATCTTCTAGGTGAGGCCTTCTGCAGCTACTTCATCTCACATTGTAAGCCTCATCCCCAGCACTCTATTCCTCTTTCCCACTTTATTTCTTCCGTGTGTTTATCACCACCTCACATTCTACATATTTACCTTATTATTTTTTAATATAATCTGCAGCCCCCAACTAGAATATATGTTCCATTTTTGTGTGATGTATTTACTTAACTATTCTGACACTTAGAAAGGTGTCCAGCACATAATAGTTGCTCAACAAATACATGTTAATAGAATGAACACAGAAATGTTGTATGCTTCCTAAGAATGAAGGGCATAATACACAGGTGACCAATAAGCATATGAAAAGATTGCCAACATTTACCATTAGGGAAATTGAAATCAAACCCACAATGAGATACTATTTCACACCCACTAGGATGGCTATATTTTTTTAAAAAGAAAATAACAAGATATGAAGAAACTGGAACCCTCATACATTGCTGGTGAGAATGTAAAATGGCACAGCTACTTTGGAAAAGTTCAACAATTCATCAAAATGTTAAATAGTCACAATGTGACCCAGTAATTCCTTCCCTAGGTACACGCCCATGAGAATTGAAAACATACATCCACACAAAAACCTGTGCATAAATATTCACAACAGCATTATTCATAATAGCCAAAAAGTGGAAACAACCCAAATGTCCATTAATTAATGAATTAATAAGCAAAATGCATTATATCCATGAAAATAATACTATTCAGCAGTAAAAAGGAATGAAGTAAAAGGGAATGAATGAGATATCATACAACATGGATGATCTTTGAATACATTATGCTAAGTGAAAGATGCCAGTCACACTTATATGAAATGTCCAGAATAGGCAAATAGGCAAGCATATATATATGTATATATATGTGAACAAAAAGGAGATGAAAGTTTGCCTAGGACTTGGGGTGGGAGTTGTGGTGCTGGGGGAGAAGGGAAAGTAATAATAATGTATGGGGTTTCCTTTTGGGGGGGTCAAAAATATTCCAAAACTAGATTGTGGCATTGCATACCTTTGTGAATACACTAAAAACCACTGAGTGTATACTTCAGATGGGTGAGTTGTATGGTATGTAAATTATTCTCAGTAAAGCTGTTTTTTTTTTAAAAAAAAGGATGAGTTGCATAATTAAAGTTAACAAATATTTAATCCACTATACTTGGTCAGTTGCATTTGTATCCACTTTTCCTACTCCATCTGTAAGTTTTCCACAGTTCCTTCTATTACACTGAATTAGTGGCCTACTTCCCAGTTTTGTAAAACAGTCTCAGCAACCGGTTTCTGATCCATTCAATCATCCTTAAAAACCAAAGGGCAAGTTTCCTTCTCTGAATTCAAAACATCTTGACCAAACTCACTCTAAGCCTTATAGTTCTATTCTTAAATAGCGAGGTTCATAAAATGATAATCAGAAGTTTCTTGCAATGTAGATATTTGTTGATTCAATGACTGCTCAGAACTGGATTTTTCTTCCTACTTCATTGGTTTCTATAACACTGGGTTTTCGAAATCCAGTTAAAACCTGTGATTTGTTGCCTGAGAGAAAAAGAAAAATAGTTTAGACTGTATTGTGACCGTTATAATTGTTGACATTCATTGCATGCTTTACTGGACCCAGGTTCACATTGAAGCTCCTCATACATCTTACCCATTTTAATCCTCAGAGTCAACCTGTAAGGTAGGTATTATTGTCTCTAGTTCACTAAGGAGTTACTTAAAAGACAGAAATAACTTGGCCAAGGTCATATACCTACTAGTGGTAGAGCAGAGATTCTAAACCTAGCAACATGGTTCCAACACTTGTGCAGAGAAAAGTCCGCAGGGGGTCACTGAATGAACCCTTGCCCTCTGCAGTTTTCATTCAATTAATAAACATTTGTGGAGTCCAATCTCATGAAGACACAAACACAAAACAAAATAATGAGACAGGGCTCTTGTTCTGGAATTACACAATCTAATATGGGAGACAATTACATTCTTGAGCAACAACAATATAATACTGTAAGCCTATAGCACAAGGTCCAAAGTCCAACCAGAGCAAAAGGTGCATGTTAACTTTGTTGGAGATGGGAAATGGTGAGGAAAGATGCTGTTTATTCCAGACAAAAGAAGCAGAGGTTGCAAACACAAAGTGGTATGAAAGAACATAGTGTCCTGGAATGGCCTTTGTGTATGAGCATGGCAGAAGAGGGCTGGTGAAGGGGACACCTGGATGTGAGGGACCATGTATATTCTACTAATGCATTTGGAATAAAGAGCACCAAAGCGTATGGGATTTACATTATCCTATTTGCATTTTGAGGTGGTAACTAAGAATTCCGATCACTGACCAGGGTAGAGATGGTCGATGTTAAGTTGTTACAATAATTAACCTTCTTACACTGTTAGTAGGAATGCAAACTGGTGTGGCCACTGTGGAAAACGGTTTGGAGGTTCCTCAAAAAGTTAAAAAGAGAGCTACCCTATGATGCAGCAATTGCACTACTAAGGATTTACTCCAAAGATACAGATGTAGTGAAACGAAGGGACACCTGCACCCCAATGCTCATAACAGCAATGTCCACAATAGCCAAACCGTGTGGAAAGCCAAGATGTCCATCAACAGGTGGAAAAAGAAGACACGGTATACACACACACACACAATGGGATATTACTCAGCCGTCAGAAGGGGTGAATACTTACCATTTACATCAATGTGGATGGAACTAGAGGGCATTATCCTGAGTGAAATACGTTAATCAGAGAAAGACAATTATCATATGGTTTCATTCACATATGGAACATAAGAAACAGGGCAGAGGATCATGGAAGAAGGGAATGAAAACAGAATGGGAAGTCATCAGAGAGGAAGAAAAACCATGAGAGACTTTTAACTACAGGAAACAAACTGAAGGTTGCTAGAGAAAAGGGGAGTGTGAGGATGGGGTAACTGGGTAATGGGCATTAAGAAAGGCTCATGATATAATGAGTACTGGGTGTTATATGAAACTGATATATTACTGAACACTACATCTGAATTGAATGATGTAATCTAAGTGGGCTAATTGAAATTAAATTTGAAAAATGAAAAAAAGAACACAATTGCCATAGATTTTTTTGCTTTTTTTTTTTTTTTTAAAGATTTTATTTATTTGACAGACAGAGATCACAAGTAGGCAGAGAGACAGGCATCAACAGACAGAGGAGGAAGCAGGCTCCCCACTGAGTGGAGAGCCCGATGCGGGGCTCGATCCCGAGACCCCGGGATCATGACCTGAGCCGAAGGCAGAGGCTTCAACCCACTGAGCCACCCAGGCGCCCCGATTTTTTTGCTTTTTAAGAAACAAATTAAAAGTTTGTTATTTCGGGTGCCTGGGTTGCTCAGATGGTTGGGCATCTGCCTTTGGCTCAGGTCATGATCCCAGAGTCCTAGCATCGAGCCCCACATCAGGCTCCCTGCTCAGTGGGGAATCTACTTCTCCCTCTGCCTCTTCCTGCTGCTCTGCCTACTTGTGCTCTCTCTCTCTCTCGGTGTCAAATAAGTAAATAAAATCTTTTAAAAAAATAAGTAAATAAAATGTTAAAAAGAAAAGTTTGCAATTTATTTCTCTTTTTTAGGTTTATAAGCCGTTTGTGGTCCCAGGACCATGGTTAGTACTATAAAAGCAGTATTGCTCTATGGTATCTAACATAACATAATAAAAAATAAATAAGTAAATAAAGCAGTACTGTCCAACAAATATAATGAAAGTCACATATTTAATTTCAAATTTAAATTAAATCAAAGTAAAATTTAGGACCCCCATTAAAACAAGACAAACACACGAACTAATATTTTATTTAAACTGAAATATTATCATCTCAATGTGAAATCAATATGAAAATATTAATGAAATATTTTATTCCTTTTTTCATGCCAAGACTTCAAAATCCAGTGTGGTTTTATACCTAAAAGCTTCTTGGATGCTAAACTTGATCTGCTTGTAGATTTCATAAAATTTACCATCTAAAAGTAGACTCATATATCTAGGTTGCTTCAAACACTCATCTATCTAGGTTGCTTCAAAATGTTGCCCAATATTTCAATTGAATGTCCATTTTCAAACTTAAATTGACTCAAATGAAAAATTTCAAAGATTTACTTATTTATATTTTAGAGAGAGAGAGAGAGAACACAAGCAGGAGATGGCGGAAGAGAGAGAAAGAATCCCAAGAAGACTCCACACCCAGCACAGAGCCCTATCTGGAGTTCCATCTCATGACCCTGAAATCACAGCCTGAGGTCAAACTGAGAGTCCAAAGCTTAACGGATGGTGCAAACCTAGGCATCCCTCAAATGAAATTTTTAAATTCCGTTTCTCAGTCACACTAGCCGTATTTCAAGTGCTCAGCACCCACACACGGCGAGTGGCTACCATTTTAGACGGTGCAGTTGAAGTACTAATTCTGAACCAAGGCAGAATGACTTACCACACACTCCTGCTTGACTTATCATAGATGTTCTTTCTAAATATGTTTGTTACTATCAGAAAGCATAGGATTTAAAAAATAGAGAATCTGGGCCACCTTGGTGGTTCAGTTGGTTAAGCATCTGCCTTTGACTCAGGTCATGATCTCAGGGTCCTGGGATCAAGCCCCAGTCAGGCTCCCCACTTGGGAAGTCAGCTTGTCCCTCTGCTTCCAACCTTTCCCATGCTCATGCCCTCTCTCCCTCTCTCTCAAATAAATAAAAGATCTTTTAAAAAATAAAATAAAATAAAATATAGAGAATTACTAATTCTAAAGTAACTGCAAATAAAGCCGTGTATAAGATGGGAGGAATTCTTCCGGAAACCATGAGGAATAAATGCTCGGCACAGTATTTATTTTGGCTGTTATTTGAAAGAACACTTTTCTTTAGACCAACCCTCTGGTCAGCTACATAGAAAATGTAAATTATGATTAGAAAGAATTATTCTTTGTTATTAACGTACCTACAAAGTAGTAAAACACAAAACACCAGTCCCAACAGGTCAGGAAACTTACACCTCATCTCCCCTACCCCCTGCTGTCAGCTGCCTGTCTCTGCAGAGCTCCAATTCTGAATTCACTGCATTCGAAGTGATGACGGATGGCCAAAGGATTTCCACAGCACCGAGAAATTTGCCAGATGGTGAATACATTTCCTTCCCATTGATTATTTGAGCAGACTAACTATCGTCACTCTCACATCTCTGTGAGTAGGGAAGACTGGGAGCCTGGCTGCCTGCCAGTTGGTTTCCCCACCAGTCATGGCACCAGTAAAGGAGACTATAGAGAGGACACCTATGATAGTTAAAGGAGAGAAAAGTAATGGACAAGGCCAGTGTGCAACAGAGCAAATGATTATACTGGCACAGCAGGTCATTCAACAAGTGGTGTGAACATAAGAGATGGCAGGAGGCTGTGGGGACTAGAGTAAACTGGAGGGTCAGTGACCACTCTGGATGGACAGCTCCCTGAGAAGGTGGGGAGGCCAATCACTGCTGCCAGATCTGTCCACTGTCTGTTCACAAGAGAGAGATTTGGGATTTCATGTAAAATCAAAAAACATCCCGTGGGCCAAACAGGTCAAGTTGCAGGTCTCTAGTTCACAACCTCTGAACATACAGTTACAGAAGGTCAAGATTAGGGGTGCCTGGGTGGCTTAGTCGGTTGAGCATCCAACTCTTGACTTTGGCTCAGGTGTTGATTTCATGGAATCTGTCCTGTGTTGGGCTCCACAGTCAGTGGGAAGTCTGCTTTTCTCCCTCTCCTGCTATCCCTTCCCCTGCTCATGCTCGCTCTCAAAAAACAAACAAAACAAAACAAGACAAAACAAAAACCTTTTTAAAAAAAGGTCAAATGAAAGAGCAACATCAGAAACAGAGTTAAAGTAAAAGCTATGTGAAGGATAGTTATTTTGAAGAAAGAATAATGCAAACTAGATTATAGACAAAAGAGAATAAAATCACTGCTGGGATAGATGCAATCTAGGTCAATTTATATCCATATCAGGAATAAGATAGAGTCAATCAAATATGGACCCATAACAATTAGGTAAATGCCCTCCCTTTAAAACTACATTTGGGGGAGCCTGGGTAGCACAGTCAGTTAAGCATTTGACTCTTTGTTTTGGCTCAGATAATGATCTCAGGGCCATGAGATTGAGCCCAGCATGGGGCTCTGTGCTCAGCAAGGTGTCTGTTTGAGATTGTCTCTCCCTCTTCCTCTGCCCCTCCTGCTCATTCTCTTTCTCTCTTTCTCTCAAATAAATGAAATCTTTAAAAAAAAAATCTATATTTGGATTAGATCTCCTAAAATACACTCCCACTACAAAACACCTAAAAATGATGTGTAGAATTTTTTTAAACACTTTTCTTTAAGTGGGCTCTATGCCCAATGTGGAGCTTGGACTCATAACCACAAGATCAAGAGTTCCATGCTCTTAACTGACTGAACCTGCCAGGCACCCCTAAAAATACCTTCTAAACTCACAGCTGAGCTAGTAAGAAAAGGCAAATTCTTAGAAGTAAAAAAAAAAAAAAAAAATTGAAGTGAAAACTTGAGGAAGGGACGGGGCACAGATGTTGGTAGTTGCCAATGATCTTAGAGGGTTTAGCAGTGGCTTAGGGGACAGACCAAAGCCCAGGAGCCTGTGCAGTCTACCAGTTGTCCCCAGAAAACACTGTCCCCTTCTTCTTTACCAATAGGAGCTTTAGCTCAGTGCCTGACCACCTACCAAAAGACATATCCCAACCTCACTTGAAGCCAGGTTCTGGCCACTGTGATGTGGGCAGAAGTGACATACGCAACTTCCAGATCACACTCTTAAAAGAAAAAGGTGTTCTTCTCTCTATGCTTTCCCTCTTCCCAAGAGCTGATATGCAAATATATTCCATTGTGCAGACAAGAACATTACTCTCCACAGAGCAGAACAACACTATTAGGAGTCTGGGCCTCTGAGTCTGCTGAGCAGTCACATCAACCCTGGACTGCTGCTTGGACCATCATATGAAAGAGAAATAAACTATCTTGTTCAAGCCACTGTGTTTTGAAGTCTCTTAATAAAGTAGCTTTGACTGCATCCAAAGTAATATGAGCCAAAAGTAAGGAGATGAGAGAACGCCCCCCCCACACCTTATAGAACAGGAACACCAAATGTCTACAATGAGAACCACCTTTTTCATTTAATGGACCAAAAGATAATGATTATTTTAGGCTTTGTAGGTTGTATGGCCTCTCTCCCCGCTAGTTAACTCTGCCATTGCAGACCAGAAGTGGCCACAGACAAGAAGTAAACAAATGGGTATGGCTGTGTTCCAATAAAGTTACTTACAAAAACAGTAAGTAGGCTTGATTTGGACCACAGGTATAGTTTGCCAACCTGTTATCAATATGTTGCTAAATAAATAAATAAGAAAGTGTCTAATGAAGAAAAGTTGCCTGTTGTAGCTCTGGCTCTCTCAAGTGAAAGAAAATTCTACTGAGAATTCATTACTCACAACTGACTCTCAGAAGCAACTATGGTTTCAATTCCCACTATATATGTGGCTTAAGAAAGTCCTCAGAGTGAGATGTTATTTTGAAGTGGAGATGGGTCAAGTGCCTAACAAAAGCAAATACAAATCCTCTGGAGGACTACATCTTCAGCCTCAAAGAATTCCCAATGATAAATTCCTATCAAGTATGAGCTCACAAATAAAAAATATGAAACACACAAGGAGAAAGACATTCACATAGAACAAGTCAGAAGGAAAAAGAATCAGACTTTATTGACTTTAAACACTTGACTTATCAATGACAAACATAAAATGAGTGAATTGAATAATGCATAAAGAAAAGAAAGTGTAGGGACACCTGGGTGACCACTGGGGTGGTTCAGTCATTAAGCGTCTGCCTTTGGTTCAGGTCATGATCCCAGGGTTCTGGGATTGAGCCCCACATCAGGCTCCCTGCTCAGTGGGAAGCCTGACTCTCCTTTTCTGACTGCCACCCCACCCCGCTTGTGTTCCCACTCTTCCTGTGTCTCTCTCTGTCAAGTAAGTAAATAAAATCTTAAAAAAAAAAAAAGAAAAAAGAAAAGAAAAAGAAAGAAAAGAAAAGAGAGTGTAATTAAGGATAAAAGACTATCAAAAAATGACCAGGCATAGTTTTTAAAGGACTAATGAGAACTTCTGCAAAGGGGAAAAAAAGTCAAAATGTAAAATTAAATGAATATTCAATAAAATTACCAAAATGATACAAATTTTTAAAAGATGGTCTAAATACATAAAAAAAAGGGTCAACATCACTCAGCATCAAGGAAATACAAATCAAAACTATAATGAGATACCTCACACCAGTCAGAATGGCTAAAATTAATAAGTCAGGAAATGACAGATGTTGGTGAGGATGGGGAGAAAATGGAACCCTCCTACGCTGTTGGTGGGAATGCACCTGGTGCAGCCACTCTGGAAAATAGCATGGAGATTCTTCAAAAAGTTGAAAATAGAACTACCCTATGACCCAGCAATTGCACTACTAGGTATTTACCCTAAAGATGCATAAGTAGTGATCTGAAGGGGTACTTGCACCCCAGTATTCATAGCAGTGATGTCTACAATAGCCAAACTATGGAAATAGCCCAGATGTCCATCAACAGATGAATGGATAAAGAAGATGTGGTATATATATACAATGGAATATTACTTAGCCATCAAAAAATTTGAAATCTTGCCATTTGCAATGACATGGATGGAACTAGAGGGTATTAGGCTGAATGAAATAAGTCAATCAGAAAAAGACAATTATTATATGATCTCACTCATATGTGGAATTTAAGGAACAAAACAGAAGATCATAGGGGAAGGTAGGGAAAAATAAAACAAGAAGTCAGGGAGGGAGAAAAACCATAAGAGAATCTTAATCATAAGAAACAAACTGAGGGTTGCTGGAGGGGAGATGAGTGGAGGGATGAGGTTCCTGGGGAATGGACATTAAGGAGGGCACATGATATAATGAGCATTGGATATTATATAACACTGATGAATCATTGAACTCTACGTCTGAAACTAATAATACACTATACATTAATTAATTGAATTTAAATTTTTAAAATAATGAATAAATAAAATAAAAATTAAAAAATAAAAGATCGTCTAAAACCACCAAAACAATGAAAATAGGAAAAAGGTTAATAGCAAAGGAATTTTAGGAACTTGAATGGAAAAGTAACTGACTTAGCAGATCAAGAGGGAGGGGAGGGGCAGAGAGAGAGGGAGAATCTTAAGCAGGTTCCAAGCCCAGCATGGAGCCCTGTTCTATCTCACAACCCTGAGATCATGACCTGAGCTGAAAGCAAGGGTTGGATGTCTAACTGAGCCACCCAAGCACCCCAAGAAAGCTACTGATACTTCTGCAAGTAGGGGTGAAGACAGGACTGAAAACGGAATTGACTAAAAGCTTCAGAAGGTGAAAAACAGTCACTTCCAAATGGAGAAAAGGGAGACTGCTGCTTTTGTAACAAGGCTTATTGAAACAGTTGATTCTTTAAACTGTATCATGTGATTTTGATAAAAAATAAGAATTATGGGCACCTGGGTGGCTCAGTGGGTTAAAGCCTCTGCCTTTGGCTCAGGTCATGGTCCCAGGGTCCTGGGATCGAGCCCCATATCAGGCTTCCTGCTCGGCAGGGAGCTTGCTTCCTTCTCTCTCTCTCTTTGCCTGCCTCTCTGCCTACTTGTGATCTCTATAAGTCAAATAAATAAATAAAATCTTTAAAAATAAAATAAATAATATTTTTTTAAAAATTAAAAAATGAAAATAAATTCAATTTTCAAGAGTAAGAAATTCACGGGGCGCCTGGGTGGCTCAGTGGGTTAAAGCCTCTGCCTTCGGCTCAGGTCCTGATCCCAGGGTCCTGGGATCGAGCCCCGCATCGGGCTCTCTGCTCAGCAGGGAGCCTGCTTCCCTTCCTCTCTCTCTGCCTGCCTCTCTGCCTACTTGTGATCTCTGTCTGTCAAATAAATAAATAAAATCTTTAAAAAAAAAAAAGAGTAAGAAATTCACTAAACATAATTAAGTCAGAAGGACATAATATTGATATACAAAAATATATTAAGATACATTTTTAATGTTTATATATCATCAAAAATAAGGATGACTTTCAAGGATACATTTTCGATCTTATTTATATACAAATGATTTTGATTTCTGTATACACACAGACACACACAGATACACACACCCCACACACAATTACAGTTTTAGGGGAAAAAATGCAAGTAAGACCACATCTACATAGGCTCAACACTACCTACCTAAGGATTCTAAAAGTGGTAGTTTCTAGAAACTTAACAGATTATTTCAAAAATAAGATAAAATAATTCTATCAAACAAGGTCTCAGTCTAGAATGTCCAATTAAAAGATAGTTTATCCCAGTTTCCATAATGACACCTACACAGTTCACCATGTAAGGTAAACTCAGGTTGTTTATCTAAGAGTTGGTGTCCTTGAATCAAGTTTTATGCCTGTCTAGGAGAAACATTTTTAAAAAGAAAAAAAAAATACATTGGCCACAGAGATTTAACTTTTCTTCTGCCTTCTCAATATAACAATATAGAGGGCATTAAATTTGGAAATGACACTGAGCTGAAAGTGCCATCATTTAATAATGGGTTTCTAAAAGACTAGAACACCTGGGATATTGGAGTTTGAATCTTTAGCATCATCAATTAGGACTTGCATCACTTTGGGCAAATTATTTAGTTTCTTCTCTCATCTCTAAAAGAGAAATGGTATTACCTACCTTAATGTTACTGGAATGCTCGAAAACTTCACGACCGCCAACACACTCTAGAAAGTGGTATGCACGAAGTTTTCTTTCAGTTCTGCCATTCTCTAATTATAACCCGGCACCAGCCACCTCGCTGAGTCTTCTAAAGGCAACTTCATACAATTATGAAGTTGCAGTGGTAAATAAATACAAGACTATAAATTGTATAACTTAAAATGTCTTAATTCCCTTTTTTTCTTCTCATTGGCTTCTCACTTGTTCCCAGAAGTCATTAAGAAAGAAAAAAGACTAATAAATTTTGGCAACATAAAAAATTAAAATTTCTCCATAGCAAAAATAAAAACAACCATAAACAGGTGAGAAAGGTTAACTGTGAAACATTTGCAATACATAAGAAATGATATAAAATATTAAGAAAGTTTGAAAGCAGAGAATATTCAGCAAGATGGCGGTGGGGGGGACTCCATTTCAACTGGTCCCCTGAATTTAGCTAGCAGTCTACCAAGCCACACTGAACACCCATGAAATCATCCTGAGATGTAAGATTGTATGTCTGGATCTCTACGGGGGCAGAAGATCATCAGTCCAGAGGTACAAAAGATGTTGTGATTGCATAGGTATCCAAGGACAAATAGAAGAGGGAGGGAGCCACAAAAGCTAGCCACTGGAAAAGAATACCCCAGTGCAAAAGTGCCCTGTGCCTGGGGACCAGCGATAGCTTGGAGAGGGGTGGCAGCGAGATGGGAAGGGACTGATAACAGTGCTCAGATAGAACACAGGAGCTTAAGGGGCCAACACTGGGACCCCATGGCCATTGACCTGAGCCTGCTGTCCCAGAGTGGCCGCTGCTGCCTCTGGCACCCGAAGAAGACCTGGCTTGGACTGGAGCTCATGGTCCCAGGAACGGCAGCTGCTAGGGACCAGGATCACCAGGACCTGGCTTGTCCACAGTTTTGGTGGCATGGAGGTACAAAGACAAGTGAGGGGCCAGGATCCCCTGCTGAGAGGATCGCCAGGGGTGTGCACTGCCTGTGGGAGGCTGTGGTTTTCAGCAGCACCTACAGAGGTGGAGACTGTGTGTTCAGGAGGATTCAGAGAGGAGCAGACTGTGGCTTCTCTGCTCTGAGGTGGAGGTCTGGGTGCAGACAGTTTACTTTGCTCTGACCCTCCCAAAAGGCCCAAAAGCCCCCAGAGAACAAAAGGCCAAAAAACTGGTTTCCACAGAGCCCTGACCCTTCATAGGGGAGAGGGCAACTCCACCCAAGCAGCACTGACTGAAAAATAACACAGCAGGCCCCTCCCCCAGAAGACAGTCTGAAAGAAGAAGAGGACTCCAACCACTGGGTTCCCATAAAACTATAAAACCCCAACATCAGGGGAAAACAGTATATAAAGCTCCTGGTGTTGCCTCACAGCCTGTATATTTCTTAGATACAACTTCTACCTCTCTTCTTTTTTTTAATTCTTTCTCATGTTTCTTTTTTTTTTAACCTAGTTATCATTTCAACTAGATGTTTAATACAACATATTCTATAGTAACTTTTTAACTTGAACTTTTTCACACATATATTTTTTTTATATATATATATATATATATATATATATATAGATCGATAGATAGATAAGAGCTTCAATGTAGTCCTTTCTTCTCTATTCAGCACTACCTTTATATATAAACACCAGTTTTAATTTCCCTGTATCTCTGGGATGTAGAGTTCTCTAACAAAGAGAACAAAATACACTCAGTAAGAACTGAAATACACTTCTTCACCCACATTGAGGGATTATAACCACCTTCCCATCACCTCCCCTTTTATTTTGGGTTCCCTTTTTTGTTTGTGTGCGTGTGACTGTGTCTGTGTATATGTTGGTCTTTTCGTTTGTTTTTGTTTTTGTACTTTATAAATTGTACTCTTGGGTTTCATTTTGACTGGGTTTTTGTTTTGTTTTTGCCTTTTTTGGGGGGGTGGGGTGGGGTGTGTGTGCGTGCGTGTGTGTGTGTGCGTGCATGTGTGTGTGATGACTTCCATTGTTCCAAACCTTCCCAGGTTGCACCTTGCCTGGATTGTGGTTGATATTTTCAGCTATACATCCTCTCAAACACAACACAACAAAATGACTAGGAGGAGGAATTCCCAACAAATAAAAGGCCCAGAGACAATGGCCTCTCCCACAGACCTAATGGATATGGATATAAGCAAGATGTAAGAAATAGACTTCAGGGTAGCAGTTATGAAGACAGGCTGGAAAAAACTGTTAAAGGCAACATAGATTCCCTAAGGGCAGAAATGAGAGCTGATCTGGCAGAATTTAAAAATGCTATCAATGAGACCAAATCTAATCTAGATTCTCTTAATACTAGGGTAAATGAAGCAGAAGAACAAATTAGTGATCTAGAAGGAAAACTGATATAAAAGAAAGAGCAGGAGAAGGCCTGGAAAAACAGCTTAAAATACATGAAAACAGAATTAGAGAAATAAATGACACCATGAAATGATCCAATGTCAGAATTACTGGGATCCCTGAGGAGCATAGACAGAGAGAGAGGACTAGAAAATATATTTGAGCAAATTGTAGCTGAGAACTTCCCTAATCTGGGGAATAAAACAAGCATTCATGTTCTAGAGGCAGAGAGGACCCTTCCCAAGATCAAGGAGGCCAGACCAATGCCCCAGCATGTTATAGTAAAACTCGCAAATCTTAGAACCAAGGAAACCATTTTAAGGGCAGTTAGGGAGAAGAGATTCCTTGTACAGAAGGAGGAACGTCAGAGTAATGTCAGACCTGTCCACAGAGACCTGGCAAGCCAGGAGGAGCTGGCAAGACATATTCAGGGCACTAAATGAGAAGAATATGCAGCCAAGAATTCTTTATCCAGCAAGGATGTCATTCAGATTGGGTGGAGAGATAAGGAGCTTCCAGGACTGGCAAAGACTGAAAGAACATGTGGCCACTAAGCCGGCCCTGCAAGAAATATTGGGGGTGGGGGTGGGGTTCTATAAAAGAAGAAAGACCCCAAGAGTGTTATAGAACAGAAATATACAGAGACAATTTGCAGAAACAAGGACCTCACAGGCAACATGATGACAATAAAATCTTATCTTTCAATAATCAGTCTCAATGTGAACAGCCTAAATGCTCCCATAAAACAGCACAGGGTTGCAGATTGGATAAAAAGACAGAACCCATCCATATGCTGTCTACAAGAGACTCATTATGAACCTAAAGATACATCCAGACTGAAAGTGAAGAGATGGAGAACCATCTTTCATGCCAACGGACCTCAAAAGAAAGCTGGGTTAGCAATTCTCATGTCAGACAAATTAGATTTTAAGCTAAAAACTGTAGTTAGAGATACAGAATGACACTATATCATTCTTAAAGGGTCTATCCAACAAGAAAATCTAACAATTGTAAATATCTATGCCCCCAACATGGGAGCAGCCAACTACACAAGCCAACTGTTAACCAAAAATTGACATATTGATATAATACATTAGTAATAGGAGACCTCAACAATCCACTCTCAGCAATAGATAGATCATCCAAGCAGAAAATCAACAAAGAAACAAAAGTTTTGAATGACACACTGGACCAGATGGACCTCATTGATACATACAGAACATTCTACCCTAAAACACCACAATACTCATTCTTCTCGAGTGCACATGGAACGTTCTCCAGAATAGACTACATGCAGGGTCACAAGTCAGGTCTCAACCAGTACAAAAAGATTGAGATTATTCCCTGCATATTCTCAGACCAAAATGCTTTGAAACTGGAACTCAATCATAAGAAAAAGTTTGGAAGAAATTCAAACAACTCGGGATCTAAAGACCATCCTGCTCAAGAGTGTTTGGGCCAACCAGGAAATGAAAGAAGAACTTAAACAATTCATGGAAACCAATGAGAACAAATAAAAATCAGTCCAAAACCTATGGGATATGGCAAAGGCTGTCCTAAGGGGGAAAGAGATAGCCATCTATAGCCAATACATAAGAAACAGAAAAATCCCCAATATACAAACTATCTTTACACCTTAAAGATATGGAGAATCAACAACAAATTAAATCTAACCTATGCACGAGAAGGGAAATAAGACTAGAACAGAGATCAGTGAATTGGAAACCAGAAATACAGTAGAACACAGCAATGAAACTAGAATCTGGTTCTTGAAAGAATTAATAAGATCAATAAACCACTGGCCAGACTTATCTAATAGAAAAGAGAAAGGACCAAAATTAATAAAATTATGAATGAAAGGGGAGAGATCACTACTAACTCCAAGGAAATAAGAACAATTATCAGAAATTATCAAGAGCTATATGCCAATAAATGGAAGAAATGGATGCATTCCTGGAAACCTATAAACTTCCAAGACTGAAACAGGAAGAAATTGACAACCTGAATAGACCAATAACCAGTAATGAGATTGAAGCAGTGATCAAAAACCTCCCAAAAAACAAGACTACAGGGCCTGATGGATTCCCTGGGGAATTCTGCCAAACATTCAAAGAAGAAATAATACGTATTCTTCTGAAGCTGTTTCAAAAAATAGAAACAGAAGGAAAACTTTCAGACTCTTTTTACAAGGCCAGCATTACTTTGATTCCAAAACCAGACAAAGACCCCATCAAAAAGGGGAATTTCAGACCAACATCCCTGGTGAATAATGGATGCCAAAATTCTCAACAAGATCCTAGCTAATAGGATCCAATAGTACATTAAAAGGATTATCTATCACAACCAGGTGGGATTTATCCCTGGGATGCAAGGCTGGTTTAACATTCCCAAATCAGTCAATGTGATAGAACACAACAATAAGAGAAGAGACAAGAACCACATGGTCCTCTCAATTGATGCAGAAAAAGCATTTGACAAAATACAGTATCCTTTCCTGATTAAAATTCTTCAGAGTATAGGGACAAAGGGAATATTCCTCAATTTCATAAAATCCATCTATGAAAAACCCACAGCGAATATCATTCTTAATGGGGAAAGGTTGAGAGAGTTTCCCTTAAGATCAGGAACACAACAAGGATGCCCATTCTTGCCACTTTTGCTCAACATAGTACTAGAAGTCCTAGCAATAGCAATCAGACAACAAAAAGAAATAAAATGTATTCAAATTGGCAAAGAAGTCAAACTCTCTCTCTTTGCAGATGACATGACACTTTATGTGGAAAACCCAAAAGACTCCACCCCCAAATTGCTAGAACCCATATGTTAATTCAGTAATGTGGCAGGATACAAAATCAATGTACAGAAATCAGTTGTTTTCTTATACACTAACAATGTAACTACAGACAGAGAAATTAGAGAACTGATTTCATTTATAACAGCACCAAAAACCATAAGATACCTTGGAATAATCCTAACCAAAGAAGCAAAGATCTATACTCCAGGAACTACAGAACACTTCTGATAGAAATTGAAAAAGACACAAAAGATGCAAAAACATTCCATGTTCATGGATTGGAAGAACAAACATTGTTAAAATGTCTATGCTGCCCAGAGCAATCTGTACATTCAACACCATCCTGATCAAAACACCAACGGCATTTTTCAAAGTGCTGGAACAAACAATCCTAAAAATTTGTGTGGAATCCCAAAAGACCGCAAATCCTTTTGTTGAAAAATGAAACTGTTGAAAATGTTGAAAAAGAAATGTTGAAAAAGAAAAACCAAGCTGGGGGCATCACGTTACCTGACTTCAAGCTATATTACAAAGTTGTGATCACCCAGACAGCATGGTACTGGCACAAAAACAGACACATAGACCAATGGAACAGAATAGAGAACCCAGATATGGACCCTCAACTCTGTGGTCAAATAATCTTTGACAAAGCAGGAAAAAATATCTAATGGAAAAAAGATAGTCTCTTCAATAAATGGTGCTGGGAAAATTGGACAGTTACATGCAGAAGAATGAAACTCAATGATTCCCTTACACCACACACATAGATAAACTCAAAATGGATCAAAGACCTCAATGTGAGATAAGAATCCATCAAAAACCTAGAGGAGAAAAAAGGCAATAACCTCTTCGACATCCACCACAGCAACTTCTTTCAAGACACAGCTCCAAAAACAAAAGCGAAAACGAACTTTTGGGACCTCATCCAGATAAAAAGTTTCTGCATAGCAAAGGAAACAGTCAACAAAACAAGGAAGATATTTGCAAATGACACTATAGATAAAGGGCTGGTATCCAAGATCTATGAAGAACTTCTCAAGCTCAACAGCCAAAAAACATATAATCAAGTCAAAAAATGGGCAGAAGACATGAACAGACACTTCTCCAAAGAAGACATACAAATGGCTAACAGACACATGAAAAAAATGTTCATCATCACTAGGCATCAGGGAAATTCAAATCAAAACCACATTGAGATACCACCTTACATCAGTTAAAATGGCAAAAATTGACAAGGCATGAAACAACAAGGGCTGGAGAGGCTGTGGAGAAAGGGGAATCCTCTTACACTGTTGGTGGGAATGCAAGTTGGTGCAGCTACTTTGGAAAACAGTACAGAGCTTCCCTAAAAAATTAAAAATAGAGCTACCTTATGATCCTGCAATTGCATTACTGGGTATTTACACCAAAGATACATATGTAGTGAAAAGAAAGGCCACACGTACCCCAATGTTCATAGCAGCAATGCCCACAATCGCCAAACTGTGGAAAGAGTCAAGATGCCCTTCAACAGACAAATGGATAAAGAAGATGTGGTCCATATACACAATGGAATATTAATCAACCATCAGAAAGGATGAATACCCAACTTTTGTATCAAAATGGATGGGACTAGAGATTGTGCTGAGTGAAATAAGTCAAACAGGGAAAGTAAATTATCCTATGGTTTCACTTATTTCTGGAACATAAGGAATAGCATGGAAGACATTAGAAGGGGGAAATGAAGGGGGTGGGGATTGGAGAGGGAGACGAACCATGAAAGACTACGGACTCTGGGAAACACACTAAGGGTTTTATAGGGTAGGGAGGTGGAGGGATGGGTGAGCCTGGTGATGGGTATTAAGGAGGGCATGTATTACATGGAGCACTGGGTGTTATATGCAAACAATGAATCATGGAACACTGCATCAAAAACTAATGCTGTAATGTATGGTGACTAACATAATAAAAAAAAAGTTTGAAAACAACATGAACAAACATAATTTTCATTTTAAAAAGATCCAAAAGTCTTGGATCCAAGACTAAAGGTTTAAAATTGTTAGTTTTTCCAACCATCTTTACAAATAGAAAGTGATTACATCCAAAGAGCTCTTACAGTTTTTTCAAAGATGGCTAATACCATGCAAAAATGTTCAAACTGTCTCATAATTAAAGAAGTTAATAAAACTGGATGCCATTTTCACCTATCCTACTAGAATTATTTTTAATAGCAAAAAAAAAAAAACCCAATCTAAATATTCACCAAAATGATCTGGTTATTAAACACAATGTGGACATATATGCTATGCAGCTATGAAGAGAAACAGTAGGTATCAGAATAAAAAGAAATGTAACTGAAACTTCCTCTGCAAAGTGATATTAGTTGCCTTTTATTTTATCCCTTTTGTTGTTCAAATGCAAAATTATATTTAATTAAATAAACATTTGGTTCTTTAAATTCAAATTGTTAATACTTCATTAAAAACAAATCACGTTCTGGAGCACCTGGGTAGCTTGTTGGTTAAGTGTCTGATTCTTGGTTTCTGCACAGGTCATGATCTCAGGGTTGTGAGATTGAGTCCTACATTGGGCTCCATACTCAGCACAGAGTCTGTTTAAGACTTTTTTCTCCCTCTGCCCCTCCCTCTGCTCTCATGTACTCTTTCTCTCTCTCAAATAAATAAAATCTTAAAAAAAAAATCATACTCAGTCATTGCTCAAAGCCCCTTCTTAAAAAATTTTTTTGAAGTTTCCCCAAGCCAAATTATTATATTCTCTGTGTTCCCAATATTTTTTTTTTGTAGGGGTGCCTCGGTGGCTCAGTCGTTGGGCATCTGCCTTTGGCTCAGGTTAGGATCCCAGCATCCTGGGATCAAACCCCACATTGGGCTCCCTGCTGCGTTCCCTCTCTTGCTGTGTCTCTGTCAAATAAATAAAATCTTCAAAAAAATTTTTTCTTTGTATATTTACCCTACCACTTAATAATCTCATGTTGTATTATACTTGTTTACACGTAGAAAGAGTTAAAATCCTAGACTCTAGAAAAACAGCTGGGGCTTACCGGCCCATCTACTTACTAGCAACCTATTAAGTTACTGAACTTCTCTGTGCCTCTTTCCTCATTTGTAAAAAAGAAATTAACAGCATCCACCTCATACAACTGAGAAATAAATGAGTTCATATATGGAAAGCTCTTCAAAGTAGGCCCTCGTCTGCACTTAACACTGGATGTTAGCTGATATTATTGAGCACAGAAAATACCCTACTCAGATTTATATTCCTCTAAACTCCCAGCAGTGACTTGCATACGGCAAATATTAACAAATGTTTACTGAATTAAACTGACTTGCTACAAGGGGATTCAAATGGGGTTGAGCATGACAAAAACAAGGTCTCCGAAAGTTACATTTACAGCCCCCTCTTAAGCACTGCAACCTCTGTGAGCCTGGTAGGTTTCCTGTTGTGCTTCATTGGCAGGTTAAGTAGAAGAGTATTAATCTAAATGCATTAGATTGAGTAGGAAAAGGCAAAAAACAATTTGGACCATGACCAATTTTTCCAGGAGTCCCTACTCCATCTGCTGCTGTCTCTGAGCACCTCAGCTTCTTGCCCATTTCCATGGTCTCGTTGGGCCAGTTGGGGTTCATCTGCCTGTAAGGAGAGATCTAGTCTCACGTAGTCTGAGCATGTAGTGCTCTCTTGGGCTCCAGGAGTCAGGCAAGCCTTGCTGGAAAAGGCTTTCTTGTTAAGCATCCTACTGTCCTAAGATTCAAAAAGCCCAAATTACTCCCCCTTACCATTTTCAAGGTGAGCAGAGCACCCCTCATGCTGGAATGACTGGCTTTTCTCTGAGCCTCTTCGTAGGGAAGCAGTGGGAAAAGATGGCTACGGGAGTTCGGCCCCTGCCTCTTCCTAACACTCTTTACATCCTCAATAGGATTATTTACCCTCAAGTCCCATAGCCCTTTGTACTTACCTTGCCTTGATCTATAGTTTATTGTATTCTTGGAATTTCTCCACATAAATCATGTAACGTCGTTATAACCTCAGTGCCTCGGAGAGCTCAGGCATAGAAATCAGTGTGCTATTCCTGTTACCACAGGAAACCGCAGCTCCATGACTTCATAGCCATGTAACCTCCAGTAAACTGCTTAAATTAAGCCTCAGTTTCTTCATCTAGAAATTGGGAGTTTTCTGCTTTATAGGATAATATTGAGATTAAACAGGGAAAAGTATATAAAATTTGTGAGTGTGGCACCCGGAACACACTACACACTCAATAAATGGGAGATACCATAGGCAAAGGTGCCGTTGTGAGTGAGATTTAAACTAGGCCCTCCAGCTCAGACTTTTCAGGACACTGACCCTGCATTACCAAGTCCCAAGGTTGTGTTCCCTAAGTAATAACTCTGTGGTGTGAGTTCCAAAAAAAATTACAGTACAGCCAGGTTTATACATGGTGAGACTGGAACAAGGCACAGAGGAAGGGGATGCCAAAGCAAATATGATAAATCATTCAAACTCAAATATTTCACACACAAAAATCCCATTAAAATATTGCCAAAAGCACCATTCAAATTCCCTTATTGCCACAAAACACTATTTGAGATTAGGAAGACATTAACTTGGGTTTACTGTGCCATCACAGAAGAACAGTTAATCTGCTTCTGTAATAATGCGAATGACCTCGTACCAAGTGAAGTTAAAAATCCACACTCAGAACTAAAATCAAGATGCTGTTAGGGAAAACAATGAACCAAGTATCTAACAAACACTATAAAACTTTGCTGAAAAAGTAAGAGACCTAATAAACGCACATATCATGCTATCCATATTAAGATGTCAACTCTCCCCGGTTTATAATCTATTTTATTTGTAAAAACTCAATCAAAATCCCAATAAAATCTTTTAAAGGAAAATATAGGTACTCAAGTTTATTTGAAAGAATAAGTGTCCTAAAATAGCCCCCCCCCACACACAAAAACAAATAACGAAAAAAAAAAAAAGTAAGATAGGGCAGTGGCCCTATCAGGCACCAATACAAAAGCACCCAGCTCTAGTGATTCACCAGCAGTGAGGTACTGGTAAGGAGTAAGAGCAGTGATGCCTGCAAAGTATCAGGGGCTCATGCCATCCAAGTGCTTTACAACAGATTCTATTATTAATACAACTACCCAACTTTATTATTGTCACTTTTCAGATGGTAGGGCTTAAGGTCTAGAAAAGTGAATGACTTGACCATGACCACACAGATTCAAGGCAAGGGTCTGAACTCAGCTGACTCCAGGAATTCAAACTACCTCACAAGAAAAATATTAGTGTCCACTCTCTACAGAGATTAAGAAAAAAAACCCTACTAAATAACCTGGTATAAAAATGGACAAAGGATATCAACAGGCAATTACATTCACATGCAAATGGATATTTTTAAATGGATATATTAAAAAGCTCAACCTCACAAATACTTATTATTAGGGTTGATAATATCTAGGGTTACAGAGAATACTTGGAAATGGGTACTCATGCTGCAGAAATGTATTACTTACACAGCAAATTTGGAAGGCAATCTGGTATTAAAAAATACAATCTGTATGCCTTTTCAGGAATTCCTCTTCAAGCATCAATCCCAAAAAACATTAAGCGTAAGTTCAAAGAGCCACATACAAGGATATTCACTGCAGGGTTTTCTGTAAAACTGAAATACTGGAAAAAACCAAATCGCTCAACTACAGAGAATATGTTATGGGATGGTTCATAAAAAGCAAATTACATGGACTGACATGGAAAAGCACTGGTGCTCTATCATTAAAGGACAAAACAGCAAATCACAGGGCATACAGATTTTAACCCATTTATTAGAAAAAGGATCTAAGAGAGAATAATAAAATGTGAGAAAACGAGAGAGAAAAAATGAGAGAAAAAAAGAAAGAATGAACATTTGTACATGTTATGTGGAAAACGGCATTTTTTAAAAGGGTCTGCAAGGAAAGACACCAAACTATGAAGAGTAGATACTCAAGAGAAGAAAGTGGGATTAAGGCCTGGGAGTTGAAGGGGACTTTCACGTTCTACCCACTATTCTTCTAAATAACTGTGTTTTTGTAATCTTGAGAGGACAAAAGCAAGTGACAAAGAACTTACTATCTTGTGTTCACTCTACAATTTTTTAAAGAAGCAATATATTTAACCTGGTAAAAAGAAAACACTAAAAACTGACCAAAGAGAATAAAAGAGCAATAAAAAGAAAATTACATATTAAGAGCAACTACTGACACCTATAAAGATTCAAAGCAACTGACACAATAAATTTTATTGTTTACATAATGATAGGCTCTGGACAGAGTGAAGACAACGGCGACAATGACAACACGTTTAAACTCCTATCACAAAATGATCTGTTACAAATTTCCAGTGGTTCAACATATTAAAATGTAAAATATATAAAGAAAAAATAAGAAATATAAATATTCAGATTTTTGCAACACAATGCAACATCCTTTTTAAAAAAAAGTTTGCTGTAATTGGGTATTTAATTCCAACAGTAATTCAAAACACAAAATCCTACATTTTCCTACCCTTCCCCAAAATCCGGATCTGGGGATTGCAGTATTAGAGAAGTATGCAAAAATAAAAACAACTTCAGTGCTCAGAAACAAAGCATTTTCCTTATTTTAATGCATCAAGGCGCAAAAGTTTCAATTCCAAAAAGCCAATCATTGCTATAGGCGGATAAATAGAACAGATTTAACAACACTTTAATAACCAAACCCAACTAACATTATACTAAAAATATATATGTGTGTGTGTATATATATATATATGCAATACCTATTTTAGAAAAAAAGGTGCCTTGGTGAAAATGATTCTGAAAATATTCACTTGATGCACATTATGTACAAAACCTTCTATATAAAAAATTAAACTATTTTCAATGAAATTCTATGTTCACATCCCATTTGAAAACTGTACTTGAAAGATAAGTAGGTCTACCTAATGGTTTCTGTCTGAAATCATGGCTAAGGCAGTTCTCCTTCCAAGGGCCCTCTTTTTCACCCACTCTATGTCACTAATACTAATATAGACAAATATTACACGGATGCAATCTGACATGCCTGTGTGTTATTACCTGGAGTTCTGGTTCACTGTTAAAATGGGATAGTTAATAGTTGCTACAAAGAATACTTTTTTTTCTTAAAATATATTGTTTCTCTATTCCAAATTAAGCACTTACTTAAGACATTAAGAGGCTGATAAACCACTCCATTTGGTGTCAATATCAATAGCCCTATAAGAAAGAACTCTGTATTGGAATAGCTAGAAAAGTTTCCACTAAAGTAATAGTGCATCCTTCACCTGCATAGAATCAATTTGGCTTAATAGCTCTTTGCCCCCAGACACCAGTCTGGAGTTCAAATATGCTCTTGAAGGTACATCTCAGATATGAGAAAACATCTCATATAGGCAATGTGAGGGTATATGGAATAATAAAAGTCGTTAAAGTCTGATCAGTGATTCTTACAGCACTCCTCATTCAGAGTAGCTGCTAAAGGTTAAGGTGGAAACAAAAATGGAAAAGACCGGGGGCAATGAAGCGGAGGTGGTCAAATATTTACACCAGTAATCATTTTACTAAGTCTTTAAGCAAATAACTGCAATGACCTGGTACCTCTAGCTCATCATTCTACAAGCACTGAGGATTTGAAGCTTAAAAGGTGAAAAATAGAATACCCTTAGAAAAGGGGAACAAGTCTGAGGCAAAAGTTGTAGGTCGTAAATATATATTTTATATGAACACACACCTGTGTGTATTATTCTGTATGTATTTACACATGTATTCACAAGATGCCCTGCAGTGTAGTTCAAAAGGCCTTTATCAAGGAACAAACTGATTCTAATATAGGACTTAGAGTTCATACCATCTGTATAAGAAACAAATGTGCATATATTCACATCGTGTAAACCTTATTAACAAAAACATTGCTATGACACTAGGTTAAATAGGTTTTACCTAATCAGTGATGTAATCAGAACATTTCTTACATTGACAAAATAATGAAAAATACACAACTCGGTTTCAAATTCACAAGAAAAAAGATGTTTAGCATGGCAAACAAGAACAAAGTTCAGATTCCGGAGTAGGGAAAAATATCAAAACTTTATAAATCTCCTGGGATGCAATTTAATTACTGCATCGATTTTAGAAAAATAGACTCATAGAATGAACGATGCTATGAATTCTCTCAACCACATCAACCCATATGTTTATCTTTTTCCTCTTTTGTTTCCAGCTGGAGGTTTCTTCAACTGAAGGAGTTGTCCTCCTGTTCCAAAACCTGCAGAGGCAGGATTGGACACCCCAAATGTCAAACCAGCTGATGCCGTGATGCCAGGATTGCTGAAGTTAAACCCAGATGTACTTGAGCTGCCAAAGCCTTATGTTTAGGGAAGAAAATATTCATATCAGAAGTTAAATCACAAACACAAATACAAAAAATGGGGATGAGAGATAAATTTCTAGCTAAAAGAATATATAATCTATAAAAACAGCAAATATCTTAGAACCCTAAATTTGTAACATGGAATTTTACAGGAAAATAATTTAGCTAACAACTAAGAGGCACCTTTAAAGACAGAAGTTTAGTGATCCAGGCCGAAAGAGAAACCTTACCACAAATAACTGAACTCAACACAAAACTTCAAGTTGTCAGATACTTTGCTGTTAATCAAATATGCCATGGTGCCTTCCTCCTCAGCCCCTCTAGAAACATATTACCAACATGTAGAAGAGAGACTTCACAACCCTTGGGCCCACTCCTATAATCCTAAATCCTCCAAGAAGGCGTTAGCCCACGATTTTCAGGGCAATGAACATACCAAAGAGTAGTAGCAATTGTTCAGATTTTGTAAGAACTCTTGTAAAACTAAGGCCAAGAACTATCACCGCCTACTTAAAAGTACCATATTTAGATTATAATCCTCAAACCACTGAATTCTACTGTTATTTTACTCTTCTGGAACTGCTGATTTTAAATGCCACTTAATATTATATGGAATTTCCTTAAAATTCCCTCAATTTAAACATAACTTAGTAAGTATTATGTCATTATTTTAGAAATGCTATTTAACCCTAAGCACTGCATGTTAAAATTAAAACAAGCCATTATTTACAAACACAGAGAAAATGGAGAAGTTGTTTGGAATTTTCTCCTCAAAGACTCAAAAAATTATATACCCAAATGAACAAAGAAACCAATCAATCATCTCTAAGCCCGGTGTTCTTAAAACCAAAGGGACAGATAACTAAAGAACATTTCTTTGGGAGAAAAATTATTCTCCTAAATAAATAACGATAAAAAATGGGTTAAAACCTTTATAACGCTGGGTTCATTTTTATAATAATGAAGAGACTTGTTTAACCATGAAACTAGTCTTTGGGTTTAAAAGACTCTCTACTTAGTTAAAAGAGGACACAATTTATACCAAACTAGTAAGTCTTGTTAGAAATATTTCACAAATCTGACTTTTAGTTTATAAGAGAGATAAAACTATGTGATCTGTTAGGCTTACATGCTTCAATCAGGGGGTAGAAACTGAATCAGGGATTGTTTTTGGATACTGGAAATAACAATACTTATACTTTTAAATTAAATAATTTGTATCTTTAAATTTGCCTGAAATTCAGGCCAAAAACACACAAACCTGCACTAAGACTTCCTGAGGGTTTATTTGTTGTTCCAAATCCAAATGTGGAGGCCCCTGTGGTGCTGCATCCAAAACCAGAGCTAGTTCCAAATCCTAGTGGAAGGGTAATAGAGAAATATACAATGGTATGTAAAACATAGGTTAAAGGATAGTGACAAGTAAAACCTAATATTACCAAAGATCTAACAAATACAGTGCTATTACAGAAATCTGCGATTTACTCTGTCTCATAAGACTTTTGGAAGAATCAGGTTAATTCTGAAATAAATTTTTTTTATGTATCTAGACTAAATTTATGACCCATCATAATTTTTAAAAGAACAAAGCCATAAAGAATAAGATCATATTAGTATTTCTTCTCCCAAATGAACTAGTAATGTTAGTAACCATCCAAATATGATGTCAAACAGATATAAACCTATCTACTTAGGGGAAGTTCATTAAAAAATAAGAACAAAAAAAGACGGACTAAATTCACAAATAAACCTGGCATGCATAACAATTTAAACACCAAGTACCAAAAGTAACTTTACTCTGCTTTTTACCAAAACGTTTCACTTACAAACCTTTACCATTAAAAAACTGCATAATTACAACATAGTCAACCACGTTAAATCTACTCAGTAACGGTAGGCTCCTGTCACATACCAGCCGACGTTAGCAATTGAGAAATTCAGAGCGGGAGCAGGGAGCATCATGGTTTTTCTTAGTAATACTATGTACAATTTAAATAAATAAATATTTTTTGTTATATAAAGATGAAGAGGTGATTCTAAGTAAAGACTTTGTTTCCATTCTCTTAAAAGTGCCCTAAAAATAAAATTCAAATTCTTAGGCTACTTTGCAATAGTGTATCTAAAATACTGAGTTTGACAGTGTTATGGCCTATAATGCTAAGAAATATAATAGCAAATTGGATTATAGATCATAGGAAATATGTTGTCTGCCATAATTCTACTAATTCCAATAGAGTCTACTACACCGTTACCTTGATTGCTCACTGGCTTCCCTCTTATGATGACGTATTTTAGTGGAAATAAGGGAACCTTATTCATTATATGACAATATGCTTGTTACAATACACTCTACCTTCAAATACCCATACCAGAGAATTGCAAATACGTTTGTATTTAGCATAATGACTTGCAGAAGAATTACCTTACTAGTTAGAATTAACTTATAAAACTATTAATTGCTCTATATACAAGTATGCATAAGGCAAATATGCCAAAAATGCTGAGGAAAAGACAGAAGTCATGCTGTTCAATTATAATAAAATTATTTCCCCATTTAAAGTGTTCATTTACAAAAAAAAGAAGATAACGATTAGTAGGATGTATGTCCAGAAGTAGTTTGGACTCCAAACCAATGTTATTAAGACCACGATTTTTTAAAGTTAATTAAATTTATTAAAACTAAGTAATTTTCAAGTTCACATTTTAGCACATAGCTTTGAAAATATGAACGTCTCTACCAATTAATTTTACTACTCTTTTATATTCACTATTCACCAAAGATGAAATGATTTTTTTAAGTTCTAAATCTAATACTAGAATGCACTAATTATGTTTGGAGAGAACTGTTTTTGTCAGATGGAACTTTCTCTTCCAAAATAGCAGACCCTCTTAGAAATTTTTTACAGGCTAGTATAAATTCAAATGTATAATAGTCCAATGCAATATTAGAAAAGTGAAAGTGTACCTCCAAGGTTTGAAGAACCTAAGCCACTTGATTGCAAGCCAGTGCCAATACCTGAGCCGAATGGCGTTCCAAAACTAACTCCCAGAGATGGCTGTGGCCCTGGTATAACAAAAAACAAAACAAAACAAAAACAAAACAAAAACAAAACAAAAAAAATGGGGGGGAAAAAAAACAAATTTGCCTTACTCTTTCAAGATTAAAGTTTCTTTATGAAATTATTTTTTAAATAAACAGTGATTAATTTTGACAAATTCTATTCGCTAAAACTCAATTTTCAGGATGTCTCCCCAGCCTGATTTATCTATACTAACCGATTTACCTATCCAAAAAAAAAAAAAAAATTCTTTTTAAGTGACTTGTTTGTGCCACATAATTAAGAGGCTTACCACACTGACAGATGAATGTTAATTTAATCTACTAAATAACTTGAAATCTTTAATGTATTGTAAATTATAATTCTTTTAGTTTTACTTCTAGAATGGTTTTCGATCTCCCCGCTTGTTTTCTGATAAAATTACTTGGTGTAATCAGTAAAGGTTTTTATTTTTTTCCTTTTTAAAACGTTAGAGTCAAGTCTCAACTGATCAAAGAGACTGACACTAACATGGCAAAACTATCATGTTACTTCATAAGAGTAAGTACCAAAAAACTAGGCATCACTTTTTAATAAGAAATATAAATGATATATGCAATAAGCAGATAAAAAACAAGACAATGTTTTATTTTATTAAATTTATTGTTCATTTTAAAGCAAATCAATTACACAGTAACATGACAATTCCAACTTGTTCACAAAAAGTGATAACTGAGTTCTATTTTAAGCTCTGCTACATTACACCACTTATCACCTGATTAAATAAGATAGATAATGAACATTTACAAAGGCACCGCTGTGTACCTTGACAGATTCAATACATTCAAGATTTCAATTCAGAAGTTTCTTTCCAACATTTTGGAAAATGTACTCAGATGCAGAACAATTAGTCATTCTTTTCCCATTTGTTACTTTAAAGATTTTGGCTGAGTTTGTTTGGCAAGAATAGCATCAAACTTACTAGCCTCTCTTTTTAACTACTTTTTTTTCTTTAACTAAGCAGAATACAAAAATCTAAAAATCTCTCATTTGATAAATAATTTATGAAAATTATTCAATAAATTTCAGAGTACAATCTTCAGTCTTGTCTTTTTCAAGCACAGTGATCAGTGCATCTCAAAGTTGAGGGAACTGCCAAAGTAATATACAGACTGAAATTTAAACTTTTCAAAAAAATCAAAGCCTTCAAGTTGTTCAATGAAGAATGAGGTTTGTATATTCAAAAGGTAGTGTAAAATTATAAAGCATTAAAAAAAAGAAAAAGAAAACTGAGGAAACTGCATTTTGCTACACTGGGACAGAAACTGGACTTTTCAAATAGCTTCTACCCAGAAAATAAAGAATAAGAACTAATAGCAGCCGGAGTTCTTATACTATTATTAAAAAATAAATTAAAAAAGGATTTAAATTTTTACATCCAGTTTGAGATCAATTTGAGAATAAAATACCTGCCTAGCAGCTCTTTTGTAAAATGTTACTATAGGAAAAAGAAACTAAGCATATTACCCTCTTACTTCTAACAAAAATAATACGTAGAAAACACACGTCCAGTTTCTTGAACACTGAGAGACTTAAGTGTCACATGTTGATAGGAGGCACTGCTGGTGGAAGACCCTAAAGAATAATGCACACCACAGCCCTCAACCCTACAAGTCGCAAGAGTTACTCAAATAACATGCTTTTTGTTGTGTGTGGGTCTGTTTTTAAGAGTAACCCTAATCATCAATATTCAGGATATTGGTAATCAAGAACTCTGACAATGACAAGACTTTCCATTGCACAACAGGTACATGATACTTTTGAGTTTTGTACCTTCACACAAATTCTGAAGGCAACATCATTTATAAAACTAGTAGGCAAATGTATAACATTTTTTAATATTAAAAACTCATGATAAATATCTTCCATGCCAAAGTATTAGCATATATTACACTCTGGCCACCATATAAATTAGTTTCACTATTAGAAAGCAGAATCTAAATCCTTCAGGCAAAAGTCACGTAAACAATTCAAGAATTCTGTTTCAAAATCTGAATAGTCATTCAATGAGAGGCTTAGTTCCATAAATAAAACCAAGTTAGTAGTAATATATCCCAATAATTGCCCAAAGTGAAATCTTCATGTAGAGTAACATTTTACAAAAGTTACCGTATAATATATTCACACACAACAAAATCAAGTTTAGCACTGTAATTCATATTTTCCAGAATAAATTCTACTTTCTTAAAAGTAAAACTGCATTCACAGGAAAAGGACTAAAGTGCTAAAATTTTTTAGTAATTTTCAGTAATTACTCAAAATACCTAATGTAATTAGTGTGATTATTCCTAAGTCATATTTTAAAAATAATTTTTCTTAGAAACAAAAAAATGCCTTTTCCCCAATTTGAAAAATTTTACTTACTGATTTAATGGGGAATGTTCCTTTGGTTGTTAAATACAACAAAACCACAAAACTACAAGAAACTAAAATGAAATACTTAAAGTTTCCTATTTAACACTACATCTTAAATGTCCAAACCTACACTAAAAGCTAGAAATTAGGAATTCCTAACAAAATGTTTCAGCTCTCCTTAAAAATAGCAGCTAAGTCACATGAGAATAGTTTTATTGTGTAAACATCAAGAACTTTTAAAAGTGTCAAAACACAACAGCAAAACTTAATCCCAACACATTAGCTTAAAACAATCTATCCTAAGTTAAAATTTTACTGATAATCCTAATGTAAATGTCTTAAGCTTTTTAAGAGGCTTCAAAAGCACTGGTGGACAAGTGTACTCAAGATCTACTAATATGTCATTTATCCATGTATTGATGCTTATTTCATACATAATTAGCCTGCTGGTTTTTCATCAATTCTCTTCAACCTTCAGAAGCAATAACCATAAATCATGCAGGCCTAATCTCTATTACTTTTTTTTTTTCATTAAAAAACACCAAAGTAAAGTTAAGAAGTCACTTAAATCCATACCTCCACCTCCAAGAAAGACTATGCAGAAGCCACCTTCAGAAGGTAGCAGCCTAAGAGGCTATCTGCACTTTTTACATTAATAAAGTCAAGAACCCATATGCAATCAAAAGCAAAACCCCTGTCAACTCAAACCTTGCACAGATCAACAATGATGTATAAAAACAGCACACCAGCTTTACCTAACTGAATCTAGATGGTCTTTAAATTTTGTTATTGTCACTTAAAAAAAAAAAAAAAAAGACATCCTCAAAGTCTTGAAACATAAAGAATAAGAAGTCACTGAGTACAAAGCACACTGCAAAAATTCAACAGGCTATAATTCATGAAATCAGTAGGTATCTAAGAAACCTCATCCATCTCCCTGTAGTGGTAACACGACTGGAATAACTAACATTCTGACTAGAAGATGCATAAAGGAATGCACTACAGAGCTGGGGAGGCCTTCGAAGAAACAAAAAGAGAAAACATAATGCAAAATTATTATTACTACTATTCAGCTTCTCAGTTCTAAAAATCCACACAACTCAAAATGAAAACAATGTGAGACTGTTTAGGTTGATAAATTATAATTCCTGCCAGCCGATGAGGAAGCCCTTATGTGGGTTTGAAAACTGCAGGGAACATAGAACGCAGTCAAGTCTCCCTGAAGCCTGGCAAAAGTCACAAATAAAATTAAATGAGCAAAGGCTCCTCAAGATGATTACTCTAAATCAAGCTAACATTCTCCACCACGACAGAGAGCAAACATCATACTCAACTCATATTGTTTACCTATGTATCCTGGGAGCCTAGCACATAACAGGCACTCATATTTATAGAACAAACATATATCTTCATATGTCCATGAGCCCAAAATGCATGACCTCTCAAGACTGTCTACATAAGAGAATTAAAAACAACAACCCTGACAAGTGGTTTTCCTTCAAATTTAGTTGTATATCACAGAATATAATTAATTCATTTATGCCATGACACTCTAAGAACTGACCTTTCTCAAGTTGTATTTATTAAAATGGAAATCCCTTATGTTTTAAAGAATACTTAACCAAAACCCATGCTTATCTGATCTATTGTAGGATTAATATTGGCTCTAAAAAGTAAATTGGTACTATGTTGGTTTGATTAGCTGGTTAAATAATCAGAACTGATAATCATTAATTATGGGACTGATTCCTATACTGACTTGATAGGAATCAGTCACATACTGATTTTTTCCCCTCCATAACTTGAGAATGGAATCCTACACTCCAGCCAGCTAGAGAAGTACTACAGAGTGCCACTGTGAGTCACTATTCACATGGGTCCAGCCATGGAATGTGGACGATTTGGCATAAACCAATCATCAGCCATTCACTGATGGTAAGTCAATTCTGTCATCTCCAAATGTGAAGAATAATTTTTAAACTGCCAATACTGAAAACCAGAGTATGCTTCCCTAGTAGAGGCAGCCTGAATGCACTCTAGATACGCCTGTTTTTTACTCTTTTTGTACTGTAATTTACTATTGGACTATATGGAACTCTCAGAAAGACACATGCTATGGAATAATAAGCATTACTCAAAAATTTATGAATGAGCAAAGTAAAAATCAATATCCATTAACACTATATTTTCTATGTCACACTTCAAGCCTGACAAAAAAAACAGACTGTAGCAAAGACAATAATCTCGAAAAGACACAGGACCAAACTCCATACGCAGAACTAGACCACAAAAATGTTTCTCTCGTTAGAAGTGGAATTAAACCAAGGACTAAATTATCTGCTCTCCAGTATCTCACCAATTATTTTCATCATCTGCCCAGCTTCCCCATTCAAACTTCTTAATGTGCAATCCAGAACATCGCAAAACATCTTTTTCCTGCTCTTGCTACTGTTCTGCTCATTCTGAAAAGGTACATATAATTCTAGCATGTACTTTCTTCCAAATTTGGTTAAGAGGGGACCTGTACTCTGTTTCCAGTCATTATGCATAAAAACAACCAAATGATCTTTAACACACCTTCAGTCAACAATGTACTTCATCTTAAATGTGGGTACTCTGTAATCACTATGTATGAGGAAATGAGAATGCACCATCTATCAGTATCATATATGAAAAATGCAAAGTATGGCTGGATTATCTCTGACTTTAAAACAATAAATGATACAATCACGATTTTAGAATCTAATATTCTTAAATGTAATTCGGTAGTGAAACACCATATTCTAAAGGGCATTTATAGCAATACAGCAAGTAACATTAAGTAATTCACAATACTCAATATCTAATTGATGTATTAATTATTGCTAAGACTACCCTGCATTTTTTATCAGGTATGTTTATAATTGTGTCCATCACAATTTTTAGATTGTACTGGAACAGCTACTCATAGAAATTTCTTCAGTGCTAACACAAAAGGAAGACTTATAAAAATGCACATCAATGTTCTGCATTTGAACAGTAAGAAGCTATAACTTGAATGCATTCAGACCTGTAGCAGGCTGTTGCTGCTGTGTAAGTGTTGCAGCCATGGCAACGGCTGCCGCATTTGGCATGTTGCTGAAAGGGGTGGGTCCAGTAGTAACTCTGGGTGCATTCTGCCACTTCTTGGCTTCTGCTCGCCTGGCTTCAAACACATCTACAGCATCTCCTAAGAACATTTTCCTGTAGCCAAGGTATTGTTCTTTTAGCACCTAAACGAAAGAAAAAAGAGGTGGTTAATAAGTCAAGTTCTTTGTTGAATTTGGCATTATATGAATAATCTAACTAGGAAGTAAGTCCGCAGACAGATGAGACACCACCAATCTTATACATTAGCCCTAAAGTGCAAATCAAAGTGGGGCACGGTGTGGGAAGTGATGCATGCAAGCTCTATAACTCTCTCGAGTATTTTTTTTCCCTCGTTTTGTCATGTCTTTCCAATAAACGGCCTGAAATATTCTGGCTCCATGATGCTCTCTTTAAAAATGAGTTAGCAAAGCTTTTAAACAAGCATAGTAGTATCTAAAATTCCATTTTCAATACTCCAGTTTCTCATATTTCTCCAACACCCAACCTTTTGATAACTTTGAGATTCAAAAGGCTAAAAACATGTACTAAATATTTATCTATTAAATCCTTCTTTAAAAGGCGTAGGTGACACAGGTTAAAATAAAAGGTCCTTAGCAGAGAGCGCTTGGAGGCTTTAAGGAGAGCTTTCACTTTATCAGTATTATCTGACTATTTTACAATAAGAATGATTCATGTTGAGCTTGTGTCACCAAACTGGGGCAGAGGGGCAGGGGCGGGGGCGGGGGCAGGGAAAGTGAACTTATAATTTCAGAGTAAGAAAGAGAAATTACCAAGTTCATAAAGTAGACTGGTTCACATGGTGCAAAGTCTGCCTTGATTAAAGCCATTAATAGGAGCGATTCTACTGCACATCAGAATTACTAAATACTTTTTCATTAAAGGTTTAATCTAATTTAGATCAGTTTTAAACAATGTTTTGAAGAAATGTAGAATTTTCAGATTTCCTACATTCTCAGCAGAAATTAGTAAGTATTAGTCTTTTGGTCTTAACATGAAGAATATTTAGAAATCTTACTGTTATTTGCAGTATTTAAACATTACCATCCCCTATTTTGTGTAGTCATCAGTATTTGATGTTCCAGTTCCAAACTTTCTTATCTCTATAATGTATTGAAGCAGGCCTACCAAGAACTGAAAACTAGGAAATCCAGTCAGATGTAGGGTATGTGATACCAGAAGAATAATTTTATTAAAATGGATCTCCCCTAGTCCATCCTCCCTTTTCTCTGTGCATATATATATGCATATACCCATGCAATGTTTGGCACCAACAGCCCATAAATTTTAGTTCTACTTATACTAGAAAATAATGACTTGCCGTTGAGACTTGAAAGACAAATGGTTTCAGGAAAAGGGGGAAAAAAAAGAAGAACTGACCTCAGCCATGATTTATATAATTACTGATACAATGTCCAATTTTGTTAATGTCCCTGAAGACAGGTTGGCTCAGGTAGTTTAAGCCTGTTTCAGCAGATTATCTCGTGAAAAAACAACACGCAAGAAACAAAAATAAAAAACCAACTCACTGGAAATTTCTGTAAGTCAGTCAGTCTAGAAATTATAGTTTGCTCACTAAAAGCAGCTGAAAATAAACGGCAACATAGCGAATCTGCTCACAGAACATCCTTTGGTTCTTAGGGATGTGCATTACAAAAAAAAAAAAAATAGAGTAGGTCAAGTTGTTAGGTCTAGTTTATCCAACATGATCAGAGGAGATTTTGTGTGAATCCGTATGTTTTATGGTTATGTTACTGAAAAGGGTAGTTTTCAAACCAGAGAGGAGAAACTGCCATTGAAAAAGCATGTATACTGGGGCGCCTGAGTGGCTCAGTGGGTTATGTTCCTTCAGCTCAGGTCATGTTCCTAGGGTCCTGGGATCGAGCCCCACATCGGGCTCTCTGCTCTGCGGTGAGCCTGCTTCCTCCTCTCTCTCTGCCTGCCTCTCTGCCTACTTGTGATCTCTCTGTCAAATAAATAAATAAAATCTTAAAAAAAAAAAAACAAAAAAACCCCAAAAAGGCATGTATACTTACAACTGATATATCTAGAATTTGCTTTAAAATATTCCAGAGGGGAAAAGCAACTCTGTGGAAAATTGATAAGACAAAACCAGCAGGATCTTGGTAATGGTTGAAGCTGAGTGGTGAGTAGCTGGGCATTCATTACAGTAGTGCCCTATTTCTTATATGTGCGTATATTTGAAAACTTTCACAATAAAAATTAAGTAAAAGAAATCTGCACAACACAGCCTTCAAAGCAGCAATAAGGAATCATCTTTAGCCCTTTAAAAAACTAAAGTAATATTTATTACAGACCTATAAATTTCAAGAATATTTGATAAAAATTCTTTAAGACTTTTTTGTTTTAAGATTTTATGTATCAACTTGAGAAAGGGCTAGGGTGAGAGAGCCCAAGAAGAGGGGGCACCAGGAGCAGTGGGAGAAGGAGAAGCAGACTCCCCGCTGAGCAGGGAGCCTGATATGGACTCAATCCCACCACCCTGGGATCATGACCTGAGCTGAAGGCAGACGCTTAGCCGACTGAGCCACTCGGGCATCCCTAAAACTAATAAAAAATTGGTTTAGAATTTTAAAGATATTAAAGCAAAAGGTCCAAATTATGCTCATTTCAAACATGGTATAATTTAAATGGTTAACTTTTTAAAACATTTATTACCATGAATAGATTAAAATAAAAATGAAAACAATGGTAATCTCAAACTTTATTCTACGCAGTTACTAATTTACTTAGACTCAGGTTTGGATACTTAGAATTTTAAAGATTTTTCTAACTATATAACTCCAAGAAAGGATTTATTTATATTTGCCCAACTAGTTGGAAAAAGTATACTTATATTTAACATTCACTTAAATTTTTTTTTTTTTTTAGATTTTATTTATTTATTTGACAGACAGAGATCATAAACAGGCAGAGAGAGAGGAGGAAGCAGGCTCCCCGCAGAGCAGAGAGCCCGATGCAGGGCTCGATCCCAGGACCCTGGGATCATGACGTGAGCCGAAGGGAGAGGCTTTAAACCACTGAGCCACCCAGGCGCCCCACATTCACTTAAATTTTAAAAACTATTACACAAGGTACAAAATAGTCAGTGACAAATTATTTTATTTTTATTATTTAATAAACACAAGTAGTTTCTTGTATTTAAAAGGGAAAATTTTTAAGTATTTGATGACCAATAAGTATTTAAATTATATGTAAAATTAAAGCAGTGCAAAATGATTTTGCTAACTAAGAACTATTTTCTGTAGTGCTGCTTATAGTGGTATAGATGGAAACAACCTAAATGTCCAACAAAAGAGGATTGGGTAAGGAAACTATACACATATACACAATGAAATCCCATGTAACTACTAAAAATGATGTTGAAGAAATATACGTATTAACACAAGAAGTTGTTTACAATGTATTACTGAAAAAAGTTAAAATAGCTGATTGCATAGAATAATTGGATCTTTAGGGGGAAAAAAACAGATCTGTGATTGTGTCTGAGCATGATTATGGATTATTTTAGTTTTAGTTTTTTTCACTTATATGTAATTTTAGCTAGTCCTATAATAGGCATGAATGCTCTGCAAATAAGCAAATACTTCACTTGGGTCTAGATATACAGATATGTGAACTGGTAATGAAAACTTACCTTTACATTTTCATGAATAGACTGAAGTTGTGCAGCTAAAGCTACAAATGTTTGATAAATTTTCTGCATAGCCATTGACAAATCTATAAAAGAAAATTATATTATCACACAAATATCTATGTAACACAATCAGTATTATTTTTCTGTAACTTGAGTCCAATTTTTGGTACAAAGTCTAGGAGGAGAAAACTACATGAATAAGACAAGACAGCACAGTGAGCAGACTGAGAGTGGGGTGTCTGCATCAGTCATTGGGGGCAGGGAGGAGGCCCTGAGACTTCTGCCCTGGTTAGCGTAGTAAAAATTCACAATAATGCACTTTCTATTAACAGAAAATAAAGATCTAATCAAGGCTTTAAGGAAATTTTCTTACAGCAGCATAAGACAACTACTAGTAGTTATTTAAAATATCTACTATGTAATAACACCTTAACTTCTCTTACCAAAAAATAGTGCTATCAAAATAAAAAAAATCACCACAGAAAGTATGTTACCTTGAGGAGTTATATGTGAGTTATTCGCTTGAGTGGCAAGATGGTTTTCTAGTTCTTCAATCTGCTGTCTGTACTGCTGAAGCTGTACCTCAAACTGCTGAACCAAGATTCTGAAGTAGCTACACGAAAACATTTACAGAGTCAGATAGAAGTTTTAAAAATATTCCTTTCCTTACATTCAAAATACCAAATAAATATATGCCCTTATTTTTTTTTAATTTATTTGTTAGAGAGAGAGAGAGAGAGAGTGAGAGCACAGGCAAATAGAGTGGTAGGCAGAGGCAGAGGGAGAAGCAGGCTCCCTGCCGAGCAAGGAGCCCGATGTGGGACTCGATCCCAGGACGCTGAGGTCATGACCTGAGCCGAAGGCAGCCGCTTAACCAACTGAGCCACCCAGGCGTCCCTATATGCCCCTATTTAAGTAGGCCTTTGACTCAGTCCGACAACCTAATGACAGAGCACAGATATTATTGAGAGAAAAACTAACAGGTTATCACAAATAGATGCACACACTTACTCTAATCATGAAAAATCCCAATTAAGGGATAATTTACAAAGTAGCTTTATATTCTTTAAAAGAATCAGGGTCACGAAAGACAAATAAAGGTTGAATAACTGGGGCGCCTGGGTGGCTCAACTTTTAAGCCTTCGGCTCAGGTCACGATCCCAGGTTCCTGGGATCAAGCCCCACATTGGGCTCCCTGCTTGGCGGTAGGGCTGCTTCTCCCTCTCCCACTACCCCTGTTTGTGCCCTCTCTCACTGTGTCTGTCTCTGTCAAATAAATAAAATCTTAAAAAAACAAAACAAAACAAAACTGAGTAACTGTTACAGACTGGGAGAGATCAAGGAGAAATAACAACTAAATGCAAAGTGAATAGGATCCTGGAATCGGAAAAGTACACTGGTAGAAAACAGATCAGATCCTAGAAAAGAAAAAGCACTTTAGTGGCAAAGTCAATAAAATTCAAGTAATTTCTGTAGCTTGGTTAATAATATCATGCCTATATTAATTTTCTATTCTTGGTTAATTTCCTGTTCTTGGTGGTTACATGGTATGTATGTTAATGTTAAGGTTGGCAAGGGAAGGGAAATAAGGAAATTCTTTGTACTACCATTTTTGCAGGTTTTCTTAAGGTTTAAAATAAGTTCAAAACAAAAAGTTTTTTTATTTTTTATTTTTTTTAAAGATTTTATTTATTTATTTGACAGAGATCACAAGTAGGCAGAAAGGCAGGCAGAGAGAGGAGGAAGCAGGCTCCCCGCTAAGCAGAGAGCCCGATGTGGGGCTCGATCCCAGGACCCCGAGATCATGACCTGAGCTGAAGACAGAGGCTCTAACCCACTGAGCCACTCAGGTGCCCCCAAAAAGTTTTTTTAAAAGAGTGTAATTGTCAAACAGATTTTACAGGGAAGCACTTAAGGTTCTTATATTTATAATCTGAAAACACTATAGTGTTTACAGAAAGAATGTGTAGTACTACTAGGTTTCTGATAAATTCAACCAGAGGATGATGCTAGAAAGAGAAAAAGGGACCTATAATAGCATGCAAAGCAAGCTGAATGTTATTCTGTAAGAAATGGAGAGCTATAGAAGCTTTTTGCAGTGGAAAATGATACAATTCACCCATTTTAAAACTAGTTCTGATGGCAGCATGGAGAACAAGACAGAGGAATAAAATATTAGAGGCAGTCCAGTGAGAAGGCACAGACCATGCCAATCTGAACAAGAGGAGCATCACTATCCTTGTTAATTTCCTAATTTTGATCACTGAACTGTGGTTATATAACAGAATATTACATTTAAGGAATACAAACTAAAATACTTTAACATAAAGGGCATCATGTCTGCAAATAACTCAAACTGTTCAGGGGGGAAAATATGTATATACACATAAAGAGCAAAGGAACAAAACATACATAGTAAAAATATCAACATGTAAGGAAACCAGATAAGAGATATATGGGAATTCTTTGTTTTATCCTTGAAACTTCTCTATAAGCCTGAAATTATATCTAATAAAAAGTTAAAAGAGAAAGTGAGGGATCAGAAGTCAGACAGATCTATACCACTCACAAGCTCAGGGCTTCACCTCTTCATGCCTCAGGCTTCTCATCTCTAAGAATGGAATAACAACTGTAGAGGTTTTGTGGAAAATGAGATAAAGCAGGTAAAGTGCTAAGCATACCGCTTGGCATATGGTAAGCATCTGATAAATATTAGCTATTATTATCTCTAGCAACACAAAAGGATATAAAGAAGAGACAAGATAGAGATCACATGGCAACTTCACAAATATACAACCTAGGTAATGAGATTACAGATGAATTTTTTTCAATTTTAACTTATCTACATTTTCTAATTGCTCTTCCTGAAGACTTAATGCCTATGTGAACATAACATTTTAAGCAAATAAGTAAAAGGGCTCAACTATTTCTAGAATGCCCTATTTTAAGAAGGGACTATCATAAAATTATTTTTAAATTAAAAAGTCCTTATTGGTAAAATATAAGATTCTACTACCTGCAAAATTTAATATAGTGGAATAGGCCCTGTAAGTAACAGGTAAACAAAGTATAACTGCATAATAGTGGTTAAAAGCTTACATCTTAGCTGTTAGTTTCCCTCCAATAAAATGAAGGTAAGAACTGCCTTCTTGGGGTTATTATGAGAATTAAATGGAGAAATCCATGTTAAGTGCTTATTAACCCAGGTCTGCTACAGACTAAACTAAAAATTCTTAGCCCGTGTATTGGATTGGTTTGCTTTCTTAAAGTGAGAAAATCCAGTTACTTACTCAGCAGGAGCTGTGTTTTCATGTTGGAGTCCAGGTGGTGTTTTCTGGGTTCTTAAAGCTATTTCAGCATTCTTTAACTCCTAATAGATCAGAAGTTTTTAAAAAACAAAAACAAAAAAGTTAAAAAAAAAATTTTCTCTGGACTGAAATTTCAAACAATGCCACACACATTATGAGGACATGCTATATTTAACCTGCTTTACAAGTTGTTAAAACCTCTTCCCAAACAAGACAAAGTACGTATTTAAAAAAACTTTATGATAAATTTATAACGACTTGCTGATCTACTTTAACAACTATGGACCTCAGGGTGCCTCGGTGGCTTAAGCGACTGCCTTCAGATCAGGTCATGATCCCAGGGTTCTGGGATTGAGTGCCACACTGGGCTCCTTGCTCAGCCTGCTTGTCTCTCTGCCTGCCACTACCCCTGCTTATGTTCTCTCTCTCTCCCCCTCTTTCTGACAAATAAATAAATAAATAAAATCTTAAAAAAAAAAAAAAAAGAACTATGGACTTCTGTAAAATTCATGAAGGTAATTCATCTACAGTAAAAGACTGCTATTATTTATAAATCTTTAATATACAAATATAGAAAATGCTGTTTTAAGAAAGCAAGGTAGCAGCAGTAATAATGTCGAGGCTGATGTAGCAGCAGTTAAAATTCTGGTAACTCACTATGTACCAAGCACTATGCTAAAAGGCTTTATGTGTACTATATCATGGTCTATCCTCAATAACAATCTTCTAATCTACATGACATCCCCCTTGTGACATCTCCCTTATACCAATGAAGAGGAGAACTTAAAAGGACTTGAGGTAACTTGTCCAGACCCATGTAGCTGGAATACCTGAGAACTGTATCAAAGCAGCCCCGATTTAAAGCTTACACACTTAACCATTCTTACATTGCCTTCTATTGTTCTTTAGTGCAATTTCAATCTTTTAACCAGTGGTTTTTCAAGACTGGTATTCTGGTTTTACCACATTACATCCCACTCTGCTAACACCTCAATCTCTATTTAAGTTCTCTTACTTAAAAAAAAAAAAAAGAAAAAAGAAAAAAAGTACCTTAACTTTATATTCCCTGCAGCAAGCTCTTGCCCTCATTTTACTGTCAAACTAAGTCTCTAACAGTCTCTACCTGTTCTTTCCACTTCCTTTTCATTTTTTTTAAAGGATTTTATTTATTTACAGACAGAGATCACAAGTAGGCAGAGAGAGAGAGAGGAGGAAGCAGGCTCCCTGCTGAGCAGAGAGCCCAATGAGGGGCTCAATCCCAGGACCCTGGGATCAAGACCCGAGCTGAAGGCAGAGGCTTTAACCCACTGAGCCACCCAGGCGCCCTCCTTTTCACTCTTCATCTCAGTCTTCCATCCTATCTGACTTCAGGACAAATGCCCTGGAGGGCTGTGGACTATAACTCTGAACCCTGCCTACCTCTTGCCAACCCAAGACTCATAATTAGTGCTTCTATGATACCAAACTACTTAAAGATCCTCAAACATACCTATTTCATGGCTCTATTCCTCTGCTTGGTAGTCTACCAGCCCAGTAACACTCATGTTCAAGATTCAGCACAAAGGTATCCTAACTCTGGACAGATGATAAAAGTGCCCACTTGAGCCCTTCGTGCCTCTATCATACCATGTCCCTGGAACATGTTACCCAATTGATTTAACTCACTCTCCCCTAGCATATTTTAAGTCTTTTGGTCCTGAACACTTCTGCTGAAGTGCTCTGTGTGTAACAGATCCTTAAAAATGTTCATTGACTATGTGCAACCTCAACAAACCACTGACACCTACCCTACCCAAAAAGAAGAAATTTTAAATACTTAAACTCTTAATTAAACTCTTGAGTTATGTTACCAAAAAATTAAGGATTTAAGAGACTTTGCTTCCATAAGGTTCTGGTCTTTGCAATCACAACACTGTTCCTCAGAATTGCCCGTTATTTCCCAAAAAGGCTTTCTTTGAAGAAAAACTTTTAGGGTTAAAGAATACTGATAACTACCTCACTAAGGGAGTAAGAATATTTTCTCAATCGATAATTCACTAAACGGAGGGTAGAGCAGTTAATTCCTGAATTAGAAGAATCTTAGATCAAATTTCTTTGATGTCACCTGTAAAAACTTTCTAAAATTGATTTAGATGACTTTTTTCTTATGAAAACATTCTTTGACTCATCCTCTTCTTCTTTTTGCCACCATTATATTCCACCCAATCTTTTATTATTTCATTTGCACAACTAGTCTTTTAGTATCTTTGGGGTTGGGTTTTTATCTCTGAAAGACTATTAACAAGTCTGGTACATTAAAGGTATTCAATACTGGGGCACTTGGATGGCTCAGTGGGTTAAAGCCTCTGCCTTCGGCTCAGGTCATGATCTCAGGGTCCTGGGATCGAGCCCCGCACTGGGCTCTCTGCTCAGCGGGGAGGCTGCTTCTCCCCCTCTCTCTCTGCCTGCCCCTCTGCCTACTTGTGATCTCTGTCAAATAAATAAACAAAATCTTTAAAAAAAGGTATTCAACAAATATTTATGAATGGACTCATCTAATGCTAGAGTTACAGTGGATCCCATTATAGCATTTATTTCTTTTATTACTGTGCTAATGTCCTCTATTACTGTGCTAATGTACCTTCCCATATAATTTAATATATTTCACATGAAATTTGTAATTTCATGTAATGTTTAATCAGAATCTAAACATTCTCCACTGTCTAAAAGCATAACTAACATTTCCTTCCTCCTAGAAAGATGATACAAACATATCTGATGATGTATACAGAAGGAGTAAGTAGAAAAGAAACATGAGAGAATACATTAATCATATTTAACGGAAGTTTGTAGGCAATCAGGAAATCTGAAAGCAGACAATAAAGGCTTTGAATTCCTCTTAAATTTCATAGTTTAGAATAGCTACTTAATAACACATTTTTATTAAAAATATCACAAAGTATTCTCTAATAGTTGACTCGAAGACACATAAGCACATACAATCTTCTAATTTTAAATCAAGTAAGTCCTAGTTATTTAATGTACAGCATGGTGACTATAGTTAATAATACTGTATTGTGTATTCGCAAGTTGCTAGGAGAGTAGATCCTGAAAGTTCTCTTATCAACAGGTAAAGTTTTTTTGCCTAAGTATAATAGTAGATATTAACCAGATTTGTTGGGTTATTTTGCAATATATACAAATATTGAATCATTACATTGCACACCTGAAACTAATATAGTTTTATATGTCAATATTTCAATAAAAAGGACATATAAGCACTTTTCAAATTTTTACTTAACGTGGTATCACTTTATTTACGAAGAGCATAGCACTCTGATAAGCCCATTTTTTTTTAAAAGATTTTATTTATTTATTTGACAGACAGAGATCACAAGTAGACAGAGAGGCAGGCAGAGAGAGAGGAAGGGAAGCAGGCTCCCTGCTGAGCAGAGAGCCTGATGCGGGGCTTGATCCCAGAACCCTGGGATCATGACCTCAGCCGAAGGCAGAGGCTTTAACCCACTGAGCCACCCAGGCACCCCTAAGCCCATGTTTTAAAAAGGCATATCACAGGGGAGTCTGGGTGGTGCAGTTGTCATGAGATCAAGCCCTGCGTTGGGTTCCCTGCTGAGTATAGAGTCTGCTGGAGATTCTCTGCCCCTCTCCCTCTGCCCTTCCCACTGGTGAGCGGGTGTCCTCTAAAAAACAAATAAATCTTTAAAAAGGCGTTTCACATAAAGTTCTTTAACAGATGAGAGAAAACTTTAGGGAAAGATTTCTAGATGGTCATGATCCAATGAAGAATATTTTATAATTGTGAAATATAAAACAAATCATCTACCATCATTCTTCCCCAACAATGTAGGTAAGAACAATGTATTATATATTTTACACATATTATACCATAGAAAGAAAAAACAAGTACACATGAATGGCAAAAAACATGAGCCTCATTAACATTTTTAACTAAGACTAAGACTGGCAAGTCATCAGAATTTTTAATACTTAAAAAGCATAATATAGTTTTTATTTAATGGCTGACAGATTTTTAAAAACATATTTTTCTGCCTCGCTTGTACGATATAGCAATTTAGCCAGCAAGCACTCTTAGGAAACAAACTAGTTAAGACTATCAGCTCTTCCACTTACTGACAAACTCTTCCATTTATTAACAACCTCTCTGCCCATATTCTTATTTATAGAACAAAGATAAGACGGCCTACCTCATAGAACTGTCATGAAAACTAAACTGGACTAATAAAAAATGCTTAAAATACTGCCTCATAAATAGTAAGAACTCAATACAAACTAGTGACTACTATTATCATAGCAACTTAAAAGTACTCAAGCTAGGGCTCCTGGGTGGCTCAGTTGGTCAAGCAACTGCCTTCGGCTCAGGTCATGATCCTGGAACCCAAGACTGAGTCCTGCAACTGACTCCCTGCTCAGCAAGCTTCTCCCTTTGACCTTCCCCCCCTCTCATGCTCTCTTTCTCTCTCTCTCTCTCTCTCATCCTCTCTCAAATAAATATTTTTTTAAAAAGTACACATGCTATACAGTTTTCTTACAGTATATCTGTATCAAGTCTTATTAACCTATAAAATAATAATTTCTACTTAAATAAAACAAAACAAAACCCTACAATAAAATTACTGTAAGTTAGTTTACCTGAGCAGTTTCTATTTTCAACTTGTCAATATTGAGGGTGTTCCTCTGTAATCCACTGGCAGCCAGTGACAGAAGCTGCTTCAGAGCTTTAATATCTTCTTGTACTTTAAGCATGGCTTTTGAAGACATTCTACTAATTTCTTCTTGTACCTGTTTCTGTTCCTTCACAAATTTCCTAAAAAGATACATTAAACTGAATTTAAAAAAAATACACCTTTGGTTTCCTACAGGAAAAAAGTACATTTACTATAGGTTGGTCAGAGTCCTAGTGTTTTAAAAAGGAAATATTAAAAATTCATCCACAGTTCACATGCTTTTTTCAGAATGACAGTAACAGAATTTTAATTCCCATTATTCTGCTTTGTTTACAAAAGTATTAAAATTTTTACTCAAGTTAAAATGTTTAAGAGGAAGAAGAGATGTTCCCCTTAAAATAGATTCTAACATTCTTGAACATGATATATCTAATTACATTTGACACACTTACTGGAGGTTTTCAACATCCTGGCAGATGACAGGAGGTAGATTTTCATCCTTCAGTGCTTTACTATCCCTAAGAAAAATGCCACAGATATATTAAAGCCATTGAGATTATAAAAAGCTGACAGGTGAGTTCCACTACAGTTAAGTGTTAAAGGGGAGGAAGTAAAACAAATATTCCCCATTTATAGCTCTCATGGTTGATTTCAAATCTCTTTATAAAAAACTGTTAAGTTTCCTGACCTTTAAAGTAGCTTTAACAATTCATCTGACAGGGAGATTTCTTTTCTAAAAAGACTGGCATCTATCATAAGTACACATAAATGCATCTGACCAAATGTTTAAGAAAAAAATTAGAAAATACAAGAGATTAAATATTGAACTAAGTTCCCCTGGCTCAAAAATTCTATGACTGACCTTTTCTTCGGTTCAAAAATATTAAAGCATTCATTAAAGAAAGTCTACAAACTTCTCATAACGAGATGCTCATTATATTTTACTTAATTTTAATAATTTCAATTTATTCTTCAACAAAACAAAACCTAGGGATAGGCTAAGGGAATCATAAATATTTAATGAGGATAGGAATAGGTGAAATTTGGCATGCTATAATGTAATTATGAGTTAAATTTCAGTCACAGATCTGCTACTACTTCCTTGATATAACCCTAAGCAAACCTCAGTCTCTTCCAGCTTTCTCATTTATGTAATAGGGCTAAAATACACATAAGATATTTTGGAGTCATGAACTTGATCATTTATTTACAAATGTTTTATCTAATGTAATGCAAATTAGATGAGAAAATACAAGTGGTAGTAAAAATAGTGATCTTTAAACCTATATGATGTATATGGAGGCTTTTCTCCCTCTTCATCATCAGAAAATAAATGGGACTGGTCTAGTAGTTTATATATAAAAGGTATATATATGTAAAACTGAGCATAAAGTATTCCAGAAAGAATTGGTGATAAACTTTCCTAATGATTAAAAATTAAAGATCTGACCTTCCAAATCTTTCCAGAGCATATGTTTATTATTTTATTTTAGACAAAAACTGATTCAAAGAATTTTTCTTCTAAATGTCTACATAGTTTCATTTACTTCCAATGGTATCACCTGCCTATAAATTAACAAATAAAATCCTTCAAATAAAATATTTTAAAAGTGAAATTGTAAACTTACTCTGGTCTTGTTCCTGTTTTATCACCTAGAAAATTTAAGAAGCTTCATGTAAAAACAGGTCATTTAACAATGTATTCCAAATTCAAGTTTTAATTTAATACAAACTTAGGTATAAACAGAAACTTCAAAGCATTTAATGGACAGACTCTTAGACATCATGTGAGGTCACTTGTCACAAACTCCAAACACAACATACTATGGGGACATGTTTGTATACACAGAAACAGATAGTTATGTAGCTGATTTGTATCTATTTCTTTCAAGGGCAAGAATCTTCCTTTTTCAACTATCTTCTATAAAAAATATTCTTGCTTAGCACAGTTTAACTCCTGCAAGTTCTACTTGATGCTTTCTTAGGTTCTATCAGTTTAGGATACTAAAATATGTCAGACTACCTGGATGTCTCTAAATATTTTACAAAAGCAGCAGTTTAAGATGATGTTTTTAATGTGTGCAGATATATCAACAACTTTCTCATGAACACCTATTTAGTGGTTATCATTATTAGCTTATGTCTAAAAGTAGAAAAGTAAAAATGCTCCATCAGCAAAATGCAGTGACTCACTTTCTGCTTTTCCAGAATTTATTTCACACTACAAAATAAGACCTGCTTAATTAAGAAAATACAGGAACACACAAAACTTCATCCCTTCAGAGAACCTTAATGGTTCCTCTTACACAACCTGTTTTGGCACTTACACACACATTTTTAAACATGATCAGGATGACCATAAGTTATGTTAACATATTTTCTCAGGATGTTGTAATTAAGTCTTTTTCATGTCACTTAACATGATTTTAAATGACCACAGAATACTGATGACATAGCTGTATCAGAACCTTTATGCCCAATCTTCTTCTTAACATATAACATTTACTATATAAACAATGCTGCTGCAGTCAATGTCTTTATCTCCAAATACTTGGGCATGACTTTGTTTGTATTCCAAAAAAAGAGAAATTTATAGGTCAAAGATTACATCAAGGAAAGCTGACGTATTATCAAACTGATCCTTTAAGACAACTGTTCCAATTTATCTTCCCACCTACTATGAATAAGTAATTTTTCCATCACACCCTCAACAACAATGTACATTTTTCTAAAACAATCACTTACAGTACATAGGTGAAGAATGCCACTTCATTATAATCTAAATTTGTATTTCTGACAGTACTAAGTAAAACATTTCAAATATTAATTAGACAAGTCTATTTCTCCTTTAGTGAATGGTCTATTCTGGCTATTTGTTCATCTCTGAAGTATGTTTCTCACTGACTTCTAAGAGCTATTTCAACATTAAGCATATTAATTGTCTCATACATATACTTCATGTGTCTTTTTCTAAAATGAGACCCTAATTTTAAGATACATCTCAATTTCTGATGTTAAAATGTGAAAAAAAATAAGCACCTAAACATCAAGTATTTTACTTCCAATCTGTCATTTACCTTTTACCTTTGTCCACAGGGTTTCTTTTGTTTACCTTTTTAATCTAACTACAATTTATTTTTCCTTACTTTGTATTTTGCTATTTCTCTTTCATAATTTAACATTTCTGAAATTGGTATCCATGTTCTACAGATGGAAGCCTTTGATTGGATGAGACACAGTAAGATAAAGTAGGATTTAATTTTTTCCCACAGAGTTCAACTTTTTTATTCATTAACGTACTATTTTGCTCTTTCTTTGATATTCCATTTTTATTATATTCACAGAAGTTTATATACACACAAACCTGTGTATATAGAACTTAGGCCTGTTTTTAGCCTACCGTGGGCCCTGACTAGTCCATCTAGCTTTGCATCTGTAATACCTGTGGACTGCTATAAAAGCTCGCTGTCAGCACTCCATCTCTGTTCCTGCCCTGCTGAACATTATCTTCCACACGGCTCCCAGAATGCTCTTCTTCAAACACGTATCTCATGTCATACTATTCACATCAAAACCCTAGTGGGTCTCAACTGTCCTCCGTGTAATTACAAAACTCTTTAAGATGACACACACAGGGCACCTGGGTGGCTCAGTGGGTTAAGCCGCTGCCTTTGGCTCAGGTCATGATCTCAGGGTCCTGGGATCGAGTCCCGCATCGGGCTCTCTGCTCGGCAGGGAGCCTGCTTCCCCGCCCCCTCTCTCTGCCTGCCTCTCTGTCTACTTGTGATCTCTCTCTGTCAAATAAATAAATAAAATCTTTAAAAAAAAATATTTTAAGATGACACACACAGCCCTTCCCTTTATGACATCTGGAAGATCAGTCTTCCCATGCTGCAGCTCGCTGGTTTTCCAGCAGTTCTTCAAAAGAGTAAAGATCATCCTCGTCTCTAGATCTTACTCCATGCTTCCCCCACTTACAGAACATTGCTTCCTACCCTTCTTCATCTATCAGACCCAATACAGCAGAGCCAGGCTAACTGATGCAGCTGCTAGGGAAACAGAGAAATCCTTTAGATTAATAAAGAACCCCCTGACACGTATAGCAGGTTAAAAGGAACTGGATGTGGTATATCAGGTCATGTGCACTTATTCTACATACTCCTTTTGTTCAACTCTGAGGCACAACACAAGAGGAAGACAATGGGGGAAGGCGGAAATGGAGGGGGCAGTGAAGGGAGATTAACTCCTTATATTTCTCTTACTCCTTTGCCTCAATTAGGTCCTTCACGTGGAGCCTAAAAGCAATTACAATAAAGAGAGAACCAGTTTCATAACTAAAATCAAAGTAGTTCAAGGGTACCAGACTGCTTCAGCTGATTAAAAAAATAAGCTGCTAAAACATCTAAGATTATTTTTTCTAATTTTGATGTGGCTACAAAGAAAACTAAGTAAAAGCAAGAGACAGACCCCTATGTTGAAAAATCAATTTTCGGGGCACCTGAATGGTTCAGTTGTTAAGCATCTGCCTTCAGCTCAGGTCATGATCCATGGTCCTGGGATCAAGTCCCGCATCAGGCTCCTGGCTCAGCAGGAAGCCTGCTTCTCCCTCTCCCACTCCCCACTTGTATTCCCTCTCTAGCTGTCTCTTCTTCTCTGTCAAATAAAATTTGGAAAAAAAAAAAAAAAGTAAAAAATAAAAATAAATTTTCATTTTCAAAGTTATCCTAAATTTCCTAAGTTTAAAAGGATTTTAGGATAGCCAGCTTTTAAAACAGTACTTCACCCTAGAATAGTATGTCTACATAATAAAAACCATATCCAAATAAAAAATTCTTACATAGATATATGGACACCTTCATCTGTTACCTCATTCTAAGTTCTTCAGAGGATTCAATGCAATATGTGAAACATGCTTTCATCAGAGGCAGAAGAGACATTGCAAAACAAAACAAAAAATCATGCACAGGGAATCAACAAAAATAAACATCTTTCAAAATGAATCTGGACTGGTAATTTTTAAAAAGAATATTCAGCATTGCAAGAACACAGTGAGAAGGGCATTTTCATACTGGCTGGTGGGTAATAAATTGGTAAACTCTTTCTAGAAAGTAATTTCACAATATTTACCAGGAGTCTCCAAAACTCTCCCTCTCTTTAAGCCAATGATTCAGTTTCTAGGTATTTGTCTTAAAAAAAATAATCAAAAATATCAATGAAAATTTATAATAAAAGCAAACACATAGAAAGCATTTACTATGTGCCTGGCTCTACTGAAGTTTTATAAATTGTAATCCTCGGACCAACAATGTCAAGTAGTTACTGTTCTTTTCCCCCACTTTACAGATAAAGAAACTAAAGCACAGAGGGATAAATAACTTGAACAAGGTCACAGAGCTTGTAAACAGTTGGGGGGATTTGAAGCCAGATGATTTCAGCTCAAGTCCATCCCCTTAAGCTACAATACTACATTGCCTCTCTCCATAAAGATGCTCAAAATGTTGATACTTCCTAGAATATATGAACTGAAAACAAACACTAATAATGGAATGATGGCTGATTAATGATGTATCGATTCATAAAGCTGATTTAAGCAGCAATAAAACACTCCTAAAGAATTAATGAACTGACAAATATTGGTGATATTACATAAGAGAAAGAACAGGTTATAAAGCAATAGTTGACCTTTGAACAATGCAGGGATTAAGGGTCCTAACCCCCCAGGCAGTTGAAAATCTGTACATAATTTGACTCCCCAAAATCTTTACTAATAGCTTCCTGCTGACCAGAAAGTTTACTGACAATATAAAGTCTATTAATACATACTTTGTATGTTATATGTATTACAAACTGCATTCTTACAATAAAATAAGATAGAGAAAAGAAAGTATTAAGAAAATCATAAGGAAAACACATTTACAGTACTCCACTTTTATTGGAAAAAATTCACATATAAGTGGACCTAAACAGTTCAAAGCATGTTGTTCAAGTATCAACTTACATACCATATATGTGTTCATGATCCCAACTTAAGAACATATATTAATACACACATTGATAGCTACATAACCATATGCATATACAAAACTCAGTTTTCTATAAAAATAAAATCTTAAATACATAACACACAAAAAAATTGTGAGATATAAAGCAAATTTAAAAGTAAAAACTTTACTACTGAACATATAACTAAAAACCTTCCTGACATAGGAATTTAAGTTATTGTTAGAACATAACATTACTTACTCTTTTTATCTGATGAGCTACTAAAATCTATACCACCAAGACCTTCATTGCCTGCAGTTGAAGTAGCTGCTGTGGTTCCCAAAGTCAAGCCTAAAGCATTCTGTCCAAGTCCTACAAATAAGCCAAATAAATTTTACAAAGAAAGTCTTTACAATGATTTTCCCTTAATGGCCAAAATTCTCAAATGCTTTCAACTTGGATCCCATTTTTGTTCATAATTGATTTAAGCAAATAACACAGAATAAGTCTAAAGCTGGGATTCAATGGTGTATGTAGTCTGGATAATATAATTTTAACTTCTTTACTTTTTAGGTAATTTTTTAAAGTGTAGACACACAATGTCACATTAGTGTACAACAGTGACTTGACAAGTCTATACATGCTATGTTCACCACAAGTGTCACTACCCTGTCACCATACAACCTCATTACAATACCACTGATTATATTCATCCCTGTGACTTATTCCATAACTGGAAGGCTGTACCAACCCCCTCTCACCCATTTTGTCTGCCCTCCCTACCCTTTCTGGCAACCATCAGTTCTCTGTATTTATGGGTCTATTAATTTTTCTTTACAACTTCCATTTATTGATAAATTTCTCTAGGATAGCTTATAGGATCCTTAAACAGGCCTTTCTTTGTTTCTTGATATAGTCAGTCAATATTAAGAAGCAGAAAAATTTATTTCTACAATATGGCTAAGATGTCCAATTATGCATGAAAACCATTATTTTATAATTCAGTTTTCATACTAAACAAAAACATTCAGGTTAAAGAGACAAAGTGGTCTGTTCAAAAGGTCAAAATACAGATAAAGTAAATTTAAATATAAATATTTACTATTTCAGAAAATGAATACCATCAATTACCTGATGCTGCTGTATTTGAACTCTGGAAAAGTGAACTTCCCAAACCAGCCAAGGCTCCCCCTAAGGAAAGGCTTGTTGATGCGGTAGTAGTTGTAGCTGTTGTTCCACCCAAATTATTTAGCGTAAATCCTGTAGATGCTATAAAAAGTAAAACTGTAAGGCTTCAAAAGGAAACATCATTTCTAAGAACACTGGAGAAAATACAAAACATTCCCCCACCACCACCAAAAAAGACAGCCCTCACGGCCATGACAAAATTCACTCTAATTTTTCCTAAAAAATAACTTGCTAAAGATAAAATTACATATACTTAAGAATAAAGAGAAATAAGACCTTAAGGCAAATGCTAGTGATACAAATAAGAGTTCTAGGTAACACTAGAATGGTATAAGATAACTGATTCCAGAGAATAATAAAGAATTTTCAATCCAGGACACCAAATTCGCCTTCAAAATGGAATGAATCCTAAGGCAGGCAAGGTTTATGCAAATTCTTTATCCTTTCTTGTCACCAATATGCTCCTTGAAAACAAAGTGAATATTAATAGTTTTACATTTTACATTTGCTCTGTAAATAGAGGTCAACTTTCAGGATGGCCCCTGCTGCTTTAAAGCCAATGATGATCTTTGTAGGATCATAATTGCTGAGTGATTAAAATAAAAACTTTCCAAAACTGAAGTTATCTTTAATAAGGTGGATAGCTGTATTCACTAGCCAAAAACAAAACAAAATTCAACCACAAAACATGACTTTTTCCATTCTGCCTCACCTGCTGGAGTTGATGTCAGAGCAGACGAAAGAGTAAGACCACTAGCTGAGGTAGAAGTAATAGGGAGAGCAAATGGTGTGGCAGATGCAGCAGGTTTAGTGAATCCTAAACTGAAACCTGTTGTAGATGCAGATGTAGTAGTTGGCGTTCCTGTGTCAAACAAACAAACAAATCCTATTTTACCATAACTGTGTATGTATTATACCAGTTTCAGTCAGGATCCCTAAGAGTTCGTGACCCTACTTTTGTAGCTAGAAGGATATGTGGGTAGGTATGAAAAAGGAAAATATAGAAGTTGGAACCAAATCATGGTGAATACTTAGAAGAGGATGCTATGATTTAGGAAAAGCAAGAAAAAGTCCCATCAATGTGGTAATATTGAAATCCAATTTCAGTTCTACCCCTGGATTTACCTAAAACTGGATTTACCTAAAATAGCACTTACCCTTCCTTTGCTTTATACTCAATAGAAAAATATTCCTCCCCTCCAAGGCTATTTAACCACTGTTCTCTACTGTTTCCTCTTCCTTTCTTCTGTCAACTCTGGCTACTCCTTCCAGTCTGCTTTTGTCCATCTCCTTCCTCTGTTCAGTTCTTAAATGATACCGCCTATGGCTCCAGGCCTGCTCCCATACTTCCCAACTACAGAATCTCAGGGAACACGGGTCTAAATCTATACCTACCAGAATCTCCACTGGTTAGTTCTACCAGGATGTCCCTTCACTTTGCACCTCTACGCCTCCCTACACAAAAAATTTCCTAAATCCCCTGCCATGGTCCACTCAAGTTGTTCAAGCCAGAAACCATAATCACCCCTGACATCCCTTCTCTCTCTTGCATTCTACTAGTCACAAATCCAGCTGATTCTCCTGCAGAAATATCCCTGGATTACAAGCATCCTCAAAACCTTTAGCTCAGGTTATCTTCCTCTCAAGAACAATTATAATCTCTTAATTTCTTTTTGTGCTATCAGTCCTTCTAAACTTTAATCTATTCTTGGAATTATTTCAGTTACTTTAAAAACAAGAGAGAACACCAACAAAAAATAATACCCTGGTGATTCTCTCTGACTGAAGGCTCTTATTAGCTCTATACTATCTCTACACTAGAGTCAAAAGGCGTGGCACACAACCACCTTTCCTATCTATTTCCAACCTGCTCTTCACACCCCCTCTCTCCCTACCATTCCCACTTCTGAATCCTAAACTCTAACCAAGTACTTTTCCTATTTCCCTGAATCCCCTTATGACTGGGCTGTTGCACTTCATCAGGAATGATATTTCCTGCCCCCAAAATAAACTCCTACTCTTATCTTCCTCTACTTCCCTTGGTGCCTTTCATACATCTGTTAGAGCACTTATCAGGTTATACAAGAACGTATTACTATACCTGCCAGTCACCTTCACCTCATCACCCACTGAATGCCTTGCTCATACTCATGCTCTTGACATCATTAGTACCACCCTCACCACCAGCATCATCACCACACCAACAGCTAACACTAAATGTTCAAAGCATTATGTATACTCAAGGCCACAGAGTTAGGAAGTAGTAGCTGCTCAAAACTATTAAATGAGGAAATGCATTTTGGCTTTCCCTAAAGGCACTGAGAGAAGCAGCTGCCAGAAATTAAACTTCTGGATTGCCCTTACCACAACCAGAAATTCCTGCCAGAGTACAGTGCTTTGAAATCCTGTATGGGTTCTACAATCTCAGAAAATAAGAGAATCCAACTGCTTGCCCCAAAGCCAATCCTGTCCAAAACTCTGGTAGTGAACAGATGTGTTACACTTTCTGCTGGTAACAGGTGAGTAGCATCCAAATGAAGAAAGTCCACCAATCTTTAGTTTATTTCAAATTTTAATTAATAAATTTAGCTTTAACTGAGTTTCCTCACTGTCCTTTCATTCATTCATTTCCTTTGACATTATTAACTATCATCCTACTTACATTCCCTTTGGCATATCACTACAGAGAACTATGGCGTTTTTGAGCTGAAAAGAAATCCAAAAACTTTTCAGTCCTACCCTTGTTTTACAGATAACCAAAAGCTGCCAAATACTACATGACTACCTAAGGCCTCACAATGATTTGAAGGTACAACCAGGGCTTAATTCTAAGACTTCCGGTCTAGAGTTTGTTGCTTTTTTTTTTCACTAAAAGGGTTCAAATGACTACAAAAATACAATGTAAAATAAACCTCCAGAGAAAAACCATTTTTGTATTTAAAGGCTTTTTTCTGAATTAAAGTCATTGACTTTTTTAAAAACTCCAATACTGAAAGGTTGTATGAGTCAGTGTCTGTGATCTATATTAGGTTCCTTACACGCTTCCTTCTATACCCCAGCTCTGTGAGATATTAAGAAAGAGAAGAGTAGAAAACCACAGATCTGGGATCTTTCCTCAAAAATTCTTACCCAGAGTTAATCCTGTAGTTATAGTTGTTGCTATTCCTGGGGACAAAAAGAGAAATAAAATTTAATCATCAATGGAAGATGACATTTTGGGGGGTTTATTACAAGGGCAAGACTTAGAGTCATCCTCAGGATATGATACTACAACAACCAGTATCTTCCACCATAACCGCTAATAGAAACGTTCTTCCTATAGCACTGGTTTTCATACTACAGGCTATATATAGTTATATAGGGAATACGATTTATAAATGCAAACAACTACTGCTTGTAACAACATTAGGCAAGGAGAAAAAAAGCTACTCCAAGCAAACACTGGCACACAAAGTTGTTTCAAGGAGCTCACTGGCAGCTCCCGCATTCCTGCAGTTCTTACATTTTCTATGTGTGGCTGTGAAAAGTTGCAATCAAAGCTGGAATGTCAATGCAAAAAGTGGTAACAGAGACCAAGAGGCCCTGAGGGTAGAGAATAAAGAGTAAATAAGGAAATAAGCTTTTTAAATGGCAGCATTATTGAAACATATTTTTAACTTAATAATAACCAAGTATCTTTAAGTATTAAAAAACAAATTTTTATTACTGAAATGTCTACCAGAAACCTTGACCTCTTGCCCTTTTCCCATCGAAACAACTGTTTTAATAATACAAAAACTTAAAACGTCTCTTAGGAAGGTAAATTATAATGCTATAGCAAGAAAGGATGCTGACTGCCCCACATATGCTAAATTAAATTAATGTCTAAATTGGTAAACTTGACTTATCTTCACTAAGGTAAAACACTGCATTATATACTCTAATGTAAAAATTAAATTAATTCTTTATATTTAAAGAGGTGTATCTTCTTTGTGTCAAGTATACCAAAAAAAGAAGTTATTTAAAAAAAGAGATCTTGGGATGCCTGGGTGGCTCAGTTGGCTAAGCGGCTGCTTCAGCTCAGGTCATGATCGCAGGGTCCTGGGATCAAGTTCTGCAACGGGTTCCTTGCTCGGTGAGGAGCCTGCTTCTCCCTCTGCCTCCTGCTCCCCCCTGCTTATTCTCACTCTCTCTGATGAATAAATAAATAAAATCTTTTTTTAAAAATCTCATTTCTTTAAATTTTTCTTCTTTTTTTAAGATTTATTTATTTTTGAGAGAGAGCTTGGTGGGGGGGGGCAGTACACAGCAGAAGAATAGGGAAAGAGAGAGAGAATCTCAAGCAGACTCCCCAAGGAGCTTAAAGCCCAAAGAAGGTCTCATTCTGCAAGCACGAGATCATGACCCGAGTGGAAATCAAGAGTTAGACCCTTAACCAACTGAGCCACCCAGGAACCCCTAAATGTGTGTTTTCCTTTACACTAAAATAGATCATAACCTTGGGCGCCTGGGTGGCTCAGTGGGTTAAGCCACTGCCTTCGGCTCAGGTCATGATCTCGGGGTCCTGGGATCGAGTCCCACATGGGGCTCTCTGCTCAGCAGGGAGCCTGCTTCCCTCTCTCTCTCTCTGCCTGCCTCTCTGTGTACTTGTGATCTCTCTGTCAAATAAATAAATAAAATCTTAAAAAAAAAATAGATCATAACCAATGTTAGGCCTATCACTGGCCCTTAATTCCACATCCCTACATATTTTTTCATCTTAATATTTACCATTTTTTAGGTCTGACACCAATGACAATCCCTATAAAGGGAAGAGATATAGACCAGAACCTTAAAAAGAATATCCCATACCTACTCCCTGAAATGTGACAATCCTCCTTACCTGTATTTGTTCCTCCTAGAGTGAACCCAGTGGTAGGTTTCGATCCAAAGAGCCCGGTTCCAAAACCACCTGAAGGAGCAGATGTTGTTGCAGGAGTTGCAGTGCTTCCAAGAGTTCCAAAATTGAGCCCCACTGAAGGGTTGCTTATTTATAAAAAAACACAAAATAAAGTCTACTAGAGCCAGTATTTCCTTAAGAAAAATAAAAATTAACTCTTCAAGGTTAAACACCTTCTTTCATTTGACATATTCAATATATTGCCATAGAATACAAAAAGAACTAACAATTTATTTTTAACCAACCAAATTCAAATATTTTCCTGTTCTCTTTAAAAATAAGTCACATACAAAAGATTTCAGATCCCAAGAAAATCATAAACAGTATCACATATTCTCCTTTTCTAAGTTTTATTGAGAGTTAGCATATTTTAAAATGGCCACAGAGAAATCCTATGAATGTGGATCATTTTCCTCTTGATGACTCATGTATAGTTCACATTTCTAAATACATTTGTTCTTTCCCAACTACTAAATAAAGAAAAATAAAACATACTCAGAAATAGAAAAGTTATTTTAAGTGGTCTTTGCCACCTCTCTGTTGCTATATCACCATATTCATGGATTTAGGCAGGGACAGGGGGATACAGTTACTTTTCTTGTCACCAAAACAGCATTAAGAACTGGGGTAGGGGTGAGAAGAAGAAAAGGACTAAACATAACCTGGCAAGAGTAAAATACAAAGCAAAATTACCCTCTATCCAGATTATGTGTTCATCAGCAGAAATTCTCTTCAGAGTTTCTGAAAGCTTAAAAAGAACAGCTGGTAATAGCAAGTGATGTGAACAAAGTTCACGACTTTCAACTGTTCTTATCAAAACTCAGGGGCTCATATTTGCTATCTACAGTGGGAGAACAAATTATTAAAATAAACAAAAAGTCTTGACAACCTGACACTCCAAAAATTGTACAGGAGAGTTAAAAGAGATTATAACACATAACATAATGGGAGCTCCCATTCATCCTATACAGGTATCTTTATTCTGTCTGCCTGCCCTTCCAAACAGACATAATCATGAGAAGCCAAGGTCAGTTTTAAAAAGCTTACGTCTGGGACACTGCAATTTAAGGAGGCAGCGGTGTTATGGCTGGGTTCCAGTACCAGCTCTCCAATGTCCTGGGACTTGTGTGACATAACTTAGCCTTCTTGATCCTCTATTTCCTCATATGCAAAATGTTAATAACTGTGCCCACTTAACAGATTTTTTGCAAAAGATTAAGAGATTATATGTGGTGAATTAACTTCACTTAATAAATGTTATTACTGTCATCATTAGGAACTTAATAAATTCAACTAAACACATTTTATACGGTATTATGCCAGCCAATCACTGTGAGGGGAACAGAACTTGAAATCAGTCATCAACACTGAGTAGGAGGGCAAAAAAAAAGGGAGCGTGCCCTGTGTCTTAGTTTATCATTGATTTTTTTATTTTTTATTTTTTAAGTTTATCATTGATTTTAAAATGATCTCCAGGAACATAGGTATGTGAAGTACAGAAGGTTGGCAAAACAGGGTTGCAAGGTCTCACCAGCAAAGCACAAAACTTTGAACACTTAATCAACTGAGCTAAAAAGGTATTTTAATAAACTTTATTGGCAAATTCTGAAGACCTCAAATTAAGGAAATGGTTATTATGCTCTCCTCCCTCCCAAATAATTCAGTGATCCCATTGGGTTTTACTGCTATTCCATAAATATATAAAGATGCACAATGAAATTATGTATTTTTATTTTTTCTGAAATTATGTATTTTTAGACAAAATATTTAAAATTTCTTGACAACTTAAGATAACTGAAGACACAAGGTATTGTTTCATAATTAAATGTGAAAACATTACCAAAGAAATACATCAAAGTGGTATCTTCTTACTCAAGAAAGCCAAAGAGAAATTTCTCTGCAGGAGAGAAATTTATTTAAAAGCTACCCCAGACAGGACCAAGTTTTGCCTCAACCCACTATTATCTGCCAATGGCTCACCAGAATGTGTTACAGTTGACTCCAATAGGTCAGGAATATTGTTTTAACTTCTCCAGCATGCCCTAATGTGGACTTAGAAAGTAACATTTATGGAGCACTTACCAAGTGCCAGATATGATGCTAAGTACTTTACTCATCAGCAACTCTGTTCCAGATGTGGTAACTGAGGCTTGGAGAGTAACTTCCCTAAAATGATTTACCTAAAGAGACCAAATCATCAGATGGCACTAGGGGAAGTCAGGTCTCCAAACCAGTACTCCACCAGACAAATATTAAGACAGTATCTCCCTTTCATTCATTTATCCAAGCCCTTCTAAAGTTTCTTTCTTTCTTTCCTTCTTTTTTTAAGTAATCTCTCTACCCAGTGTGGGGCTTTCACCATCCCGAGATCAAGAGTCATGCTGTTCTGACTGAACCAACCAAGGGCCCTTTATCTAGGCCCTTCTAAAGACTGTGTCCATGTTTCTAGCTGACCACTATAATTTTTTTACTCAGTAATTCAACAAATATTTATTAAAGCCCTCTTCATGTGCCAGGAACTGTCACAGGGACAGAGGATGGAGTGGTAAATTTAAGACTCAGATCCTGTCTTCAGGAAGTTTCTAGTCAGTGAAAGAAAGGGATTAATCAATCATACATTCATTCAAAAAATGTGTAGAGCTCCACTGTCTACTGGGGGTAAAAAAAAGTATGAAAAGGTCTTAGCTTCGTGAAGCTTCCATTCTACTGCTGGGATCAGAAAATAAGTCAACAAAAAATGCAATGAACTGATTACAACTGTGATAAGTGCTATGTTACAGGATACAATGAAGATGGAAACCTCCTCTACACTTGCAGATCTAAAAAGTCCTCTCTGGAGATGCCAACATTTGAGTCCCAACAGTAGACACTAGCTTGGCATATGAGGAAGGAGGTGGGAGGGGAATTCTAATGAGAGGGAAATGCCCCCAAGCGGGAAGGGGTTTGGCCAAGCCTACCTGAGGAACTGAGAAAATGCCCAAGTTGATACAGCAGTATTTTTCAAACTAAGATTAGGAGTCATCAGGAGTATAAAATCAATTTAGCAGATCATAACTGGCATCTTAAAAAATGAAATGGAACAGAACAGAAAATATCAAAGTGCATCACATAAATTAAGGGTAAGTATCTTTCTTTGAAACTTTGTTTCAGTTATTTCTTTGCCTGTACCTGAAATGAAATAATTCCTTTCCCAGTAAGTCTGTATTACTGAATTGGAACAAACTGAAATGAGGAAATGGGCTCAGGATGAATCTGAAGAGGTTCCAGATTATTTGGGTCTTGTGGATCATGGTAAGATTTATTTTTACTTCATTCCAAGGATAATGAAAAATCATTAAAGTAAGGCAATGGGAATTTTAAAAATGACTCTGACTATAGTGTGTTAAAAAAGATTGACATCAAAGTAGATTTTTGAGACAGCAATTGCGATTCCATTGAACTAATCCAAGTAGGAGATAATAGGAATAGTTTTCACCAAATAGGAGAAGGGTTACTGGTTGGAAACCTGGAAGAAAGAGCCAGTACCCTTATTTATCACACCATCTAAAACAGAGTCCATTATATGGGAGTGTGTTCAATAAATATTTGTTCTATGAATGACAAGAGCTTGCAACAGGATGGTGGCACTGGAAGTGAAACAAATGGAAACTAGGTAATTAAAATTAGCAGGCCTTGCTGATTAAGGGTGCGAGAGAGAAAAGGAGGTATTAAGGGAAATTCCCAGACTTTTTCCTTGACTATGTAGTCTGTACCTCCCCCCCTTTTTTTGGTAAATTATATATATTTTTTAAGATTTTATTTATTATTTGACAGAGAAAGAAAGCTCTCAAGGAGGCAGAGAAGGGGGGAGGCAGGCCCCTTGCTATGCAGAGAGCCCCCAGTGGAGCTCAACCCCAGGACCCTGGGATCATGACCTGAGCTGAAGGCAGAGGCTTAACCCACTGAGCCACCCACTGAGCCGCCCAAGCGCCCCTGTACCTCCCCTTTTTAATATAAGGAAGATATTTTTGGCTTTTTACTCTACAATGACATCCCTCAAGCTTCAGGAGATACCTTGTAACATTTTCTATGCACACTTCTTGATGTAATGAACTCCTCCCCTTTTACCTTAAAAAGACTGAGTTCTAAAAATTAAATCTCTCACCATGAAAATGACCTTTGACTATTTTAAATGTCTCTTTCTAAACCTCTGCTGGCTGTATTTCGTCACCGCCTGAAGCGGTGGTTTAGCAGGTTGCACAAAAACGAAAAATATGCTACCTACATTTTTCAGTGTAACTATAAGACAATGTGAGTCATTCCAACATAACACTCACGTATACTAATACGCACACTGTTCAAAATTATCACCAAGAAATGCTGCAACACGTACTTAAAACAAAAAACTACAGTAACAAAGGATAGGGTTCCATGGGGTACAAAGATGTGAGCTCGTTTAAAATACCACGAAATCATTAAAGCAGTGGAATGTCCAAAACCGTATATCCTGCAATGAATTCTGAATTACCAGCGATAAAACTGTAACTGTCCCCCTTAAAATTTTTCTATTGTCTTTTTCTGAAACCCCAGAATGACCCACAACGTCTTTCATTCGTTCTATGCCTCAGACTGCCGCACTGCTAGGGCTCAGCGTGAAATCCCAGGCCCTTTCACCCAGCCAGACCCCACTCGACAGGGACACTAGGTGAACCATCGCGGATTCTGGGGACCTCACAACCCTATGACCATCCTCCCGACTAGGCCCCCAAACGGCAGGGCTATGAGGCTGGCGCTGCGCAAGTTTGTCTTTCTTTTTCCCAGACCCGCTAGAAAGGAACCCAGCGGGAAGGGAGAGGGAGGGGCCCACCCACGGGGGTCTCACGGAGAGGACCCGGACCGGGAAGGCGAAGAAGCACAGTTACCTAGATGCCCCCGTCCCGAAGGAGAAACCGCCGCCTGCGCCGGTCCCGCCGGGGGCTACGGTGGTGGAGCCCAGCGTACTGGTCCCGAAGGAGAACCCCGTGGACATGGCTGCCGGGGCTCAGCGCCGTCAGGAAGCTGCAGGGGGTCTGGACGTTCCTCTCTCCTCAAAGCCAAGGCGGGCCAGACAACATCGCTCTCGCCCAGCCGCGACCTGGCGGGAACTTCAAGCCCTAGAGGCAGAGAAGACAAGGCCGAGGTGGGTGGGGCAACCACCCGAGAGCACGTTCCGGCTCCCGCCGCGCGTACGTAACCCACCAGGAGCGAGCCCGCCGCGCAAGGCACCCTGGGATGGGGGGGGGGGGGTGGATCGCGCCCGCGCAAGGCATCCTGGGAGGGGGCGGGCTGCGCGGGGTGGGGCTCCAGCCCTCTTAAGCGGTGGGCGCATGGCGTTAAGAAACAGCTAAACCGTTTCCTTTAGTTCTGTATTTGCATATGTGTTGACGTAATCTGTACTTCATGGCTGTTGAATCTTATTGCTTATGTCTTTCCCTACTGCTAAAAGGGATGCGCGGAATCCCAAGGTGGGGAGGGCCCTATTGAGCAGTCCAAGCAAGTCCTGTTAGAGAAGAGGAGGCGTGCTCAGTCGTCGGTTGGCTGCCGTCCCTTCCGGGAGAAGGACGGGTAGCTTGTCTCCCTGACAGTTCGGAAATCAACTGATAGCAATTCATTCATCCGCTCCACAGCTTTTGGAGCCCGCTAAGCGCAGTCATTGCGAGTTGCCACCCCAGAGGCTCAGAGAGCGTCCTTTGGTGGAGGGTGGCCGATCCCGTTGGTGGTGCTGAGCAAACCCCCTGGACGTCAAACGATGTGGTCAAGTCCACGAAGTTTTTGCAACGTATCCTGCTGGGTAGGAGTCTGGGTCTCCGGGCCCATCGCGTGACGTCCCGCGATGGCTGCCTTCTGGCTTTGGGTTTTGCATTGCTCTGACGCCTCTTTGCTACCTACCAGAGGAACTGCCAAGTGGAAGGGTTAAGTACAGAAACAAGCACAATATAGTGCGGAATTTAAGAGTTCCATGAGCAACCCCTAAACATAAGAAAAATGTAGATTTAAGGAAGAGATCCCCTCTTGTAGAAGCATCAGGAGAGGCTTCATGTCTGGTGCAATTTGAGGTGCTGTCATCATAATGTGGGTCTTTATTCAGAGATTGTTAATTACTCCCGCAAATGGTTTTCCTACTTGTGATTTCTTCCAGTAAAATTCATCCCATAAGCAACCACCAGATTTGCTCTCCTAAAACATAATTCTCACCACTGCACTGCCTTGATGAAACACCCAGTGGCCCTTTAGGCTAGTATTCGTCCTCGGTAAGACAAATCTAAGCTCAGGCCTCACAACTCCTCTTATGCAGCACTTTCTCTAGTGTTGAGGTTGGGCATTGTTGCCTCCTGTGGACTGAATCCTGTCCCTTTAAATTCATGTGTTAAAGCCTTAACCTCCAATGTGATGGTGTTTGAAAATAGGGCCTGTGGAAGGTAATTAGGTTTAGATGAGGTCACGAGGGTGGGGTCCTCATGATGGGATTAATTCCCTCATAAGAAGAAACATTAGAGACCTCTATTTCTCCATTTCTTGAGGATACAGCTAAAAGGCAGCCTTCTTAGGCGAGAGGAGAGCTGATGGGCACCTTGATCTTGAACTTCTCAGCCTCCAAAACTGTGAGAAATTTCTGTTGCCACCCAGACTGTAGTATTTTGTTATGGCAGCCTGAGCACTTACACATTACCTCTGTGTTTGTTTAATTAAAAAACCTAAATAGCATTTTAGATATTATGGACATCACCATAAGGATAATTAAAAAGTGACGTATTTGAACCGTAATTTAAAGAAAAATTTCATAGTGACTGAACAGGACTAGGAAAAAAATGAAATATCGAGGGTTTTAGAGCTTCAGTGATCTAGAAAATGCTATTATCAGTGATAACTTGTAAGATGGTTAATAAGAGGACTATGAGGAAAAAATGTAGGGTATTTTGACTGGAAAAAAAAGATCCCGATGATTTTTGGAGGAAGATAGAATGTGGCTCCCTACATCTTTTAATTCCATTGTGTATTCTTTCCAAAACTTTTGAAGAATATCAACATAAAATTAGTAAGTTCAAAATGCTTGGCCTAGGAGTACCTAGGTGGCTCAGTCAGTTAAGTGTCTGCCTTCGACTCAAGTCACGATCCCCGGGTTCTGGAATGGAGCCCAGCACCAGCCTCCTTGCTCAGCGGGGAGCCTACTTCTCACTCTCCCTCTGCCTGCTGCTCCCCCTGCCTGTGCTCTCTCTCGCAATCTCTCTGTCACATAAATAAATAAATAAATAAAATCTTGTAAAAAAATGCTTGGCACATACAGCTTATATGTTGATTAATAAAACATGTAAGGTTAGCTGGAAGGAAAGTGCATGTAAAAATGTAGTAGGGACTAATATATATTCATAATAAGGGAAACTGATGTGGGCCATATAGGAATTAACTTTGCAATCATTCTGTAAATCTTAAACAGTTTTAAAAATAAGTTTATAAGGGGCACCTGGGTGGCTTAGTTGGTAGAGCATGCAACTCTTGATTCTCAGGGTTATGAATTCAAGCCCATGTTGGGTGTGGAGGCTACTTTTAAAAAGCTAAATAAATAAAATATAAATAAGTTTATAAAAGCAAGTAGTGAGAAATATGAGTTAGATAAAAGTTTGAGTTTGGGGGGAGCCATTCAAATTGATAAAGTATTCCTTTAACTTTATAAAAGTTTTAGTATGGCATTTTTGTCTTGTATCTGGCAGAGTAGTTTAAATTGTGCAGAAGTAACCCCTGAGCTGCCACAGAGAGGAGGGCTACAGGGTTGGAAAGTGGACTACTTAATGAACAGTAGTATTACAATCTATAACATGGTTCTAGATACACGGAGTGTAAGACTGGACTTCAAAGACCTTTTCTCATATAACTTCTTCTGCTTCTCATATTAGCAAAAAGAAAACACTTTATCTCCTTTATTCTACAGAAATAAAACTCCAAAGAAAGCAGTTTCTATAAGCCAGTAATGTGGTTATTAAATGGAAAGCTTGATGTAAAATGTCCATGTAAATTTCATGCCTATTTAAGCCTAAAGTCTATGCATCCAGGCAAAACCATGTAGCACAAGCATTTGGCTTAACTGTCCTTATTTAGAATAACACATTCTATTCCGAAGGATGTTTCACATATTCCTCTTTGACATTGGGGGACCTGAATGGACCTGAATCCATATATCAATTCTATGGGAATTACCACTTTCCAAGGATGAAGCAAATGATTCAGATTCTAAATTATGTAACAAACCACATTCCTTCCCCTTGTTTTTTTAATATTATGTGAATCATGCTAAGAAAACCATCTTTTGCAGTTTTACTGGCTGTATGGTGACGTTGCTAATGTCAGAATCAAACTGAATTATCTGAAAGGCAATAGCATTGTAAAAAAAAAATTAATTTAAACTTGCATTGAAATGGCTAAAGAAGCTTGTTTCCGTGGTATGCTCAGATCAGGATAACTCCGAGAAGTATCATTTGAGAAGTTCTAACATAGAAAGGAAGCTGGAATCTTAAGTCTATTTAAGTGGATCTGCAATATGTATGGTCTGATCCTCTGAAATATCCAAGAAAGAAATTATAATTTAAAGCCTATATATAATCAGTTGACCTCTGTCTTGAATTTATTCCTGGGGATCTATTGACTTTAAAGTTTTATATAGTGTCCTAACTTTTTATAAAAATCCTATTAAAGTTTCAAAAGATCCAACAACAACAAAATTTATAGAAAGTTAGATCAATAGTCAAAATGCGACAAAATGTTAATAACTGCTGACTCTACGAGAAAGATAGATGGTTGTTCATTGTACTGCTCTCTCAACTTCCCTATAGGTTTGAATTTTTTCATACTAAAAAATTGGAGCCTAAATCTAAAACAAAAGTTTCCAAGAATAGATCTAATAATGATCTGTTTCCTGATAAAATTTTCACTCATCACCCAAGAAATGAAAAAAAAAATAAATAAAAAGCAATATAGGGAGTCTTACATGAAGCTAATTTTATTTATTTTTTTTGAAAATTTTTAAAGTAATCTCTACACCCAACATGAACATGGAGTTCAAATCACAACCCCGGGCACCTGGGTGGCTCAGTGGGTTAAGCCTCTGCCTTTGGCTCAGGTCATGATCTCAGGGTCCTGGGATCAAACCTCACAACGGGCTCTCTGCTCAGCAGGGAGCCTGCTTTCCCCTCTCTCTCTGCCTGCCTCTCTGCCTACTTGTGATCTCTCTCTCTCTGTCAAATAAACAAAACAAAACAAAATCACAACCCCATGATCAAGAGTCACATGCTCTATCAACTGAACTAGCCAGGCATCCTGAAGCTAATTATATTTAAAGTGTGGTCATTTGGTTTGAAATTATGTCCTTCCTATTGGTGAGTGTGGATGATGGGACATGAAAAGGTTGCTTTCATGAGCTGATAATGATAATGTATAAGAATAAAACCGGGAAAAGAAACTTGGCAATGTTGGCATAAAATAAATAAGGGAAACTATCTCGTTGCCATTCATTTTCATGCTTCCCTTTTTCCTTAAAAAAATCCTGGTTTTGTGGGAAACATTTACCTGTAGCCAATTAGGTGTATGTGGGAAACTTGAAATGAGACTCACCTCATGAATGAATCCGACTCATTTAAAGGAGTAGCTGCCATACATCCCTTTTGCCATTCTCCTCTTTCTTTCCTGCTGCCTGGTACTTACACATGTGGCTGGGTCTCAACAGCCATCTTGGTCTGTGAGAAACTTAAGAATGAAAGTTATATGCTAAGGAGGGTGTAGCAGAAAAATAGTATAATTGAGTTATCATATCAGCCATGATTTGCCTACATTCAGACTTCTTTTATTTTTTAAGATTTTATTTATTTAGGGGTGCCTGGGTGGCTCAGTGGGTTAAAGCCTCTGCCTTTGGCTCAGGTCATGATCCCAGGGTCCTGGGATCGAGCCCCGGATCAGGCTCTCTGCTCAGCAGGGAGCCGGCTTCCTCCTCTCTCTCTCCGCCTGCCTCTCTGCCTACTTGTCATCTTTATCTGTCAAATAAATAAATGAAATCTTAAAAAAAAAAGATTTTGGAAAAACAATTTATTTGAGAGTGAGTGCTCAAGCAGGGGGAGGGACAGACAGAGAGGAGAAGCAGGCTCTGCCACTGATCAGGAAGCCTGACATGGAGTTCCATCCCAGGATCCTGGGATCACAATCTGAACAGAAGGCAGATGCTCAGCCAACTAAGTCACCCAGTTCCCCCTTCAGACTTCTTTTAAATGAAAGGAAAAAATCAACTTCTGTGTTAAGTTATCATAGTTGGGTCTATGTTATTCATAGCTAAACTTAATATACCAGTTTAAGGAGGAACCCACACTAAAAGATAAATTTTGTATGTTTTACTGAAGAAACAGGAAATAGCCATGATGAACCAAAGTCCAGATTATCTATAGGACTGGAATACAGTGATAAAGGCAAAAACAAAATATCCTGTTATCTAATTTTATTCTGCTAGCAGAGAGCACAGTCGAGTTCTAGTCTTAAAAACACAGGAGCCAAAGAGGGAGAATGTATCTCCATTTATTGTTCTCACATTTTAACGAAACAATTCACTGTACCTGATGGACTCAGTATCCACTGTCATGAAACAGAAATACATTCATAAGACTATTCCATAGCATGCACAAAATTTCTCTCAATTCTCTTTGATCAGTTTTCCCACAGCTTGATTAGACCTCTTTTGGTTACAAGGAATAGAAATCCTCTCGAAGTAGTTTAAGCACAACTGTGTGTACATGTGCGGGGAGATGTGGGAAGACAGAGTTACTGGTAGGTCTTGTTATTGAGACATGGGAGACAGACTTGGAATACAGAGAAGTTTCAAGTGAATCTAGAAGAAAAGGAATAGCCAGGCCTCAAGTATATCAGAAAGCGACAGCTAGACAGTTCATAGGAAATGAACAGGAGAGAGTTGCACTTATTTTGGAACTGAGAAGATCTGGAGGTCCCAGAGGATGGGGGAAGGATTAACTAACTGGTTGAGTGCCCAAGGGAAACAGAGGGGCATTCAGGCATCTGCCACACAAGAATCTGAGACCCAGCTCTCAAGGAGCAAAGGCCAGTGAGCAAATGGGGAGAAAGCAAAACAAACGTGGCAGAACAGATTTCCCCCCACCCTGTGGTGGGAAATCAACCCCACTGTTATCAAACCAGGGAGGTATAGGGAAAAAGAGTCTTTGAATAGGATAGAGGGGCAAATTTATATTTATGTTAAACTAAACTCTTGACTCCTAAAAATAAGATTTTTCTAAAACCCAGAGTAATCAGTACAAAGTTACTGAGAGGTAAAAGGAGAGCCAACAAAGCAACCTTAAAGGGTAACTGTGAAGAAAAAGCTACTGCCTGTTTCACCCCATAAGAATCCAGTGTTCAATGAAGGGATTATGCAGAATAGAGCACGACTGACCACTGTATCCACCAATGTTAATAGCCAGTGTGAACAGACAGAAAGATCAGACATGGATACCACTTGGGCAAATCATCAATATTTACTCATCTAAAGGATTCAGAGAGAAAGTCACACCATCAGGATACACTGAAAAATGATGAGTAATTTTCTTTAAGACAGAATGAGGAGCAAGCCAGCCTCCGAACTCTCAAATCCGGAGACAATGAGAGTTATATTAACCTCTGGAAATATAATATTTCTCCCTCCAAGTATGAGACTGAGGCATATCGGCTAACTTGGCTACATGCACTTTGCTGGGCCAGGTGCACGTCCTCACCTGCAGGTACGGAATACAGAGTGTGATCACTTGCATACAAGGTACAGTCACTCCAATAAGAACAAATGTTTATTCCGTCACCCATTCTCCTCAAATGAACACAGCCTGATCCAAATAAATTCCTAAACTCAGGGCTGAAGAGGAAGAATGAGGATCAGCAGGTACGCAGACATCTCCAGGGATTCTGGGATGCATTTTTAAAACACACGTGCTCACACCAATTATTTATTGAGCATTCATTGAGGCCAGCCACTAAGCTTGAGCATTTCTCTTCTTTACACCATTTAACTAACACAAATAACTCAGTGGAGAAGATGATGGTAAGTATTACTACTTACAAATAAGTAAACCGAGAGGTAGAGAAATTAAATAATTTTGCTAAACTCACACAGATAGTGAACAGCAGAAATGAGGTTTGAATTTAGATAGCTTTGATTCCAGAAAGAATTCTGACCATAGATTTCATCTTCTGCAATAATATACCTAAAAATAAAAGTTAAGAAATGGAGTCAAATGAAATATTCTTATTCTTTCAATGACTTATGTTTATTTAAGAAACAACCAAATTAAGAAATATAATTGCTCTTATAATATCTCATTAGGTGGCAAATAGTAAACATAATTATAAGCAACAACATTTGCTTTTAAAATATAAATGTTATCTCACATGACAATCATAGTCTCAGACAACTCTCACACATTTTGTAGGGGAAGTAAGTGTTTTCGTTTTTTTTTTTAAGAGTGTTAAAACAAACGTTAAGCATTAGGGAGAAAGGAATGCAGGAGATTCTGATTCCTCATTATTTCAAAGCATCATGATTGTTTATTTAATGCTTTATTGTGTTTGTTATTTTTGATGCAAAAAACTACCATCGTTAATTAAGAAAATGCCATTTCATTAAAGTCACCCAATAACTAGTCACATCATTATTGTAAGTTGTTTTTGTTGGCACATATAAGGAAAAATTTAGGTGTCCCCTAGAACTTGGGTGACAAAGGAAGTTATAACTAGATGCAACAAAACAAAACTAATCAAAGAACTAACATTTAAGGACTCCATAGAAAGACAGTGTGGTGTCTAGACCATGACTTATAGGAACTTAGTTGGCCAAATGGCATAGTTAAAGAAACAACAGGACCCTCAGAGGGAGGCTTTTTTAGCAATAAAGCCTAAATTAGGGCTACTTGATATACCCCTATAATAATGAACCTTCAGGGCTGCCTCCAGAGGCTTCCCTGGCCCAGAAACACTACTATCTTGTCCTGCAGTTCATTCCTCCCAATAGGATTTACAGATGCATCAAGATTTTGGCTGAATGAGAACAGCCTATCCACAACATTTTTTCCCTTGCTCTGAATTCATGCTAACTAAGCAAACTTCTCCACTGTAAAGTATCTGCATACCTTTATAGGAAGAGAATATGTTGACCTCATTACTGTTTGCTTTAAAGTCTATTTCTCATGGTCAAGTTAGTATTTTGATATTCACCCGTCTAATTAACCCTAAAAAGTAGATCTCTTCTTGGCTGTCTGGTCTTCCTTTGGGTTAGCCTCAGTGGACTGACTCCTTCACTGGAAAGGTGAAGTTAAAGGTGAACTTATAACTGTTATATGTGCCCTATTTACATAAGTGATAAGATGAAGACAGCAGGGAATACTTAATCTGATTAATTTTATTGTGCTCCCACTTTTTGAGGGAAAGAGAGGATTTAGGAACATTGTTGTGCTTTGAAGTCCTCTTAAACTGGACCATATGCTTGAAGAACATTAATAAGAAAACACATCTAAATGAATGAAACTCTTCTTTCTGGTGTCTCTTTATTTCCCTTGAGTGAACCACCCCTTTGTAGTGACAGAGGAATTAGCGCTCTTTGTTTCTTGCAGTAATCGCCAGGGGTAGAGCTACTGACAAAGAAGCAAATGGCCTGGATTCTTTGGATTTTGCATGTGGTGCCTGACTGGGCCTTCTACTCAGGCTCTGCTACTGTTGCTAACAAGACATCTGTTCCCAGAACTCCTTGTGCCCATTCAAATGCACCGTCCCTTTAACCCACTGAGCCACCCAGGCGCCCCTCAAATACACAATCCCTTTAAATAATGACATGGGGGATCCCCAACAAAACGTCTACCTCATCACTCTATAGTTTAGTTTGCCAATTGTCAAATTCTCCTACAAAGATTCTTTCTAATTAACATTGTATATCTTGAAAGGATGGTCAAAGATCATCAGATATTAGAGAACAATTGTGACATGAAAGTCAGAAACCAAAACAACAAAACTAGAAGGACTCTAGAGTGAATAGAGATAATTTGGGAAGCCAAAATGAATAAATAAATTAGTTTATTTTTATTGTACCGCATACCTAGCCATATGAGAGCCACAAAATCAGAACCAGGTGCTACTTATTAGGACATTTCCCTCGCTGATGGTGAAGGGGAGTCCCAAAGATAGTATCTGTTTGGTAGGCCCAGAGAATAACTAGACCAGAGTGGAACAGGAGCAGAAGAGTTCCCTAGAGATATCTAGAAAGATGTCTCAAGGGGAAAAAATGGAACTGAAAGATTATCTGCCAGAGTTAACCATGAGGAATAGTGGATCTAGTGTGAGACTAGTTAACACAAGAGTCAAAGAAGGCTAAGCAAATTACTCCGAGTGGCCATTGAGCCATGACAAAATTTTGATTGTATAAGAAAGAAACTCTAAGTAGTGTACTTAATTTGGATTAACAGTGAGCGGTATATAAGAATAATCATGACAATATGAATGTACATTTAATTTGTTTAAAGTGTTAAAACTCGTCCTGACCAAGCCTGAGTGGGCACAGCAGTGACTGGGGGAGAGAGCTCTGGGACCCCTGTTCCAGCCAGCCAAGAGAGAAGTGACACTTAGAAATCGGTGGGCTAGACACAGCTGGTGGGTCCCAAAGGGCTGGCCCAACCCCCTTGCCAAAGCTGCCCAAAAATTCTTGATAGATTATTACAAACGAATTTTGCAGATCATTCCCTAGACACCTTGGCGGGCAAGAAAGGAAGCATTGTGTCCAAGAGACTATACAGGACATGTGGGGGCAGAGGATAAAAAAGTTGTTCCCCTCATTCCTCATTTGCAGTTTCAAGAAGCAACCTGATCGTGGAGGCTCCCAGCCTCCAGGTTATCCTGCTTGAATGTTTCCGCTTCACCTTCCTCTCCTCCCATCCTATGCTTAATAAAAGAACATGCTTGAATATTATCACCTGAAGTTTGCACTGTCTCTATAAAAGTTTGTTTCAGTTTTGTTTTTTGTTTTGTTTTGTTTTTTTAGAAAAGAAATCTAAAGGAAAAATTAAGCGCTTCTTGTAGATGCCAGGAAAAAAAAAAAAAGTGTTAAAACTCTTGGAGGACAAGGGGAGGGAGCAGGTATAAGTCTGGGAGCAGGTACCTATGTTGTAAGATAGTGAAATTCTAACCTTTACTGAAGGAAGTAAACGGAGATTATCTGAAACTGAAAAAAAAAAATCAGGAAAGAGTCCCATAACTAAGTTACTTAGACATATGGAAGTAAAAAAAAGAAAAAAACAACAGAGAAAAAGGCAAAAATCAAAATGAGTGCTTTGGGGATGTGTAGGAATAGCGATGAAGCATGAGATAACCAAATTTTGTTATAGGCTTTATGCTACTCTTGAACTTTTAAAAGCATTGTATATTATTTTGGAAAAAAGTTCAAATTTCCTACTCCATAGATTTTCCCAATTGTGAAAATACCATACTTGCAGAAGAATGCACAAAGTATACAAGTACTGTATAACTAGACACTCTCATCTCTAAACACCACATTGTAACCACCACTCACATCAAGAAACTGAGCACTGCAAGCGACTTAGAAGTGACTTCTCGGAAGAAGTTGCTGTGGTTGAGGTCAAAGAGGTTGCTGCCTGCATTCTCCTCAAGGATTTTGATAGATTCCTTTCTCACATTGAGGTCCTTCATCCATTTTGAGTATATTTTCGTGTGTGGTGTAAGGAAATAGTCCAATTTCATTTTTCTGCATGTGGCTGTCCAATTTTCCCAGCACCATTTGTTGAAGAGGCTGTCTTTTTTCCATTGGATATTCTTTCCTGCTTTGTCGAAGATTAGTTGACCATAGAGTTGAGGATCTATTTCTGGGCTCTCTAGTCTGTTCCATTGATCTATATGTCTGTTTTTGTGCCAGTACCATACTGTCTTGATGATGACAGCTTTGTAATAGAGCTTGAAGTCTGGAATTGTGATGCCACCGACTTTGGCTTTCTTTTTCAATATTCCTTTGGCTATTCGAGGTCTTTTCTGGTTCCATATAAATTTTAGGATTATTTGTCCTATTTCTTTAAAAAAAGTGGATGGGATTTTGATAGGGATTGCATTAAATGTGTAGATTGCTCTAGGTAGAATAGACATTTTCAAAATATTTGTTCTTCCAATCCATGAGCATGGAATATTTTTCCATTTCTTTGTGTCTTCCTCAATTTCTTTCATGAGTACTTTATAGTTTTCTGAGTATAGATTCTTTGCCTCTTTGGTTAGATTTATTCCTAGGTATCTTATGGTTTTGGGTGCGATTGTAAATGGGACTGACTCCTCAATTTCTCTTTCTTCTGTCTTGTTGTTAGTGTAAAGAAATGCGACTGATTTCTGTGCATTGACTTTATATCCTGACACTTTACTGAATTCCTGTATAAGTTCTAGCAGTTTTGGAGTGGAGCCTTTTGGGTTTTCCACATATAGTATCATATCATCTGCAAAGAGTGATAGTTTGACTTCTTCTTTGCCTTTGTCTGATCGCCAAAGGCAACAGAAGCAAGGGCAAAAATGAACTATTGGGATTTCATCAAGATCAAAAGCTTTTGCACAGCAAAGGAAACAGTTAACAAAACCAAAAGACAACTGACAGAATGGGAGAAGATATTTGCAAATGACATATCAGATAAAGGGCTAGTATCCAAAATCTATAAAGATCTTATCAAACTCAATACCCAAAGAACAAATAATCCAGTCAAGAAATGGGCAGAGGACATGAACAGATATTTCTGCAAAGAAGACATCCAGATGGCCAACAGACACATGATAAAATGCTCCGCATCACTCGGCATCAGGGAAATACAAATCAAAACCACAATGAGATACCACCTCACACCAGTCAGAATGGCTAAAATTAACAAGTCAAGAAATGACAGATGCTGGCGAGGATGCGGAGAGAGGGGAACCCTCCTACACTGCTGGTGGGAATGCAAGCTGGTGCAACCACTCTGGAAAACAGTGTGGAGGTTCCTCAAAAAACTGAAAATAGAGCTACCCTATGACCCAACAATTGCACTACTGGGTATATATCCTAAAGATACAAACGTGGTGCTCCGAAGGGGCACGTGCACCCGAATGTTTATAGCAGCAATGTCCCCAATAGCCAAACTGTGGAAAGAGCCTAGATGTCCATCAACAGTTGAATGGATAAAGAAGAGGTGGTATATATACACAATGGAATACTATGCAGCCATCAAAAGACATGAAATCTTGCCATTTGCGACGACGTGGATGGAACTACAGGGTATCATGCTTAGCGAAATAAGTCAATCGGAGAAAGACAACTATCATATGATCTCTTTGATATGAGGAAGTGGAGATGCAATGTGGGGGGGTTGGGGGAGGTAGGAATAGAAAAAATGAAAAGATGGGATTGGGAGGGAGACAAACCATAAAAGACTCAATCTCAAAAAACAGACTGAGGGTTGCTGGGGGGAGGGGGGACGGGAGAGGGTGGTGGGGATATGGACATTGGGGAGGGTATGTGCTATGATGAGTGCTGTGAAATGTGTAAACCTGGCGATTCACAGACCTGTACCCCTGGGGATAAAAATACATTATATGTTTATTAAAATAAAAAATTAAAAAAAAAAAGAAGTGACTTCTAGTGATTGACTTCCTCAATCACACTCCAATGGTAACCATTATCCTAGCTATTGTAAGGATATATTCTTTACTTTTCTTTACAGTTTTAACACCTACATGCTCACCCCTAAACATAGTTGAGTTTTGCCTATTTTTGAACTGTAATATAAATGGAATCATACCATATGCAGCATTTTGTGCCTTGTATCTTTTTCTGAAATTATTTTGTAAGTAGGCTCCACACCCAGCATGGGGCCCAGAGTGGGGTTTGAACTCACAAACCTGAGATCAAGACCTGAGCCGAGATCAAGAATCAGATGCTTAACTAACTGAGCCACCCAGGTGCCCCGTGCCTTGCATCTTTTGCTCAACCTTATGTTTAAGTTTTATCCTTGTTATATGTAACTGAAGATTGTTCCTTTCCACTGCTGCATAGCATTCCGTTTTATGACTATATCACCATACACCTATTTTACTGTTGCTATTGTTTACAGTTTTGGGCTATTAGAATGGGGTTGCTATAAACATTATACATGTATCTTATTGCATATGCTTAAAATTCTCTAGAATCCACGTTTAGGAGTAAGCTGATGGTTCCTAGGCTTTTTATGTGTTCCACTGGATAAGAGGAAGATAAAATGTTTTTGAAAGGCTTTGTAACAAATTACACTCTAACAGCAACCATGGTCTGAGAGTCCATGCTGTTATACATCCTTGCCAAAACATGTTAGTGTCAACATTTTTGAATTTTCCTGATTAAAAATAAAGCTAAATACTTTCACATATGCTTACTGAACTTTTGGCTATCTTATTTTGTGAAGTCCTGTTTAAATGTTTTTCCCATTTTTCTGTGGAGCCTCTGCCTTTTTCTAATTTATTTGTAGAAGTTCTTTATATTTTCTTAATATGAATCCTTTGTATATTATATGTATTAAAACTGCCTTACACTCTGGGTGCCTGGGTGGCACAGTCAGTTAAGCCTCAAACTCTTGATTTCAGCTCAGGTGATGATCTCAGGGTCCTGGGATTGAGCCCCACGTGGGGCTCTGTGCTCGGCACAGAGCCTGCTTGTCCCTCTCCCTCTGCTCCTTCCCCCTATGCTCTCTTTCTCTCTAAAATAAATAAAATATTTTTTAAAAACCTGCCTTACACTCTATGGTTTGTCCTTGTACTGCTTTATCGTTGTCTTTTTTTTTTTTTAAGGAATAGAAATGTGCAATTTAAGTACTGTTCAATTTATTATCTACAATGTTTTTATAGTCTGTTTTAAATAATTTTCTCTATAATAAAGTCATGAGACTCTTCTCACCTACCCTCCAAATGTTTATAATGCTGCCTTTCACATATGGGTCTTTAATCAACATAGGAATGCATAGTGTGGGGTCAGGATCAAATTTCATCTTTTGACCCATATAGACAGCAAATTTTCTCAGCCCCATTTATTGAAAAGAGAGTTTCCCCATACTGATCTGTAATATCACATTTTTTCATAAACCAGATATATGTGGTTTTATTTCTGGACTCTCATTCTGTTTGCCTATTCTTGCAACATGCCACCTTAAGTACTGTAATTTGGGAAAGTCTTGCCTTCTTGTTCTTCCTCAGAATTATTCTTAGCCCTTTACATTACCATATAGGTTGTAGAATCAGCTTGTTACACATACATACTGACAATTTCCCTGCACCCCCAAAATATATACATACACCAACCTGTTAGGATAGTGATTGGGAATACATTGAATTTATAGATAGATTAGTTTGGGAAGAATTGATATATTTTAAAATTGAGTTTTCTATTCCATGAATATAGTGCATCCTTCCATTTAGTTAGGTCTTGTGTGTGTGTGTGTTGGCAGAGGGAGTGAGAGAGATTGAGATAGATATACCCCAATATATCTTTCCATCCATCCATTTATGGAGTTTTATAACATTCTCTATAAATATCTTACACATATTTTGTTAAATTTGTTCATTGACATCTGACATTATTTTTATACTGTGGCAAGTACAATTCCATTTTCATCTTCTATTAAATTGGAACTTATATGCTGTTTCTAAAAGCAGTTTCCCTAGCAATTAAAAAATATAAACAGCTCTTTTTTTTTCTTTTTTTAGAGAGAGAGAGAGAGAAGGAGAGAGTAGGGTGGGGATATGGGGGAAGGGGCAGAGGAAATGGGAGAGAGAATCTTAAGCAGGATCGATCTCACAACCCTAGGATCATAACCTGAGCCAAAAAAAAAAAATCAGATGCTCTAACTGACTGAGCCACCCAGGCGTCCCTAAACACAACTTTTTAAGACTAAAGTTAACTAGCATTCCTACTTTCTACCAAGGTGATACAAGGATCCTAAGATACTTTATTTCAGTCCTCACTCATATATTTAAATTGCTTTTCAATTTTATAAAACTTTATTATTATGGTTTTATGCAGTCAGTGTTTATTTACATTTATTTATTTCTTTTTTTTAAAAAGATTTTATTTATTTATCTGACAGACAGAAATCACAAGTAGGCAGAGAGGCAGGCAGAGAGAGTGGGGGAAGCAGGCTCCCTGCTGAGCAGAGAGTCCGATGTGGGGCTCCATCCCAGGACCCTGGGATCATGACCTGAGCTGAAGGCAGAGGCTTTAACCCACTGAGCCACCCAGGTGCCCCATTTATTCATTTCTTTACACTAAAAAATCTTCATTTCTTTTGTAGCTTAGATCTTCCATCTGTGATCATTTTCCTTGTTCTAAAGTATAAATTTAGAATTTGCTTTAGTGTGGATCATGGCAAACTCAATCTTTTTGTTTGTTTGTTTTTTGGAAAAATGAATTTTCCCCCCTACTCTTATTTTCTGAAAGATATTTTTTTCCTGGGAGAAGTATTTTATTTATTTATTTATTTATTTATTTATTTATATTCATTTTTTGAAAGATTTTTTTTCTAAGTTATCTCTGCACCCAACATGGGGCTCAAACTTACAACTCTGAGATCAGGTGTCGCATGCCCTACTGACTGAGCCAGCCTGGTGCCCCTGGGAAAAGTACTTGAGATTGTCAGTTGTTTCTTTCTGTATGTGGAAGATACCATTGCAATGTTACATGGCTTCTATTGCTGATAAGAAGTCTACTGGAAGTTTAACTGTTGATCTGTTGGAGGTAATTTGTACTTCTATCTGGATGCTTTTAAAATCCCCATTTTTGTCTTTGGTGTTGCCATAATGAATTCACCATAGTGAACCTGTAATTCACTCACCTGTGTCTAGAGATGGATTTCTTTTTAATATACTTGGAATTCATTGGTTGCTTTATTCTGTGGATTGGTGTCTGTCATGCATTCTGAAAAAAAAAAAAATCAGGCATTATCTCTTCAAATATCATCTTTGCCCCAGTCGTTCTCCTTCTCTCTTATTCTTGTGAAACTATGATCAAGTTTGCTTTAGATCTTTTAATTCTATCCTTCATTTTTCTTAACCTCTTTTCATATAATCTTTTTGTCTCTCTGTATTCCTTTTCTTTGCGGATAATCTTCTTTTAGGAACTTCCAGATTTCTAATTCTTTTTCTAATTTGTCTAATCTGTAAACTCACCCAATGAGCTTTCCATTCCAATTTTTGTATTTCAGTTGTAGAACTTATATTTGGTTCTTCTTCATATTTGCTGTATCATTCAAAAATCATTTTCCCCTATACTGCAGATGTTTTAAAGGTCTTTAATTTCTTTAAATAAAACAGTTGCTTTATAAACAAAGCCTGATAATTATAAAATCTTTTATTGCCATCAGGTTGTAACTGCCAATGATCTCTTGAGAATTGTTTCCTTGTGTTCTAGTTTTTTTGTTGTTGTGATGAATTATTTTCCTTTGAAAACTAATCGTGAGAATTATTTGAAACCTATCATAGAGGTTTGTATTTAAAAAATACAAAAAGAATTTGTATTTGTTGTAATAAGATGTATTTTGTATTTGTATTTGTATTTGTATTGTATTTGTATTTGTATTTGCTGTAATAAGATTCCTAGGCACTACTAATTCCAAGCACTTTCAATTATATGCACAGCTTGACATTTGGGAAAAGTTTTTTAGGTAGTAAGAATATAGGTTGCAAATCCATCTATTAACTTTTTTGTGGTTGTAATATATCCAAGACAGGCAATTTCTCAATGTCAATGCAAATTTTCTGATGTATTCTATGGTTTGGGTTGGTTGTATTTTTATATGGCCCTGGCTTTATGTAGGAAGAGTACCTCATTAGACTCCCCATTCATTAGGCCCTAGATTTTAACTTTTGAATTTCATGTCCTGTAAGAAATGGAAATGGCCCTTTTGCCACAATTTCACTATCCTGCTTACCTCTCTAGGTATACATTTTCTTATAGTTTGCTCTTGTACCTTCTCACTAACTTGTCAGTTACCTGATGCTTTACAGAACTTGATTTCTACTTTGTTATTTTAATTCTTTTTTTTTTTAAAGACAGGGTCATTTCCTAGCCTATTATGTTATCATAAGTGGAACTTATATATAGATTTTGAAAAACAAATCAGTATAGAATAGCTGTTAAGAATACAGACTCTATAGTCAGAGAAAGACAATTATCACATGATCTCTCTGATATGAGGAATTTGAAAGGCAGGGCAGTGGGTCGTGGGGGTAGGGAAGGAAAAAATGAAACAAGATGGGATCCGGAGGGAAACAAACCATAAGAGACTCTTAATCTCACAAAACAAACTAAGGGTTGCTGGGGAGTGGGGAGGTAGGGAGAGGGTGGTTGGGTTATGGACATTGGGGAGGGTATGTGCTATGGTGAGTGCTGTGAAGTATGTAAGCCTGATGATTCACAGACCTGTACCCCTGAGGCAAATAATACATTATATAAAAATAATTCTTAAAAAAAGAATACAGACTCTAGAGTCAGACTATCTGGCTTTACATCATGGATCTAGGCTTTAACTTCTCTGTGATATTGGGCAAGATACTTAACTTCATTGTATTCCACTTTGTTCATCTTTAAACCGAGGAAAGGAACAGTATTTTCCTCATAACACAGGTGTTGCATTTGGTACACTTTCTGCCTCCTGATAATCCCTTAGTAAGTGTTAGTTACTGTTATTACCTCTCCGCGAAAATTGGTAAAAGAGAAAAAAGTGAGAAATGATAAGAGGAAAGAGTGGAGGAGGATAGCCTGGTATGTGAGGGCAAACTGCAGATGAACAGGAAATAGGGAAAATGACAAAAAAATGTGGGAGAAACAGTATACAAAGAAGTTTTATTAAGGGAGTCTTGATGTATATTATTCAGTATAATTCACCCTATTCTATCTTCTCAAGAGATCTTCAGTAAGGAGCTATATTAGTTTTCAGTGTTTTGTTTTGTTTTAAAGCAGGATTTGTGTTTCTTTTGGATGAGATACTGTACCAACACTGGTGTCTAGGTGGCTTGATCTTCTCCTTATTTCACATATACCTACAGGAGTAAGTAATTTCACCACGAAGACTGCTGTGTTTAATAAGTATTTGCTTTGGCAATCTGTCTGGAGCAGAGCAGGCGTTCGAAACACAAAACAAAACAAAACAAAACAAAACCAAAAAACAGACAAACCAAAACAAACCAACACCAAGACAAGTTGAATAAATATTAAAATAAAATAAATATAAATAAATAAATAAATAAATAATGAGATGCTGGCAAATTTTTAATTAGAGAAGAAAATTTAGGTGGTAAGCCTTTGTAGCATCAAACACAGCAAGAAAGATGATGTAAAAATGATGGTGGTGTTTTACAAAGAGCATTTTCTAGTTACAATAAGTGAAATTGCTTACTACAGAACCCCTGGGAGACACAAAGCAGGGCTTCTCTACCTCTTCACAGTTAACCTATTGGTCTGGGTAATTCTTTATGGGGGGGTGCGGCGGGGGGCGGGGTTGGTGTCTGGTGCTCTGTAGGATGTTCGGCAGCAGAGCTAACCTCCACCCACTAGATGTCAGTACCACTCTCCACACGTGCACCCACTTGTGATCACCCAAAATGTCTCCGGAGATGGCCAGATATCCCCTGAGGGGCGAAATCACTTCAGACTGAGAAAAACTGAAACACAGGAATTACAAAAAGTCACCCACAATCCTCCCATCTAGAAATGTAAACTTTTTATAAAAAAGATTTTTATTTATTCATTTGACAGAAAGAGAGAGAGTGCACAAGCAGGGGGAAAGACAGAGGCAGAGGGAGAAGCCAGCTCCCCGCTGAGCAATAAGCTCAATGTGGGACTTGATCCTAGGACCCTGGGATCATCACCGCAGCCAAAGACAGACACTTAACTAACCGAGCTACCCAGGTGCCCCAAAATGTAAACTTTTTGTTTATACAAATAAAAGTTACAAAACAGAGTCACATTGATCTTACCATTCTATAGCCAGCATATTTTTCATTCATTAATTAGCATCAACATTTTTGTTATGTAATATTCCTCTGCAGCATAGTTTTGTGGGGTTTTTTTGGTAGTGGGAGTACTTTATAATTCCTCCTTCCTCCCTCCCATCCCTTGAATCATTGCTGTCCTCCCCTTCATTTCAATTATACATAAATGCACACATACACGTGTGTGTACACACATACTTGAACAAAATATTTTTTATTACATCAATAAAGAATAAGAAAATGTTTTTATTTTACTTTCACTAATTCTTTCTCCAATGCTCTTCCTTTCCTTAAGTAGATTCGTTTTTGACCTGTATCATTTTACTTCTCTCGAAAGGGCATCTTTTAACATTTTTTTCCCAAGGCAGCTCTACTGGCAACAAATTTCCTCAATTTTTATTTGTCTGAAAAAGTCTTTATTTCACTTTACTCTTCTCTTGCTTGTTCAGCCTCATCACATCTGAAGAGAAGTCAAATGTGGTTGTTATCTTTGCTCTTCTTTGGGTAGACTGTTTTTTTCCCTCTGGCTTTTTCAGAATTTTTCTTTATCTTTGACTTTCTATAGTTTGAGAATGATATGCAGTCTTTCTGACATCTATGCTGCTTGGTGTTCTCTGAACTTACTGGGTCTGACTTTTGGTGTATGACATTAATTCAAGGGAATATCTCAGACATTATTGTTCCAAATATTTGCTTATGTTCCTTTTTTTCGTCTTTGGATATTTATTACGTGTGTCTGCATTTCACCTTTTGTAGATGTCCGGTAGTTCTTGGATATTCTGCTCCAATTTTGTTTTTTGTTTTCAATCTTTGTTTTCTTTGTTTTTCAGTTTTGGAGGTTTCTGTTGAGATACCTTCAAGCTCTCTGTGGCTAGAGATCTCTTTCCGTAGCCATGTCCAAATTATTAATAACCCCATCAAAAGCTTTCTTCATTTCTTTTGCAGTGGTTTTTTGTTTGTTTATTTTGTTTTTTGTTTTATCTCTAGCATTTCTTTCTTAGGATTCCCATCTCTCTGTTTACATTGTCCATTTGTTCTTGCATGTTGTCTCCTTTATCCAGATAAATTAGAGTCTTTAGCATATTAATCCTAATTATTTTGAATTTTCAATCTGATAATTCCAACATCCCTGTCATATCCAAGTCTGGCTTTGATGCTTGCTCTGTGTTTTCACACTGTTTTCTGCTCTTCAGTATGCCTTGTAAGGTTTTCTGGATTGTTGAACATGATGTACTGGTAAAAGAAGCTGCCGAGCACTGGTGCCCGGTAAAGTTTGTTATTGGCACTATCTCCCAGGAAGGTTGTTGCTTGTGAGTTTCTATTCCCTTGGCTTGTGTATTTGCCTGCCCCTCTCTCTAATTTTAGGGATAACGATTTGCCCAGTGACCTCAGTTCTCTTGCAGATCTAGGAAAAGTTGATGGTTTTTCAGTTTGTTCAGTTTTTACTTGTTAGGATCTACTATATACATAAAATATATGCATATTATATATATAATATATAATATATATTTCACCCTTTGAATATTTATTTATTTAAGATCTGCTCCATAATTTTTAATGGATAACTGGTGTGTAGGACATAACTACACTTTTACATAAGTAATTGTGTAGTACTGGGAATTTTTAAAATAATTTTATTTATTTATTTAACAAAGAGGCACAGCCAGAGAGGGAACACAAACGGGGAAAGGGAGAGGGAGAAGCCGGCTTCCTGCTGAGCAGGGAGCCCCATGCGGGGCTCCATACCAGGACCCTGGGATCATGACCTGAGGGGAAGGCAGACGCTTAACGACTGAGCCACCCGGGAGACCCTAGTATTGGGAATTTTGATTGTTCAAATAAGGCTACGGTAAATATATCTGATCATCCTTTAACAGGTTCTTCTGGGGGAGTAGAGGGTGGGGGTTGTTGCTGGTTCCGAGCCTCCACAAGCAGGGGGCGCTGTAGGACCCACGGCAGCCCCAGAAGAACCAGACGCCGCTCTCTCTCGGAGGACACTCTACCCCTCCAGTCGTTGCCCCCACCCAGGCCTCGGGTTTGGGAAAGCGTTTCTAGGAGACGGCACCCGCCGGCTGCGCCTGCGCGGTTGACGCTGCCAGGGGGCGGGCTGACGGGCAGCGGCGCTGGCCGGCTGGTAGTTCCTGCTGGGCCTGGGTCGTTGGGTCCGCCCGGCTCTCTCGCTCCATGGTACGCTTGTGAGTCGCGTTGCCGGCGGACGTCTGCTCGGGATGGAGCACATCCGTACGACCAAGGTAGTCCGACGCGGAGAACTGTTAGCCACTAGCCGTGGTCTGACCTGGCATAGGTGGGAGGCGACGGTGGCTGATCTGGCCCGACCGGGGCTGAAGACCGGCCCCGCGGGACCGTACCCGGGCCTAGTCTGGGAGGGCAGGGGCAGTTTGGGCCAGGGTAGGTGCGGAGGCCTCCTGTACCTATGCGAGTGGGAGTCCCGTTTTCAGTCCTTGGTGTTGGGGTGTGGACGATTTGGGCTCGTGGGGGTTGAGTCCCATGAAATTGGTCGCGCTACACTTCTTGGGCGAAATTGGGGCTGCTTTAGCTTCAGCTCCTCTCAGGCATTCGCTGCCCCAAAGACCGGGAAACGGGTGGGTCCCCAGATCAGCATTGCGATATTGTGTAAGCTTTTCCTTGTTCACGTTGAATTGTCCCGTGTCCCAGATTCTTGATGCAAGTTTTGAAGGCGCTGAGATCAGCACTCTGCTCCACCTCACTTTGTTGTCTCGGTCAGCTGTCTCCGTCTCTGTGCTTCAAAACTTCATTGTCTTTAGTGTCAATAGTCAGTTAAACAGAGGAGTTACGGAGAAGGAAAACATGTTATCCCATGTTTTTAAGTGTCTGATGGAACTTTTTCAGTTGATCTTATTAATCCCATGCTTAATTTTTCCGTGTGAAAGGCATTTATTTTTAGGAACGAACAAGTATTATAATTCCATTACAAATATTGAAACGGAAGAAAATGGCATCAACATATTAACAAGTTACGTTACCAAGAATTAGGTTCAGCTTCAGCCTTGGGAGGAAGAAAGCATAAATCAGGACAAGAAGAACTGAATAATGTAATTTTAAGATCGCCTGGAGCCTAACAAAATCAGGGAGAGGACCCATTGTGAATCCTGACTCCTGGTGTTTTGCTAAAGCCATCACTCAATTGCCGCGCATCCTAAACTTACAGTTCATTTAGAAAAAATAGAGACATACGTTATCTTCATTTGTCCGATGAGAATTTGAGGTCTATGTCATTAAAATGCTTCACGAACCTTTTTAAGGTGTCATGGATTTTTGTTAGAGCTTGTTTATAACATACTATAATAATTCTGTAATACTATACTATAATAATTGAGGATGCTAAAAACTAACCCCTTTTTAAAAAAAATTTTTTTTTCCTTGTCTATGGCCATACCACCCTGAACGCGTCGGATCTGGTCTGATCTCGGAATCTAAGCAGGGGAGGGCCTGGTTGGTCCTTGGATGGGAGAGAAGAATCTCTCTCTCTCTTTTTTTTTTTACTTAGGAGAAGAATGGTAAAATAGCTATAATTCAAGTTGCTGGCTCTTAAAGTTTGAAAATAGAAGGGTGGTTTAGTAAATAACCAAACTAGTAGAAAATACAGAGATGGAAAAGAGGACTAGATCATGCATCAGATCAGGTTCTTGTCCTGGTTCCAGGGTTCCAAATGTGTATTATATAGTAGTTTTTCACAATGGGCCTATCCTGACAGTTTAGTGAGGTCCTTTTATGACTTTAAGGAGCAGAAGATTCATGAATAATTTTCTATTAAAATTACTTTTCAGGTTGTGCTCTTTCATTACTTTGAGTTACTCTTCTAGCATAAGATCACCAGTAATCTGGAATAATCGTAAGTGGCTGTAGGTGCGCTGCATTTAAACTAATACTAACTAGGTCCCAGTTATGTGCCAGGCACAGGGCAGACACTGGCTATAGAGCAGTGAGCACGATAGACATGACTCTCACTGTACATTATGATAATTGCTGTGTGAATTATAATATTTTCACAAATTATGACTTATTATTAGAAGATTGTTATGAACGTACCCTATTGCATTATTATACTACTTTCCATACTACTTTCCATAACCTTCACTTGGACTTTACTGCAAAAATGATTGTATTTCAAAACTAAAAATGAATTACTTTAAGTTTACTTAGCCATTTTGAACTATGCAGTTTCGTCACTATGATCAAGAATTGACCGTAGAGTAGTCCCATGTAATTATTTATTTGTTCTATGTTAAGGCAGCTGTATTTGAAAAGTAATAATTACCATTTCTTCAGCAACTCTATGTCAGTGTAGCCAACTATGCAATATTACTTTATAGTATTTATAATTTCACAAGTAATGCTAATTTATACACAATTGTCCTAATTTCTTAAGTAACCCTGCGAGTTGGGTACATTATCAGCATTTGCAGATGAGAAGGAAATAGGCTTGGAGAGTCGAAGTAATCTGCCCAGTTACCTCATGAGGGGGTAGAGTTAAGATTTAAAACTAGGGTTTGTCATCATTTTCTTTTCATTATTTCTCTAGTTTTAAAATAACTGTTAAAATGTATTAATACTCAGAAGTGAATCCTAATGATAATTCTAAGAGCTTTTTTCCCTCTAAACCCTTTTCTTGACATTTTTGTATTGTTTATGGTTTTTTTAAAAATTATTACTACTTACGAACCAGAGATTTATCAGATAAATATTTTAGCTGAGTACTGACTAAATGGCTTTATAATGATAAAGTTCAGGAACAGATATAATACCATCCTGTTTTGGTCACATTTAGTTTACTTACTGTATAGCATCACTAAAGATGTCCAGTCTGAATTTGTATTTCTGAAAGACTGTTTCCAAGCTCTGCTTATCATTTTGAGTTCTAATTTCGCCATAATGAGGTAGTCTTGCCAAAAAACAATGGGAAATATGCAGAGACAGTTCTTCTTTATGCTGTCTTTCTCCTTTCCCTGCCAGGCTCCAGGGCTTTGGCTGACATCATCTTTTGATGTCCAGTGAAGTGCTGTTTGTGAATGGAACTTTACAGAACGGTACGGAAGAATCTTTTCCTAAACTGTATATGGAAGACTGCTCTCTAGAGTTTGTTGAGGAATGGAATCTCCCATGAAAATCTGACCCCATTAGGGCTCAAGTTGAATTATTCCAAAAGTAACGCCTAGTTTGTTCTTAGCTTGCTACCCGTTTTTGTCATTAGAATGTGCAATCATAGGTGTTATGTACACAAATATGTGGAAGCAGTTACAAAGAGGAAAAGAGATGCAAACTAATAATGACTAAGAATAAGAGCCAGTAGATTGTGGGGAGCAGCACCTGAATGCTTTTCCTCACATGAAGTGCTATTTTGACTCACTAATATTACCACATTATATAGGTGAGAAAACTAAAATTTGCAGCAATTAAATAACTTGTCCTTACTCAAACAGCTCCTTCTAACAAGGACGAGGTGCTGCTGGGAACTTGAATATGGGTCTTTGTGATACCAGTCCTGTTCTCTTAACGGTAACACTCCTCTGCCTCACAGAGTAATGGTCTAATCAAGAGATTTGAGGGGTGCCTGGGTGGCTCAGTTAAGTGTCTGCCTTCAGTTCAGGTCATGATCCCAGGATCCTGGGGTGAAGCCCCAGATGGAGCTACCTGCTTAGTGGGGAGTCTGCTTCTCCTTCTCCCTGCCCCCACTTGTGCACCTGCACATGCTCCCTCTCCTTCTCTCAAGTAAATAAATAAAATCTTTTAAAAGTAATTAAATAAATAGATTTGAATAGTAAGATAGGTCAGTGTGAGTAGGTCTGGAAAAATAGTAGGGAATGGAGGAGAGGAACTTAGGTGATAGGATTTTGTCTAGTAGATAGCCTATTTTAAGGGTATAGGGTTAGGGAAAACGTGTGGTCCAAAAGAATACATTTGGGAGTTGTCATTGTTTAGGCAATCATTGATGTTTTCTTTTATGGATGAGTTTATGCAAGGAGTACTTGTAGAGGCTTGAAGGTTAAAACCCTAGGAATACTTCCAAAGGGGCAAGCAGAAGAGGATTCAGAGAAAAAGTATTAGGGATATAATGGGAAGAGGTGAATCACAAGAAGGGAAGTCTTCCCTATTCTGATTTCCTTCTTTGCTGCCCCTTCTTCTGCTTTCTCCTTTTCTTAGGGCCTGGTACTGTTCTGTGTATGGGGAAATGGTGGTTTGCAGACAAAAGTCCCTGCCATTCCAAAACTTATTTTCTAGCTGGGGGAGACATAACAGTAAACAAAGTTAATAAGCCAAATATATAATATGGTAGATGGTAGTGAATGCTATAGAGAGTGCCAGGGTGAGGTTGGGGGAGGATAGTTGTAAACAGGGTAGTTAGGGAAGTCCTTACAGAGGTAGTGACATGAGTACAGACAAAGTGATGAGGGAGCAAGTCATCTTCCCAGGGGCAGGGAGTGGGGAGGAGAGGCTGGGAGAACCCTATGTTGGACATGCCTGGTTAGTAAAAACTAGCAAGAAGACTGGTGTGGCTAGATCAGAGTGAGTGAAGGAGAGAGCACAGTAGGAAATGAGAGTTGGGGACAGGGGTAAGCCTTGAAGGCTAATGTGAAATCTTTGCTTTTACCGAGTGAGACAGGAAGCCATTCATGGAAAGTCACCTGTGTCCAGTGTTGCAGAAAAACAAAATAAGATAGGACTGAAAAGTGCCCTTGGGTTTATGATCTGTTTTGTTTGGTGATTTATGCACCCAGACGCTGTTGCAGGAACTTGGGATACATGAGCAAAGAAAGATGAAAATCTCTGCCCTTTTGAGGGTTACCTTCCACTTCACAAAGGCAACTTGATGCTCTTTCTTTTTGAAAGAGTGTGGAATAATGATACTAAGAGTCCCAAATGGGTGCCTGGCTATAGGGGTAGCTTACAAGTCAGAGAAGCCATGACAGTGTCTTTTGCTTCAGTAGCCCTTGTTTTATGTAGTTGTAAAGTACAACTGTTGGCTACAGAACGTTGATTGAAGATGGCCATTGGTCCTTTTTTGTCCCAGAGGCCACTTGATGTCCGAATATTCTGGATATGATACTGAGTATGTGTGGTCTGTATGTGTTTTTTCATTTCCAGCTTTGTATAATCAGCTGAAATTTGAACTTCCTGTTTAGAGTACCTTTTAGTGCAGGCCCAAAGTTGGCAACAGTTCAACTCAATGGTCCTCAAAGAAATGTGTTGGCATTCCCCATCCTTACCATAATGACTACACCCTCCAGTTCTCTTCTCCCTACTCTATTTCTTCTTTGTTTATTCTTTCTCTTCCCAAAACCTTGTTTTTCTTCCCCATTCTCTTTTTCCCCATAATCATACCTATAATTAAAGGGTCCTAACACTATTTCCATAGCATCTCAGTGCTGGTGACCAGAAAGAGATTGCTTCCTAAATACCTGACTTAAAACATTTCCGGGAAAGCATTGGGAAAAATCTGTGGCGACATCTGTAAAGTACTTTCAGTTCCTTGGTGAAAAAGGGAAATACGAGGCAGCAGTTGGTGCTTAGAAGTTGGCTACGTCTCTGGTTTGAAATTTCTATGCTGATAATTTTAGCAAAGGAAAAGCTCTGCTTTCTTTTGTTTTTTATAGTTACCTTATTATTTGCAGCTAAGAACAGAATAATCAATCAGTAAGTTTTCTCAGAACCTAAAGTTTCTCCAGAGCCTAAAGTATTAAATAAATGTTTTGGAATAATGTTCAGATTAATTTTATTATCAGTCATATCCATATAGCAATTGCCATATTGAAGCATTCATGTAATGAATTTTCTATTATATGTTCTTGATTTGAATATAATTTTCCATTTACTAAGGTAATAAATAATCCTCAATTTATTAAAGTCCTTTATAGTCTCTTTTCTCTCAGATTTTCATTTCTTTCTTTTTTTTTTTTTTAAAGATTTTATTTATTTATTTGACAGACAGAGATCGCAAGTAGGCAGAGAGGCAGGCAGAGAGAGAGAGAGGAGGAAGCAGGCTCCCCGCGGAGCAGAGAGCCCGATGCGGGACTCGATCCCAGGACTCTGGGATCATGACCTGAGCCGAAGGCAGAGGCTTTAACCCACTGAGCCACCCAGGCGGCCCAGATTTTCATTTCTTTTTATACCTTATCTTAGTAAATGGCAACCAGTCTGACAAGCTTAACATCTTCAAGAAGCCTCTATTTCTCCTTCCTTCTCACATTGGTTTCATTATCTCAAGATGGGCTTTTTCTTTATCCTGTCTATTGTAGCTTAATCATATCCTGTCTATTGTAGCTTATCATATCTCTCCCTGGCAGCCCTAGATAACATCATTAGCCTTTTACCTGGTTACCCACCTCCAGTCTCTTCTGTATTCTGCATTTTCTCCACATTGCCACTGGAAAGATCTTTAAAACCATAAAACCCTATTTGGTCATGGGCTACTGTGCTTAAAATACTCTATCCTTTTATCTACAACATAGATGCTCTACCTTAACAGGTGTTTCTTTTTCATCAAATGTTATTGCCTATCCCCTTTTATGTTCTCTGTCTTCTACTGAGAATTCTGTATTTTCTGTGTTATAGTTAAGAAAATTTTGTTCGGCTTTACTTTCAATATTATATTATGAAAACTTTTTTTTCCAGCTGTATGACACATTAGAATATTGAATTTGCTTTTAAAGTCTATGTGCCTCCTCCTTCCTTTCTCCATTTGAATTTGAACATTAGTTTAAAACAGAACTTACCTCATCAGCTTACTAACTTGCTAACAGTAGTCATTTTTGCAAATGTCTGAGCACTTTATTACTTACTGTTTGTCAAGCAAACTTGGAGTAAAGTACCTACATATATTATCCAACCTTACTTACTACAACCCTCAGGAAGAGATTGTTGTCCTTATTTTATACATAAAGAAAATGAGATCCAGACAGTTTGGCCTTTAGTTGATAGCCAGTAAATTTCTGTGGAGTGAATCAATAAACTCTCTTTCCTGAAAATGTATATTTATGTGGATGTTCTTCAAAGATGTGGGGGGGGGGGTATGCATACAACCATAATGCAGTTGTGTACTTTAAGGGACCATAGTTTTAAGAAGCTCTTCTAAAAAGTGGGAGGACTACACAAGCTGGGGCCTTAAATATTGGGAAAAGAGCAGAGAAGGAACCTAACCTAATGAGAGTTAAGAGCAAGAGGGATTAATTTGGAGTTAAAGTTAGAAGGAATATCAGTTGCGTAAAAATGACCTTGTGAGCTTCTTAAAAATAGAGATCTTTGGGGGCACCTGGGTGGCTCAGTTAGTTAAACATCTGATCCCAGGGTACTGGAATCGATCCCCATGTGGGGCTCCCTGCTCAGAGGGGAGTCTGCTTCTGCCTTTCTCTCTGCCGCTCCCCCTTTTGTGTGCGTGCCTTCTCTCTCCCAAATAAATAAATAATAAATAACCTTTAGGAAAAATGCAAATTTTTGGTCTCCATCTCCTGAGATAACTGAGTGAAGTTGAGTGGGGCTTAGGATTTGTATTTATGCAGAGTTTCAGATATGATTCAGATGAACGGCTAGGCTTTGGGACTTGAATGTAGGTAACCAGAATTAAAGATCAATAAATGGAATTTCAGATAATTTTGGATGTAGAAATTAGGGGGAATCAAGAAATAGGCGTGGAGTGTTAGGAAGAGTATTTTTAACCTGAATTTCTAATCTTGATAAGCCCGAAAGAACTATGTAGTGTTATGCAGCTCTAGAGGAAGAGTGACTTTGTCATAATTGGGTGGTGGGATGGGAATAGCAGACTGAGAGTCCACACATGTATTTAAAAACCAAAAAAGCTGAACTATAACTGTACACTCTTAGTAATTTTTCTACTTATTTCAAGTTTGTTCATTTATTTGTAAATTACTGAATATTTACTATTCACCTTCTATGTAGGGAAAAGGTGGCAGAGAGAAATGAGGGACAGTAAATGTTACAAAGAAGAACTTTATATAATAAATCTCTTGGGTGATTTCAGCAAGAGACCACTGGTAAGCTGGGGGCACCTTCTGTTTTCCCCCTGTGGGAAATGTTTCTTTCACTCTAGTTCAAAAAACATTTATTGTGTCAGATGCTGTATCAGTCATTAGGTAGTCAGACATAAATAAGAGACAGTTCTGTCCTGGGGTGTGTTACAGCTTTAGTAGAAGAGATGGACACGTGCACAGATGCTTTACAGTGTAAGAGCTACTCTAACAGTAGTGGAAGGTGCAGATTTTAAAAATATTTAGGCTATAAAATTTGATAGGAATTGGTGGTTAATTGAATATTGGTGGTGAAGAGGAAGTCATAGGAAGATTCCCAGATTTCTAATGTGGGTGACTGGATGAGGATGGAGTTATATTAACTCTAATCAGAAATACAAGATTAGAAACCTACTTGTGAGGGGTGAGGGAAAATTAGTTTCATTTTCTGTGTGCTTAACATGAATCTTAAGACATCCAAGTAGAGCAATATAGTGTAGTATGGTGGGACAGTGTTCTACCTCAGGAATCAGACCTATGACATAGGGTTATTACTATACTACTCCACTTACTACTGTCACTAGCTGTGTGGTGTTGGGACATTTAACTAACTTCTCTAAGTCTCAGTTTCCATATAGAGATAAATAGTACTTACTACACAGGAATTGTGAAAATTAAAAGAAATAATGTATGTTAAGCACTTATAGTACTGGTCATGTGATAAGACCTCAATACTATGTCAGGAATTATTATCGTTATGTGTATCGCCCGCAGTGTGAACTCAGGAGAGCTCAGAGTTGGGCATTTAGTTAGGAGAGTCATTAACGTATAGGTTAAAATAATGACAGTGGATAAGATGCCTATAGAGAATGGAGCCCCTGAAGAAGAATAGTAATGAATAGGGGATGGACAGAAGAGGGTTAAAATCCAAATGAAAGTGGTGTGGTTGTTTTGCATGTAGACAATTGTGTGTAGAGAATTTGTGTGTTGCCAAGAAGTTATTTATGGCTTATGATTGAAGCCTAACAAGAAATGTTTATGATCTTTTGAAAATCCACAGATTAAAAAACTTCATATGGACTTCAAAAAAAGCAAACTTTCTGATGGAGGCACAATACTCCATAGTGTATATGGACCACATCTTCCTTATCCATTCGTCCGTTGAAGGGCATCTTGGTTCTTTCCACAGTTTGGCAACCGTGGCCATTGCTGCTATAAACATTGGGGTACAGATGGCCCTTCTTTTCACTACTTCTGTATCTTTGGGGTAAATACCCAGTAGTGCAATTGCAGGGTCATAGGGAAGCTCTATTTTTAATTTCTTAAGGAATCTCCACACTGTTCTCCAAAGGTGCACCAACTTGCATTCCCACCAACAGTGTAAGACGGTTCCCCCTTCTCCACATCCTCTCCAACACACGTTGATGCCTCCATCAGAAAGGATGAATACCCAACTTTTGTAGCAACATGGACGGGACAGGAAGAGATTATGCTGAGTGAAATAAGTCAAGCAGAGAGAGTCAAGTATCATATGGTTTCACTTATTTGTGGGGCATAACAAATAACATGGAGGACATAGGGAGATGGAGAGGAGAAGGGAGTTGAGGGAAATTGGAAGAGGAGGTGAACCATGAGAGACTATGGACTCTGAAAAACAATCTGAGGGTTTTGAAGGGGCGGGGGGGGGGTGGGAGGTTGGGGGAGCCAGGTGGTGGGTGTTAAGGAGGGCACGTATTGCATGGAGCACTGGGTGTGTTGCAAAAACAATGAATTCTGTTACGCTGAAAAGAAATTTAAAAAAAAAAAAGCAAACTTACTGTTCAGTTAAATAAGTGGTAAACATCAACCACCACTCCCTTTAAACTACTTGCCAATATCCTTTTTTATATCACTTTTGAGTAGTTTGTGAAGTGCTACAAAATGATGTTGGCACAAATTGTTTGAGTAGTGTTGTTACTTTATAGTAACCTTTATTTCCATATATATTCAATAATTCTCTCTTCTTTAGAACCATTAACACTTTGCTTTAATTGCTTCAGAGATAAGGCAGGTGAGATTTATATTAGGTATTGCTGTTGGTTAGTTTCAAGTCTAGTGCAATTGAAGGGGAGTCAACAGTAGTTGATCCCATTGTTTTCTTTTTTTTTAAGATTTTATTTATGTGTTTGACAGAGATCACAAGTAGGCAGAGGGGCAGGGGTGGGGTAGGAAGCAGGCTCCCTGCTGAACAGAGAGCTCGATGCAGGGCTGGATTCCAGGACCCTGAGATCATAACCCAAGCCGAGGGCAGAGGCTTAACCCACTGAGCTACCCAGGTGCCCCAATTCCATTGTTTTAAAAGAGTTTAAATTTAAGGTTTTTTTTCAAAGTGAGTTGTGTAATGAAGTTAGATTTTTAATTAAGGAAGAAATGGTCCTAGACAATGAAGTAAATGCTGATCTCCAAGAGAAATTTTCATACTGGTTTATAAAAAGGAGGTTTTCCTATTAGCTTAAAGGACAATGTGTATAATGATTTGACAGTTTTAAAATATTTTTTTAAAGATTTTATTTATTTATTTGAGAGAGATCACAAGTAGGCAGAGAGGCAGGCAGAGAGACAGGAGGGAAACAGGCTCTCCTCTGAGCAGAGAGCCCGATGCGGGGCTTGATCCCAGGACCTGGAGACCATGACCTGAGCCAAAGGCAGAGGCCCAATCCACTGAGCCACCCAGGCACCCTGATCTGACAATTTTTATGTGTTAGATCAACTGTCAGACCTGAGCTACATAAATTAGGTCATATCTCTCTAAGTTTCCAGAAGAAAGTATTAAAACTCAAATTCATTTTCACCCCATATAAATAAAATTTTGTATCAAAAATAGGCATTTTAATTTTTTTAAAAGATTTTATATATTTATTTGACAGAGAGCTCACAAGCAGGCAAAGAGGCAGGCAGAGAAGGGGAAGCAGGCTCCCCGCCAAGCAGAGGGCCCGATGCGGGCTCGATCCCAGGACCCTGAGATCGTGACCTGAGCCAAAGGCAGAGGCTTAACCCACTAAGCCACCCAGGCACCCCTAGGCATTTTAATTTTACATTTAAATTTTAACTTACTGGGCGCCTGGGTGGCTCAGTGGGTTAAAGCCTGTGCCTTCGGCTCAGGTCATGATCCCAGGATCCTGGGATCGAGGCCCGCATTGGGCTCTCTGCTCGGGAGGGAGCCTGTTTCCTCCTCTCTCTCTGCCTGCCTCTCTGCCTACTTGTGATCTCTGTCTGTCAAATAAATAAATAAAATCTTAAAAAAAAAAACAAATTTTAACTTACTTGAACAGCTTGTTATTTTAAATTTAAAAAAAAGCTCTGGAATTAAATTTCTTTGGGAGAGTTAATTAGCTTTTTACATGGTAGTTATTATTTTGGAAGTCATAATTTCATAATGAGGGACATTTTACTTCTATTTTAGTAAGAAAAAATATATGTGGGGGGAAGTACAGAATTAATGATATAATTGTTAGTAATCTGGTTTTGAAGACATACAAGTTAAAGAACTATCTACAATCTGCTGTTATAGCTGTGAATTAAAAATTTTATGTTGGTTGTTTTACTTTTTTTTCCCTCCTGAAGAGAATGGACAGCAATAAATAATTGTGTTTTCCAAACAGTAGTCCCTTACACAGTCCTGGCCAACTCTAACCCCACTCTCCAGTGGCAGCCGTGTGTGTGTGTGTGTGTGTGTGTGTGTGTGTACTATTAAAGAAGAAGTACTATGTACCTCACCGTCTCAGCTGCTAGAAGACATAGAGCCAGCACACGATATAATCTGTAATGGAATTCGGAGCCAGGAGGAACTAACTACAAAGCTGAGACATTAAGTAAGTCAGTTAATTTTCTGAGAAGGATTCCAGTTAGGAGACAGGACATCATCAAACCCTGAAGAACGCTTAGCACTTGACTAAGCAGAAGAGACAGTCTTAAGAAGGGAGAATGAGTATAAGTATGAGTAAAAGCACAGAGCTGACCACGAAACACTGTCTTGGGTGGAGTGGTGAGGAGAATATAGAAATTAAGTTGGACTTTGCAACCATTTAAGTGTTTCTTGATTTAATTTTTCTGATAGTTTACCTCCATGATGCTGGATATATTACTTGATTTGCTAATTTAAATATATGGACTCTTGCATCTGTCAGAAGGCTAAAATTAATAACACAGGAAACAACAGGTGTTGGTGAGGTTGTGGAGAAAGGGAAACCCCCTTGCACTGCTGGTAGGAATGTAAACTGGTGCAGCCACTCTGCAGAACAGTATGGAGGTTCCTCAAGAAGTTAAAAATAGAACTGTCCTATCATCCAGCAATTGCACTACTAACGATTTACCCAGAAGATATAAAAATACAGATCCAAAGGGTCATATGCACCTCAGTGTTTATAGCAGCATTATTAACAATAGCCAAACTATGGAGAGAGCCCAAATGTCCATCAACTGATGAGTAGATAAAGAAAATGTATATATATACAATGGAATATTACTCAGCTGTCAAAAATTATGAAATCTTGCCAATTGCAATGATGTGGATGGAGCTAGAGGATATTATGCTAAGTAAAATAATGTCAGAGAAACATAAATACCTTATGATCTGACTCATATGTGGAATTTAAGAAAGAAAACAGATGAACATATGGGAAGGAGGAAAGGAAACATAGAAGAGAGGGAAATAAACCATAGAGACTCTTAATGGTAGAGAATAAGTTCAGGGTTGATACTGGGAGATGGTGGGGGATGGGCTAGATAGGTGGTGGATATGTAAGAGGGCACTTGTGATGAGCACTGGGTATTGTATGTAAGTGATCAATCACTGAACTCTACTCCAGAAACCAGTATTCACTGTATGTTAAATAATATTTAAATTAAAAAATGTATGGGCTCTTGGATACAAAAACTGTTGTTTATCATGTGCCTCCTTCCTGTTCTGCTTAGTATTTGTGGTTTTTGTTTTTTTTTTTTTTTTTTACAGAGTTCCTTTATGGGTTGTATTTCTAACTCTAAATTGTACCTATTATTTGTGGTTTACATGTTCCCCAAGATATGTGAAATTTGATGTTCAACATTAAATAAACTCATGTTTTTTAATAGAAAGGGGAAAAAATTTGAAAATGGTGCATTTAAATCATGAGATAACAAAGAATTTGTATCATTTTTGAAATGACAAATAACTTTTTTTTCTTTTCTTTTTCCTTTTTTTAGGTTGAACAAGTGAAATTACTTGACCGATTCAGTACCAGCAACAAGTCGCTAACAGGAACACTCTATCTTACGGCCACACATCTATTATTTATAGACTCTCATCAGAAAGAAACCTGGGTAAGGGCATCTGCTGTACTGCCTACCATACTTAGAGTAATGGACTTAGCCTATTGCTGTATTTCATTTTGTTTGTTTTTGGTTTTTTTTTTTGAAGATTTTTATTTATTTATTTGACAGACAGAGATCACAAGTAGGCAGAGAGGCAGGTGGAGAGAGAGGAGGAAGCAGGCTCCCCATGGAGCAGAGAGCCTTGATGCAGGTCTTGATCCCAGGACCCTGGGATCATGACCTGAGCCGAAGGCAGAGGCTTTAACCCACTGAGCCACCCAGGCACCCCCTGTATTTCATTTTGATCAGTACAAAAAATTTAATGAAAAAATTTTTCATAGTCACATGATCACATCTACTCTCCCTCCTAATAAAACAAGGATACCATGTAGAATATGGAGCTCTTGTCTACGGCCATACCACCCTGAACGTACCCGATCTCGTCTCATGTCGGAAGCTAAGCAGGATCAGGCCTGGTTAGTACTTGGATGGGAGAATATGGAGCTCTTTTATACGATATAGCAAGACTCTTTATCTGCATTAATAATTATAAAATACCTGCTTATTCCTTTCAATTTTTAAAAATGTAAGTAATAGATGTACATGTTTAATATTTAATAGTTTAAATGGCATGGTCCATTTAAAAGATTTTTTTTAAAAGATTTTATTTATTTATTTGAGAGAGAGAATGAAAGTGCACCTGATCCATGGTATCTTTATACTAAATTGCAATTACAGTGTTTTTTAATCGATTGTAGATCAAACAATATAGTAATGGATATTTTATGTATATTTCTTCCTGTATTTGCCTGGGAGTAAAATTACTGGTGCTTAGATAAGTATGTATTTTCCTTCACTATATGTGGCCCCGCTCCAAAGTAGTTGTCTCAAAATATTCTCAGTAGAGTGTGATATATTGTCCACCATCGTCAGCAACATTGATATTGTTAGCTTTAAAATTTTTGCTTCTCTCGTGGATGTGCAATTGTGATTTTTAAATTGCTGATTACAAGGAAGTTGTCCTTTCAGATATTGTGGCCTTTAGATTTCCTTTTCTTTTTCTCTTGGGCAATAAAAGCCAATAAAGCTTTTATTGGCTTTATATGAGTCTGGTTTTTAATGTTTTGTCTGGTATGTGTTTTGTAGATAATTTCTCCCAGTGTGTGGCTTGTCTTGTATGTATACATGTCTTTGAATTAAAGTTTAAAATTTTAGTGTATTAGATTTTTCATTTCTTCTTTTATGGTTTATGCTGTTTTCTGACTAGGGATTCTGTCATAAAGAGTCTCCTGTATTTTTTTTCTAAAAGTTTACATTTTGTATTTCAAGTATAAATTGTTAATAATATGGAAAATATTTCCTTCAGTGATATAACTTAGGGATTCATTTTTATTTTTATTCTTTTTATTATTTGGATACTGGTGCCATTTATCGACAGTTTCAGTGCATTAATGTGTAGTATCAACTCTGTTATAAATAAAGTGAGGGTTTGCTTTTGAACTCTGTTCTGTTCTTTTGATATATTGATTCAACTGTATAGGAGCATACTGCTTTATTGACTCTAGCTTTTTTAATAAAATCTCTCTTTTATTGTACTCTCTTGATTTCCCCAGGAAGGCCATCCAGTTTATATGTGATTGCATTAAATAAGTCAAGATACTTACCTGAGATGTTGATCTCAGAGATGTTGTATTCCCTCAAGGCATTGGAGCTCTTCCCTGTCCAGTGCTGGCCCAGGAACTGTCAAGGGTTTCACCAAGCCGGGCCTTGTCAGATCATTCATTCTCATTCACTCTGTCTACCCTTCATTTGTCCATCTGCCTCAGTATCTTCTCAGTGTGTTTTCCATCTCCTAGAGATAGACAGGGAAGTTCCCCAAGGACCTCTTCTTGCAGATGTTGGGAACATAGTTTGGGGGCGGCGAAAAAAGTCTCTATTATTCTTTCTGATTATTGTCTTTAAAATGCCTTTTTATCAGTATATTCCCATATGTCTCTCCTGAATAAAATCTGTTTAGTACATTTGGTCCATAAAAATGAACATTTTAGATCTAGAAGGAGGCTTACTAACTTTATCTTTTTTCTTATTTTACAGATTATTATTTTTTCAAGATCACATAACTAGTTAGTGACAGAGCCAGGTCTCTCCAACATTTTCTTACTGCAAATAATATTGGGTTTGAATTAGAAGCATAATAGTGATGTAGTAGCTTATTGTCTCTTATTCTCTATTTTGATGTTGCTATTATTCAGATCATTTTGAATAACTTGGCACAGGCCTGCTAATATAAATGTTAGTGCTAAATCTTAGCCACAGGTTGGGTTATTTGTAGCAAGTACTAAATATCTGTGTTATATATACTTTTTATGTCTGTAGAACAAGTTCTTATTAATCTTTTTTAAGCTTTTCTTGATTATTTTATGCACTTAATCTTGCATGAGAACTTTAGAAAATACAAATAATTAATATTAATATCAGCATTTAATATTATAATCATATAATATATATGTGGTATAAATAATCATCTATCTCTTACCCTGCCACAGAAAAAGGAAAAAGCAGTCTGGGATTTTTTTACTGTACTTGTATTAAAGTTTTAGATTAATTTGGGATGCATTGATTTCTTGCCATGATTGAGTTTTATCATTCAGGAACCTGCTATGACTCTAAGATCTTTGACTTTCTAGAAGAACTTGTTATAAATATTTTAAATTCATAGGAATGGGATTGAGAAAAAGAAAACTTTTTATTTTTAGTAGCAAGCAGTATTAGAACTGGTATGAATGATAATCATTTAAATTTTAATCATATTTAAAAGTATTGAGTTTATAGTAGGACTTTCTATTCATTCAGTAAACATTGTGATGGAGGTATAAGCAAAGACACTTGTAGTGCTCATTTGGTCAAATTTTAAGTTTGGATTTATAAGGTATAACATTTGAAACTTTTTTTTGAATACGGTGATTGTAATGCTCCAGATACCGTGTTAAGTGCTGGAGATAGAATGATGCTCAGCTTAGTCGTAGTATTGCTCTTTATGAAGTTCCCAGCATCTGGCTAGAAAAATAGACATTCACTATACAAAGAATTACTCATGTTCTAAGTGCTGTGAAGGAAAAGTATAGGCATAAGAAAATGGAAGGGATCTAACTTACTTGGGAAAGGCAATGGGGGTCGTCAGGCTGTTCTTCTTGATGATGAGGTTTAAACAAAGGTCAGAAATAATACTAGAAGTTCCTAGACAAAGAAGTAGATCTATAATTTCCCAGTTAGTAGGAGCAACTCAGTGTATGTAAAGAAGGTTGGTGCATTTGAGGAGCCAAAGAGAGGACTCTGTCACTCCAACTTGATGTGGAGAAGGACTTGAAATGAGTCTAGAGCCAGAGTCTAGTAAATGACATGACTAGATTGCCCTTTATTTATTTTTTTTTAAATCGCTTTTTAACGGTCACTCACCTGCCCTGTAGAAAATGGGTTAGAGGGGGTCAAGAGTAGATATGGAGAGAGCTTTTAGGAGGCTACTTACAGTGGGAGCATTACAGCTAGGGGAGTGACAGTGGACATGGAGAGAAGTAGAGAGGTTACAGAGGTATGTGGGAGATGCAGTTCTCAGGGTTTGATGATGTACTAGTATGTGGAGTGATGGACAAAGTGTCAGAGAGCATAGTTCTGGCTTAGACATTCAGTCACAAGTTTTGAGTACTTTGTTTGAAGAGGGCATTTCTAACATGCATGTGCTCTGGAAGAGAATACGGTATTTAGCGCTTTTTTATGATGATGATCACGTTTTTTTCATGTTGTAGATATTGCACCACCATATTGCCTTAGTAGAGAAGCTAGCTTTGACTACTTCTGGATGCCCACTTGTGATTCAGTGCAAGAACTTCAGGATTGTGCATTTCATTGTTCCCAGAGAAAGAGATTGCCATGATATTTACAATTCTTTGCTACAACTATCAAAACAAGGTACTGTTTTTAGAGACCAAAGCTTACTTAATTTTGAGATGGATTATCTAAGATATGTAATATGCCGTTGTTACTTTATAATTGAATTTACCCTTAAGTTCTTGTGTACTCTATTCCAAAAAATTTGGCTTGGAAATAATTATATGCTTCTGCTCTAAATTTTAAGAATGATTTCCAAAGAAGGGATAAGAGTAAAGAAAAAAGTTAAGCATTTAGAGTTCAGATTTTTTTTTTAAGATTTTATTTATTTATTTGACAGAAATCACAAGTGGGTAGAGAGGCAGGCAGAGAGAGAGAGGGGTGGAAGCAGGCTCCCTGCTGAGCAGAGAGCCTGATATGGGGCTCAATCCCAGGACCCTGGGATCATGACCTGAGCCGAAGGCAGAGGCTTTAACCCACTGAGCCACCAGGTGCCCCTAGAATACAGATTTTAAAAACTATTGATTTATATTAATGTTTTTAAAGTTTGTTGGTGCCAACAGTGCAGCTCTCCCCACCTCTCCCCCCCCAAGTGGGTATCCACAACCACGGGGAATAACTTGGGAATTGATTGTTAAATGAAAAGTTAAGGAAGGTCAAGCTCCTCTGGTAGCACTGGGACCAATGAATTTAATTGATCAGAGGGGAGCATAAGGGAGATGACCAGAGGGAAAAGAGAGGGTGAATCCTACTTCAGGAGGTAGGTATAGGAGGAATGAGAAGAGTGTAGGCCAGAAAAAGGAATCCTGTCACTATGCCTTTGGGATCTGGAGGCTTCCTTCCCCCAACATGACTTGAATTAATGTAGATCTCTCCAGGAGACAAAGCACACTGGTTACTGAATATTACTTTGTTGTTGAACACCTGGACTGCAGTGGTCTAGGAGAGAAGGGTGTGTCTAGGAGCAGGGGTACGCACACCCTTCTCTCCTAACACATAAAGCCTATAGCATTTACCCGTTGTCCCAAGTTTAGCCAGATCTTATAGTAAAGATGGTTCTGTCACTTTAGGGGCTTAATATTATTCAGGAGTAAGTGCTCTCTGGAGCTTTGTGCAACCATTGCCACTGTCTTATAGGAATGTATATGCAAGTTCATGTTCCATAGGCCACCTCTAGTTTTTTATCTCAGCATTTAGTATTTCCATTTTATATCTCATTTGGGAAGTGTGGTGGGTGAGAAGTACCTGGGTCTGTGTCATTAAAATTTTACTTTTAGGAAAAAGAAATATTACATTAGAGTAATATAAAATTATGGTTTATTAGCTTTTGCTGATTATATAAATTGAATCTCAGATTAATGTGTATGCCTTTAGATATGATCCTTTGAATTAAAGGACAGAGAAAATAAATTGAGTCCAGATATGTTCAGGTATTAGTTATCTCTTTGAAAATTGTAAAGAAAAAAATTTTTAAAAAAATTACTGTTATTTATAGAGTTTTAAGTCCTAGAAGTTGCATCATAATATGTATGTATTTTGTATACGATAGCAAAATACGAAGATCTCTATGCATTCTCTTACAATCCCAAACAAAATGATTTGGAACGACTACAAGGTTGGGAGCTCATTGATCTTGCTGAGGAATATAAGAGGATGGGAGTGCCAAATTCAAACTGGCAGCTGTCTGATGCCAACCGAGAATACAAGGTATCTCAGCAACATTTTTGTTTGTTTTTATTTAAATTCCAGTTAGTTAACATACAGTGTGGTACTAGTTCAGGTGTATAGTATAGTGATTCAACACTTACATACAACACCCAGTGCTCGTTACAAGTGCATTCCTTAATCCCCATCACCTATTTCCCCCATCCCCACACCCACCTCCCTTCTGGTAACCAGTTTGTTGTTTATGGTTAAGAGTCTGTTTCTTGGTTTGCCACACACTCTCATTTTCCCCCTTTACTCATTTGTTTCGTTTCTTAAATTCCACATAATGAGTGAAATCATATGGTATTTGTTTTTCTCTGACTGACTTATTTCAACTTAGCAACCTTTGGAGAAATGCAGAATATGTTAGTACTGAGATGGAGAGTGTAATAGTAGTGTAGTAAGTTGTCTATATATTGCTATGTACTGTTCTTGCATTTAATAAGTCTTAAAGTTTTTTGAAGGTGATTTTTAACCTCATAGTTTTTGAATTGTGTGTAGAATGGATATGTTTTATTTGATTTTTACAGATTTGTGAAACTTATCCCAGAGAACTTTATGTTCCCCGAATAGCAAGCAAACCAATAATTGTTGGTAGTTCCAAATTCCGGAGCAAGGGAAGATTCCCAGTTCTTTCCTACTATCATCAAAATAAAGAGGTAAGAAAAGAAGATTTTTTTTCTTTTTTTATTTTACAAATGTGGCATAACCCCTCTTCAGGTTTAAGTGTCCAAATGAACACTCATTTTTACATAGGAAGGTCATTATTATAATGTTGCTGATAGAGAAGTGTCAGCTTTTCTCTTGATTACATTTTTGAAATTTTAAAATTACCCTGATGTATAGAAACTTTCATACTTTTCATCTTTCTTTCCTCCTCCACCCTCCTTCAGCCTTTCCTTTCTTTTAGTAGGGACTTGAAAATAATGAGATGAGTGAACAGATAGGCTCTTCTTTCCTGTGGTTCTCTTGATCCTGCTTATATTTGGGAAGAGAAGATAGCTTTGACAAACCAACTATTGAGAAAAAGAAGAGAGCCAAGGGTATTTCAGGCTCACAATTTTTATAGAAAGCACTTCTAATCAGAAGGATTTTGCAGTACGAGGAGGTGGAGGAGACATCTTTATACTGAGATGCTGTGATAGGGATTGCTCATTACAGCAAAATTTTCCTTTGTAGCTTGTAACAGTAGGTCACAGGGTACAGTGTGTTAGATGCTTTATATGCATGAAGTCCCATGATAATTTTATAAGGTAGGCTCTGCTAATTTCCTGTAACTTTCAACCTGTAAAGAGAGGGTAAATCACTTTTCCTATATCAACAGCTAGCCACCTGTGGAGTTTAGTTCTGACTCCCACTGCTTGTGACCTGATTTTTTTCTCAGGAAGCTTTTCGAATCTTTTCTCCCCAGTGTTCTGAAATTTCACAGTGAAGTCCTTGGCGTGTTTTTTTAAAATTCTATCTAGAAACTCACTTTTGGGAAATTACTTCTCTATTTCTGTGGTAACTTTCTCTCTTCTGTTACTTTTCTTTGTACTTGTGTGTGTGTGTGTGTGTGTGTGTGTGTGTTAGTTGACAAGTGGGCTTTTGTAAACCTCCGTTTTTCTTAATTTTCTCTATTTTCCATCTTTTTCTAGTTTTTAGAAGATTTCCTTGACTTTGTTTCCAGTCCACCTCTTTATTTTTGCTATTCTATTTTTTAAAATCTAAGCACTCCTTCCTATTTTCTGAACTTTTTAGACACTTTTCTGTTCTTGGCTATGATGGCTGGGTTCTCTGAGGATGTTAAGGATATTTTAAAAAGAATTCTTTTGCTCCCCACATTAGTTATCTGTTGCTCAGAGTTCCTTTTTTCTGTTTATTTTTTTTGTTTGTTTTTTGTGTCTTTGAAATATCTGATTCTTGGCTGGGCTCTTGTACTTTAAAAGTGAAGTACCACAAGCTTTTTAGAAGTTTGTGTGCAGGAGTGATCTCTATCTTTGGATTCTTTCTGTTGTTAATTTTCATCCCAATATGTGTGTTAGTTCTGTCTAGGATTCAAGTGTGGGAAGGTGGATGGGAGGATTTCACATTTTGTTTTGTAGGCTTTACTTCATCCTCTTGTTTTTTTTTTTGGTGGGGGCTGGTATTGAGCTTCGCTCCCACCTACATCTGTGCATATTGTCCAGAGTCTTCAGGTTAATCCTTTTCATAGAATAAACTTTGTGTTCAGGGCAAGCGAAGATCTGGGAGCCTTAACTAGTCGCTATATGGATATTCAACCAATTCTATTTTCAGTTATACTCCAAATCAGGCTTTTAGAGGTACCAAATCCTAAGCCTTTCTGGGATTTAGCTGCTCAAAATGCTTATTGTTGACCCCCAACAACTTGACAACTTTCTCTGTTCTGGTAAATTGATCATTACTAACTTCTCAATCTGCTTCATGTCCTGAAATTTTGTTAACATCTCTATTTTTCTCTCCTTTTCCATTCTCTTTGACCTTTTAATTTTATACATTTTAGATATCCCAATTAGAACTTTAGTTGGGTTTTAGAAGGGAGCCAGAGGTAAAAAGTAAAATTTTAAACAGAAATTCCTAATCTGTTCTTCATAACAAAGTCATAGGGAATGATGACTGGTTCTGGCCTCTGTTTGACACACCCATGTTTGTATACCTTGTTTATTGGAAAGCTAGGCTGAAAACAGATATTCAGTGCCTAACTTAACAAATCAGAAAGTACGTCTGAAAAGAATTTTATATTTTATATTTCATTTTCTTCTATTTTATTTAATTCACGTGGTTTTATTTTGTGTGTGAATTTAGAATGTATGAATTTATGCATACTTTTTTTTCCCTTAATGATACTATGGTTGGAATGATGGGCTATGGTTAAGTTGGAGTTGGTATGGATGAGATTGGAGAAAAAGTATATGGGTCTAAATCTGCTAATCTCTTTTTAAGACTTGGAACAAGAGTAAATATCTAATCCACCATTCACTACTTCTAACAGATATTTTTGTCCTCTTAGATTTATATTTTAACACAAACTTGAATTGAAGTTCATTTTTCTCATTTTATATAAAGATTGCTGATTCCTAAATAGAGCTCTGAAGACTTTTGGAATATAAAAGCTCAAATGTTACTATTTTAAAAAATCCTATTCTACCTTTATTGATTAATCCCTTACTTGAACTTGAGTTGAAAGTGTTTTGTAATCTAGAGCATAGCATGCAAGTATCTTAGTAGGATACATGATAGAGAATTGATGAAGTGTTGCTTCTTAGGACTTAAGATTTTTTTCATCAAACTACATAAGGAGGCATTTCACTTTTTCAGAAGAGAATATTGGGAAAACTTATGTAACATCAAGATGTTCACATAGTGTTTAATTAAAATAGGATTTCAAAGTTAATGTCTTCGAATTGTCCTGCCAACTTTTAAACAGATTACCCGTTTGATTTAACTTTTGTTTTTCTTTTAAGCATTTTTTAAAGACATGTTTTAGACATCTTTGGATAATCTGTTGTTTTCTGTCCTTTAATATTAGGCTGCCATTTGTCGATGTAGTCAACCACTATCAGGATTCAGTGCCAGGTGCCTGGAGGATGAACATTTGCTTCAAGCCATTAGTAAAGCCAATCCAGTCAATCGCTATATGTATGTCATGGATACCAGGCCCAAAGTATGTGTCTTGAATCTAGTACAGTCTGTTAGTTTAATTATCTTTGTTACTTTAATTAATGAGAGTTGATCAGTTTGCCCATATTTAACCTGTCTGAATTCCAGTTTTAAATTAACTGAGGCTAATGACACTGAGGAAGGCAGTCTTTAAAAGGATACCAACTTAGGAGACCTGTTTCCCAGATGGTGATATCTTATGTCTTCTGATTTATGTATAAATTTAGAAAAACAGATTTTTATGTTGGGAACTCTTGATCATGTGGAAGTCTTACATTATTGTGAAGAAATATTAAATAATGTGTTGTGAAAAATTAGAAAATCTTACTAATTTTTTCCGTAGAATTTTTAATTGTCAGAACACTTCATGTTAAAATAATGGGCATTAACTTGAAATATTCAAGAAAATAAGGAAAATAGTGAGTTAGAAAACATTGAACTAGAGAATTTTAAATAGTGAACAGGAAATAGTTGTTCTGTTAGGCATCTGTAATGTTAGGTTCAATTTTTGTCATTGAGACAAATGTCAGAATCCCTTTTTCTTTTTATAAACATAGTTAAGCAACTAATTCATATAGGATCCTGAAACTAAAGTAATTAAAATCTTCAATGGTAACAGCTAACATTACTTTTAATTTTTATTATAGCATCGAATGCAGAGCTGGTGGGCTACACAAAAGGACATTGGCAGAATTATAGTGAGGATTTCTTCAAAAATCTGGAATGATGAGAAAATAAGAGAAAGCGATGAGAAAAAGCGAGTGAGCGATATAGAGCACAATTCTAGGCAGCTTTGTTGAAAGGAATGGTAGCTGTTTTAGAAGTTATTCTCATCATTATTCGTTTTCACAAAAGATAATGGAGGAAACAAGATGAGATTAACTTGAGTAAATTAAGAAGTATTAAAAACTAGAAATGATAATTTGATAATTTTTTATCTTGTTAATAAGAAAAGACTTTCTCAGAAGTCACGAATGTTGGTGATATCTCTTGTAAGACAAATTTTATTTTTCTTCCTTTTTTAATCTGGTGGTTTCAATGGTCAGAATTACTTTTAGGTGATAATAGATATAAAAGCTGGTTATAATACAAGTTTCTGAATGTGAAGCCTGAGGATGATCTGTTTCCTAGGACCTAGTACCTCTTATCTGTATAATTGCCTTCTACACAGAAAACAGGCCTTTCTTAGATTGCTTTGTTTGTACTGTTTAAACTTCAACTTAACTAGTAATAATGCGGAAGCATTTTAATATCTAACTCTCACCTTAGTCATCATAGATGCTGAATAACCAGTGAGTCAGTAGGTAGAGTTGAACTTCCTTGTTACCAACCTGGGCCCCCATCTACTGAATGAAAAGCTGCTTTGTCTTCCAATTTAGATTTTGTTTGATCCAAGTTCATAAGAATATTTTTTAAACTTAATAATGTGCAATATGAAATCCAAGTTTGAAAAAATTAAACATACCAAATCTTAATGAGCCTCCGATAGCATTTGATCTAGTGACCAAAAACAAAGACCATGGGCCTACTGGCGGTCTGTTTTCTCCTTAGAGACCAATTTTAGCCCAGTTCTCGGAGGTGTATCAAGCTAGTGGGTTATATGCCATGGTCTATACTGTGTGGGCCTCCAGTAATTTTTAATATGGAGGATCTCAGATAATCTGGCGTGTATTTCAGATCTGATTTTTCAGGGTCCCTGTGGCTCTCTGAATGATCATGTGTTCCCCAGGCTTGCTCTGAAATGAATCTAATAGGTTCATTCTGTAACAGGAAACTTCCCAGCTTGGCTCATCTCTGAATCATTTAGGATTCAGATGAGAGATACTTCTTTCTTTTTTAAATTTTGAAATATTACAAACTTATGGAAGACTGAGTAAAAACATAAGTGAATTAGTTTCATAAATTATTTGTGGGGGAACTTCTTGTCTGACCTTTCCATTATATAGCAATCATGTTGTTACTTTATATAAAGTGTCCTTTTTTACTCTTAATAACATATATGACACTTTTGCTTATTTAAAAAATGGTAGCATATTCAGTTCAGAGTTCTTTGAACTCTGCTAAAATGTGGTTTATTTAGTATTTTCATGATTTTTGGTAAACTAGGTTAAATGATAAAAGCAATTTGTCTCTAAATTTCTAAAACTTTATATTTTAGCTGAATGCAATGGCCAACAGAGCAGCTGGAAAAGGTTATGAAAATGAAGACAACTATTCTAACATTAGATTTCAGTTTGTTGGAATTGAAAATATTCATGTCATGCGGTCCAGCCTTCAAAAATTATTGGAAGGTATGATTATTTTTTGCCTTTGAGGCAACTTTGTCTAATAGAAATAAAATGTTAGCACATTATAAAATTTAAAATGATGTAATTTAAAATTTCCCCATATGCACATTCAAAAAAGTAAAAAAAAAAAGGAAATTAATAATATATTTTACATAATGTATTAAAACATGTTAACATATAATCAGTAAAAAAAATCAGTAATGACACGTTAATTTTTTTCTTTTAAGTCTTAAAAAATTGATGAGTATGTATTTTACACTGTTAAACCACATCTCAGTTTAGACTACCCATGTGTCAGTTTGGGGGAGTGGCTACTGTAATGGACAGGACAGTTCTAATGGTTCTGAAAAAAAAATGGTTATTATTAGATAAATATTCTTACTTAGTGTGTACAGTGAAGATTAGTTGAAAATAATGCTCCGTTTAAGTATTAAGGTATCTTTCCAGTCATGGTGTGGAGTTTTAACAATTAAAATATCAGATTTTTAAATACTTTGTACTCCAAATTTTTTTTAAAGAGAGATTGGAGCTTTTTTTTTCTTTTAAAGATTTTATTTATTTATTTACTTGTCAGAAGAGAGAGAGAGGGGGGCGCTTGGGTGGCTCAGTGGGTTAAAGCCTCTGCCTTCGGCTCAGGTCATGGTCTCAGGGTCTGGGATCGAGCCCCACATTGGGCTCTCTGTTCAACGGGGAGCCTGCTTCCTCCTCTCTCTTTGTCTGCCTGTCTGCCTACTTGTGATCTCTGTCTGTCAAATAAATAAATAAAATCTTAAAAAAAAAAGAAGAAGAAGAGAGAGAGCACACAAGGGGCAGAGTGGCAGGCAGAGGCAGAGAGAGAAGCAGGCTCTCTGCTGAGCAAGGAGCCTGATACGGGACTCGATCCCAGGATCTCAGGATCATGACCTGAGCCAAAGGCAGAGGCTTAGCTGTCTGAGCCACCCAGGTGTCCCGAGAGATTGGAGCTTTTTTTAAGCACAAGGAATGACAAAAAAAAAATGTACCTGAAAAATCTAATAGTGAGGTCCTAATAGCATCTTTTCATTTATTCAGTCTCTTTTTTTATTTTGTCCTCTTCCTCCCAATTTACTCACTTAAAGAGAACTTGAATAGGAGAAGTGGAGACTCTAGCCACATTCTAATGAAATGTTTTTTTCCCCTTCATAGTCAATGGTATCAAAGGGCTTTCTGTCAGTGATTTCTACTCTGGTTTGGAGAGCTCAGGATGGCTTCGCCATATCAAAGCTGTTATGGACGCTGCAATCTTCTTAGCCAAAGTAACTCTTCTTTGTTCATATTTTGTTTGGGGATTTATAATGGTTAGGAAGGAATGAATTTATTCTCTTGGCTGCTGGTGCTGGTACCCTTTCCAGTCAGAGAACTTTTATGTTTTACCTCTTTAATGAGGCTTACTTTAATTTGAGTTTTAAAAGACCACATAGCACTTCATGTAAGAACTTAAAAAGAAATCACCAGACACTTGGAAACAACAATTTTGGTTTTGTTTTTTGTTTGTTTTGTGTTTTGTCTTGTTTTTTGGAAATTATGCTGTGACAGCATTATCATTGCAGTCCTTGCTCTTCTGTGTAATGCATTACTTGCTAGTGTAGTTTTTGAGTAAGTAGAATTTAACTGATGTACCAGAAATGTATTCTGCTGTAATCTAAGTATGTGATCTTTCTTTTCAGGCAATAATGGTTGAAAATGCAAGTGTGTTGGTACATTGTTCTGATGGTTGGGATAGGACTTCCCAGGTTTGTTCCCTTGGCTCTCTTTTACTGGATTCCTACTACAGAACAATCAAAGGATTCATGGTAAGGAGTGATGTGGCTAGACCAATGATTCTCAAATAGGAGTGATTTTTGTCCTCCCAGGAGACATTTGGCAATGTTAGGAGACAGTTTTGGTGGTTAGAAAGAGAAGGGTGCAACTGGCACTTAGCTGGTAGGGGCCGGGATGCTGCTAATGTTCTGTACTACAGAGGTTAGCCCCCGCAACAAAGACCTAACTGGCCCAAAATGTGTGTAGTAGCTGTGGTTGAACAACCTTGAGTTAGACTGATTTCCATTTGTGCCATCTGTTTGACAACAAGTTTTAAATTTAAAAGTTTTTTTTTCTAAAATGTTATAGTAGAAATATTCAGTATTTTCTCCTTCACTTTTATCTGACAAATGTGAGTGATGTAAAACAAGGCACAAATAAGAGTACTTAAAAATTATGTTCTAGAGCAAACTTTCTGTTTAAAATGCCTTCATTCGTTAATTGTAATTACACATTAGGAAGCATGTTTTATATCCAAAGATTAAATTTCTAGTTGAATAGATTTTCTGCTTTGTGAAGCTAAAGCCCTGCCTCCTGTTTTTTGTTTGTCTTTTGACACATGATCAGATTAACTTGTGTTTTCAAAATATACATCTTAATTCATGGCAACTAAAGTAAGCGAAGAGATGGTAGAAAGTTTTCATTGGTTTAGAATAATGAAATGCAGTGCCATCTTAAAGCAGGGGAAGGTTTAACATCACCAGATCCCTTTCAGCACCATTATTTGATGGCACTAACATACTGAGTCTTGGACAGGCTGAATGGAAGTGCCACTAATAAAATTATGTGCAGCTTACCGTAAGAGTATAAGATGAGAAATACATTCTCTGCCATGTTTGGCTTTAATTGCTTGCTAGACATTCAAATGAAATCATGTAATAAATGCCCAGGGACAATGTGAGAGCTTCCCAGGCAAAAGGAACAATGAGAACCAAAGCATAGCTCCATAGGCTGAATGCAGGTGATGTGTGATGGCTGGAGTTCAGGGTGTTAGAATGGGACACTTGGGAGCAGAAGGATATAGTGGTATGAAGGCTTCAGGAAGAGAAGACCGGAATATGGCCTTTAACCTTTTCTGGTAGTGAGAGCCATTAAAGTACTTTAAATAGAGGAAACAGTAACTTGCTTGGATCTGCTTTGTAAAAAGACAGCTTGGTGTCCTAGGTGGAGGGTAGTAGAAATGGAGGCTGGGAGACCAGTGTAGAAACTGGTAAGATAATTCAGGAGAGAAAAGAGGGCCAGGAGTAAGGCCATACCACGTGAATACAAGAGGTAATAGGTTCAACCTCCAGGGATGTTGAGAAAGTAGAATCAGTAAGAATTATTTCTCGTTTGGATATGGAAAAGAGAGGAGGCCTCTTCCAGGATGAATTAACGTCTCTGGACTCAGTTGCTAGGATGGGTGTGCATTCTCTTGCTCCCTACTGAGAGAAGCAGAAGGCTAAATTCAGTGAGAAAGATAGTGAGTTGAGTTTTAGATGTAGGTGTGTAGAGGACAGGCAGAGAGCCTGCAGTAAAATCTGGAGCTCCAAGCCTGAAGACCACTTGCCTGTGGTCCAAGCCTGAAGACCATAGGTGTGGAAGTGGCAGAGCTAGGATTTGAGCCCATGCAACATGGTTCCAGATAACTGTATCTTTCTCTATCATTATATGGCCTTCTGGAAAGATTTACAACAAGGAGAAGCTAAAGGTGGCTGTTTTTTTAAATCCCTGGCAGTGAGTACTACCTCCCTTGCTCCTTTTGGGGTGACTTTCTCTGTCTTTTCATTTTGTCCAGTAGGAATTTAACCTCCCTGTCCAGAGTGTGCACAGCTGAAAGTAAAGATCATGTTGCCTCTCGGTGCATCTTTGATGAGTCTTCTCCTCTCCCCTTAGTTGTGGACTTTGTCCTGTCAGTCTTCTGGCTGATTTCTGGGTATTTAGGATGATTTGATAATTATCTATTTGTGTTCAACTGACAAGACCAGCCTAGGATCCACCCACTCTGCTGCCATCTAGCTTTCCCCCCAAAGGTGGCAGTTTTGACACTGTAAAGAATGTACTTGGTGATTATATAATGAAATTATGAGATATGTTAAATACTAAGAAGATATGTTGTATAAATTAGACTGAAAAAAATTAGAAGCCTATTACTTCAGTAGAGTTGTGACAGAGAAAACAGATAAAGACAGTCCATTCAAGAGGTTAGATATCACCATCTGAATTTGAATATATACTTTTTATTGGTGTTTTTATCATTCTTTTTCTGATAAGTACTGTGTAAGTAATGTACAAGTAAGCCAAAAGGTTTAAAGCATACACCCCAGTGTACCACCCACAGCTAACACCGTTAACATTCTGATTTACATTTTCTTAGCCTTTTTCTATGCAGATATCATCATTAGACATACAGAAATGTAAATGTGTTAGCACTTTAAAACATGTAGTTTTCACTTAAAATGTAATAAATACAGCCTAAGTGATTTAGGTCAAAGACTACTGTATTTCTTCTAAGTGTCATTTCTACTCTTTGTTATACCAATCTCTAATCCAGGTTCTTGCTATCTTTTGCCTATAATTACACAAAAGTTTGTTTTGTTTGCAACCATAAGTTAAAAGCGTAAATGCTGTTAAGATAATAGGACTCAATCCATTTTAAACAGAAGAAATTGAAAGTAGTTGTAAAATGGATTTTGCTTTTTCTCATTAAGGTTTTAATAGAAAAGGATTGGATCTCTTTTGGACATAAGTTTTCAGAGAGGTGAGTCATAGTTTTACATTTATATATTTTGTAAAATTAGTAAAACCATTTTAGAGTGCCAGAATATTTGTGTTCTTCATGAACTTGCATAGATGAGAGTGCTATTGTTTGTTTGTTTGTTTTTGTATGAAAACTGATTCAATTTTTTTCTGTGATTTCTTTCAATTCTCAGACCTTTGTTAATTTTTGTGGCAGTTTATTACCTTCCTTTTTGTCTGGATTGTGGTACTTAGAAGGTAATAGACCCTTTAAAGTTGTGGTTGAAAAACTCATAGATTTAAATTTTTCAAATAAAAACATTATGCTTTTTTTTATGACAGTAGATATTGTGTTTTAGGTTTGTGTGTGGATGTTTAAATTTGACAATACCTGAATAATTGACTTCTTTCAGAGGCATTTTTAAAAGCTTTTACTTTCTGGGGGGCTAGGTGTGGCCATTTGGATGGTGACCCAAAGGAAGTCTCACCGGTGTTTACTCAGTTCTTGGAGTGTGTGTGGCATTTGACCGAACAGTTCCCACAAGCCTTTGAATTCAATGAAGCATTTCTTCTTCAGATCCATGAACATATTCATTCATGCCAGTTTGGAAACTTCCTTGGAAATTGTCAGAAGGAAAGAGAAGAGCTCAAGTAAGATAGTTTGCATAAAATGGGCTCTTTTTTTCCTACTTGGTTGAAGTCTAACATAAATCATAGTGGAATATAATAAAATATCTTGGCAGTATATAATAGAACTTAATTTATTGTAAAGATTTTATTGCCTGGTATTTCTGAAGCTAAGTACCCTCTATCCCTCACATCCTGAGGTTAATAGTAAAAACACATTTTAAAAATTTGTTTTGAAATGAAGCATACATACAGAAATGCTTCTTCATGAAGCATACATACAGAAAAGTGATATGGCATACATACAGAAAATGATATGGCGTAAGTGTGAAGCTCAGTAAATCTGAAATTCATCCATCTATGTAACCAGCACCCAGAACAAGAAACCTTATCAACACCCTGGAAACCGCCATCCTACTCCTTTCTAGTCTGAATATATATTTAGAACAGAAAAATCTTAACATTATTTCATTTCTTAGAAAGTATTGGTCACTAAGCTTTAAGGTTTGGTAAAGGATTTAAAAACTGTTGGTTTTAAGTTAAATGAGGCCTTATAGTTTTCCTCACATTTCTAAGCAGATAATTCTTTGGGGAAAATAGATCTATGTTGGCTGTAGTGTTTCTATCCCTGAGCTGGGTCGCATACCTCTTCATTCCTAACCAGTCTTTGGGAGTAGAGGTTTTTGGCTAAATTTTGATGCAAGGGAAATGTGGGGTAAGGCTGTGAGAAGTGATTAAATATAAATTTTTTTTAAGTTGGGTTTCTGAGTTTAGATTTCTTAAAAGTCAATAAAGAGCAGTTAGAGATTCTTGAATGTCCAAGTGACATATTAGAGAAGCTAAATCTGGTAGTAGTTTGAAGACAGCCACATATTCTCAACTCTCAGCAGAGTTGAAGGCAGAACTGAGAGCACTTGGAAGATTCTAAAGATGTGTAAAGGGAATTACAAGTGGAACAAGAGTATGACAGAGGTGAACAAATCCAAGAGCATTCAGACTTTAGCTCTGTGCTATAATAATTCACAGTAGTGTATCATAATTAGGACCAGAGGACTCTTTTTTTTTTTTAAGTTTACTTATTTATTTGACAGACAGAGATCACAAGTGGGCAGAGAGGCAGGCAGAAAGAGAGGAGGAAGCATGTTCCCGGCTGAGTAGAGACCCCGATGCGGGGCTCGATCCCAGGACCCTGGGATCATGACCTGAGCCGAAGGCAGAGGCTTTAACCCACTGAGCCACCCAGGCGCCCCGGACCAGAGGACTCTTAAGAGTACAGAGCTCTTGGGACGCCTGGGTGGCTCAGTTGGTTAAGCAGCTGCCTTCGGCTCAGGTCATGATCCCAGCGTCCTGGGATCGAGTCCCACATCGGGCTCCTTGCTCGGCAGGGAGCCTGCTTCTCCCTCTGCCTGCCACTCTGTCTGCTTGTGCTCACTCTCGCTCCTCTCTCTCTCTCTTTCTCTGACAAATAAATAAATAAATAAATAAATCTTTAAAAAAAAAAAAGTTTAAAAATTAAAAAAAAAAAAGAGTACAGAGCTCTTTTAGGAATAGCTCTTCTCAGTCTGGGCCACACATCCTCTTCTAAAGGAAGATGATAATAAAAGCACTTATTTCCTAGTAGTTTTTCTCTTAAGAACTTATTTATTGGTCATCTTAGGGGTCATAGAAAAATGATCAAACTCCATTTTTCCCCTGTAATCCTATCTATTTTATGTTTATTTGGTAAATATACTATCTAAACCATTCTACCCTTTATCCACTTACTTCACTTACTCTTAGAGTTGCAGTATGATTGGCATCTTTTTACTGTTGAATAACATTCTGATTTTTCCCAATTCCCTTTTTGCTACTCTCTCACACTTAAATTTATCCCTGCTTTATTGATACATGTTACTACAACCCAGATATAGGGCCAAGAGAATGAGGCCAAAGAGTGATACACGTGTCTGCTCTGTATACATGTGCATGGTGATTTGAAATAGGTATAAGAGACCATGTTTATGAAACTATGTGAGTTGAAAGGAATCTCTTAATGTGTATGTTTGTGAGAGAATGGTAGACCTGTGTTATGTTCAGAGAGACATGGTTTTATTTATTTCATGCTTATAAGTGAAAGGAGAAAAGGGAGAATACACAATTCAGAGACAAGGTGAGGTTAGGTTGCAAAGAGAAGGAAAAATTAAAACTTAAAGCTACTTGGGAAACAATTGCCTGATTTATAAAAATAAATATTAGCATCTGTGGAAAAGGTCTTTGTTTTTCTCATTACATTAAGGTTAAAGGAAAAGACTTACTCCCTGTGGCCATTTCTCCTGGATGATCAAAAGAAGTACTTAAATCCTCTCTACAGTTCCAAATCTCCGAAATTTGCAGTTTTGGAGCCAAATACAGTCTCTTTCAATTTTAAGTAAGTTGGCATCATTGAGGTATTTATACTTGATTTTTCTCAAACACAATTTATTGAGTTGTTTTTTGTTTTTGTCATAAAGGTTTTGGAGAAACATGTACCACCAATTTGATCGAACATTGCATCCTAGACAGTCCGTGTTTAATATAATTATGAATATGGATGAGCAAAATAAACAGTTAGAGAAAGATATTAAAGACTTAGAATCTGTAAGTATTCTGAAGCGTCTAATGTAATATACTTGGAATATTAAATTAAGTGTATTTCCTATGTTCTCAGTGTAAATTTGTATATATAGAAACCTCATAAGTACATGACTGTTTCAAAATCAGATCTCCTCTGCTTTCAATAGGTTAGTTTGAATTGCTTTCCCTGAATTTTAACATTGAAGTATTCGAAGTACAGTTGACCCTTGAACAACATAGGTTTGAACTGCACAGGTCCACTTACAAGTGGATTTTTTTCGATAAGTAGAGTACGGTACTGTAAACGTACTTATTTTCTCTTGTGATTTTCTTAGTAACATTTTTTTTCTCTTGCTTACTTTATTGTGAGAATACAGTATTAACACATACAACTTAAAAATATGTGTCAATTGACTGTTTATGCTATTGGTAAGGTTTCCAGTCAACAGTAGACTATTAGTAGTTATATTTTTGGAGCGTCAAAAGTTATATGTGGATTTTTTATTGCATGAGGGGGTTGATTCCTCTGACCCCTGTGTTGTTCAGGGGTCAACTGTATAGAGAAAAGTAGAGATAGGAACATAATAAATACCAGGGAATCTACCACTAGCTTTGTAAGATTTTAACCTTTATCATACTCGCTTCGGATCTTTCATATTTTTGTTTTAAGAAATGAAATATATTTGAAGAAATTTACCCCTCTTTAGCCCTCCCCATCTACTTTGGGCTGCATTTGTTGTTAATTATTCCCGTGCATATTTTTCTACTTATATATGTTTTTATCCACAATTTATAATATTGTTTTGTGTGATTTGAAATATTTTTATTTTATATTGAAGTACAAAAGAATATATTTTTATAAGGTATAAAAGAGCAACAGAATCATGAATGGCCATGTACCCCTCACCCAGCTTAAGGAACTGCATGTTTTGAAACTGTATAGAGATGGTTATACTGTCATGCTTCATTTTATCCATATTGTTTTGAAATTTATCCATGTTGATACATATAGCTTTAATTCATGTGTTTTATTAATAACTACTATATAACATTCTCTTATATGCATATATCACAGTCTTTCTGTTCAGCCTCTGCAGAACATTTAATTGTTTTCAGTTTTTGATTTCCATGATAACAAAGGAAGTTGAATGACTTTTCAAATATTTACGGGTCATTTCATTTTTCCTGTTCTCTGAATGACCTATTCAAACCTCTGCTCATTTTTCTGTGGCATATTTGTCTTTTCCTTATTGATCTGTAAAAGTTCTTTATATACCAGACATTAATTCTCTTTTAGATATATATATAGAGATATATCTATATCTCTATATATATCTCTCTCTATATATATATATATATATCACAAGTGATTTTATATATATAAATATATATATTTATATATATATTTATATATATATTTATATATATAAATATATATATATTTTATATATATATATCACATATATATATATATATCACAAGTGATTTTGTTCAGTCTGTTCTCATCTTTTCCATTTTATGTATGGTATGTTTTGTATGGATGTTATGAATTTTAATGCAGTCAGATTGATCAGTCTTTATGTTTTATGCCTTCTTTTGTATCTTGTTTAAAAAGTTTCTCTCCACAGTAAGACTTTCTTGTAATTTTTTCTCTGTCATCACATACAAACAAAAAAGAATCAGTGAGTACATACTTTAAAAATCCTAGACAGTTGTATAACTCACTGTCATGTCTGCCTGTCAGGCAGGACTGTTCCGTAGTCATCTCTTGGATAAGAAGGTATTAATGACTGCTTGAGGAAACGATAGGGTGGTTGTGTAATAAGAGAGGCAGATCCAAGACATAGGTAAATATAAGCAGAGTGACCAGAAATCAGTCCAAGGATTTGGAGAGCATGATACTCTGCCAAAGAATACTTTTAAAAATCTTCTGTTTGGAAAAAAATTCTGTTGGGACACGTGGGTGGCTCAGTCAGTTGAGGGTCCAACTCTCGGGTTCGAATCAGGTCATGATCTCACAGTCATGAAATCAAGCCCTGAGTTGGGCTCTGCACTGTGGGGAGTCTGCTTGAGATTCTCTCTTCCTCTCCTCTGCCCCTCCCCTGCTCTCCTGCTCTCTTTCTCTCAAAAATATATAAATAAATCTTAAAAAAAAATTAAAAATATTTAAAAATTCTCTTGTGTTCTAAAGCTGGTTATGTTCACCTAACAAATCATCGTAAGAAAACCATGTAAGAAAGTTCTTTAGGTAAGTAAGCGTGTGTTTGCTATATTATACAATTATGATTCAGGGTGAAGTCTCATACACCTTTCTTTTATTATAAAATATTGTCTTTTTATACTTCCTAGGTAATTTGTGTCTTTTTTAAATATCAAGACTTAATGATCTTTTGCAATCAAGCATAATAACCATTTTCCACTGTAAAAGTTGTAAACAGGATTCTCAGCCATCTTACTCTTCTGACTTTATTTCAACCATTCTACTCTTCTGACTTTATTTCTTGAGATTTAACTTTGTATTCATAAAGAGAGAACATTTACAAAAGCATGGTTTCTTCTTTCATCTAAGCTATGTTGAACATGTAGTGTGTGTAATTAGTAATTGTTTTCAAATTTTGGATTTGTTCTAGAAAATTAAGCAACGTAAAAATAAGCAAACAGATGGGATTCTCACCAAGGAGTTATTACATTCAGTTCATCCTGAATCACCTACCCTCAAAACTTCCTTGTGTTTTAAGGAGCAAACTCTGTTGCCTGTGAATCATGCTCTTCGAACTATAGAGGGCAGCAACCCAGCAGATAATCGTTATAGTGAATACGCTGAAGAGTTCTCCAAGTCGGAACCTGGTGTGGTTAGCTTGGAGTATGGTGTGGCCAGAATGACCTGTTAGATCCGTAGAGTATTTTCTGGACTGACTGTAATTCAAGAAGTGGATTCTTGTGATAATGATCTGTGCACATGACCAAAAGGAATTTGTCGAGTAATGATCTTAGAGCTTAATAGTTGAAGAAAGGATAATAACTGCTCTTGTGAGAGAAATAAGTCAGTTTAATTGCATTTCCAGCAGAGAATGACTTTCAGTTCTTTAAGAAATGAGTGGTGGTGGCAGATTCATTCAAAACACAATTTGTACTGTATACTCTTGAATTGACATTTCTGTATGATTTATATGTTAAAATTACAGCCAAACATGAATAACCTTCCTTAACTATAATTGTCAGGAAACAAAACTCCACAAAGTTCTCCCTTACTTAATAATTGACATGGCATGTACCTTTGATTATATAACTCTGTAACTATGGGTATTTACATATTTTGCCTGTTAGTAATGTTAACGTTGAAGTGCCATGAAAAATACTCTAAGAAAGCCTTAAAATCTTGGTTTATTCTTTACCCTTAAGTTTTATAGCTAAGAGCAGGTTTTGGTTTTTATGGGGTTTTTTTCTTTTGGTCAGCCTTGTTTTATTTGGAAAGAATTGCAACATCATTACTGCGGGGGCTGCATGCTACAACACTCCTGTGGAAACAGATGTGCATGTACATTGTTAAGTTCATGGTCAGCTGTTCCCACATCCATATTCAAAATTAACGAAACTGAAGATTTTATTCTGATTACAGTTTATGCAGTACTACTTTTGATATTATTTACAACTTAGATTATTGATCTCTTGAATATGTACAAACATATTTGAGTATCTTTTATGTATGGATTACTGCATCCTTTTAATTCTTACTTTGTGGCTTCAGTTGGCTTTATTCTTTGGATAACTGTGTAACTTTAAAAGGCTCTAAAACTGTTCTTAGACACAATGAAGAGTGTGTATGTATACACACACACATACTGTTTTATCTCTCAGTGAGTTGCTCTTCCTAGAACAAACTCAGTTTCCCCCAAAGTTTGGGGTTAAAAAAGGGAAGTATTGATAGTTTAGATTTTGCTTGGTTGCATGAATTTTAAAGCAGCCATTTCTATGTGGAACATTTTTTTCTTCTCCGTTAACATAAGAATAAAAAAGGAAAATTAAGAATAGCCTAGTACAAAGTTAATGTTTAGCAAAAACAACTTAAATGCTAGGAAAAGTTTCATTTTGCCATGTTAAATTAACTGTTCTGTGTGCTAGTAACATATCTTTAAATGACCAAAAAAAAAAAAAAAGGCAAAAAAAAAAAAAAAAACCAAACCAGCAATTCATATGCAATTGATGGTATCACCCAGCTGGCTTTAAAATTGAAGGTTTAAGTAACATGACTGGCAAGAGGTATGATTCAGGGGTAGTAAGAAACCTGGGTAGAATCCCTAATGCTTCTCTTTACTGTACTTATATTATATCTATTATATTAGTTTTGAGCATAAATATCTTTTTCAAATGGAAAAAAAGCTTTATTGTATGAGAACTTAACTAATCTGTTTATTTTTCCAATGCTTTTGTGTAATGTATTATGTAATAAGAAAAATACTTCTTTTTAAACAGTAACAGAAATGTACCATAAAATATAGTTTGTGATTTAGCCAAGCCTATTTCCATACTTAAGTACTGGGACAGGAATCTTAATCTTTGTGACCACAAAGGGAAACTTTTGTGCCTTGTTACTTGGTTCTAGTTACTGATTATGGTTTTAGAATCTTCCATGGCAGACTTCTTATATTCAAGTGTTTTTTTTTGTTTGTTTAGTATCTTCAACTTCAGGCATATACATGTGTGTTTTTGTGCTCACACTTGGGCTGAGAAGTCAGTTAACATCTTAAGTGACCTACGGGGTATATGTTGGCAAAAAGCGGATTATGTATATGTCTTATAAAAATTTATGTTCAGTGTATTTGGGAATGTATAGCATGTAAATTATTACATATTATTTAAAGGTAATTAAATGTTCATATTTTACTTCAGATGTTTTTCTTTAAAAAAACAACAACAAACAAATGGGATCAAGTTGTGATTGGTTTTTTTCTTTCCTCACTTAGGCAAATGGACCTGCACATTATACTAATCATAACACTATAAGGTTTAAGCAAGTCATTTTCCAAAAGGTTGACAATGTTGATAAGTAACAACATATATAAAAATAATTTCAAAAAAAATTTCCAAAATATTAAAACAGGCATAGTAGGCTAAAAGGTACAGCAGATATAGTTGATAATGTCACTTAATTTTGGTGGAGGGCAGTGTCCAGTGAATATATACATGTAATTCAAGGTGAAATGTAGATCGGGAGGTAAATATGATGAAGAAAATGACTTTCAGGAAAGAGTTTATATGGAAGTGTTTTTGAAAGGTTAGCCAGGCCAGAAGTAGCTCAGGGAACCCTAACTAAATAAAGATGGAGGGAAGTCTTTTTTTGTTGCTGTTGTTTAAGTTTTCTTTACTTGGTAGAGTAGCAGGGCAGGGGGGTAGTACCAGGGAACCCCCCCCTTTTTTCTTTAAAGACTCTTTTTTTTTTTTTTAAGAGAAGTTTTAAGTTCACCACAAAATTGAGAGGAAGGTCCAAAAATTTCTTACATACCCCACCAGAGTAGTACATTTGTTAAAATTGATGAACCTGCACTAATACATCCTATTCACCCCAAGTCCATAGTTTACCTTAGGGTTCATTCTTGTTATTGTATATTCTGTGGGTTTTAGACAACTGTGTAATGAGCTTTATAGTATCATACAGGGTATTTTTCATGGCCCAAAAAATCCACTGTGCTCTGCCTATTAATCCCTCCCTATCCCCAACCCCCTGGCAACCACTGATCTTTATATTGTCTCCATAGTTTTCCCATTTCTAGAGTGTCACATAGTAGTGATCATATAGTGTGTGGCCTTTCAGATCAATGTCTTTTACTTAATAAACGCATATCAGGTTCTAAGTTTTTTCATGTCCTGATAGCTCATTCATTTTTTAGTACTGAGTAATATTCCAATGTCTGGATGTACATTGCACTGTCTGGATGAATAGTTTGTTCATTCACCTACTGTAGGACACCTGGCTTGCTTCCAAGTTATAGCAATTGTGAATAAAGTTGGCTTTAAATATTTGTGTGCAGGTTTTTGTGTGGATAAAAGTTTTTGGCTCCTTTGGGTAGATACCAAGGAGTGTAATTACTGGGTAATTACACTCCTTGTATGTAGTAAGAGCATGTTTAATTTTGTATTACACTCCTTGTATGTAGTAAGAGCATGTTTAATTTTGTAAGAAACTGCCACACTGTCTTCCAAAGTGGTTGCTCCATTTCCCACAAGCAGTGAATGAGAGAGTTCCTGTTGTTCCACATCCTCACCAGTGCTCAGTGTTGTCAGCGTTCTGCATTTTGGTCACTTAAGTAGCCTTTTCTGACCTCTTTTTTTTTTTTTTTCAGGCCAGTTTGAGAGTACTGAAAAGTTGTTTTGTTTTGTTTTTTGTTTTTTTAAAGATTTTATTTATTTATTTGACAGAGAGATCACAAGTAGGCAGAGAGGCAGGCAGAGAGAGAGAGAGAGATTGGGAAGCAAGCTCCCTGCTGAGCAGAGAGCCCGATGCGGGGCTTGATCCCAGGACCCTGAGATCATGACCTGAGCCGAAGGCTGCGGCTTAACCCACTGAGCCACCCAGGCACCCCGAGAGTACTGAAAAGTTTTCAGTTGGCATTCTAAGTTGGATGAAGTTCTGTTCATTTACAAAACTTTTGAGTTTTTGTCTCCTTACAAAACTATTGAGAGCAGTTACAGGCTTGGTAGAGTAGTGGTATCGATCCATTTTTATTGGCCAAGTTTTAGCTATTTTGTTGGCATTTTCATGCAGTAGTTCCAAATGGCATTAACGTTTTGGTTAGTTAAAATGTAGAACCTATTTTTAAAAATACATATCTATAAGCTTTAGAAATCTGGCTCTAGAAAAAGACCAACTGTAATCTAAAATCATTGACTATCTGAAGAACAGCATATATACCATACTACTTGTCTTCTAAGAAAATAAAACACTAATTTCTGCTGTTTGTATAAACACATCAGTGCTACTCTAGTTATTTCTAAGCAAGTAAAATATCCCTTTGCACAGCAACTTTTGTAAAATAGTAGAATGGGTAACTGAAAGCAACTTACAGAAGTGTTTGCATTTAACAATATTTTGGAGATTCTGTTGCAGAAGGTAGAAGAATCACACTCTAAACCACCTACCCCAATCAGTAAGCATTCCTCTTGTGCTTGAAGGAAATGCACAATTACTCCTGTATGAAGAACAGTAGCTTGGGGGCATCAAACTTACAAAACAGCTCACAACAGACGTAAGAAATAAACCTTTGTTTTAGGCCACTGAGAGTCTGGGTTTTTTGTTACTGTAGCATAACCTAGTTCATCCTGAATGATGAAACCTTTAGCACACCTAAGATATTAATAATCATCTGATTTCATCTAAAATCCAGTCTTTCATTGACTCCAGATGGCCTCTTCCTTATTTTTGCACTCCTATCCAGTTAAGGGTCCTGTAGCTTGTAGCTCTTGAGTCTCTTCTCAAACAGTCCCCTCACCTTCCTTTGCACTGATGTCTTGAATCAGACCAGCTATAGACTATCTTACACTTCCTGCTTTTTCCTAGCTGTTTTCTCATGGTATAGTTTAACTTGTTCCTTTATGTTCTGTACCTCCAGTAAAGTGGGCATTATGTGAGATTCAGATCAAGCATTTTAGGAAAGATGCTTTGGACTTCATATTGAATTACTCAGGAGAGTATAATATCAGGCTGTTCCACTATTTTGATGATAAGTTGGATCACTTGGTTGATGTCTCCTTATAAAGGGACATTTTTTCTCCCTTTGCACTTAGCAAATGCTCCGCCAGGTATTTTAACATCAAAATGAATAACCCATTCCCTACCAACCTGCCCACTGATAATATTTGCCTGAATCAACATTTCATTATGGTGATTTTATTTTTTTTTAAAGACTTTATTTATTTATTTGACAGAGAGAGACACAGCAAGAGAGGGAACACAAGCAGGGGGAGTGGGAGAGGGAGAAGCAGGCTTCCCACTGAGCAGGGAGCTGGATGCGGGGCTCAATCCCAGGACCCTGGGATCATAACCTGAGCTGAAGGCAGGTACTTAATGACTGAGCTATCCAGGCACCTCATCATTATGGTGATTTTCTAATTTGTCTTTTGTTTTACATTTATTTGATGGTATTCTTTAAAGAAGTGCTTTCATTCATCCAATCTGAAAATTCCTCTGAAAAAAGACATGATAAAAACTTAAGTCTTCCTCTTTAATCACTAGTTTTCAGAGTAAAGAGTTGTAATGGTCACCTTCAAACACTAGTTTTCTCTCTGTAGGGATGTGTATTTTTATGATCAATTACAGTAAATGCTCTTTTTGCTCAAACTATTCTAAGTCTGTCCAGAAGAGCTCCCAGGTCCTTTCATATCCTTTCCTTGTACAGTTAGTTTTGAGCACATTTTAGGTTTCTGACATGAGTAGATGTCCCAGGCTCATCTTGTGCTTTCTTTACTCCAGTTTTGGACTAGTCATTTCTTGAAGAAACCTTTGTTCCTATTAGTGGGAAATGAAACTCTGGACATTAGATGTGTTCATAGCTGCTGGAGCATCACTGCTTCCAGGCCTTTTCAATGGAAAGAGCTAGAAAATATATTTTTTAAAAAACAATTTGTTTAAACAACATTAATTCAAGTGATTATTACTACAGTGTTTTCTTCTCTGATGTGTATTTCTATTTCCCTTATACTAAAAATCTTAAATTCTCAGGATGCCTGTGTGGCTCAGTCAGTTTAGTGTCCAACTCTTCATTTCAGCTAAGGTCATGATCCCAGGGTTGTGAGATCAAGCCCCACACTGGGCTCTGTGCTGGGTGTGGAGTCTGCTTAAGATTCTCTTAAGTCACTTAAAATAATTTCTCTGTATGCATTATAGGCATACCTCAGAGATACTGGGGTTTGATTCCAGACCACTGCAATAGGGTGAATATCACAATAAAATGAGTCAAATGAATTTTTTGGTTTCCAGTGCATATAAAAGTTATTTTTACACTACATGATAGTCTATTAAGTATGCAACAGAATTATGTACATAATTCCGTATATACCTTAACAATACTTTCTCGCTAAAAAATGCTCACCATCATCTGAGCTTTCAGTGAGTCATAATCACTGATCACAACTCACCGTAACAAATATAATAATAATGAAAAAGTTTGAAACATTGCAAGGATTGCCAAAATGCATCACAGAGCTATGAAGTGAACAAATGCTGTTGGATAAATGGCCCCAATAGACTTACTCAATGTAGGGTTGCCATATACCTTCAATTTGCAATAAAAAAAAATGCCATATCTATGAAGTGCAATAAAACAAGGTATGCCTGTACTAATTTGAAATACAACTGAGATGCTTTGTTTTCAAATTTAGGATTTGCTAATTTTCTTTCTGATATAGTGGATTTTTAAATAGGTAAAACATAGTTCAAAAATTCAAATTTATATTAAAAGGTAAATGCGGAAGTCTTGCTTTCATTACCTTCCCTTCCACCTTGTTTTTTTCCACAACTCTTCCATCCTCCCCAATAGGTAGCCTCTTTTACTGATTTCTATTACACTTCCAATGTTTCTTTTTGTAAATATATGTGCATACTTATGTATATACATATATATATATATATTTATTCCCTTTTTTTAAGACTTTATTTATTTGACACAGGGAGACAAAGCAAGAGAGGGAACACAAGCGGGGGGAGTGGGAGAGGGAGAAGCAGGCTTCCCGCTGAGCAGGAAATCTGCTGCTGGGCTAGATCCCAGGACCTTGGGATCATGACCTAAACCAAAGGCAGATGCTTAACCAACTGAGCCACCCAGCGCCCCATTCCCTTTTTTTCTTGAACAAAGGATACTGTATATACTATTTTATATCTTGCTTTTTTTTTTTTTACTTAATCTTGGAGATTACTTCATATCATTACAAATAGGGCTTCCTCATTCTTTGCTTATGGCTGCATAATACTTCATTGTATAGATTCTTTATTAAATTAATTACTTCAAGTCATTCCTATTTTTTTAACTTTTTATTATGCAAATGTCCAAAAGTTCAAAAATAAGAGTAGTATAATGAACTTTCATGTATCTTTCTAGAACCAATTATTAATAGCAGTTTGCTAATCACATTTGATTGATACTCCACCATTTTTTGTTATTAGCATCTATTTAAACAGATTTCAGACATGACATTTTACCCAAATAGTTCAAAATGTGTGTGTGTGTAGATAGATAGATTATAGATGGATAGGAAGGTATGTAAAAATACTGTTGGTTGATGGATAAAACATCAACATATTTTTTATTTTTCATATATTTAAGGCCATTTGAACTTCTCTGTGAATTGTGTGTTCATGTCTTTTGCCCATTTTATTTCTGAACAGGTTCTATTTTATCTTAAGAGTTTTCTATATTTTAGGGAGACTAACTCTCTATGATATAATGTGCCAAATATATTCTCCTTGTTTGTCATTTGCTTCTGGTGCTTTTTGCCATGAAAGATAATTTTTTTTTTAAAGACTTCATTTACTTATTTGACAGAGATCACAAGTAGGCAGAGAGGCAGGCAGAGAAAGAAGGGGTACCAGGCTCCTTGCAGAGCAGAGAGCCTGACGCAGGGCTCGATCCCAGGACCCTGAGATCATGACCTGAGCCGAAGGCAGAGGCTTAACCCATTGAGCCACCCAGGAGCCCCCCCAAAAAGCTTTATATTTTGGAGGTGGAATTCTATTAATCTTACGTTGCTTCTTGTTTTGAGTTATAGTTAGACTTTCTAGTTCTAAGCTGTAAAAGAATTCACCTATGTGTTTTTTAGTTTTTTCTTATAGGGGCTTCCCAACCCCCCACCTCCCTCCATTTCACTCTGATTGATTTGTAGTTTGTTCTGGTATATACAAACAAATATGGATCCAAATTTATCTTTTCCCACCTGGTTATCTGGTTGTTTCATTCATTTATTAGTAAATTCATCTTGTCAGTGATTTGAGACATTATGTTTATGTACTTCTGGATTCTCTTACTTAGCGTTGGTGTGTCTATTCATGTACCAGAGCCAGACAGTTATATTTATCAAGGCTATATGGTAAAGCTAATCCTGCCTTGTCACGTTTCTTTCTCAGGCTTTTCTTATTATTTTTATTATTTACTTTGAGACGATCTCAACTATTCAGAAAAGTTGAAAGTACAAAAGGAACTTTTTTCCTGAACTCCTTTGATAGTAAGATGCCGACATGTTGTCTTATCTCCTTTAGGCACTTAGTGTATTTTCCCTACAAAGACATTTTCATCTGACCACAATGCAGCCATCAAAATCAGAAAGCTAACCACTGTATAATCCTCAGACCCCCATTCAAATTTTCCAGCTGTTCCCTAAATTGTCTTTATTTGAAAAGACAATCCAGCTGTTGAATCCACATGTTGAATTTGGTTCTCCAATCTCTGCTTCTTCAATCAGTTCAAACAGTTTCTCAGTGTTTCCTTGAATTTCATGAGTTATTTTGTACTATCAAGTGAAATCAGTTTATTCTGCCACTGGTGATATTCATTATGATCCCCTGATTAAAGTGGTATGTTCAAGGGCACCTGGGTGGCTCAATCGGTTGAGCCCTTGACTCTTGGTTTTGGCTCAGGTCATAATCTCAGGGTTGTGAGATTGAGCCCTACAGTGAGCTCCATTCTGGGTTTGGAGTCTGCTTGGGATTCTCTCTCCCTCCCCCTGCCCTCCCCTGCTTGCTCTCACTCTCTAAATAAATAAATAAAATCTTAAAAAAAAAAAAAAATTCTCTCCCTCTGTCCCCCCCCCTTTCTCTCTCTAAAAGCAAGCAAACAAATAATTTAAAAGAGTGGTATGTCCCAGGTTTCTTCAGTGTAAAATTACATTTTCTCTTTAAAACTAATTAGTATTTTGTGGAAAGTATTTTGAGCCTATGTAAATGATCCTTTTTATCATCAAATTTTCAATTTATTCATTTATTTACGTTAACATAGACTCATCTTTGGTGTTAGCATTGCCATAATTTCTTAATTCATCATGTGTACATTTACTGCAGCTTTCTATATTTACTGTATCTTTTTACTATGTAGACTTTTTAAATTTAAAATTTGTAAACATTTCTTTTAGTAATTACATATTGGGACTTGTATTCAAGTGGTTCCCTTTCTAGTGATACTATATATGATGCATCCAGTTCATTTTTTACCTTACTTAGGTTTCTGATTTTCGATTGTCCTCTATATGTAATAATCTTTGGCTCTCATCTGTCACTTACCTGTCAATCAATGAGCTGATTCTACTCTTCCCTTTCTCTCTCACTTCTCCAGCCTTGTTTAGCTGTGTTTTATTTCCACTTTTTCAGAGCATATTACATTACCAAAATATCCTTCCACCCTTATCCTCAGTTTTGTTGTACCCTAGAATTTTTCACTAAATATCTTAGATGTCAACACCAGTCTTTTGCCAAAATTCCCCCAGTGAAATTTATCCCCTAGAAGATTCTGCAAAAGGGCTTGCAGGTATAATCTTTCTGTAGTTCTTGCTTGTTTCAAATATTTTCTATAGATTTTATTCTTTAAGGGTAGCATGGCTGGATATAAAATCCTTTGCTCACACTTTCTTTCCTGGAGTTTCTTGAAAATGTTGCTTTCTTTATTTATTGTTGAAAAGTCTGATGCCAGCCAGATTTCTTCTCTTATTGTTTTATTTTACTTTTTCAAGGGTTCAAATTTCCTTAGTGTTGGATCTTTTAGTTTTCTCTATCAGTTTCTCTTTTTACCATTTTTGTTCATTTCTGTTTAATTTTTTACATTTTTTATTTCTTTCCTCTATGCTGCTTATTGTGTTTTTAGTTATTCATATTCTCCTTTTGGAAACTTGAAATTTAATCTTTGTTTCTGGAATTATTTTCTTTTGCTTCAGTTTCTTTTTCAAGTTCATTAATTCTTGTTTCACATCTTTTTATTTGTCCATTTCCATTCTGAGATTTTTGAATCTGTGATTAGTGGTTGTTTATCTTATCAGCACATCTTTTAATTATATTTTATGCATATTTTAGTATTACTACAGTTTGCCTTTACTTGTAGCCTTTCTCTTTGGGGTTTCATCTACTGAAAAGTTTTAATTCTAATCTTTGTCTTCTTTGTATAATAACTTCACATTGATGCCTGTTTCTTGTTTTCATAAGTATTTGTGTAGAATTTTCTTGGAACAGTTGTAGCAGGTGATCTAATGAAGAAGAATGGAAGAATTAGCATGTCTTACCAGGTTTCTTAGTTCAAGACCTTCCTCTTCTGTTGCTGTAGTGAAGTACAGTTTCTTTAATAAATGTGCCTTTATTGTCTGTCCTCTGATTTATTTATATTATCTTGTCTCAATAGAAGGCTTATCTTTAGTTGTCTTCTTCTTTTCCAGTATCTCCACCTTTCAAAATGCTTTCTTTCCCCGAGAGGTAGCATCCTTCTAAGATCACAACATATGTTCCAAGCCCCTTCTTTTTGACTCTGAAGTTTCAGATATGCTGTCAATATTTCCTCACTTAGAGAGGGACCCTCTGTCTATGGGAATGAACTGTAGTTGGTGTTAACTGTCCCATCACCACCGAAACTTCATTGGTATTTGATGTGTACTTTGGAAACTGGAACCAACTCTACTGGTCTGAGATCTTTATTTCCCCAGTCACAATTAAATTGAAATCTATAAAATTCTCTTAGTTATGCTGCAAATGAGGGCCAAGAGGGACTTAATTAGTCTTCCTGTTGATTTTTACAGTTACATTGATGAGTATGTGGAAGTTCTAATGGAAGTAATGGCTCTAAGGGTGACAGGGGTCAAGTGGCTACATTTAACTGCCAAAGGAAGGTGGGCATGGTTACTGTAATGGACAGCAGACTCAAAACAGCAATCAGAATAGTCTGACTCATAAAGACTCATGGCATTGGCTAGTTGATACTATTGTTTCAAGAAGTCAAGGAGATAGGAAACCTACTAAATTCTTACTTGCTCTGTATAAACAGAAAAGTTTATGCTCACTGGTCTTGTCATATACCCTACCATACTGAAAGAGCTAGCTTGATAGAACAATGGAATGGCCCTTTGGAGATTCAGTTGCAGTGCCAGCAAGGTGGCAATACCTTGCAGGGTTGGGACAAGGTTCTCCAGAAGGCTGTATGTGCTCTGAATCAGTATCCAATATATGTTGCTTTTTCTCCTATAGCCAGCATTCATGATTTCAGGAATCAAGGGATTAAAATGGGACTGGCATCCCTCACTATTACTCCTAATGACCCACTACCAAAGTTTTTGCTTTCTATTCCCATGATATCATGCTCTACTGGTCTACATAGTCTTTTTTTTTTTTTTAAGATTTTATTTATTTGACAGCGATCACAAGTAGGCAGAGAGGCAGGCAGAGAGAGACAGGGGGAAGCAGACTCCCTGCCGAGCAGAGAGCTGTATGTGGGGCTCGATCCCAGGACCCCAGGATCATGACCTGAGTCGAAGGCAGAGGCTTAACACACTGAGCCACCTAGGTGCCCCTACATTCTCTTTTTAAAAATAATATTTTATTTATTTATTTGAGAGAGAGAGAGAGAGAGAGAGAGAGCACACAAGCAGGGGGAGTGGCAGAGAGAGAGGGAGAAGCAGGCAACCTACTGAGCAGGGAACCTGATGCAGGACATGAGGATCATGACCTGAGCAGAAGGCAGATGCTTAACCAACTGAACCACCCAGGTGGCCCTGGTCTGCCTAGTCTCAGTTTGAGAGGGAGAAGTGCTTCCACCAGGAGTTACAACAATGATTTCATTGAACTAGAGGTTAAGACTGCCAGCCAGTCACTTTGGGCTCCTCATGCCTCTGAATAAACAGGCAAAGAAGGGAGTTACTGTGCTGGCTGAGTGATTGATCCTGGCTACAAAGAGGAAATTGGACTGCTATGACACAATTGAGGTAAGGAAAAGTATGTCTAGAATACAGGAGATCCTCAGGAGCATCTCTTAATATTACCATGGCCTGTAATTAAGGTCAATGGAAAACTACAACAACCCAATCCAGCCAGAATTACTAACAGCATAGACCCTTCAGGAATATAGGTTTAGGTCACTCCACCAGGTAAACCAGCTGAGGAGCTGGCTGAAGGCAAAGAGACTATAGAAGGTGTAGTGGGTATACCAGAAATGACCATGTGATCAATTATACATTAAGAACTATAATTGTCATGAGTATTTCCTTCTTATTTTGTTATGGATACATTTCTGTACGTATATATATGAAGCAAATATCTTTGTTTTCTTTCCTGTCTTGTTCCCTTATTATATAACATATAATGTATTGACTGTATCATAGTATCTAAGTATTGTTAATTTTATATCATAGTAGTTAAGTGACAGAACATCAAGGAAAAGAGCAAACATCACTCAAGGATTTTATTTCCTTTTTTGGGGAAGTGGTTAGTGCTTTTTCAGTTGTATGAAGTAGAGTTGTATCATGTTAGGCAGAATTATGATCCAGTTATTTCTTTTATTTGAAGATTAAGTATAGTTTAAGGAGATGTGTATGGGTGCTAAGTTGACAAGGGCGTAGGCTTGTGGTGTTAGTTTTATGTGTCAACTTGACTGGGTCATGGATACCCAGATATTTGGCTGAACACTATTCTGGGTATTCTGTGATGGTGTTTCTGAGATTAGCATTTAAATTGGTGGAATCAGGAAAGCAGGTTGTCCTCCCCAATAAGGGTGGACATCCTCCCATCCACTGAGGGCCAAGTAGAATGAAACATGGAGGAAGAGAGAATATACCTTCTTCTGCTTGAGTAATTTAGCTAAGACACTGGTCTTCTCCAGGCCTAGGACTGGGGTTTACATCATTGGGTCCGCCTGATTCTCAGGCCTTCGGATGTGGACTAAATTATATCACTTGCTTTCCTTGGGTCTCCAGTTTGCAGATGGCAGATCATGGGACTTCTCAGCCTCCATAATCATGTGAGCCAATTCCTCATAATAAATTTCTTTCTCCACGTATACCCTATTGGTTCTGTTTCTCTATGGAACCCAAACTAATAGAAGTAGATACCGTTAGCCCTTGGGAACCCAGAAATCCCCAATTTCTTCTTTTTATATTATTATGATGGTAAAATATACATAACATTGAGCTTACCATTTCAGTTGTTTTTAAATGTACAGTTCAGTAGCATTAAATACATTCACAATGTTGTGAAATCATCACCCCTGTCCATTTGAAGAGCTCTTTAATCATCCCAAATGGAAACTGTACCCATTAATCAATAACTCCCCAGTGCCCCTGGCAGCCATTCTCCTACTTTCTGTCTCTATAAATTTGACTATTCTACTTACTTCGTGTAAGTATAATCACGCAGTTTATGTTCTGTTGTGTCTGGTATATTTCACTTAACATATTTTTCATTTTGACCCATTTTGAGTGAATTTTTGTATATGGTAAGATAAGGGTCCAACTTCATCCTTTTGCATGTGGATACCCAGTTTTCCCAGCATTTTTTGTTTAAAAAAAAACAAAACTATGTCTGTTCCCCATTGAACAGTCTTGGAACTCTTTTTTTTTTTTTTTTTTTTAAGATTTTATTTACTTATTTGAGAGAGAGAGTGTGAGAGAGAGAATGAGCATGAGAAGTGGGAGAGTCAGAGGGAGAAGCAGACTCCCTGCCAAGCAGGGAGCCCGATATGGGACTCAATCCCTGGACTTCAGGATCATGACCTGAGCCAAAGGCAGTCGCTTAACCAACTGAGCCACCCAGGCGTCCCCAGTCTTGGAACTCTTATTGAAATTCTAGTGACCATATATGTGAGGATTTCTTTCTTTGTTCCTGGGCTCTATATTTTATCCCAGTAGTCCATATATTTGCCTTTATGCTAGTACAACACTGTTTTGATTATTATAGTTTTGAAGTAATTTTTGAAATCAGAGTGTGAGTCCTCTAACTTGGTTCTTTTTTCAAAGTTGTTTGGTTATTAGGATCCCTTGAAATTCCATGTGAATTTTTGGATGTGTTTTTCTATTTCTGCAAAACACACTGTGGGGTTTTTGATAGACATTTTATTGAACCTATAGATTGCTTTTGATAGTACTGACATATTAACAGTAGTAAATCTTGTGATCCATGAACATGGGATGTCTTTCCATTTATTTGAGTTTTCTTTAATTTCTTTCAGCAACATTTTATAGTTTTCGATGTACAAGTCTTTCACCTCATTAGTTTAAGTTTATTCCTAAGTATTTTGTTCTTTTTTATACTATTATGAATGAATTTCTTTTCTTTTTAAAAAAAGATTTTATTTACTTGTTTGACAGAGAAAGAGAGTATGAGCAGGGGGAGTGGAAGAGGAAGAAACAGACTCCCCGCTGAGCAGAAAGCCAGACGTGGCTTCCTAGGACCCTGACATCATGACCTGAACCAAAGGCAGATGCTTAACTGACGAAGCCACACAGGCACTCCAAATGGAATAGTCTTTTTAATTTCCTTTTGAGGCTGTTCATTGCTAGCATATAGAAATTCAAATGATTTTTGTCTGTTGACTTTGCATCTTGCAACTTTGCTAAATTCATTTATTAGCTCTAACTGTTTTGGGTGTATATAGAATCTTTAGGGTTTTATACATGTAAGATGTCATCTATGAATAGAAAATTTTACTTCTTTCTTTCCAATTTGGATACTTTTTGTTTCTTTTTCTTGTGTAATTGCTCTGGCTAGAACTTCCAGAACTATATTGAATAGAAATGGTGAAAACAGGCATCCTTCTCTTGTTCTTGATCTTAGGAGAAAAGGTTACTGTCTTTCACCATTGAGTGTGGTGTTAGCTATGGGTTTTTCATATATGGCCTTTACCATAATGAGGAAATTTCCTCCTATTCCTAGTTTGTTGAGCGTTTTTATCATGAAAGGGCATTGAATTTTGTCAAATGAATTTTCTGCATCAATTGAGATGATCATGCTGTTTTCTTCCCTTTTTGCTAATGTGGTTTACATTGATTGAATTTTGTATGTTTGAACCATCTTTGCATTCCAAGAATAAATCCCACTTGGTCATGGTCTATAATCTTTTTAATGTGCTGTTGAGCTTGGTTTGCTAGTATTTTGTTGAGGATTTTTACATCAATGTTCATAAGGCATTTTGCTCTCTAGTTTTATTTTATTAATGGTGTCTTTGGCTTTGGCCCAGCCATTCACTAGTGTTGGCTTGGGTATAGGTTGAAAAACTAGAGCAAGAGTGACCACCATGAAAAGCTGACACTTCAGCAAGGAAGAAGAGAGAAAAGCATTTCTTAGCTGCATTAACAGCCATCATCCTTCAACTCTTCTTTTTTTTTTTTTTAAGATTTTATTTATTTATTTATTTATTTATTTGACAGACAGAGATCACAAATAGAGAGGCAGAGATCACAGAGAGACAGGCAGAGAGAGAAGGGGAAGCAGGCTCCCTGCCAAGCAGAGAGCCCGATGCGGGGCTGGATCCCAGGACCCTGGGATCATGACCTGAGCCGAAGGCAGAGGCTTTAACCCACTGAGCCACCCAGGCGCCCTCCTTCAACTCTTCTTAAATTTTTGTTTGATATGGTTACCAAAAATATGAAAATTAAATTAATAAATGTGGCTAAAAGGATCACATAAAATATATGAGAAATTCTAAACTCATAACCATCTGAAAGCAAACACAGAATATTGTAAAGGAAATGCATTTGGAGGTAAATTGAAGAGCATACATGGGTGTGAAACTGGGTGAATGAGAAGCTGCTATTTAAGTTACCAGATCATCATCTGATGTTATTATCAGAGAATGTTCCTGTGATAAAATTGTGAATGAGAAACAGCTATGAGGAAAGTCCAAATTAATACTCTTCTTTAATACCCTCCTATAGAACCTGAGTGACTCAGTTTATTAAGTATCTGACTCTTGATGTTGGCTTAGATCATGATCTCAGGGTAGGAGGATCAAGCCCTGAGGTGAGCCCTACATTGAGCCCTCTGTGGAGCCCTAGATCAGGCTCTGCATTCAGCAAGGAGTCTGCTTGAGATTTTCTTCCTCTCCCTCTTCTTCTGCTTCTCCCTCTGTTCATGCTCTCTCTTTCTCTAAAATAAATAGACAAATCTTTAAAAAATATTTTTAAATGTTCTTCTATAGAAATATAATGCAAGGGGCGCCTGGGTGGCTCAGTGGGTTAAAGCCTCTGCCTTCGGCTCAGGTCATGATCTCAGCGTCCTGGGATTGAGCCCCGTATCGGGCTCTCTGCTCAGCGGGGAGCCTGCTTCCTCCTCTCTCTCTGCCTGCCTCTCTGCCTACTTGTGTTCTCTGTCTTCAAATAAATAAATAAATAAATCTTTAAAAAAAAAAAAAAAAGAAATATAATGCAAGCCATGTGTGTAATTTTACAATATTCTAAGACCCACACTTAAAAAAGTAAAAAGAAACAGATGAAATTAATTTTAATTATATATTTTATTTAACCCAATTCATCTAAAATATTATTTTCACAAGTAATTGATATAAAAATTATGAATGTGATATTTAACATATTTTTTGTACTAAGTCTTCCAAATCTGGTATATTTTGCATTTACAATACATATCAACTTGGACCAACCACATTTTACAAGCTTAGTAGTCACATGTGCCTACCATATTGGGCAGTAAAATCTAAACAGTGAGATCTCACTTGTCCAGATCTGTTTGTTAGTTTAATTTTCCAGAGTTTGACAGATGTAAGTGTTAGCTTTTCTGCTCTCTGTTCTTAACAGACCAACAGTATGCTCTTCTGCAAAGTGGCTCTGTAGGAAGGTATCAATCTTGAAGTCTTTATCGAATGCCGTATTCTTTAGAAATAGCCGACATTGGACAGATTGTCAAGAAACAAGTCCTTGGCAAGAAATCTTGGCATGTGTGGAGGGGGACGGAGGTCTGGTAGCTAAGTAGTTGTGGCAGGTGAGGGCCTAGGGGAATTTGTTGAGGATTTTAGGCTCACTGGATCCAGCAGGAGGTAGATTTCTTGAGCAGTTGGTAGATAGGGGAACAAAACATCAGGGAGATTGGGAACAAAAGTTGAGTGGGCAGAGAAGTTGGCCTTTCTTCCCTCTTTCTCTGCCCACGCGTGAGTACAAGGGAGGTATGTGTACGTGAGAGTGCAGTCTGCAGGACCATGGCGTCTGGATGCCACGTGTACCGCAGCCGCAGCTCACACAGGTTCCCTTTCACCTTGCTTACGGTTCCACTCCCCAAACACCCATTCAGAGTGTTTAATGGGTGTCATTCTTGTCCTGAAAAACTGTGTGTGTTTTACATTTATGTAAATGTGTTGAGCACTTCTTCCTGCCTGTTCTTCCTACCTTTGTCTCACTCCTGCTGCCTTTGTTCTATCCTTTCCTTTGACGCTTTCCCCACTTCAGTGCTTTTCCCCATTTCTTTTCTTTCAGCCCTTGGCATTAGCTGAGCGTCTAGTGCAAGCCAGAAAGGATGCTGGGTACATCACAGACGTTGTTTCATTAAAGTCTCTCAGTAACCTCATAAGGGTGGTGACATTGTCCACATTTTGTAAAGGGAACAAATTAGAGCAGTTAGGTGACATGCCTACTATCAGACAGCTAATGCTCTGGAGTCACACTTCACCTTTCTAATTCCAAAATCCACACTCATTCTGCTGTCCCAAAACCCTCCTCATTCTTTAGAAAAAAATTTACACATCCTTCTCTTAAATGAAAAAATACAGGCCAATTTGGCTATCTCTTGGGACATAGGGAAACTAGCTATTTGCAGAGTTGGTGATAAGAGCACCTAACATTTACTCATTGCTATGGAAGGCCATATAGAGCAGGGATTAAGTGCACAGACTTTGGAGCCTGGCTGATCCCAGCTCTGCCCCCAAGCCCATAAGTATCTGTTGACTTTGGGCTGGTTGTCAAACCCTCCCTGGAGGAAGAAGTTAAATTCTATGTAGTACACAGAGTGCATAATAAGAAAATAGAGGTTTGTGTGTTTTTCACTCATTCATCCATTTGGCAAACATTTGACAGGCCTATCATGTACTGGAGATTACTCTAGGATTATTCTAGGAGCTGCATATATAGAAGGGAACAAGGTATAAAAAGTCCCTGCCGTTGAGAAGTTTACCTTTTAGTAACAGCAAGCAGGAAGGCTGATACTAAAGGAAGGATGGGGACCTCCACTGGAGGAGGAAATAGTAAAGGCAATAACTGCAATTTACTGCTGTCTGTTGTGTGCTAGAACCTGCTTCTGACCAAATTCCATTCCCTAAGGATAAGATTTCATTGTTTAATAGCTTTATTGAGGCATAATTTACACACTCTAAAATTCAACCATTTTAAACATGCAATGATTTTCAATAAATTTATAGAGTTGTACAACCTCTACCTTAACCCAGTTTCAGAACATCTTCATCACTCCATAAAGCTCCTTCTTACTAAGAGCAAGGTGTTTTTGTTTTCTTGATAAATGAACGGAGGCAGTCTTGTATGTGGAAGGAGCACTGACCCAAGGGCCAGGAGAAGCAGGCCCTAATCCTAGCTCTGCCACTGTATCCCCCAGGCAAGACTCCTCCCCGCAGAGTCTCACTTTCCTTGCATGTAATGTAAAGGGCAATGTTCACTAAGTGTTCTTACAGTTTTAAGATCTTACAATTTTATTTAAGAAAGATCTGAATATCTGTGGCATTTAGAGAAGAGATATAAAACATAACAGGAAAGGGAATGTTGATCAGAAAATTATTAAAAGGCATTCATGTGGGAGTATAGTGGGGGTTAAATGGCTCATCCTTTTCTTTCAGCACTTTTTCCAGTGACATTAAATCAACCAACCAATGTTGTTGTATGCCTTAGTTTTCCAAAAATATTCTTAAGTATCATCTATGGAGTCATTTAGTGTCTTACTTCTTATAACTGGTTGATCAGGAGATCTAATGCAGATGTTTCCTATCTTCCTAGAGATGGTTCATACCATCAGTGGTCTCTTAACTACTGGAAATAGATTCATTAGCATATTTTAACCTAATCAGATTAAAATGCCAATTCAGAAAACTCATCTCTAAAATTCTGTACCTCTAGGCCACTGTTGGTACCAAATAGTGAGTGTTAGGGTTCTCTCGAGACACAGAACCAACAGATATACAGGCATACCTCACTTTAGTGCACTTTCCTTTATTGTTTTGCAGATACTGTGTTTTTTATGAGACTGAGATACTGTGTTTTTTATACACTGGAGGTTTGTAGCAAACGGATGTCAAGCAAGTCTCTTGGCACCAACAGCATTTGCTCACTTTGTGAATGTGGGTGACATTTTGGTAATTCTTGCATTGTCTCAAACCTTTTCATTATTGTATCTGTTATGGTGATCTGTGATCAGTGATTGTTGATGTTACTATTGTAATTTGTTTGGGGATACCACAAAGTCTGCCCATATAAGACAGCAAACTTAATCCATAAATGTCATGTGTGTTCTAACTGCTCCACTGAACAGCCCTCCCTCTATCTCTTTCCTTCTCCTTGGGCCTCCCTGTTGCCTGAGACACAACAAAGTTGAAATTAGGCCAATTAGTAACCCTACAGTGGCCTCTAAGTGTTCAAGTTAAAGGAAGAGTTGCATGTCTCTCACTTTAGATCAAGAGCTAAAAATGATTAAGCTTAGTGAGGAAGACAAGTCAAAAGCCATGGCAGGCTAAAAATGAGGCCTCTTGTGCCAAACAGTAAGCAAGCTGTGAATGCAAAGGAAAAGTTCTTGAAGGAAATTAGAAGTGCTACTCCAGTGAACACATGAGAGATAAGAAAGTGAAACAACTTTATTGTTGATACAGAGAAAGTTTGAGTGGTCTGGCTAAAAGATCAAAACAGCCACAACATCCCCTTAAGACAGAGCCTAATCCAGAGCAAGCCCCTAATTCTCTTAAATTCTGTGAGGGCTGAGAAGGGTGAGGAAGCTGCAGAAGAAAAGTCTGAAGCTGGCAGAGGCTGGTCCATGAAGTTGAAGGAAAGAACCAGCTCCTTACCAGAAAGTACAAGGTGAAGCAGCAAGGGCTGGGGAGAAGCTGCAGCGAGTTCTCCAGAAAGTCCAGCTACGACAGCAATGAAGGTGGCTACACTCCACAACAGGCTTCCAGTGTACATAAAACAGCCTTCTACTGGAAGAAGATGGCATCGAGACCCTCATACCTAGACAAGAGAAGTCAATGCCTGGCTTCAAAGCTTCAAAAGACAGGCTGTCTGTCTCATTAGGAGCTAATGCAGCTGGTGACTTTGAGTTGAAGCCAAACTCATCAACCATTCCCAAAACCCTAGCGCCCGTAAGAATTATGCTCAATCTATTCTATCTATTCTCTATAAATGGAATAATGAAACCCGGATGACAGCACATCTGCTTACAACATGGTTTACTGAATATTTCAGGCCCACTGTTGAGATCTATTGCTCAGAAAAAAAAAGATTCCTTTCAAAACATTACTGCTCATTGACAATGCACCTGGTTACCCAAGAGCTCTAACAGAAATGTACAGTGAGATGAATGTTGTCTCCATGTCTGCCAATACAATTTCCATCTTGCATTTCATAATAAAATAATAAAAATAATAAGCAAAATAATAAAATATATTTCATAAAGCTATGTAAGTGCCATAGAGAGTGATTCCTCTGATGGGTTCTGGGCAAAGTCAACTGAATCCTTCCTGGAAATGGGATGCCATTATAAACAATTGGAAGAGGACAAAATAACCACATTTACAGGAGTTTGGAAGAGGTTGGTTCCCACCCTCACGGAGGACTTGGAGGAAGTCACTTCAGAGGTGGTGGAAACAGTGAGAACTGGAATTAGAAGCGTGGCCTGTAGATGGGACCGCATTGCTGTCATCTCATGATCAGACTTGAACAGACAAGAAGCTGTTTCTCGTGGATGAGCAAAGAAAGTGGTTTCTTAAGATGGAATCTGCTCCTGGTAGAGATGCTATGAAGACTATTGAAATGACCACAAAGGATTTAGAATCTTACATCAACTTAGTAGATAAAAGAACAGCAGAGTTTGAGAGGATTGAGTCCCATTTCAAAAGAAGTTCTACTGTGGGTGAAGTGTTGTCAAATGGCATCGTGAGCTACAGAGAAATCATTCATGAAAGGAAGAGCCACTCAATGCAGCAAACTCCATTGTTGTCTTATTTTAAGAGATCGCCACAACCACCCCAGCCTTCAGCAATCACCACCCTGATCAGTCAGCAGCCATCAACATCAAGGCAAGACCTTCCCCCAGCAAAAACATTGTGATTCGCTGAAAACTTAGATGATGATTAACATTTTTTACCATTATTTTTAAATTAAGGCATGTACTTTTTTTTTTTTTTTTGAGATACAATGCTATCTTCCGCTTAAAGGACTATAGTATCTTGGAAACATAACTTTTATATGCACCGAGAAACCAAAAAATTCATTGACTTACATTGTGATATTGACTTTATTGCAGTGGTCTGGAACAGAACCTGTAATATCTCCCAACTATGCCTCTGTGTGTGTGTGTGTGTTTATATAGAGAGATATAAATTTATATGGAATATAGAAATTTATTATGGCAGTTAGCTCATGCAGTAGGGAAGGCCCAGGAGTCCCAGTCTGCTGTCTTCTAGCTGTTGAACCAGGAAAGTTGGTACTGTAATTTGTTTTGAGTCCAAAGATGTGAGAAAGGGGGAGAGGGAGGCTGATGGTGTGACTCAGTGTGAAAGCTCAAGCTGATGGAGAAGACAGATGTCTCAGGTCAAGAAAGGAGAGTAAATTCACCCTTCCCCTGCCTTTTTGTTCTATTTGGATCCATAATGGACTGGGTGATATCCACCCACATGGGGAAGGAACATCTGCTTTACTCAGTCCACCAAATGAAATGCTAATTTTTTCTGGAAAAACCTTCACAGAAATACCCAGAAATAATGTTTTACCAGCTATCTTGGCATCTCTTAGGTTAGTCAAGTTGGCACATAAAATTAACCATCACAAGAGGCAGGACTCTTAAAGGCCTTCAAATCCAGGTCGAGGATTTAATTCAGTTGAATGTCATGGGGACTCCATTGAAATGTTTGGTCATTGCTTTTATAGGTCAGTGAATGATTCAAAATATGGTATCCTGGAACAAGATTCAAACTTAAATCCTATCATTCCTATTTGTGAATTTGATCAAATGAATTTCCATAACCTCTATTTCTTTATCTATAGTTAATACCAACTTTACCAATCTTAAGATAATTGACAGGTATGTGTGAAGTACATCATTGTGTTTGATGCCAAGTACTTGATGCTTTAAAATTATAAAAGGTACTTTATGAGTATTAATTTGGTGGCAATGTATTAAGTCAATTGATGGGAAGCCAGTTTGATGTTCAGTGTTTTTCAAAATATAGTTCCTAGGTCAACTGTGTCAGAACCAGCTTGAATATTTTGTTACAAATGTAGGTTCTTGATTCCAGTCCCAAATCTGATGAATCTGAATACTGGAATGAGCTTCCCAGGTGATTCTAATACACATTTAGATTTGAGAACCATTGTGACTGGTTTGCCCTCAGTAAGTATTAGATGTTTCATTTTTGCTGCTGCTGTGAGTTATTATCATCATAGCATAGAGAAATCATAGCCCAGCTTGTGGAGGGGCCATCAAAGGCTTCATTTTGAACTGTTTGCATGAGTGAGTAGGCTTGGGATGTATGTATAGGGTTTGGCCAGGTAAAGAAAAGGGGAATGTTATCTATTTAGAACAAAGGCACAAAAATATGGGAGAACATGGCTTTTGCAGGGAACTCCAAATAGTTCAGAATATGATCATAATGGAAAGTATTTAAACTAGAAGGTAGTAAGAGTTGATATTGGATGTTGAAGAAGATGGAAAGGCAGTTCGAAGTTTTGTTTTTAAACAAGAGTGATGTAAGTTCAGATTTGTATTTTAGAATGATTACTCTGGATGGGAGCAATCAAAAGGAGAGGGTCAAAAGGAGGTTGAGGTTGCTGAGATAATACAAGAGAGAAGTTATGGAGGCTCAAAATACGATTTTGATGAAGGATAAAGCGGGACCTGAATAGAGAGCTAGAATAGACTGGGTTTGCTGACCAATACGTTGCTAAAGCCCTGAGTGTGTGGATAAGCACAGTCAGTGATGGCTTCCAGATTTCTCTGGAAGGGTAACTGTGTAGGGTGGGACAACCCTTCACCTAGGTGGGGAAGAGAGAGGGAGAATCAGGTACATGGGGGAAAGATGCTCACCGGCTTAGTTATATCACACTGGAGGTGTTAATGAGACATCTAAGTGAATATATTTTTAAAATATAGGAATATGAAGCTGGTATTAAGAGGAAAGACCTCAGTTAGAAAAGGAAAGTTTGGAAGCCACAAGTTTCTAGTGGAGGATTAAGATATGGGTGTTTATAAAATTTATCAGGAGGTCTTAGAATAAGATAAGAGATTGAAGATTGAGACCTTGAGGAGGCAGAAGAAGAGAAGCCCAAAAATTGCAAGACAGAGACAGCATTGGAAAAAACAAAGAGTCAGATAGGCTTCAGGGAGGAAGAGCCTGAGAAAGTTATTTACTGTGTTAAATGCCATAGAGGTCCTTTAATTTTGTAGTAGAAATTGTCTATGAACTTGTCATTTGGCAAGAGCAGTTTTAATATGAGATCGTGGAGGCAGAAATCAGATTTAAGTGGTTTTATGGCTGAATCGGAGTGAGCTAGTAGAGAGACCATGACTAGAGACTATACTTATAACTGGGAGAAAGAAAATTTCTTATCTATATAACTATTTTAAAAATCAAAGTATATTAAAGATCACTGATTTAAAAAACCTGAATGAACATATCCTATGGAATGTACATGGAAAAAGAAAAAAAAGTCTCAGGGGATTTTGGTCCTGGACTATAAGCCTTTTGATAGCAAGGAGTGTCTTCCTCCTTTTATCGGCAACCTGTGAGCATCTTGCCGGGTGCACAGCGATTGTGCAGGAGAGATTTATGGATTGGATGGATGGATGGATACAAAGGCCCAGAATTAATTAATTAATTTTATAGGCCCAGAATTTTTAAGTTTTTTTTTCTAATTTCAGATGGAGTTAAAAGAAAGGGAACTAAAAGGAACTGTGTTAAAATATTGATACATACCAAGAATGATGCTTTTAATTTTCATAGAGCCCATTTTTTTCCCCAGTTTGCCAGGGATTGCTCTCTCCCTCTCTCTTCTAATGAGCTCTCTCTTCCCTTTCTCATAATTCCATGGGAGTATTTAATCTAAATATTTTAGTATCTTCTAGAGCTTGGAAGTGAGCTAGGATTTTAAAATTTGTATATTGCTACTGGGCAGTAAGAACATCGGATCCTAGCAGGGATAGAGCTAAGGCCGCTTGGAGCGCTGTGCCCTGCAGCGGAGACTCCACTTAGAAGGCCCGTGTGCTCAGAAGCCGGTCTCTTAGCAGGCAGGGCTGGGGCCACTGCTCCAGGAGTCAGGCCAGGTGGCTCTTGGCCAAATGGTTTCTGAAAATGGGCAATACTGATAAATGTTTAATGCTCCTCCTTCCTGTGCAGCTGCTACAAAGTGCTGTCCTCTTTGTGAAAACCTTGTGTTTGGCACTATTTTCCCTGATGGTTCCCAATGAATGTTTTAATCCAGTTTCTTATTCTGCATCGCCATTGTCTCCATTTGCCCTTTCCCGTGCTGTCTCTGAAGCCACTGCTTTGATGTCCATTTTCAAGTTTCCGGGGACTCTGAACTAGTAACATTGACAGCAGTTGCTCTCACAGGACCATAGATGAAAAGTGTCAAATGTAAGAAGGAAAGAGAGCAAGCTGCTGTCTCTGGTAGAGCAGGGTCAGCCGTAGAGGGATGGAACCGTCAGCTCTTTATATCTGACTCTGTTCATTTAACCATTCTCTGACCACGTGATGGCAAGTTTTTGATTCCTCCATGTACTTATATGACACATGCATTAAATGCTTAGTTAAGTGGCTGTGTTGTTATTCAAGAAATATTTAGTGAATGACCTTTGGGTCAAACACTGTTTAAGGCACTGAAAACACAGAATTATATAGGGCATAATAGTACAACCTCAAGGGCCTCACAAGACAGTGGGGAAGGGGGGTAGACATGTATAACAAGAGGATAGGTGGAATTACTAAGTGTGTACATTATTCCCCCTGTAACATTTCCTTGTAATTACCTGTTATAGGAGCAAAGGAGGGGAGCTTTAGGTCTTTCTTTGTGGGCCAACCAGGGGCTACATGGTAGGCATCAAGAAGGTTCTACAGGACAGACGGGAGTTGGGTTGGGTTTTAGATGGTAGAGAACAACATTTAAGATGGAACGATGAGAAGAGAGAAAAATCATGACCAGTCCAGGGGGAAACTTTGGTAGGGCTGGAGCCCAGGGCATTAGTGGGAATGAGTAGGTGGGAGGGGAGGTCAGGAAGGTTGTGGTGGCCTGATAATGCAGACTGTATATTCTGTTCACATAATCAGATTTATATTTTAGAAAGACATTTTAAAGAAAGGTGTGTTCAACGGGACAGGTGTCAGATATCCCCAGTACCTGGCCCCACACCATCTCACCTTGGCTCCTAGGTATAGGAGATTAAACAATCTCATGGTGAGGAATGGGAGCCACTGACTACATGCTTCTTCTGTTCTCTCCTCAGTGAATAATTCTGAGGGCAAATCTGCCTGTGTCTGTGAATACGATCAAGCCCAAGCTACCCACAGAGGTGATCTTATATCCTTATATTGGCTTTTGCTCCCACCACTCTCCCAGCTCCCTCATTCCTGCTGCCTTGAGCAGGTTCTAATCAAACTCTGCATTAGGGCAGGAAGCGAGACACACAGGCTGGGGCAGAAGGTAACCAAAGAGGAAGATCTTGCAGTAGTTCAGGTGAAGATGATAAGTGATCAAAGCAAAATATTAATTGCCATGTTGCCAAATAGGGGAAGGAGACGAGAAGTTTGTAGGAGTGAGAATGGAAAGGTCTCGATGGCCAATTCAGTGTGTGGGGTGGAGAAGAAGGAGGGATTTCCGATGTCCCTTGGATCACTGAGAAGGATGGTAGTGTCATTAACCAAGTTGAGAAATAAAGCTTTTAGAACAGGGGTATGTGGAGGAGAATATGGGTTCTACTTTCCATGTGAAGAATTTAAGGCATTGTGGGAATCATGGGTAGAAATGCTTAGTAGGAAGTTAGATTTAAGAGTCTAGAGCTTAGGAAAGAGTTCTGTGCTTGGGAGTTTTGTGAATCATGAGCATACAGGAAAGAGAGGGCACCTACAATTATTGAGGGTCTACTATCAGTTAAATGTAGCTCTTTCCCCAGACTTTGAGAGGAGAGGGCAGGGTATGGCTGAGAGTGCCCAGAAAATACCTCTATTTCCTGCATCCCGTTGTCTTAACTTCCCTTCATGTCACTGTTTTGCTTTCGTTTTGTTTTGTTTTACTAAGACAGTGTTCACATGTTAAAAGCTGTATTATCATAGTTTCCCAATTAAATTTAGTCTTCCTAAGAAAGTGACTCATGATAAAGTCCCTTGATCACATTTGAGAGCAGTACAGGAAGGAGAGGAGGGCAGAGAGGCAAGTTCACAGGTTAGGTACTTGGGTTTTATTCCAAGTGTGCTGAGAAGTCATTGGAGAGTGCAGCCATTCAAGGATGGTATGTGCCGGGGACCTGAGACCTGCCTGGAATTGGGGGAGTTTATTGGCTTTGTCAGTGTAACCCTTGTCCTTACTCCCCCCTGTCATTCTTCTCAGCTAATTTCTCATCCTTCAAATTTCCTCTGAGGCCAGTGAACCCTCGAACTCCTGATCAAACAGGAGTGGCTCATCTGTGATTCCCCCAGCAATTCTGATAAATCCCTGTTTATCTTCAGCGTCGCACTGTGCAGTGAAAATATTTACATGTCTGCCTCATGTATATTATAAGCTCCTTGAGGACAGGGGCCAAGGCTTATTTCGACTTTGTATCCTCAGTGCCCACATATCTACCATATCACAGGCACTACATCATTGTTGAAAAGACCCGAGTATGACATCCAAGGGAATATGTGAAGAACAGGTAGGACAAGAAATACTGCAGGAGACTCAGAAGGAGCTGCTAGGGAGGAAGGAGGTACTCAAGAAACTATAACCACTGGAAGTAATTTGTATTGTATGGTTAAAAACTGATAAGCGTTATGAAAAAAAATAGGGCTTAGGAAGAGGGGAAGGTTGTGGGTTGCATAGGGTGATAACGGTAGGCCTCCCTGAGGAGGTGGCATGGGAACAAAGATGGACAGGGGATGAGGAGCTGGCCATCAATAGAAAGGCCCAGGGGCAGGAGCTGCCTACTAGGCCTGAGGAACAAGGGTGAGGGTGGGTGTGAGCAGACACTGGTTTCTGTGTGTCCCCACTTGTGCCCACCCATTTGCATCCATTTGCAGCACAACCCTCTTAAACTCTCAGCTAGCACCCTTGAACATATCTGCTCCATAAGGACAGGGATGTTCTTGTGTGTGTGTGTGTGATGTAACTCAGGGGCTTAGTGTAAAGCGGACACTCCGGGACTTGGCGAATGAAAGAGTGAATACAGGAAATCAAAAGGGGGCAAGGTTTAGAGAGGAGAATGATCCACAATGGGAAATGCAACAGAGCGACAGAAGAAAATATGCCCCAAAGAACCTCTGACTTTGGTAAGAAACAAAAAACTTCTGAGAATAAAATTTCCTGTGTGATTCTGAAATTAAACCATCTTCATCCTCCTCTGGCCACTTTATTCACTTGGGTAAGGCTATTTTTCTGGCTTCTTTCTCTTGATTTAAATGGGCCCTGTTAAAACTAAAGCTCCAAAGAGCTCTTATTTATTTGAATTATCTATTTTTGTCAACTTCTGCTTATTTATGGTCTCAAGGTCTGACCTAGAGAATGTTCCATTGTTCTCCACAAGGGTTTTACTAGTGTGTTTGGAAAATAGATGGGAATAAGCTATTTAAAGAATTATTTTTAATAGCCCTATCCCAGGGCTCAAATGCAGCAAACATCCCCACTGGGTGTGGCTTCGCATCCAAAATCAAATTCAGTAGTTCACTCTTGGAATACGTACTTCTTGTGTCTGTTTTTTCATAGTATACAACTCACAGTTCACATTGACATGAAAATGAAAGAGGGTCAAATGTCTTTTCATAAATAGTAATGTGGTGAAACCACTTAATCTAGGATTCTAGTCTCTGGAACTCACTTTTTAGATTCAACTCATAACTAGGTATCTGTCATAGAGATTTGACATTGTAGGGAATGTGCAAGAGGAAAATGTCTCACTCTTTTAAGAGTGGCAGTCAGTCATCAGAATGCCAAAGGATAAGGTTAGAGGTGACGATCAGGGCATACAGGCTACAAGGAAGGCTTTTAAGTTCTGGGATTCACTTTCAGTGGTAAAGTACAGTTGTTTTGATAGGGAAAGCTTGCTTTTAGCCATCTCAAATATTTATGTACTTGACTTTTATTCAGCTCACCCACAGAAGAGGAGTACATTCAAAGATAAGCATTTAAACCGCAGAGAAAGGTTGAGGTCCCTGATGGGGCACACTAAAAATGTGTTCTCAGGAAGGAAGAGACATGTTTTATTCAGTAAAAACATGTTTTATTCAGTAAAAGCAAAAGCAACTATGTAAAATAGCCTTCACTAGTTTTTGCAATTACAGGGATATATGGGAGAAGAAAAAGGAGGTCCACATCAGTGAAATTCATATATATAATTTCCAAATGTATTAAGTCCAATTTCCTTCTGGAAGTAGAGTCTGTATCTAGGAGGGTGGTTCTGGTTTGTCTGGGAACGTCAGGAGTGTGGTCCCCGCTGGGTGACCCACTGCTCAGCCTGCTCAGTCTGTCTGTCTGAGCAATCCTTGTTTCCCTCTGCAGACTCTGGACATCTGGTAGACCATTCAAGCTACCGGGGGTTCTCCCTCAGTACCAGCTTTAGGGTGCAATGCAGTTTATCCTGCTTTGATTCTTACATCCTCCGAAATAAAAACACACACGTGCTATGAGGATTGACTGCTACAAAAATTTTGAAATGTCAGAGTTTCAAACGCTCAAGAAATCTCAAAACGATGCCAACCACAGTAGCTGATGGTCTCCCTTTCATTGTGGGCCCACTTGTCACCTTTCCTCAAACCTCCAACATTCCCTTATGCCTCCTTCCTCCCAGGAGATGACTTGCCTTTGCTCACTGAGGTGCCATCAGAAAGAGTGGCTTTAGCTTCCAACTACCCCCAACCTCCATGTTGTCACCTCCAATGGCCAGCTTTCATTGCTCCCCTTATTCAACTTTCTAGGAATATCAACTATGTGTAGTCATCCCTTCTTTGTGGAACTTTTTCTGCTGTCAGATTCTGTAAGTTCCTCTGTCACTATGTGTGTTTGTGGCCCTCACTGCCTCTTTTCAGTGGGGCTCTCACAGCCACCAGTGCTTCCTGGCACTGGCTTCTAATTAAGAGTCTAGTGTCTGTGTCCTAATGCAAGAGGAGGTGGGAAAGTACCCGGGATTTCCATTTAAAATAGGATAGACAGGTTGTGTTTCATATGGTAAGGAGTTCCTCAAACATGACAGGGTTCAAAAAGAATAACAATTGTCCACATGGAAGCTTGACTTAGTGAAATCTGAGCCACTGACATGATGCCATTAGTACCCCAACTGGCAGCGTCTGATGAAATGAAGATTTTGCTTCCTATCAGATTTATGGGATATACTGAAATCTCTAAAAGTCTTTGATTTTAAGGAAAGCAACAAACAAATGAGCTAAGAATCAGAAAAGAGCAAAAAGACAAGAAGTGAAAGAAAAATAGAAAAAAAAAATCAGAGAGGTCAAAACACCATTAATGAATTATTGATAGGAGAACATCAGAAGAGTAAGTCAGGAAATCCAGGAGTTGTTTTTTAGACAAAAGCAATCAAATAGGCAGAATTCCAGAGTATCTACTCAAGGGGAAGTAGACAACTCAAAAGGAAAAAGACATCTCAAACACACTGAGAAAAGGGATATGGCAACACTTTCACCTCTTGCCTGGGCAGACACGGAACCCCTTAACAAGTCTCTCAGTTGCCAGTCTTGTTCCCTGCCCCAACACTCTGAATAACAACCAAACAAATCTGCCAAAGATACATTGGATCATGCCCAACCATGCATAAAACCCTCTCATATCTTCCCATGGTGCTATGGCCAAGTGATTTCACCTGTGCCTGCCTCTTTGGCCTCACCTGTGCTTGCCTTTTTGGCCTCCTTTATCATTACCTGCCTGCCTTTTCTTCCTGTCCTCTTTTCTCTCTTTACCCTGGCATGCTTATTCTGACTTTGGAGACCTGGCAATGTGGGTTCTTGGCCTTTGGAAACCTGCTTCCTGTGAAATTGCAGCTCCTCCAGCTGCTGTGTTCCAGGCAGGCATGCTTGCCCATGTCCATCACACGGTCTTATCATCTTTTTGTCAGTGCAGTCAATCTGTTTACTTCATCTGTGGTTTCCCCCACTAGGATGTAAGCTCTTAATGGAAAGGATTTCTCAAGGCACATTCACAACTGTGTCACCAGCAGCTAAATCAGCATCAGGCACAGTGATTAAATCCCTAAATGTGAAGTCTCCTTAGCAGACATCTTATGAATCGAATCTATAAAGTCAGGGTCAATCGTTATTTGTTGAATGAAGAAAGAAATGAATAAGTATAGAGAAGTTTTGAAAGATTATTTAAAAGCAGTAAATGTTAATAAATAAAAAATTTTTTAACTGGACAAAAAGGGGAAACCTGAATAGACCAATAATAAAAAGTACATTTAAAATTTTTGTTAAAAATGTATTTCCTCCAAATTCTGGAATAAAAATTGTAGAACAGGCTCACTTTTTTTTTTTTTTTTTTTTTACGATTTATTTCTCTGGGGCGCCTGGGTGGCGTATTCATTAAGCATCTGCCTTTGGCTCAGGTCATGATCACAGGATCTGGGATCAAGTCCCGCATTATGCTCCCTGCTCAGCGGGAAGCCTGCTTCTCCCTCTCCGCTCCTCCTGCTTGCATTCCCTCTCTTCTTGTGTCTCTCTCTGTAATAAACAAAATCTTTAAAAGAAAAAAAAAGATTTATTTCTTTGAGAGAGAGAGTACATGTAAGTAGGGGGAGGGACAGAGGAAAAGAAACTGCAGGCAGACTCACTGCCCAACACAGACCCCTGTGCGGGGCTCTATCACACAATCCATGAGATCATGACCTGAGTGGAAACCAAGAGTTGGATACTCAACCAACTGAGCCACCCCAGCACCCCAGACTCACCTTTTAAGGTAGATGCAAAGTCCTCCATAAAAAACTAACAAATTAAATTTGACAGCACTTAAAGCACAGCACTTAATAAATTAAATTTGACAGCATTTAAAGAAAAATTGATTATGATAATGCAGGATTTATTAAGAAATACAAGAATAACTACATTAAAGTATATTAATAAACAAAACAATAACTTAAAAAGGAAAAAGTTTATCTTGTTAGCTGCTAAAAAGATATTTGTAAAATTCAAGGCTCTTCTTATTGAGATAAGAAAAATCTTTAAAACACTAGGGATATGAAGGTACACATTTGAGATAGACTATATAACTCTATTGAACAACAGGTAATTTAAATAAGAAATCCTAGAAGTATTTCTATTAGAATCATGGGGGAACCTCAAGGATGTCTAGTGTTACTATCATTCACCATTATCTGGAAGTTCTGAACAATACAATTAAATATCAAATATAATTAAGATATATAATTATTTAAAAGGAGGAAAAAATTGCAATCAATACTGTCTACGTGAGAAAGTGCCAGATAGTCAGTTAAAGACCCATTCCATTTGATAAAGAATCAGCAAAGTGGCTGAATGTAAGACATATATCTAAAAATTGATAGCTTGCTTCTATACCAGCAAATTGTTGCATTCTTTACCTGGCCTAAAACAAACAGTTTGTCATAATTCCAAAGTGGAACCAGAGTTGCCTTCACTAAGAAAATATCACTCCCCACTGTTTGTGGTTTTGTTTTTTTCTTCCTTGCTCTAAGAAGTCTGCCACATACCACTACCCTAACAGAGAAGTTTGGAGGCTAAGGAAGCAGTTCCAAGTCTTAAAGGTAAGAGCCACTTAGATAAGGTAGAGGTGTGTGTGTTTGGCAGGGGGACAGGGGGCATGAACATAGAACACAGTGTTCTTATGCTGTGTAAAGGGTGGCTTGCAAAAAGAATTACCAAAGGAGTCCATTTCAGTTGGTGCAAGTTGAATAATTTAAGACCTTTAAGTGTTCCTTTTTGGAAAAAGAAATCGAGTTAATTGATCTCTGGAAATGATGAACCCTATGAGGCAATGAAATTGAATGGAAGAAAAAGGGTGGCACCCTCTTCCCAAGCAAAGGCATCAGAAGACTATGAGTTTAGCAGTCCTTACCTTGTGCTGTAGCAGGCACTGCAAATCAGAGGCTTCAGCTTCCACGAAAAGAGCAGCACACACATTGGGTGAAAAACTCTGTTGTTTCCACATCACACTTTCTTTTTCCTCCTAGTTAAAAAGATAGTTTCTGTTAGGAGGGTCGTCTTCTGGCCTGGTGGCCCCAAAGACCAGCTAGCCTGTGGGCCGCTGCTCGCTTCAGTTTTTCCCAGTCTTTGACAAGATGATTGAAGGACAGCGTGATATGTACATATGTGTTTGGATCAGGTTGTGAACTATTTCCTGGGATGAATGATCTTTGTTTCTGAGAACATGTCATCTCTATATTTGTAGCTGTTACAATCTCTTTACTTTGTTTTTGTTTGCTAATTGTTTAATGACCTTACTTGGAGTCATGGAATGCTACTGTTCTATCTGCCTAACTCTTCTCTTCCCAATACATCTCATCTCATCTCATTTTATTTTATTTTGTTTGCTTGTGTATTCATTTATTCCTTTATTCAACATATATTAACTGACCATGGAATTTAGTGGATCTTTGGCCAAAACTAAAAAAAAAACAAAAACAAAAACAACTAACTTTGCCCCTATTGAAACACACTTTGAGCTTTATCATTTCCTTAAACTTCAATGTGGGTATGTTTTAGATTCTCTCCTGAGAGGCTGGAGCAGAGAGAGAGACAATGAGAGAGTTTGGAATTCTAAAGAGAATGGAAAGGATATAGAAAGATGCACAGGAAGTCACCATGTTAAACTTAATCAGTGTCCCAACCTTCTAGGCATCTAAGTGGATGGGTGTTGATTTTGGTAAATTCACTAGCATCAACCAAAGACATTGTTCTTAAATCACACAGACTTTAAACATGATTGAAGGAAGATTTGACACATAAAAAGCTGCTGGATCTCAACACCAGGGAAAATCTGGGTATCATTCTTTAGATGTCTAACTTGGGGTGAGTTTGTAAAACGTATAAAAGCCAGATGAAATTGGAATGAGTCAATCCCAACCAGTACCCATTCGGGCCTCTCTCCAACACCAAGTGTCATAAAGACAGGGGCTGAGTCTTGATCATTATTCCTGGTGTTTAACACAGTGCTTAGCACACTGCTAGTACTGAATCAGTACTTACTAACTGATGAAATGAAAAAGTGCTGCATGATGGCTCAGAGTGCCGAGATCCTATTCTTGAATTAAGCCTTGATTCTGTCTTATGGTGGGATTCTATGAGAAATAGCTGCTTGTAGGGTAAACCTTTCAGGAAATCAAGACTTTGGGAAATTGTTTCTTTTGACCCCAATTTTCTAGCATGTCATTAAAATTTATGAGGGAGAAGACAGAGCCAATAAACTTTCCCCCGATTCTAGGCAGTTCTCTTGAGTTCGCCCGCACACACTGTCTTTGAATGGCTGCACCTTCCAATGACTTCCCAGTGCACTTGGAATAAAATCTGACCGCCTCGCTGCATATGCAGCCTTTTCCCTGCCAGTCTCCTTGCGTGCTGTGCTAGAATGTGATAAAAAGAACCTTTGTCCTCACCATGAATCCTTTCTTAGGAACGTAAAACCAAATACACTGTCAAAACCATGATATTACCACTGTTGGTGTATGAATGCTTGCTCATTGAAAAAGACAGCGATGGGAAATGAAACAGTGGGATGGCGGAAAGAAGGGGCACTTTCACAGAGCCCTTGGCCTGGCCTCTCCTCTCCTCAGAAGGCCTGGGAAAAGAGCTATGTTTAAGACTGAGCTGGCCCTGAAGAGCAGGGCCTTCATTGTGCTGAGCTGGGTTCCCCACTGAGCTGCCACTCAAATGGCAGCGTGACTGGAAGTCAGCAACCCTGTTGCCATGGCCAAATGGGCCTCCGGGTACCATCTCCACTGGGAAGCTGTTGTGGGAAAATGTCGCTGCTCTAACCAGCATCCCCAGTACATCTCCACCAGCACTTTTGGAGTTAAAGCTCTAAGACTAAATCCCCTCTTCTGCTCTCATAACCTAGGATGAGTTGCTGCCTATGGTGAGTTTCATCCAGTAGCCTGAAGGCAGGAGAGAGAAGAAGGGATTGGTTGGCCCTCCTCTCCTGAGTGCAGTCATCTTCGTGGAGGAGAACATTCTGACTCCCATTCCTTTGGTGTCATCGCCAATGCAATTCACAGTTCAGAGATGTATTCAGTTGGGATTACCCAGGAGCGAAAGAAGCAAAATCTGCAACTCCAAATTTAAATTGAATCGTAGTCTAGTTAATATTTTATAATTAATTACTCCGTGTACTGTCACTGATCATTTCAAAATCCTAAGTCCCAAATCTGAGGTAATTAGCATCCGGTCATGTCATTATGCTCTTTTGATTCCATTTGTGTCATCTTCACTACTTTTGAAGGTACAGGATCCAGGTGTTGTGAGGCTTAGACTTTTTCAATTTTCCATTCCTTAGTCTTCTATAAATGAGTTAATACTGCTATAGCTTAAGCTCATCTAATTGTTTAGAAAACGTTTGATTTCAGAGTAGTCTTGGGTTGATGGAAGAGGTGCAGAAATGGCCCAGAACTTCCATCCCTGGATCCAGCATCTCCTATTAACTTCCTACATTACTATGGTGCATCTGTCACAACTGAGGGACTCACATTAGTGTGTCACTATTTAACTGTATACTTTACTCTGATTTCACTAGTTTTTTCCTAATGTTCTTTTTCTCTTCCAGGAGCCTTATCTAGGTGACTATGTTCCATTTCGGTGTCATGTCTTCATAACCTCCTTTGGTCTGTGACAATTTCTTATTCTTTCCTTGCTTTTCATGACCTCGATGGTTTTGAAGAGTATTGGTCAGGTGTTTTGTAGAATGTCCCTCTGTTGGGAAGTATGAAATCTGACAACCATGAAACTATCTCAAGCACAGCGAAGGGCCCTCGAGATGAGATGCCAGGTAGTGAGGGAGAAGCCTGGAAGCCTGGGTACCAGACGTGGATGTGAAGAAGTTGTCTTGGAAGAGGCTCCTCCAGCTCTATCTCCTCAACGGACGCTCCAGGATCAGAGACAGATTTGCTCAGCTGTGTCTTTCCTGTGCTGTGAGCAAAATCAAATGATAATTTCCAGAGAGTAAGTTTGGGGGTAGTCTAGGAACTGTCAAAGAGAAATTATTCTGACATGTGAAAATGGCATAAAGCATTTATTCAAACAATTGCAAATGGAGTGGACTATTGCAGTGGGGAAGAAAGATTGAATGCAACTCGGAATACAATAGGAACAAGTGGGGAATTATGAACAACTGGCAGGATGAGACAGCGAATGGAAAATTTCTAGAGTTGTCAGTAAAACTAAACTCCAGAGACGAAGGACAGGGGCCAAGGATGAAACCCAGTTGAAAAGAGGACTGTGGAGCCTGATTGAGATTTTGTCAAGGAGGGCGTTCTCGTCTTGTACAGCGATAGAGACCAGAGGGCTGGAGAGAGGATGGCTAGAAAGCATGGCAGGGGGTGGTCTTCTCCAGAACCCACCTGGCTCCACGCTCAGGAGTGACTGGAGGAGCTGGACTCCCCTTTGGGCCCAGGTGGCACTTGGCTCAAAAGACAATCATAACTTCAGTACATTTCCACCTTTTAAAGAGGGACCAGGGAGAGGAAACCTGGGGTGATCACCAGGAAAGCCAGTGTCGTGGCCAAGGTTGCACTGTTTGTGGACGTATAGGTGATAGTGTTGGGAGAAAGAGTCCTGTGCTGGGGGCCAGGCAAGGTGAACGAGCTCTCATGCTCCCACTGAGCAGGGGACTGAGGCAGACTTCAGGGGAGAGCTCATATCTGGGATCTTCCCTTTATCTTCTCTTTTCAACAGCGAACTCTTTGCCTGCCTCTCTGTGAGTGAAAGGGGCCCAAACTGTGACCCAGGACACCAACCCCAACACCCTTTGCTTGTCCTCATTTGCACCACTATCCTCAAGCTACCATCTGCCATAGGATATACTGCTTATAGTGATGTCAGTCTTCCCACTGCCATTGCTGAGAAACAGATGCGTTTTCTATGAAGGTATCTTTGTAATTATTACTGGTCCCCAGTGTGATCCCTTCTGGTATGGCATGTGGCCATGGCCCAGCGGCCCCTGTGAGAGTGTGCCGGGGACTCAGCTATGCCCTCCTAGCTGATGAGAGTCCACTGACAGGTGTAAGCTTACTTAGTACCAGGGGCAGTAACAAGGACCCCTGTGGAGGGTGATGGCACATCCTGGCCCCACCCCCAATCCAGATAGGTCCTGTGATCCTCAGCAAATCTGAAACTGGCCCCATTAGCCCCTCTTGTAGTCCTGACCAGAGGGTCCCTGGAAGGTGCCAGGGGAGATCAGATTCCTCAGCAGCACCACACGCTGTCATTAGTTACCACCACCTCTCACTCACTGTCTTGAAGAAGTGCAGGAAGAGGGGGAAATATTTGAGAGACTCAGCATTTTACTTAAGAGACTGAGCATATAGCAAAAGTAATGTTTAAATGATTACATCAGACTGAATTTATGGAGTCTGGGGAAATGTAGCTCCCCACCTTCCTTCCCTGCAGGGCAGGGGGTTTCTGAGGAAGAGCAGCTCAAGAAAGGAGAAAGGCAGAGGCCAGTTTTCTGTTTCATTTTGGGAGAGGGGTAAACGTGGACCCTGCTACAAAGGTTGTACATTCCAGTATAGTTTTCATCCTCTGCCACAACTATGGAGGGGACCCCAAAACCATGTTCTTTTAACTTTCACATGCCCAGTACTTCCTTACATATCGGCAGTATAGATGGACTTCTGTGCTTCCGAGTTATAAATTTCATCTTTAATCATCACCCCCACAAAAGGGACTCACCACTCGTTTCGAGATAATCACCGAATAATGTGATGAATGGAGTGCAGAGCTATAGACCTACTTTATGTGACATGAGCTCCGTGGCTTGCCTAATGAGTTAGATGATATATTTATGACCCTCATGTTTCACTTTCAACCCAAAGCCTAGAATATTTCATAAATATTATTTTATATCAAAGCTTAAGGAATCACTATTCCAGAAGTATTTTATCAGTCATATATTTTCTCTCTGAAATTGCTCTCATGAGATCCGAGTTATGTATGGAGCCTCATACTATATGTGAAACAGGCAAGACTGGAGGAGCTGGACTCCTTCCCTTGGCCCAAGGAGCCGTTGTATTGAGAGCCACCCCCAGAAAGGAAACCCTGGCTTCCACTCTGCTCCATCAGTACCAGTATTGTGCACAGAAGAGTTGAAGTCTGAAATAGAACTGGAAAAAGATGGTTGAGGTAGGTCCAGTTCTCCCTCCTGCCCTGGGGGCACGCAGCAAAGCAATTTACAATGCCATGGAAGGGAGAACAACAGAACTGGGCTCCCCACCCCCCAGTAGGGAGTAACAACATCAGATATTCCAGGTAGAGTAGTAGGGTTACAGAGTTCCCCCAGGGAGGGGGTGCGCTGACTCCCATGTTGCAAGTGGGGAAGGAAAACCTGAGAGGTCCTGAGATTTGGATGGGGGTCCTGTTCTGGGGTGGCTACAGGTGTACCAGGGCTCCCCTTTACCATAATCTTATAGACTAGGTACAGCCGGAAGGGTTATTCTGTTTTGAGTCAAGGCATGGAAAACTCAGAGAGACCAGTCTCCCAGTTTAAAGCAGGTGATGAACCTGGATCCCGGCTGTGCTACATGGGGCCCGTCTCCTGTCTTCTGAGAGAGCAAATTGCCACTTGGGTATAGCAAGGTTGACTGAGGGGCTGCTGGTTCTGGTATTTCATGTCCTGCTTTGTCAATGGGGTTGTTTTCTCTTCTCTTTCCAGATCCCTACAGTGATGGAGGACAGAGCTTGGTGGACTAATCAGTTTGTGTGAGCATCCCAGCGTCACCCTAACAATCTGATGGGGTCAGATTGACTTCATGAAAGTTCATTTTTCCTCCCACTCTCAAACCTCAGTTTCCTCCTTGGTACACTGGGGGTATAATCAATCAATGCACTTGTGCACGCCCACATACACATCCATCCTGAGTGTGCTATGAGGATGTGATAAGGTGGTTTGTTGAACAAGAATACCAGTTATCTCCCATCAAGAGCTTTCCCACGGGCCCAACATTTGACATGAATTCTCTCACTTGATCCTTACAACCTCCTAAGAGAGGCAGTATTATAATCCTCACTTTATAAAGGAGAAACCTGGGGTTCAGGGGGGAGAGGTCCCTTCCTGAGGTCACCTATCAGTGGAGCGGTAGACAAGTTATCAGTCTGGCTTCTCAGGGTGCCTGGCACATGGTGAGGCCCAGTAGGGACAGTAGCTCCTGGTTTTATAGCCCTCATCTGCTACACAGAACCAGCCCCGGGTGGCCTCTGAACATAAACCTAGGAGAAAACAGGTTCCTTAGACCCCATGTTTATTCTCTCTCTTTCTTTTAAAAATTTATTTATTTGACAGAGAGAGAGCATGAGCAGAGGGTGCAGCAGGCAGAGGGAGATGCAGGCTCCCCACTGAGCAGGGAGCCCGATGTGGGGCTCCATCCCAGGACCCTAGGATCATAATCAGAGCTGAAGGCAGATGTTTAACCGACAGAGGCACCCAGGTGCCCCACCCATGTTTATTCTCTTTTCAGAGAATCTACATCATTATGCTCAGTTTGTGGAAATTACTTATTTTATAGAAATGACTTATTTAAGAGGCTTAACACTGCTGTCCACACCAGGGAATTTTTCTGGTAGAGAGCCTTTAAGAACATTCATTTTTAACGACACAGGCTAATATTAGAATGTAATTAAGATGCTAACACCAATAGTTTCATGAGAAAAATTTCCTAAAATGACTATTTCTTTGTAGAGCAGGGGATGTAATGAAATGAGTCATCTGCTGAAGCCATCATTTTATTCCTGGCCCCTCTCAATTATGCCCATAGGTCAGTGGGTAGGAGAGAGGGAGCTTCTCACCTCCTCCTCTCTCCTCCCTCCTGCCCAGTATTCACTGTGAGCCTGCACTGGGCCAGCCCATGTGCTAATTACTGGGGGTGAAGATGAATGAGAAAGATGAGGTTGTGCCTCACAATGCTTACAGTCTAAAAGCAGAGGACTATTATACCACTGAGTACATGTTTCCAATGGAGGGACATGCCATGAAGGTATGGGGTGCATGAGAGATTTTAGCAAGTGACCTTCTTAGAGGAGGTTCTCAGGGTTGGCAAGCTGTGAGATGAGACCCAAACTCACCTGAAGCAGGAAGTGGGAGAGGGTGCGAGAAGCTAGTGTGTGGGAGACTGAGGTAGGAGTGGGTGGGCACTAGGGCCAGGTGGCTGGAGCCTAGTGGACAAAGGGACAGTGGCAGAAAGTGGGGTAGGAAGGAGAGCCAAGGGCCATGTCATCAGGATATATGGACAACGTTAAGGATTTCAGACTTGATCGTTCTAAGAAAACTGGGAAATGACTAGAAGGTTGTAAGCAGGAGAGGGGTTTTATTCTCAGAATCTCACCATTTAGAAAAGAAGGAGCTGCTAGTGAGCTTCTGTGAACCCTCCTGGCTTTGGAAGCCCAGCCCGTTCTCTAGGACCACTTTGCCCCCTGTACAGGTCATCTCAGAGGGCACTGGCTGTAGCTAACTGGGCTGGGACAGTCATCTATGAGGAACGGGAGTTGTCCATTCAAAAACTTACTGAGTCCCTCCTGCAGGTAGTGACATAATGACATAATGACTGAGTGGGGAAAAAACAATTGTTTTGTGGGTATTTTCCCCCCATTTCTCATTCAGATAATTGGACACCCTCCCTCTCTCATTTGGGATGTGTTGGGGGGGGGGGGTGGCGGACAAGGAGAGTTTCCGGGTGAGACCAGTGGTGACTTTTGTCCCTGCAAACCAATGGCTGTTTCTGCCTCACAGAGAGAAGTGTCCAAGATGTCAACATATAAAATATAAGGAAAAACAAAGCTAGGCCAGTTTCCCCTCATGAAATATCCCTCTCCATGTGTATAATACATTCTGGAAGGACATGAAGCAAAGCTGAGGCCAGATTAACTCAGCCAGAGTGGTGAGGAGAATTTTGTCCTTGTGGAGAGTCAAAAAACTTCATAAAGTCTTCTTAAACTTTTTTATCTAAATGCCTTATTTTTGTGCTCTCTTTTGTTTTATTCAGATTATTAGGATAATTTCTTTTTAGGCTTGTGAGTCAGAAGTCAAGGCTTTGTTTCCTGCCAGGAATTTTCCATCCTGGATCCATGTTTCTTCATGAGTGAGTTCAGGCTGGGTAAAATTCTTCTCACTTGTGCTAACAAGGAGCTGTTGAGGGAGGTGTGGAATAAAGTGTTTCGCAGATGATTACAGTTGCCACTGTCTTTGGGTGGTTGCCATGCAGTGTGTAACAGCCCGGGCAGTGGTGATATAATAATAGTAAATATGAGCACATAATAATTCTTGGCGTGTAATGTTCAAAATGTAGGGCAAAAAATAGAAAAAGTCATTCCTCCTTTTGAAGGTGTGCTAAGAGCATGTTTCTCATGTCAGATGTGAAGGATTCTGATAGAACACATGAATCCATTGGACTCTGAATGATGCCACTACCTAAAAAAATAATTTAAGTGATGTGCACTTGAACCCAGCATCCAGTCTTTGATTTTGGCCTTGAATCAGCTAGCCAATTAGCGGCAGCCGACCCTTCTTGATTATTCAAAATATAGCCAGCAAATGCTTTGGCACAATCACTCATTCTAAAAAATCCTGGCACCTTTGTAGAAGTCACATTTCATTTCCTTGGAATGCATCTGAAACCCTGGCACACAAAAGCTCTCACATCTACATAGCTCTTTTGGAGAAATTATTTATGACAGTGTTATAGTCGCACTTGGCCTCACATACCTTCATTATTTTTCAATTTTAAAAGCCAAACACATGGCCACCAGTGTCCAGAATGTAGGCCTTGTCTCGGCTGCCTGGGCCTTTGACACCCCCGCCAGAAGCAGAGAGCTTGGTTTGGGGTTGGCCGCCATGTGTTGGAAGGCCCGGGGCCAAGGGGTGCTGGCAGGAGAGTTTTGGGTTGTCCTGAGGCCAGGCTGCTTGTCTGGAGAAGAGCAGTGGCACTGAGGACAGGCGCTGTCATCTGCCCCTCCAGGACCCAACGTGCAGCCCCAGGTGATCCTTGCATTTCTCTCTGATCCCCACCAGGAGGCACATGGCCTTGTGGTCCTTTCTCCTTCCCTAAGGCCAGTGAACATCTTTGTAATCTTTCTTCCTCTATAGTTCACTCGTTTTTGGTTTTAGTTTTTCTATACTCTTTTCTAAGGTATAAAATATTCCGGGTAGGACAGTGACATATTCCTGCCATGTTGCTCCTCCCAAAAACTCAAACCCGGCACCTAGTGCCGATTAAATATGTGTTGGATGAAGCCATGAACAAACGAATGAATCCATATTTTGGCCACACAGGCACACACCACTCATACCAGAACCCTCACAATGACAGCATTCATCTACAGAGACCTGGAACTTATCTCACCATCAGAAAAATGGTCTTATTGATTTGGGGGTCAAAATTGAGAAACAATAAATCGAAAAAGGTTAAGGAACAGTTAAGTACTGAACAATGATTGTAATGAGCTATAAGAAGTACTACCTGATTACTTTGTGTAAGGAGGGCTTATGAAAGGGGGATGTAAGGAAGTAAAGAAAGCAGGTACGTGTCATACAGCAGGGACTCAGGAGGACAGGGTGGGAGGCGGCCTGTCTCATTCTGCATGAAAAGCAGCTCTCAGAACAGGACAGCCTGGCCCCCAGGGCAGCAAGAACGCCCTGAGTTCTGTTCCCCTGCCTGGGTATCCAGGTGATCAGTTCTTGGTTTCTCATACTAGCACTCATCTTGATCACAGAACAACTTTTTTTGGCCACTGCTCCCTCCCTGCATTGTTTTCACAAGCTCCTGCCCTGCTGGTGGTCTCTGATACCTGTTGTCCCTCCTGCACTTGGCTTCCTCTATCTTCTGTTAAGTCCATTCCTGTATTTAGCATTCAAATTCCCCAAGAGTAGACCCGGATTAATCTCTGACAGTGGTGAAAATTAAATGAACCCCCAAACCCAGAGCATGGATATTCAAACTAATTAAAACAAGCTACAGGCTGACCTACTCAAGTGTTCCTCAGAAACCAGAAAGCAGGAGAAAGCAGAACTAGAAGTCACGTCCACAGCTCTCCCAGCAAAAGGCCTGCTCCTGCTCTCCACCTCCTTCCGCCTTCTAGCTTCCATCCAGATAGATGGCTACAGGCTACAGATTCTCCCCACCAGGGCCAAGTGCCCTGTGCTGTCAGAACTCCGACACCCCTCACGTTGCTTCTGGCTGATTTTCACAGTCTGGTCCAGCCCTCCTGCTTCCCACTCTCTCAAACCACTGGGCAGCTCTGTGAGTCCTCAGCAGCGCCCCACCTCCGGCCAGAGAAGTCGGATGGAGAGTGAGGTCTGGCTGATGCGCTGCCCAGGGACCGGGCCTCAGCACACGGATGGATTCCCAGGTGAGGCAGAGGGTCCTGCAGCCTGGGGACGTGCATCTTGGTGTGGCACCCCTGCACTGGCTCCTGCTCTCTGATTCAGCCTGTTCAGGGACTTCAAAGGGGCAATTTGATGTCGGAACAAGCCTATTTAAACTGCAGAACTCATTCATGTGTGTGACTGTTCTGTTTCTCAGAAGGACTGATACATGCTGTCTCCTGATTTACCCCACCCCGGGGAAGTAGGAGGAGGTGGCATTTGTCTTTGGTGCCTGTGGTGACAATCTGCTGGTCTACCAACATCCAGTCATTTCTTTCCCCTGTTAATGAAGTCTCAACTTTGTTCTGGGATTGGCTGACTAAAGGAAAATGGAACCAGCTCCAGAGGATGAATCATGACTAGTCTAAAACTAACCCTATTCCCCTTGTTAGTGATTGGGTCTGGGTGGGAGAGGAGTGGGGACATGTGACCCTGCTCTGGCCAGTGAGATGAAAAGGAAAGTCTGTTAGAGAATTTTGGGAAATATTTTCCATTCTGAAAAGAACAAAGGTACATGAAGTGATTTTATCCTTTCCTTCCTGTCTTCATATGTTATGGTGGATGATGTGATGTTTGGAACTATGGCAGCCATCTTGCGACCAAGAGGATCACAAAAAAGATATCAAGAGAATGCAGAGAAGTTGACCTAGAGCCTACTTCTATACTTATTATACATAATCTTAAACCCTTACTGTTCAAGCCACTCTTAGTCAGATATTCTGTTACTTGCTGCCAAAAGGTCCTTGACTGGTATATTAGGCACCAACATGCCTTTGGACCTTTTGGGAGAGGCCCACGGTGGTGAGTTTAGTCTGAAGAACCTTGTTGTATACATGGCAGAGAGGAAGGATGATAGGAAAAGATGGAACAGATTCCTTTTTGATAATCATTCGCTAAGAAATAGCAGTAGCCCTCACCCCCAAGAAATGTCAGCATCTGCTGCTGTCCCCACCCCATTCCAAATTATCACATCAGTCAAATGTACCTACTTGTCTCTCTTGGGAGAACTTGGAAAGGAAACAAATGAAGAGACCCCAAAGTTAAGGGACATCCTCTATCTTGTTGCTGGGGCATTGGGCTAGAATAAGACATGGTCCACACAGAAGAGAGAACCAGACTGGAGCCATCTTAAAAAGAATTTTCTCTGAGAAAGCCACAGGCAATGACATTGGGGCAGTAACAGACAGTCTATGTATGTGTGCATGGGGGTTGCGCTGCTAGAAATCTGGAACCTCTGGGGCTGGGGAGATAACAAATTGTCAGCCTATGGGGGCACTGCCCACATTAAAGGACCCGTGGGTGAAAGAACCCCAACAAAGAAGAGTGTCTAAAAATTAACATAAAATTCACCCCCATGCTCCAAAAAAGTCAGCTTTGAATACCTGCCAGTACCAGAAAGCCTTTGATCCTAAAGGCACCTGTAATGTGAGATGGTTTTTGTAAGACAGGTCAGCATGTTGGAGATCCAGGAAAGAGTGGAAATTGCAGCTTCAATCTGAAGGCAGACAGGATGCAGAATTCCCTCTTCAGGGAGCATCAGGCCCTTAACTCCTTCAACTGATTAGATGAGGCCCACCGTGTCATAGAGGGTAATCAAAGCCTATTGATTTAAATGTTAACCTCATCTAAAATACGTCTTCACAGAAACATCCAGACTGGTATTTGGCCGTATATTGGGGTACGGTGGCTCAGGTAAGTTAAAACATAAAATTAACCATCTCAAGCCTTACGTAGAATGACAGAAGGTGGTGATCATCTCCACAGCAAAGACTGACTGGACTGTCAGCTAGAAGACCCTTAACAAATGCCAAGTCAGTGGCTCTCCAGCCTGAAGACATGCTGAGCTGGAAGGAAACGACAGGTGCACTCTTACGCACCTGAAGAAGCAGGTGGAGCCAGCCTTCCGGGCTGAGGGAGAAGGTGGGGAGCACACTAGTAACTGCGGTGCCGGGATCGGCAAGGCCAGTTTTTCATGAACTTCTGTCAGGGTTCCTCACAGCTGCCACTACCTCGAACACTAGTGCAGCCCGGTGGGGTGTCTGACGAGGACATACGCAGCGTCGGAGCGGCCATCACTTGTTTGTCCTTCCCCCTTGGGCAGCATGTTTGAGGATAGGGCCACAGCCTCTTTGACACTGCTCTCACCGAGAGGTGGAGGCAGCTTCAGCCCGTGCTGGCCTTGAAGCTCACTCGCTTGGCTGATGGAATGCCGCTGATGTGTCACTGTATCCCTTCTTGGGAAGCCCACGAGCCTCCCATTTGCGAGCTTAGAACCCAGCCGCCATGCTGTGAGGAAGTCCAAGCAGGCCTGCGAGGGAAGGGCCACGCAGGGCGGCCATGGAGCACTAGGAGGCACATGCGCAGAGAGAGGACTTGTGGCGGGTTCGGAGCGGGGAGCATGCGCACTGAGGCGGTCCATCAGATTTCCTGGTGCCTGCGCTCCGCGGTGCCGGCACTTCCCCGGCTTCTCAGTCCAGCGCATGCCCCACAGCGACGCCTAAGTGTGAACCATCTGCAGCAAGAAGAACCGCCAGGCACACCGCAGAATCACGAGACATCAAGTGTTGTTTGAAGCCCCTATGCTCTGGGTGGTTAGGCAGCAACAGACCATCCAAACACTCAGTACAGAAAATGGTTGTAGGCCAGATTAAAGAAATCTATTCAGGAAAACATTCTGCCCTCGTCAAAAAGGAGAATCAAGAATTCATGTGAGAAAATGATTCACTCACGACCTACTTGGACATATGCAAAGACTAGGAAAGGGTGTAATCTTTGGAGCCCATAGCCTCCCTGCTGTCAAAATCTTGCACCAGAATGCTGCCTTTGTTATATATGTGCTGCCGAAGGGAGCACTGCTGCCTTTGTTATAATCAATGACCTTGCAATGACCCATAGTTGCTATCCAAAGACTACAGTTTACAATGGGGTTCACTCTTAGTGTTGCATTCTAATGGTTTTGACAAATGCGTAATGACATGTATCCCCCATTATACAGAGTATAATCTATTTACTACGCCCATGTGTAATGTATAATACCCCCATCATACAGAGTAGTTTCACTACCATACCAAAAATTAGTTAAACTTTCTCCTGTGCTGTCTCTAAGAGTTTTATAGCTTTGCATTTTACATTTAGGTCTATGGTCGAGTTACTTTCAGTGAAGAGGGCAAGATTTGTGTCTGGATTCATATATTTGCATGTCCAGTTGTTCCAGTGACATTTATTGAAAAGACTGTCTTTGCTTCCTTGTATTGCCATTGCTCCTTCTGTTCTATTGATCTATTTGTCTTCGTCCTTCCTCCCCTCTCTCCCTCTCTCCCTTTCTTCCTTTCTTTCCTTCTTTCTTTCTTACCCCCTTTCCCTCCTTCTTTCTTTTCTTCTCTTTCTTTCTGCCAATACCACACTGTTTTGATTATTGTAGCTTTACAGTAAGTCCCAAAGTCAAGAGATTGTCTGTCCTCTGACTTTGTTCTTCTCTTTTATATTGTGTTGGCTCTTCTGGTTTTTTGCCTCTCAATATAAACATTTGAATCAGCTTGCTGATATGCTCAAAAAGACTTGCTATGATTCTGGTTGGGATTACAAGTTGACAATATTGTATCTTCTATCCATGCACATGGAATATCTCTGCATTAATTTAAATCTTTGATTCTTTCATCAGAGTTTTGTATTTTTCCTCATAGAGATCTTGTACATATTTTATTACATATATACCTCATTTTGGGGTATAGATTTAAACCCCATTTGGGAGGTGGCATTGCGTTTCCACTTCATTTTTTTAAGTAAGCTCTAGGCCCAATATGAGCTTGAACTCATGACCCCAAGATCAACGGTCATAATGCTGTACTGACTGAGCTAGCCAGGCACCCCTTATTTCAAATCCCACTTGTCTGTTGCTGATATATAGAACAGGGTTGACTGCACCTTGATTCCTTCAGATTTTTTATCTAGATGATCATGTCATCATGTCATCTGTGAATGAGATAGTTTTATTTCTTTCTTCCTGTTGGCATACTTTTTATTTCTGCTTCTTATCTTAGTGTACTAAGTAGGACTTCCAGTACAATGTTGGAAAGAAGTAGTGAAAAGGGACATACTTGCCTTGTTCCTAATCTTATCAAGAAGGCTTCTAGTTTCTCACCATTAGGAGTGATGTTAGCCATAGGCATTTTGTGACGTTCTTTATTAAATTGAGGAAGTTCTCCTTTATTCCTAGTTCTCCAAGAGTTTTTACCATGAAAGGGTATCGGTACATTTTTAATCAAAATCACTTGTGATTTTTTTCTGGTACTTTTATGGTTTTTTAAAACTTCATTTTAAAAATTGTTTATTTCTGTATGTATGTAATCTCAGCAGCCAGTGTGGGGCTCAAACTCATGACCCTGAGATCAAGAGTCACATGCACTACTGACTGAGCCAGCCATGTGCCCCACTTTTATGGTTTTAACTTAAAAATTTTGTCTTCTTTCTTTCTCTCTTTCTTCCTTTCTTTTTTCTTTCTTTCTTTCTTGCTTGTTTGCCTTTTTCCCTTTGGTATATATTGCCTTAATGGTATTTGGTTTTGTTCTAAGATTTTATTTTTAAGTAATCTCTATACCCATTGGGGGCTTAAACTCACAACCCTGAGATCAAGAGTCACATGTTCCACTGACTGAGCAGCCAGGTGCCCCACTCTTTTATTAACTAGAATCTGAAAGAATTTTCAGTGCTATGAAGAGAAAGCAGAGACAGGAGAGGAGACAAAGAGGAGGGAGAGGTGGAGCTTGAGTGGGAAGAGAAGAGGAAGATAATTTGAGACAAAGGATGAATCTAGGACAATGGCAATTGGTCAGAAGGGAAGTTTGGAACGAATGGAAGAGCACCAGGTGGGCATTTCACTGGGCTACCATAGCAGCAGGATGTGGCACAAAGATTTGGGTTCCAAGGCTGAAAAGTATTTGATCACCTGTGGGTGGTGGGAGGGCGCTGCCTTCCACTGCTGGAGCCAGAGCAGGGGAGAATTTCCTGCTGATGCTCTGATACACACAGACACATTCCAGGGAGTATCATGATTGGCTGTTCTCCTTCCTCTGCCCTTCCCCAGCTGCCTGCCCTGAGGCAGAACCATACCAGACCAGCGTGACAGGGGCCTGAAGGAGGGCAGGCTGGGCATGGCTGGGCCAAGGTCCTGGAAGAACACAGATCTAGATTGTCAGTCACAGGGAAGACCCACCAAGAGTTTCATTTTCCCCTCCAGCCTGGCCCTGCTTTGTCTTCTAGAGCTGCCTCCAGAACCACTCTTTCTACAGGAGAGAGGCTCCAACAGTTGGAAGGGGCTTTCCATCCCACCCACCCCAAACCCTCTGAACCTTCGTGGCCACCTCAATCACGCCCACCTTCCCCAATACTTGCCCCACCCAGGGTCAAATTGCTCCTTTCTTGGCTCTCTCTTTTAAAATGGCGCCCTCTCCTGCGTCCCCATTGCTCAGTTCTCCCTTTCTCTTCCTTGGTTTCTTGATTTTTTTCACATGATATATTTCAGATCTTGATAGGCTCTATGCCCTCTTCATTTATTTGCTTTTTGTCAGTTTCCTCAACCAGAATAGAAGCTCCACAGAGGTTCTAGGCCTTTTGTCTCTTTGTTGCTATTCCATCCCCAATACCTACCACGGTGCCCTGTTCTTAAGTATCTATTGGCTAAATAAATGCATAAATGTGAGGTGCTGCTATTTATCACTTAGTTCAGTCAGGTTGTATAAAATTTTTTTATTATATTTGTTTCCTTTACCACAATTTAAGGATGGAGATCCTGCCTAACTTGAACAATGTTCATTCATTTGATAAATATCTGTTGAGTGCCTACTATACGCTCGCCAGGCACTGTGGGAAGTGTAAGAGATACAGACAGACTTGGCCCTTATTCTCATGAAATTTGCAGCCCAGCCATGAACACAGATGACCAGGGTATAAAAATTACACGGGATGATTATTTTACTAGGAGATTCACCCTTCCACAGGATTAATGTAGTGCCCGACACTCAATTTTTATTGAACCAAATACTCCTTCAGTGCAAGGGATGATATTGATGTCTATTCCTACTGAGAGATTATAGGGAAATTAATTTCATGCTTGTTTTCAATTGCTCCCATTTCAACCTCAGAATTAAAATAGAAGTAAAAAATCATTAGTCTAGTGACACACTTAACCCGAGCTAATATGAATCTTAAATCAGCTTACACGTTAATATGATTTGGGCATCTGTTGTCTCCCAGAGGACCCTGCTATGTGTCCACTGCCTGATCACAAGTACGTGTCCTTGGCTCAACAAATGACTCAACAGCAGTGAAGTATTGTCTCTCTCTGAAATCAGACTAATTTCAGTGACCCAAATTCAACTGCCTTCTCCTCTTTTCTCCCTAGAATTTTCTCCACTGAGGATTTTCAAACCTCAAGTGAAAAGCTCCCCATCTGGACTAGTGTCATGGTTGCGTGCTCAGCTGATGCCATATTCCTTCATTGCATGGCCTCACCCAGACTCTGGCAGCACATCTGTGGTTGACAATAAGTCTGAGTTCACATTTTGGCTCTGCCATAGGCATTGTCATAGGAACTGAATGCATGCCCAAAGGATTGTAAACAAGGAGCTATTCAGCAACAAATATCAAAAGAAAAGGGGAAAAAAGTTGGTTATCTCTTTCTGATCTCTGTAGTTTCCCAAGATTCCTTCATGGGTCTTCATGAAAACCCTCCACCATATTGGTTTCCACCTAAATGACACAGTAGCCTCTGTCTTGGGAGAAAATGTATTCCCTCCAGCATGTTGCCCTATTGAACTTGGTCCAGCTGCCTCAGTGTGAGATAGCAGAGCATGGGGAGATAGGCCAAGACTAGAAACAATGCTGCTGTAGGAGAATGGGGGGTTGGCAGGGGGCACTGGAGCGGCCAAGCAGAGCCCTGTTCCCTGCTATCTGCTGTTGAAAGAATCAAGTGTCACTGGGGAGAATTATGGGCTGGTAGAGATGAGTCCAGAGAGAGAGAAGAGGCAAGTGGTGCTCCTGGGGCAATCCCCCTCCTCCCAGAGCACTCCTGTTCATGCAGGCACCTCTGCTCCATGTTTTCTTCTTCCTCCCATCCACAGGGCTTCTGCAGGGTCTTCCTCTGAGCTTACCTTTCCCTGAATCTGACCATATTCACTTTGGAATCCTTAGGGACTCACAATGTTCAAGATGTGGGTCTTGAGCATACCGCTTATCAAGATGGCTCATTCAGCCTCTGTGATCCTGGGGTACCACAGAAGGTGAACAAAGCCACAGTTTGTTCACATAGGGTCCAAAACAGGGGTGCATGTATTTTTGTCTCAAAATACACATGACACCACTTACTCTTCCGTTAGTGGAGTAACTGACCCACTCATCCTAGGCTGGCAAGGATTTTCCTGATTTTAAAATTGAAAGTCATACATCTTTCAGTTATAGGCAAACCAGGATGGTTGGCTGCTACCTCTGCAAAGGAAATTTGGAAGATTTCTGTAGGTTCTCTTCGGAGGGTCTGTGTTCCCCTGACCTCTGTATCCCCTGAATGGAGTCTCTAGCCTCACACACGGCAAATAGGGGCTCAATGATGATTTGGGAGGATTTCCCCCTCTGGTAGTGCAGATGCAGTGTGCTGACCATCACACTGTCTCAGCAGCACTCTTAAATGGAAATCTTGCATGTAGGATGTAACGGAGCGAGAGGTAAATCAGAGCCAATAGGACAGAGATCTTTCCTATGTAAAAAACTCAAGGGGTGCCTGGAACTCTGGAAATGCCAGCTCAGATCCTCCCCCGTTGGCCAGCTGGACACCTGGGCAAAGGCAGAGACAGGCTGTGCCTCGATTTCCTCATGTCCAACAGCAGGAGTCCCCACCTCTTATCTACAAGAATTAAGTGATAATATAAACAAAGTGTGACCATAGCTCCTGATGTACTGGGCAAGCACCCAACATTACCCCTTATCGTTATTAGTGGTAGTAGTAACCAACCAGGCTATTTGTAAATGGGGCCTGTGTTTTCTAATATGTTTAGAATCAAATTACATGAAGGCAACCCTCTCCAGTCCCCTCCCTCTTTGGGAGCTTTTTATTATGGTTCAATGAACTTTGCTTTACTGCCCATCAAAAAAAAAGAGTGCTCTCTTTCTCTCCCTCTTTCTCAAATAAATAAATAAAATCTTCTTTTAGAGGGCACAAGCAGGGGGAGGGGAAGGGGCAGAAGGAGAGGGAGAAGCAGACTCCCTGCTGAGCAGGGTGCCGGATGTGGGGCTCGATCCCAGGACCCTGAGATCATGACCTGAGCTGAAGGCAGACGCTTAACTGAGTCACCCAGGCACCCCTAAATAAATAAAATCTTAAAAAAAAGAAAAAAGAAATCAAATTACATGGGTGAAACACAAAGCCCTCTGAAGACAGGACTAGATGATATGTGAAAATAGCCTGATATTTGGATTAATATTTTAAAGATTCAGTAAATGAATCCATAAACTCCAAAGGGAAGAATGACTTTATCTCAGTTATTTGAAAAGGTGGTGGAAATACTTCATAAAGAACAATCTTGACTAGCAGAAGATGGACGGATTAAATGTAACGGTCCCTTCAGTCTCCGGGTTTTAGAGGCTTTCCCACTGTTATGAAGATGTATGTGTCTCTGGGAAATAATTTGATATAGTTTAAAGGTGAAGTATTGAATTTTCTGGCTTATAGAACAAGAGGCCAAAGGAGACAAACGGCCTGGTCTCCAGTCCCATCTACCTCCGCCTGTCTCAAGGGACATTTGTATATGGTATCGTTTATTATTCATAAAACAAGAAAAATTTAGGCTCATATAGGATCTCTCAGGACAAAGGGGCAATTTGGACACAGCTTATTTATATTAGTCCGCAAAAGGTCCTGAAATGGGAACATGACTGATTTATTTTAAAGGCTTTGTAGTTTTGTCTCATCTGAAACATTCAGTTTGGCTAAGGAAAATCAGTTCCTTTTTTTGACAAAAATCATAGAAAGATGTTGCCTGGCTCATCTATTACAAAATAGGGCACATATGCCACAAAGTCACAATTATCTATTTATTCAGGGATTAGACATAGGGCTAGACCAAGAACAGATTAAAATGATCTGACTTCATTAGCTTAATTAGGGAGTCCCAAATTAGATTTTTGCGGCTAAATTCTTTAGTCACTCAGGGTGAGCAGCTGTTGCCAGTCGCCAGCCTCAGAGGTAGCGCTCCCAGCGTGGCCTGGCAAGCCCCTGGCCCTCTCAAGGCTGACCTCAATGAAGGACTGCGGGAAGCCCATGGGGCGGCATCCTTGCCGTCCTGCGTTGCTTTGACCTAAAGAGCCACTTCAAGCATTGTTTCCAACAGAGACCCCACTGACCTTTTCCATTATCACTGAAACATGTGTTTAGCTCTGCAACAGGACTGGCTGCTTAATCCGCGCAGCCCGGTGCAAAATAAAAATGCAGGGCTCCCTGTTCAAAAAGTGTTTACCATTTCAAGACCCAGCAGGAGGACATGAGCCCAGCATGGGCCCTGTGCAGCGGGACACGCCCAGAAGCTGGCCCTGCCTTGCCCTCTGAACCATTCACAAACTTACCATCTGGGATGTGGTCCCCCCCACCTCTGGTTCTCACATTCCCTCTACAGATAGGCCCCTACTTATGATGCTTCAACTTAACGATTTTTGACTTTACGATGGTGTGAAAGCAATACGCATATAGTAGAAACCGGACTTTGACTTTTGAATTTCAGAGTTTTCCTGGGCTAGGGATACGCAGTGAGATCCTCTCGCCCGATGCCAGGCTGCTGCCACAACCCCTTTGTCCAGGCACGCCATCGCTGGAGTAAACAACCAATACACCGGACAACCATTCTGAACCCAAACGACCACGCTATCTGTCACTTTCAGTACAGAACTCAATAAATTACATGAGATAGTCAATAACTTTGTTATAAAATGGGCTTTGTGTTAGATTACTTCGCCCAACTGGAGGCTCGTGTAAATGTTCTGAGCACTTCTGCGGTAGACGAGGCAAAGCTATGATGCTCGATGGGTTAGGTGTATTAAATGTATCTGCAATTTATGATATTTTCAATTTATGATGGGTTTATTGGGACATAACCCCGCTGTAAGTGAATAAAGATCTGAACTCAGGAAGTGATGGCTGAGGTCCATTGTAAGTGCATTTTGTACATAATGCATACATGATTGGATTATTGACCAGCTGAGCATCGCTTTTTTTAATCTTGATATACATAAATACAGCATGATACAATCCCTAGAAGTAGTATTCACAAAAGGAAATATACTATCACAAACCAAAAAATACCAAAAGGTACACCAGACTAGGGTTTAATTATCAATGAATGACTTTGAGATAGCCTGGAAAACATAAATACCATTTATAGAGTCTCAGAAACCTAAAAATGCAGAGCTATCATATGATTTAAAAAACAAAAGCAAAAACAAAAACAACAACAAAAACCACATGAGGCTTAGCAAGCTCATGGGCCAAATTCTACAACAGATTTTTTTCAAAAATCTCTCTCAGCAACAGTAAATTCTATTCCTTGGGCATGATAATATCCAATGAAGTAGAGACAGAATACCCAGACAAGTGAGCTAGAAGGTCATTTGGAACGTTATCAGACCAGCTATGTGTCAGGGTGGCATCAGGTTCCAAGCAAGTTAAAAGTCAGTCAAGCAAAGTGTCAACTACCTATCTTGATAACCTGTCTCCTTATAGCTCCTTACCGGCAGCCCTTTTCCGTCCCTCCTTTCTGCTTCTACATTATCCTTTCTTGGCAATTTCATGAACTCCCGTGCTTTGAGTAGTCTTACCTCCAAGAAGAAGACTCAGCCCTGGTGTCTCTGGGTGTCAGTCATGCACCTGCATGTGCTTGCAAGGTACCTCCACCCTTGGGTGCCAGGTGCACCTGGAATTCAGTTAGAAGCTGATAGCAGCTCCCCACTCTCCTGGTCATGAAACCTCAGCACATTTTAATTCCTCTTTCTCTTTTCCTCTCTCTTTCATCTTCAACCATATAATGACAATAATGGCTCCACACCCAGAGGGATTCTCGAATCTAGTTTCTTTTCTCATCTAGAGCCAGACCTGTGACCCACCTCCAAGTCCTGGCTTTGCCTCCTTCAGCCACCTGTAAAACCTACTGTTTTACAACAGTAAACTCTCTTCAGCTCCAACACTCTCCTGCTCAAAAACCTCAGCCCACTTCTTTCTTTCACTTCTACTTATAGCTTCCTGAAACTGATCTTCATCTACCTTCAGATTTTCTCTTCCAGAAAGGACTCCTTTGTGTGGATCTTACCCTCCAGCCCAAACCACCTCTTGTGACTTCTTTTTTTTTTTTTTTTAAGATTTTATTTATTTATTTGACAGAGATTACAAGTAGGCAGAGAGGCAGGCAGAGAGAGAGGAGGAAACAGGCTCCCCGCTGAGCAGAGAGCCCGATGCGGGGCTTGATCCCAGGACCCCGGGATCATGACCTGAGCCGAAGGCAGAGGCTTTAACCCACTGAGCCACCCAGGCGCCCCATCCTCTCGTGACTTCTGAATACACTTGATACTTTCCTGTCCCCGTGGTGTTCCTATCCCATTTGCCAGCACTTTGCCAAGAAAGGCTTCCTCCCCTTTTATGCTCACCAAGACCCTCATCCTTCACAGTTCAGCACATCTGGGCCTGCTCCATGGAAACACTCTTAGATTGTCCCAGGCAGGGATCGTTTTTCCCCGTTGGAAGGTTTTTAATTCCTCTGTGCTATACTTTTCAAGGAACTCGTCACATCCGGTGAGACTCAGACTCTTCCGTTCCAGATTTATAAGTAGCTTTGAGGATAGGCCTTTTGTCTTAGTTTCCTTTACTGAGCTCAATAAATTGTTGACTAAATAGTAGTAACTAAATGTAGATGTGGTCATTACAGATGTCAAATCCAGCTTTGCAATTGTCACTAACTATGAGGGCTGAGAGCTCAGTCCGTTAGCACACGTTGCCACCTCCCCCTGTCTCTGTTGCCCCCACCTTAGTCCAAACCACCAGCAGCCCTCTTGCATTGCTGAATAGCCCCTAACTGACCACCCCAAGTCCTCCTTGTCCTCCAAATCAAACCTCCACATGTTGGCCAGGAGGTATTCTGAAAACATCAATTCTCATCACCTCCTTGTTTAGAACCTTCCAGACTTTCTATAGACGAAGCGCTTAGGCCATAAATCTGGTTGGAAAGGAAGGCTAGCAGAATTGTCTGGATTTCATATTTGTGCCCCAAGAAAACTGCTTTTAAAAAAAAAAAAAAGATTTTATTTATTTATTTGACAGAGATCACAAGTAGGCAGAGAGAGAGGAGGAAGCAGGCTCCCTGATGAGCAGAGAGCCAGATGCGGGGCTCGATCCCAGGATCCTGGGATCATGACCTGAGCTGAAGGCAGAGGCTTAACCCACTGAGCCACCCAGGCGCCCCCAGAAAACTGCTTTTTTAATCAGGGTAAAGAGTGGAGGCTACTCCAGGTGGCTGATGGAGAAAGGTAAATATCTCCCCGATCACATGGCTGCTGGGACCGGGTTCCCCACTGGAGTATTTCAAGTGAGAAGAATCAGAAAGGAGGCAGAGACTGCCTTGGTTTGGAATCTACCAGAGGGTTCCCCCTCTTGCTCTGTCCCCATTCCCTCTTTTGTGATGGTTCCTTCCTGACTCTCAGCTACCCTGGCCTTCCTCCCTCTTCCTTCCTGGGGGCTGCACTCAGAGCTGTCGCCCATTTCTTTTCCAGTACCTCCCTCAGTCTGTACAAGAACAGAGAATTCTTGCCTGGCTTCTTGCTCCTGCCTGCAAGGAGGGCAGTGGCGGGGAACAGAAGCAAGCTCAGGAGATCTATGTATAAAGTGAGAGGAGCCGTACTCTGGAAACACAGTGTTTCACACATGAATGAGGACAGTCCCCCTCAGTGGGAGTGACAGAGCACGATCATTCTCACAGGGGCGAGAAGAGATTCTTCTCAGCTTATGCAGAGAACCAACCTCTTGTAATGCTTTAAAGGCATGAAAGAACAGTGTCTGCTCATACCACCTACAAGCAATTTCATGCACATTATTAATGGGGAAAACATTTTCTTCTAGTGCTTCATGTTGTTGGAGGGAGGAAGAGAAGAGAGAAAGGAATTGAAGTGCCGCCCACCTACGAGCTCTCTGTCTATCCTGGGAGGAGCCGTGAATAGCTGGTGTGCTTCCCACACATCCACGACAGTAAGATTGTGTGTGGCTGTGAGGTAGTTCTGTGAAGATTCAGAGAAATGGCTTTAGACAGAAATACCAGCGGCCCTTCCCTGTGCTCACAGACCCTCACGCTTCCCCAGGAAACGGGCACCTGAGCTGCATAGAGGCTCCTTGTTTACATCTGAGGTGATGGTTATGGATTTGTCAGAAGCTAAATGTTTAGCAGAGGTTAAAAAGAGAAAGAGAGAGAGAGTTTTCCTGGGTTACTCCCTTAGTTTTGCTAAGCATACAAAAGAAGGGAAGCATGGTACATGTTACAGCACCCCTGGCCATCAAGCCCACAGGGAGATAAGTTGCCGCCTGAGCCCCGGGAGGAAACCAGCACATGTACCCTGTGCATTGCTGTCCGGAGTGTTCTTTGGTCCACCGGCGGAAGCTCTGTCCTCCCAGAAATCCTGCCTGGGCGCCAGGTGTCACAGAGGCCGTCTGGCAACAGGATGAGAAGAAGTCAGATAACTAGTCAAGCTTTCCCTTGGAGGCTGGAGGTTATCGGCACAAGGCAAGGAGCACTGGGCGTCATTTAGGAGCAGCTGTGCTGAGGCAGAGGGCGTTGCTGGCATTTTCCATCCCACACTGGCTTTTCTTCATTTCTTGACCTTAATTTTTCCAAATGATATTACTCTCCCAAGAACGTGGGCTCCAAATATTTTCATTATCTTTAAAGACTCAGAAAATACAGCAATGTACGTAAGGAAGAACCAAAATCTCAGACCCCCATTACCAGAGAGGGCCACTGCTCCCGTTCCACTAAATTTGCTCTTGAATGCATATTGTTTTACATAGTTGATATGCTACTGGCTAGAATTTTAAGATGGTATTTTGCTTTTTTTTCCTGCTTAGCTCGTGTTATCATAAGCATTTTCTCATGTCATAAAAAATTCTTTCTACAGTAATGTGGTGGGGGGGGTGTATATTATTAGCAACTGATACGAGAATTCCTTTTAGGGAGAAATTCGCCTTTATTGAGAAGAAAGCTCTGGGGAGGAGCAGAGGGCATTCTTTGTCAGTTACTCCAGGGAGCGGAGGGAGCAAGCCTGTGAGCTTGAAGGGGAGCAGACTTGCATACGCTGAGACCCCCCTGACGGCTCCTTATCACAGTAAATCATCCAAATCACAAAATGCTTGTGGGGAGAGTGGAAGCTCAGTTAGGCGGCCCTGACAGAGCATTGGCAGAAAAAAAGCACTTGGAAGGAAGGAAGCTCCTGGTAATCTACACAATTAGTGGGAAAGAATTGCCTTGTCATAAATTGTGGAGCGGTGAATCAGGCCACGTTAATCAGATATCTGCGAGACAAGGGGAGGGCCTCCTGGGTCCCGGAGCTGATATCAGGTTGACATTCACAGTCTTTTGATGGTTGCCTAGTGTTCCATTAACTGGCACTATCATTTAAATAACATTTTGAGTAACTTTGTGTTTGGGTTAATGCCTGGGACACTGAAAGCACTAGGTCAAATGGTATAAGCATCTTAAAGGAACCTGTTACACCACCACTTGGTTGTTTTCCAGAATGTCTGCAAACAGGGAGTGTGAAAGCCTTTGTGTCCTCACCACTTACCTGCTATTTAGTATCTACTCCACATGCCGCTGCCTCCAAGAACCCTTGTTTTCTGCCCAAGTGGAAATAATTTGTCTTATAAACCTTCTAATGCTTCACTTTCATCCCCTCAAGACAGGGATTATATTATTGTTGTTAGCAGACACACGACCCCCTTGAACTATACTGTAAGCTGTTTGAAGGCAAACTCTGCCTTTCTTACGCCTACTGTGCCATCAATATTACCAGAGAGCAGCCCCCCACATTGCCTGAACACTGTGGGCAGCACCTGACACTCTCGCTTTGTGTCTCCTGACCCAGATTCGTAAGCGGATCAGGTTCTAAGGGGTGTTGCAATTTAATTCCATGACTGCACCGCTGAGGTGATCACTGGGAAGTCTGGAGAGCAGAGAAGTGCCAGAAGGCTGCAAATGGGTGAACAGTGTGGTCGTGTTCGGAAACCGGCCAAAGATGGGGAAGGTGGGGCAGATTCTAGCTTGGAGTGCGAGCAGAATGATTCCGGGAGGGGAGGCTGGGATCCCCAGGCGTCCGCAGGGCCTCAGTGAGAACATTAGGACTGACCTAGTTTCTCCCGCTGCCAGTATTCCGGTGGTGGCCCACCAGAGATACGTGAAGAGCTGGAAGTCTCCGGAACCTGGTGCTAGCAGCGGTTCTTCTGACCCTCCTGAGACGAGGTGTGAAAAGGGGAGGGGTGGTTGCAAAGCAAGACAAGTTGGTGAATCCACAACTGGCTGAACAAATCTGCCCTATCAGTTTGCAAACGTGCAGATCAGTGTCCAGATGTTAACGTGGAGAGAGGTTTTTTCTGTTTTGTTTCGATTTTTTTTAAAGATTTTATTTATTCATTTGATAGACAGAGATCACAAGTAGGCAGAGAGGCAGGCAGAGAGAGAGGAGGAAGCAGGCTCCCTGCTGAGCAGAGAGCCCGATGTGAGGCTCGATCCCAGGACCCTGAGACCTTGACCCGAGCCGAAGGCAGAGGCTTAACCCATTGAGCCACCCAGGTGCCCCTTGTTTCGTTTTTTAAGTGATGTTCCTCAGAGCTTTCTTCTGGTCTCCGAATGGGCCCACAGTCTTGTCAGGGACTTGGAAGAAGATGTGGAAGGAAGAGAGAGGTAAGTCATGAGTCGAATGTAGGTTTGGCTGAAAGTGGCAGAGGAGCGTGAAAACAGTGGAACACAAAATCAGGATCTAGAAAGCCCTGATGAATCAGAGCGTCAGGCCAAATTCCATAAAATGGAATTTAACTTGGGTCCCTCAAAACATTGCACAGGGATGGAGTGAGGGGCAACACATTCCAGGGGACAGAATTTCTATGCGAAGCCCTGTGGTAGTCAAAAATTCCCCTTTGACTCAATATCCATATCTAGAAAACAGAAAGTGATGGTCATTCTTCTCTGTACCAGCCTGGGCACTCCCTGGAATATGACACTAAATTCTCAGGTCCATCACAGGAAAATGATAGCACGACGAGGAACAGCTCAAGAACAAAGACGGCTACCCTAAAAAACCAGTCTTGGAGATACTTGGATACTTGAAAAGTAGTTTCCAGAAGACGAGTCATTTGGAAGTATGTATGAACTTATTTTCTAGAACAAAAAAGAAGTTGCAGCCATTCTGGCAGATGGTATTCTCTCTAACCGTCATAATAAGCTTGCTCATCGTGCATGTTCTTTCATCCTACGGTCTTGCCGCTCTTCAATAAAGACGTCGAGTTTAGTTATCCTTCCCTTGAATCCAGGCTGCCCTGGGACATATTTTTGACCAATAGAATATGGTGATATGTAACTTCTGAAGATGGCTCTTACCAGCAGGAAGCTTCTACCTTTGCTGATTGAAATGCTCGCTTTCAGGGTCCAGTTCTAGGCACCCTCACGCTGCAGTCCAGTGCATGCCAGGCGGAGTGGAAGATTCATCTCACCGAGCCCTGACAATATATCTGATCCAAGAAATTCTGAGCAAATAAGATGGTCGTTGTTTGAAGCACTAAGTTTAAGAGTGGTATTCAGTAACCGATCCCCAAAACAGTGATTAAGAAGGTGGACTATGGGGCGCCTGGGTGGCTCAGTGGGTTAAAGCCTCTGCCTTGGGCTCAGGTCATGATCCCAGCGTCCTGGGAGCAAGCCCTGCATCGGGCTCCCTGCTTGGTGGGGAGCCTGCTTCCTCCTCTCTCTCTGCCTGCCTCTCTGCCTACTTGTGATCTTTATCTGATAAATAAATAAAACCTTAAAAAAAAAAAAAGGGGACTATGGGGGCACCTAGGTGGCTCAGTCTGTTGAGCGTCTGTCTTTGCCTTTGGTCATGGTCCCGGGATCCTGGGATAGAGTCCCATATAGGACTCCCTGCTGGGTGGAGAGTCTGTTTCTCCCTCTGCCTCTGCCTCTCCCCTACTCGTGATCTCTCTCTCTCTTTCTTTCTCTCTCTCAAATAAATAAGTAAATAAATAAATAAATAAATAAATTTTTTTAAAAAGAAAAAAAAAAAGAAGGTGGACTGTGGAGTCAGACTGTTTACTAGCTATTACATCTTGAGTAAATCAATTAACTTTTTTGCCCCAGTTTCCTTTTCTATAAAATAGGGAGACCCAACCTCATGATGCTAGTGAGGATTAAATAAGGCATGAGAACCCCTTGGAATAATTCCTGGCCCATAAAAAGTGGTCAGTACTAGCATAGTGATAGAATTAAGGGGGGCAATCTGTGAAGATACAAAATAATTCAACCTTTTTTTTTTTTTTTTTAATTCTCTAGTAGAATTGTCCAAACACGGAGTAAGCTGCTTCAGGATGTGGTGAAGCCCCCTTCCCTGGAGATTTCCAGTCTTGAATGGGTTTCCAGTCATGAATGGGTGGCTATTTGTAGAGTTTGGGGATTGATGACCCTGTCAACCCATGCCTCTATGTCCTGTCATGTTGGGGCCAAGTTTTTGATGGAGAAGGCACTCAATGTGTTCAATACGCTTTTCTTGAATTGACTTGAGCTAGATATAGAAGAAAGACATACTCATCCAACTAGATCATTACAATTTTGAGATTACCAACATATTTTACTTGGCATAATGTTTTCTCATCAGCCATTAATGTTCCTGTACACATCCTTATGAGATCAGCATCACCATTCCTATAAGATGAAGGACTTGAAGCAGAAAAGCTAAGTAGCTTATTAATTATTGAATGAACTGCTTAGAGCACCTTTCTGCCTGTGGATTCAAGGCTGGAACATGAGGCCCAAGCCACTCAGCTTCCTTGCCCAGCAAGGTGGTACCGAGACCATCCCGAGCTCCCCCAATACAGGGGCGAAAAGGCACAAAGACACAGGACAGATCTTACATCTCTCCAGCTTCTGAGCTCAAGAAGCAGCCCCACGTAGGCCCTGAATTACCGAAGTTCAAGAAAGGAGGAGCGGCCCATTCAGAAGTTAACGAAGGAAAAGGAGGTCTGCAATGGAAACTGTCCTGTCTGTTATGAACTAATAAAATGTCCCAGACCTGCTCCCAAGGTCCCTGAGAGATAACAACCTCAAAGTCACTTCCAATTCAGCTGACTGTTTCTTGCCAGGTCATTCTAGGGCAAGGCACAAGACCGGGAGAAAGAAACAGGAGGGCTGAAGTTCTGGGCGAGCCGGGGGCGGGGCCCCAGTCTCGCTTCCTGTGCTATTCAGTTTCTCCACACACTGGCATCAAAGACAGCGATCTTGGGGCTCTAAATGAGGACAGACTGACCCAAGAAACAGGGACAGGTGGTCACTTTGCTACTCTCTCTGAAACCCCACATGGGGTATTTTAATAGTGCTCTCCATCTGTCCAACCTCGGGGGCTAATCCCTTCCTAATCTGAGCTGTAATATAATAATTGGGTAATCAGACAAGACACTGCAGAAAGCTCAGGCCATAGTTTTGCTGTTCTTTTTGGCTAGGCTCTCCCTTTATTAGAGCAAAGTGTAGCTGACCTAGAAATTCCCCATTTGAGATTCAGCCTTTGCCAAACAAAAGCAGACCCTCCGAAGAAGTATGCATGTTTAGAAAGCACAGCCCTCTTTCTTGGGGGGTAATTTCAGTCCCTGCTCCCTGTGCATACAGGAATGAGCTGCTAGGGGACCACATGATCTTGCTCTGTGCTGCAAACTGAAAAAAAAAAAAAAAAAAAAGAAAGAAAGAAAGAAAGAAAAAAAAAAAGGAAGGAGAAGAAAAGAGGGGGAGAAAAGCTTCATGGTTAGCTTGGGCTAATGAGCTCACTGGTGTGTGTCCAGGAAACACCCCAGAATGAATACATCTGCTGAGATTTCTCTTTTGAAAGAAGTAACCTTGTTGTGGTAGAGGGAAATGAAACATAAATGCAAACTGCATGAAGTCAGATCAGGGACCAAACCTAAAGCACACACAGAAAACCCAGTAGGTGGTTAGGCACTGGGACCGAAGTAAGCCTGGCTATTTGGGGATTATCCCATCATGGAGGAAAACATAGATGTATATATATATTTTTCTCCAAAGGAGAAAAAACCAAACACTTAAACTGCTGAGGCCTGGGGTGCCTGGGTGGCTCAGTGGGTTAAGCCTCTGCCTTCGGCTCAGGTCATGATCTCAAGGTCCTGGCATGGAGCCCTGCATTGGGCTCTCTGCTCAGCAGGTAGTCTGCTTCCCCCCTCTCTCTCTGCCTGCCTCTCTGCCTACTTGTGATCTCTCTCTCCGTCAAATAAATAAATGAAATCTTAAAAAAAAAAACCCAAAAAACTGCTGAGGTCTGATCACACTGGTCTAGCACCTGGGAAGAAACAAAGGTGCTGTCAGTCCAGTCGGCTGGAGGTTTCTCACACTGGGGAGTCTCCTAGTTGCCATCAAGGGCTGGGTCACAGCTTATTCATGACAACCTCCAGCACACAGTAGGCGCTCAATAAAAGCTAATGTATGCAGCTAAGGCAACATGAAGGCCCTTCCTAAAATAGTCCGGAGGTGGCCGTGGCCGCTGTGGTCAGGTGTTCGTTGACTTGAGTCTATTTCAAACACCTGCTAAATATATTTTCTCTAACCAAAAAAAATATTCTCTCCAAAGGAGAAGGCTAAAGGAAATGGAGAGAGCCGGAAGTGGGTGGTGGAGACTGGAATGTGGGGGTCTGGAGACCGAATGCACAGTCTTGTGGCAGGAAGAAGCATGGAGGAAAGTGAGCCCTCTGGGGGATACGGGGGTGGGGAATTCCTTTCCCCAAAATGGTTGCAGAGTGGACTGATATGTAGCAAATTCTGTTAACTCTCTGCACTAATCTGTTCTCTCCTTCTATAGTAATAGGCATGTGGCCAGACACATGGTTAGACTGTATTTCCCATGCTTTCTTGTAGCCAGATGTGGCCATATGACTAGTTGTCACTGTTGGAATATGAGAGGAAGTGATATACATCACGTCTGAGTTGAAGCTTCTCCTAGGATCCCTTTCCCAACAACCGACTAGATGAGGACGGTAACAGGACCCCAGGGGAGATATGATATGTGAAGCCTGAGACCCTGGGTGGTCACATAGAAGAAACCCTTGCCCTATTGACTTGGATACCTACTTAGAACTGGTAGGTGAGCAAGAAATAGACTTCCATCGGGTTGAGTCATTATTTGGGGGGACCTGTTACAGAAGCTAACACCACCCTAAGTAACATTTAGAATATCAAGATAAGTAACCCCCTCCATCCCATGCAACTCAAAAAGGGGAGATGATGGTCCCAGAAAGTAAATTATCAGCCTCTAAGATGACTGAGCTACTCACTTGAGGCTCTGCTGGTCACAGGGGGAAGAACTCTACTCTTCGTGTCAACACAATGCTCAGTCCCTCCAAATCAGAGTCAGTTTATGGGAAGTGGGCCCTGGGGCACCACGATGATTGAGGCTGTGCAGAAAATGCCTAATGGTGTGTGATGTGTCATGGGAATCTGCTGCACCTCATAGCTACACCGCCGTGACATGGGGAAATGCACAGGGTACATGAGCTACGTGGAGGGAGCCATAGTGCCCCAAGTGACAGCTAGTGTGTACAAAGCAGGTGGACAGTGACATATTCAGGGAATTTGCTCACACTTGTTGGAATAGAGACTAGGAGAGCAAGTGTGTTTATGTGTTGCGCGTAGGGGGCTGGGGATGAATGGGGGTGGGAAGTTAGAGTAGAAGACTAGGCAGAGATACAGTAAAAAGAAAACAGAAACAAGGTAACTCTTTTTGAAGTACAAAATAAGCTTTTAAAGCCCATGGCAGTATCTTTGGGTATAAGAGTTTTTCTATATGCATGAAGCAGGGTCATTTAAACTTTAAGAGCCAAGGTTGCAACCTCAGCTATAAATTTAATAGAACACATACGTATTTTGCTGGCCTAGACTACTTAAGATCCCAAAGCTTTGGGGATGGGAGAAAAGAAGTTGGAGAGGAAGAAAGAGTGCCAGGGTCTTTAATAAGAAGGGGCTCTGCTCCCTGCAGGGTCCATCCAGGTTATCTCCAAAAGAGAGGGCATGAGACATGCTTTCCCATGTCACCATGAGCTTAGGAGCTGACTAGGCTGGACCTTGCTACTATCTGTTTGGAGCCTTTATGTGTGTCCCCTGTGCCATCATGGCAGGGACATGGGAGAAGATGTTATGATGTGGGGCAAGGGCAGAAACAGGGTGGCATGGGAAAGCAAGGGAACGCTTCACGTTTCTGAGACTGAGTTTGAATTAGCTGAGAAAGGGAGCCGACGATCGGGAAAATGTCATGGTGCTGATGAGGAGATGCTGTGGCAGACAGCAGGATGCTCATGTGGCTGGAAACCAGGTGGAAAGGACATACCTGACCAAAGGGCCTCCTGTACCTGCAGGGGTTGGTTCATGCTTACTGTCTATCTGCAGAGAGGGCTGGAGCAACCCTGTGTGTGATGCAGCTCTGTGTCAAGAAACAGAGACACGGCAGAATTTCTTTTAGATGAGAGACAGTACGCCCAAGGGGGCAGGTGCTTGGGCTTTAAATTCATTTCTTGCAGCCCCTCTAGGTTCTCCCTCTTGAATTCCTGTGCCTTGCATCTTCACCAACACCTGTGGGCCACCTCTTGAACTCTGGCTGCAGTTTGCACCCTCTCTGGGATCTGATGATTCCCACTGCTGAGTTTGGCCGCTCCCTAACGTGCATTCATCCATGCCCAAAGCATGGATGCATGCATGTGGCATCGTGTCCACATGGCCTCTGCTGTCCGACCTTGTTCTGCCTGGTTTTGGCTTCCTTGCGCCCACCTTGGCACTGCCAGTTTGAAGGGACCCCACCCCACTCTGCAATCTGAGATGGAATATTTTCAAAGAGTAGCTCTGGCCAAAGAGTGGGCCAGGAGAAAAGGGAATTATGGAGAGGCGCAGACCAACAGTTATAGGTATAACCTGTTTCTCAGGGCCCTCCCCGGCTTACATGCAGAAAATTGGAGAACAGTACTAACCACAGTGTTTCTCTTATTCTTTCCTATCCAGACAGCCCTCGAGGTTCTTCCTGGATAGCCCCGACAGATCCCAGGGATCTCACATGTGTGTACCAACAGCTAGTCTTGGCTGATGTAATTTTCTTTCCTGGGCACTCTGGCTGCCAATGGTGCTGTCCTCTCACCGTTGGCAACCTCGGGAGTGCCATCCATGACCTTGCAGTCTGCAGGGGGTCCACACTTGCTGGAGCAGCCCCCACCCAGATTGAACCCATGGAAGCGAGTCTAAGCACATCACAGTCTGTGCCAAGGGCACTGGTGGCTGTGCTGAAGGGTAAAGGTGAGGGGACGCCATCACCTCTGCTCGTGGTGGTGCTTGCTGTGGGTTGAAATGTGGCCCCCAAAGATACATTGACCTCCTAACCCCTTGATACCTGCAAACATGACCTTATTTGGAAATAGGATCTTTGCCATTGTGACAAAGATATAAATGAAAATGAGGTGATGCTGGAGTGGGGTGGGCCCTTGGTGCCATGTGACTGGTGCTCTCGTAAAAGGCGAGGAGACACAGACAGACCCTTGAAGGAGAACATCATGTGAAGATGGAGGCAGCTGGGAATGATGTTTCTAGAAGCCCAGGGATGTCAATGATGGCCAGCAAGAACCAAAGACCAGGAGGCCCCGGAGCTACCCCCATGTTAGCATTGTCCGCTTCTGCAAGACCTGTGCTGCCCGAGACCCCTCGACATTACAGACAAGGGCTCATTTGCTTTAGTTTGGTCTTTTCTTCATACCTTCTTGCTCTACAATCTGGGTACAAATTGGCGGGGGCTGGGCCAGGGTGACATCTTAGGAGTGGTGACCTGTGGAACCCAGAACACCTCAACCCCTGAGCTTCCTGGCCATTCCAGAGCCCACATGGGATTCTATCCCCATTCGAGAGGAGCTCTTTCCCTTCAGCCGCCTCAGCTGTGCTCTGGGGTTGATGTGGAAAATTACAAATTGGGGGGGGGGGTTGCTTTTTACATTACATGTTACTAATTAGAAAAGAATTTCTCCTCTGTGTAAGCATATACCCAGAACAGCTATTATCCCACATTGAAAGCCGATGTTCAGGACAGATCAGGAATCCAAATATGCAAATGAGAACACGAGAACTTCAGTCTTGCCTCAGCTGACTGTGCTCAGACCTCTGGAGTCCTCATCTGCCAAGTTCTCGCCTAGAGCCATGGACCCCTGGGCTCCCTGGCCAGAGGCATTCGCACAGTTCTATCCTGGCAACTGTGCACTTCACCTTGTGCTCTCAGTGTGTGTGAGACCCTTGGAGGGCAAGGATAGACCTTGGTCACATGGACAGAATTAACTGCAAGATGAGGGTCAAGGCTGGCAAAGCTGGAGCTCCTCCTGATGGTCCTCATAACAAAGACATTCGAGGGTCTTCGCTCCGCTCGCCCTAGAGGATAATCATTGTGGGGTGGGGTGGGGGTGGAGAAGGACAAGAGCGGGAAGGCAACATGGCCAGTTGGGCTGGGGTCCAGAGCAGCCTAAGTGCTCTGGAAATGGGTAGTGTGGCTCCTAGCTCAAATACCATTTCCGAATGTCATTGACTAAACATCATACCTTTAAAGACCGTAGGCAAATGTAAGGTAAAGCCAGCAGCCTCCTTAATGGGAGTGCTGTGACAAGGGGGTGGGGGGTTCCACAGTAGCAGCTGCACCCTGGCTTCAAGGGTAGCTCCTCCCCCAGCCTTTTCTGCAGAATGTTCTGGAAGATTTCCCTCAGATAAAAAACACCACCCAAGAAGCTTAGGGCACAGACTGGAGCTAGGCTGGTCGGAAGACATCCTGGAAAGGGAATTGACGACAATGATGCTGATGATGGAGGTAAGCTCTCAAATGATTCCTCCTGTGTTTCTCTTATCTTTTTTTCTTGTTTTGATTATCCTCCCCCAAAGATGCTCGCTACCCTGAGAGAAAGGCCCTGACTGAATAATAAACACTCCCTTGTGCCAAAAAAGAAAAGCATGCACATGTCTCCAGCAAAATCCGCTTGCTGTTCGCATTTGCAAACCATCCTATCACTCTGAAACAGCGTTTTTCTGAAACGTTTCTCCTCAGCTCCTTTCTACTCTAATTTTCTGTTTGCTTTCTCAAATGGCTGGTTTGGGGGGCAGATGGGGGCCATGGTGGAGTAGGGGAGAAAAAACAGAAGAGGAAACTATAGCCCCAAACAAGGATAAAATTATCCTCCTTGGTAAAATTATCTTCACTGTCATGATCTGCCTCAAAAGTCACCATTTTGTGCAAGTACAGATTTTTTTTTTTTTTATGCCTTTTTTTTTTTTTTTTAAGATTTTATTTATTTATTTGACAGGCAGAGATCACAAGTAGGTGGAGAGGCAGGCAGAGAGAGAGGAGGAAGCAGGCTCCCTGCGGAGCAGAGAGCCCGATGCGGGGCTCGATCCCAGAACCCTGGGATCATGACCTGAGCCGAAGGCAGAGGCTTTAACCCACTGAGCCACCCAGGTGCCCCGCAAGTACAGATTTTGCTGACTCTTGACTGTGAAGAACAATTTAAGGTTTGAGTAAACACTTAACAATGGTTCCTAACAATGGCCTTTGACTTCAGTCTGCCACCCAGCAGCAGGGCTGGAGCTCTAACCATCCACATCCCTCCCTGGCTCCTGGGCCCTGGGAAGGAGGTACTCTCCCCTCCGACATGTCTTGATTTTTCTGTAAGATCCCTGAAAGCTGATCACACTCTCCTTTTTCTGATAAAACAAGACAAGGATCCTGGCTCAGAGAATATTTGAAGGTCCCCATTCACACCATGGCTTCTAACGCTCTCCTTGGCCTTCCGGTGAGGATGATTCTGAGTGTCCTTGCTGTCTTCTGCCTCAAGGCCAAGGACTCAACCAACGCTGCATCCATCCCCAGACTGAAGACTGCTTTTCCCTTTCTCTTTGTTTGAAGGCTGTATCTCCAAGGAATGATACTCATCCCAAAGTCCTCACCACTTGTTTCCTGGAAGTGGAGTGGGTGTGGAGGGCAAGGATTCTCATGTAAATGAAACCCACTCACGTTGGCCTCTCCTGGTAGGTTAGAGCTCTGCAGTGGATAAGCAGTCCACCCCCTCCCAATTTCAGGCTCAGGGATGGAGAAGGGGAGGTTTTTTTTTTTTTTTTTTTTTGACAACTTCATTTATTCCTGATCCCAGTCATTAACTCCTTCGGATTGATACAGTTAAGTGGTACCCCACCAATCAGAGCAATTGTATGTGTGTATAAAAGAACTGGAAAACATTTTCGACTGCCTTCAAAAGCTTGTAAAGAAATAGCAAATGCATTTCTCTTTGAAGTTCTTCATACGTCTTCCTTCTCCGCGACAATGAGGACCCTAATTCATCACGGCAAGTGGTCAATTAGAACTAGCCAAAGCCTCTCTGGTCTCAGTTTTACACTCTGTCCTGGAGACATGTTGTGCTGACAGTGGCAGAGACCTGGTCAGATTCAAATGCTGAGAATGGGGGCACCTGGGTGGCTCAGTCAGTTGAGTGTCCAACTCTTGGTTTCAGCTCAGGTCATGGTCTCTGGGTCATGGTCTCAGGGTCATGGGATGGAGCCCCAAGTTGGACTCTAAGCTCAGTAGGGTGTCTGCTCAAGATTCTCTCCCTCTCTTTCTGCCCCTCTCCCCACTCGTGGTCTCTCTCTCTCTCAAATAAATAAGTAAATAAATATATCTTTAATAAATAATAAATAAATAAATAAATAAATACAACTTTAATAATGCTGAGAATGAAAACCTCTCCTGAATCCAAACTCCTTATTTTTTAAATTTTATACAACGTTCCCAATAAAAATCAACAGAAAAGGGCAACCCGTAGGCCTAAATTCAAACCAATTGTTTTCCATGCTATAGGACATGCAATGACCAATATGTTATTAGTAAAACTCTGACTTAAACCAAGAGAGAATGGAGTTTCTGGGTATAATTCAAGTAGCTCATAAAAAATGAAGTATAATTCAAGTAGCTCATAAAAATGAAGCTTGAGATGATTAGGGAAAAGACAGATATTCACATATATGTAAATATCACATATTGCTAAATAATACTTATCAATAAAATAAATGATATATTAATATTACGTCTTTATCACATATTACATATTAAACATATATACATTATATATACATATATAATGTATATATATTATATATGTTATATGTATAACATTATATATAATGTTATATATATTATGTATATAATATATATAATGTATTATGTATATAATGTATATACGTACATGTTTCTCCAAATTTCTTCTTTTATGAAGGCTTATTAGCAATAATAATAATAATGGATATATCATAATGGAATAATTTTTTAATGTTTCTTTCTTTTTTTTTAAGTTTTTTTTTTTAATGTATTTATTTCACAGAAAGAGATCACAAGCAGGCAGGCAGAGAGAGAGAGAGAAGGAAGCAGGCTCCCCGCCGAGCAGGGAGCCCGATGCGGGACTCAATCCCAGGACCCCGAGATCATGACCTGAGCCAAAGGCAGAGGCTTTAACCCACTGAGCCACCCAGGCGCCCCTCATAATGGAATAATTATAATGGATGAGGAAATTAGGTGTCAAGGTAACAATATTAGCAGTCAGCTTCAAAATCAGATTACAGAAAAGATCCCCAGTTTGGGCTGTTCCCTGGGACAAAGTTTCTGTTTTCCCCAGATTATGTAGGTCAGAGCAGTTGCAGAGACTGTTGGGCATTCAGGGACCCTGCCAGGCTTTTCCAAGTCCCCTAGCGGAAGGGGGCTGCAGGAAGTCCTGGGGGATAGTGAAGGGGAGAGGGGATGGCAGAATGGGGGTGCAGGAGTAAAGCCCGTGTTTTGCCTAATAGGAAAGAAGGCAGACCCTGGACTCCAAGGACCACCTGTGGAGTGGACCTGAGATTCTCAAACTGTGTCCTCCGTCCTCCACTCATCCATTGTGACCAAATGCAGGCTAGGGAGTGGCTTCTGTGACCTGAGCCCCAGGAGCTGGAGTCTAGGATAAAAACCACGGTTGTCCCCAAGGACCAGTCAACTTCCACCTTACAGAACTGCTGCACTTTCCTTGCAGAGAGTTGCTAATTGATATTCAACTGATGGCTGGTGTTTTTGCAGCAAGAATCAGAACCGCATTAGTAAGGATCCAACATCGACCTGGAGATTGTGCTCAGTAGTGGACAAGACACAGATGTAAACAGACTAGCTCCATGCCTGCCGGGCTTAGTGCCCAAATGATAAGGACAGACATGAAAGGCTCAGGAAAGACATAAAGACTCAAGAAGTCCAGGATAGGCGCTCAGAGGAATAACCATTTGTGTTGGGTGGAATTTCTTTGTCCATTTTGGGGGTATCCTGTGAACCACGACTGGGCTTCTGGAAAGCGCCTATCTAGAGGAGGAATCAGAAGGTGGCTAAGATTGGATGGAATCTGAATTCCATAAAGACGACGCTAATTTCTGCAATCGACTCGAGGCTCTGCTGCCTGCTCTCGCCACACACACACAAAAACTATGCAGCACAAAGCCAAGTCGGATCCGAAGTGGGTTAGGGTATTATATAAGCGCTTGGCGGGAGGGGAGAGGTCTTTTATGTGTGTTTCTTTTGCTGCAGCGGCGGCGGCGGCGGCGGCAGCAAGAGCGGCTCAGGTTGATTTAGAATACGGATGACAGTAGCCTGGCGCGAGCCCACGGCTGACGAAAGCTGCTTAGCCCGCTCGGTTTCCATGGAGACGAGCAGGAGCAGCGGCGGCGGCGGCGGCGGCGGCGGCGAGGCTGTCAGCGAGCGCGGCGGCGGCGGCGGCGATCGCGCGTCCGCGGGGGTCTGCAGGAGGAAGGAGGAGGCCGGGGCCGGGACCCTCGCGGCAGACATGGACTTGCATTGTGATTGTGCTGCCGAAACGCCGGCCGCCGAGCAGCCGTCGGGGAAGATTAATAAAGCTGCTTTCAAATTATTCAAGAAGAGGAAATCGGGTGGCACCATGCCCAGCATTTTTGGGGTCAAAAACAAAGGGGATGGGAAAGGCTCGGGTCCGACGGGCATGGTGAGGAGCCGGACCCACGACGGCTTAGCCGAGGTGGTGGTGCTGGAGAGCAGCAAGAAGGAGGAGCCGCGCGGCGGGGGCGACAGCGGGGGCGGCGGCGGGGGCGGCCGCGGCGGCGGGCGGCCCAACCCGGGTGCCCCCAGGGCGGCCGGGCCCGGCGTGGGCTCCCTGGCCAACAGCTCGGTGGCGAAGTCGCACAGCTTCTTCTCCCTGCTGAAGAAGAACGGGCGAGCGGAGAACGGCAAGGGCGAGCCGGGGGACGCGAGCAAGGCTGGCGGCAAACAAAAGAGAGGGCTGAAGGGGCTCTTCAGCAGCATGCGCTGGCACAAGAAGGACAAGCGGGCCAAGGCGGAGGCGAAGGGCGAGCGCGCGGGGGCCCCGGGCGGCCTCATCCTGCCGGGCTCGCTCACCGCCAGCCTGGAGTGCGTCAAGGAGGAGACGCCCGGACCCGCCGGCGAGCCGGAGAAGCCCAGCAGGGACGCGCCGCGAGACCCAGCAGGTGAGCTCGGAGGGGGAGAGCCGGAGCCGGCCTCCGCCGATCGCGCCCACGTGCCGGACCGCCGAGAGGCCCACAGCCCCGGGGTCCCTAAGGCCGACAGCGCCCGGGGAGAGGACGCCGCGGGGCATCGGCGCGCCGAGAAGCCCCGGGCAGCCCCCGAGCTGGGCGCTGGGGAGGTGCAGACGGCCGAGGATGCCTCCAGGACAGGTGACGTTCCGGTAAAGACCGTCCCCCTTGTCGACTCGGAATGCGGCAGCGGCCGAGCGGCGGCCGTCCCTGACCCTTCCGCTGTTGATCCACCCTCAGACCCGTCGGCCGATCGTATTTGTTTGATGTTTTCTGACGTGACTTCACTGAAAAGCTTTGACTCTCTTACAGGCTGTGGAGATATTATTGCAGACCAAGAGGACGAGGCAGGTCCCAGCTGTGACAAGCATGCCCCCGGGCCAGGCAAGCCAGTTCTCTCTAAAAAGAACCCCGGCGTGGTGGCCTACCAAGGAGGAGGGGAGGAGATGGCGAGCCCGGAGGAGCTGGACGACACCTATCTCCAGGAGTTCTGGGACATGCTCTCCCAGACTGAGGACCAAGGACCAGGGCCCCAAGAGGGAGCGGCCAAGGCGGCAGCAGCCCTGGAAACCAAGGTGGTGGCCGAGACGTCCAAAGACGCCAGGTGTGCGGAAGGGGTCAAGGACGTGTCCTTGGGCAAGCACAGGAGGCTCAACCGGATTCCCATAGAGCTCCATCCCAAGGAGGAGCCTAAACCGCCCGAGAAGGAGCAGCAGGAAGGCATCCCCAATAGTGACGAGGGCTACTGGGACTCCACCACTCCGGGGCCGGAAGAAGACGGCACCGGCGGCGGCAAAAAGGCGGGCATCCCCCGGGATAGCTACAGCGGGGACGCGCTCTACGATCTCTATGCCGATCCGGATGGAAGCTCGGCGGCCGTTCCCGCCAGCGAGGAGACGTCCTGCTTGTCCCGGTTAAAGCCCGTGTCTCCAGTCACCATCACCTGTCCACTGCGAACACCAGGCAGTTTGCTGAAGGACTCTAAAATCCCTATCAGCATCAAGCACCTCGCGAACCTTCCATCCAGCCATCCCGTAGTGCACCAGCAACCAGTCAGGAGTGAGATGCCCAGAACAAAAATCCCAGTTTCCAAAGTGCTGGTCCGCAGGGTCAGCAACCGGGGTTTGGCCGGGACCACCCTCCGGGCAGCGGCGTGCCATGACAGTGCCAAAAAGTTGTGAGGTCTCCGAAGCCGAGGTGATGGACCCCATGTGAAGGAATACAACTTTCCCTGGAAACCACTCAAATAGGTTTTGTTTCTCCTAAAGAAAGGTTTTTAGGACCATCCCTGCTCCAGAGCCTAGACCGAGGAGGTGTCTGGGCCGCTAGCAGGGGCAGGATACACCAGAGAGGGGGAACTACACATGGGATTCTCCTCTCCAGATAAGTTCCCTGAGAATTATTTTCAAGCACTTTTAATTTTTTACCTTTAAAAAAAATCACTTTTTTTTTCCTTTGATGCGCTGAACACTTGGAAGTCACCTTTACTTGCCTTTGCAGAAAACAACCTAAGTAAGCATCATGCCATGACACTTGGCTGTGCCAGGGTCCAGAGAGGGCCTAGAGAAACCACTGCCAACACCAGAGGAGCCCCTCCTCTTCCATGACACTTTCCGTCCTTCCTTTCTTCTTTTCCTTTTTCTTTCCAGGGGGAAAAAAAGAGAGAGAAAGAGAGAGAGAAAGAAAAGAAAAAGACCCTTTGCTGTATCACTGTGTGGAAAACACCTGCAAAGCTGAAAGAGCCAGGTATTTACCTGATGAGCAGAGGCGATCATTGATTGGCCCAAAACTTGCCTACTTTTGGTTGCCGGGTATGCGTATAGGTCAGTATCTACCACCAGGACAATAAAGGAGCATTTTGGTTTGGTTGGTTTAGATCATGTGTTTGGGGAGAAAGAAGAAGCTCAGCAGAGCCGGTTTTTTCTTTTTTTTTTTTCTTTTTCTTTTTCTTTTTCTTTCCCACCCGGTGAAGAAATGAGGATCAGGGAAAGATTTCACTAAAATGCCAATAGACACAGCATTTTAGTGTTTATAAACTGTAACCTTTTCATGTGTAGATAATGCATATTTTACAGTTTATCCAGCTGTTAACATTTTATAATCTGCCAGTAACCTCGAATTTAAAATCTGGTTTTATAACAAGTTATGATAACTGTCCCTGAACCACTGATGTTCTTTTATGTACTGTAGCCTAAAGCAATTCTGTTTTTGTTTTATATGGGTTCTCTGGCTCTCAATGCAGGAAAAAAAAAAAAAAAAAAAAACGAAAACAGTCTATTGTGTTGATGTCCCAGAGGAATAGGTTCTGTCTTGTCTTGGGTAAGAGACTATTTGCTTCTCACTCCCTATCCCGGTTTTCAGAGATTTTTACCTTGGTTATAAAAATTTTGGATTCGACCATTCCACAACATGGGGAGTCCCAAATGAGGAACGTATTTTAAAAACCCAGTAGAAAAATACAGTTTTTCATGTTATTTGACTTTTGCTTTATAGATTCATGATTGAGACAGGTATATTCAGAATAGGATGCTGGCAAGCCTATGTATCATAAACACTCTATGTCAAGATTTGTTTTTGAAAAGTGGTTTCCTTATATGTATATTCTCTATTATTTTAGATGAGACATTCATTTCAGAACGGGTTACCATATGCCTGGATAGTTTGAGTGATTAACTGAAGCAGTTCCTAGAATGCTATTAGCATCTAATGATTATATAATATCCTCTTTGAAATGCAGTTCAGTGTGTTTAATCAAAAGACTGCAGCTTCTACCAGGAGTTGATTCATGATATGAGGAAGATTAGACATTTTCAAGCAAAACTACATGTATACGAATGGCACAAACATTTCTATATAACTCCCATTTTCCAGAGAGATTGCCTAAGTAATGAGCTGATATTATGTGCTTTCTAAGCTTGTTTTCTATTTCTTAAAGGAAGGAAAGAGGCAAGTTAAGTATATGGAAACCTATTTTAATAGTACAAAGGGAACAAAATAAACAGACACCAAAGGGAAAAAATTTGAGCCAGTAGCATAAAGCAAATCTTTCCCCATTTTAAATTTGCAATGATTCAATTAGAAGAGGTGGTAGAGATTTGTTGAATTTCTTTAGTAGTCAGATTACTGGCTTTTATTGCATTGTGTCAGATCCTTAATGTTAAAGTACTGTTTTAATATTTAATTTCCTATATAGATGAGGTCCTGTAATCAGGCATAGCCTTAGGCACTCTGAACCCACCACCAGGAATTCATAAAGCCACTCACACTCACACGTGCTTATGCACTCAACTGTGCACAAACTAACAGACAAAGGCATGTACTGTAACACTTGGAAATATTTTACAGATTATTTCTGTCTTGAGAAAGGGATTTAAATTTGATTTCATGCTGATAGTACTATTTAGACTCCAAATGCACTCATCTTCCCCCAGTGAATGTACAGAACATAAATTTTATTTCTGGCCGTAAAACAAAGGATGTTTATTTTCTTCTTGTGCATTTTCTTGTGAGGGTTATCTTCTCCTCTGTGTGAATCCGTGACAGAGTTTTATTTGTTCATTTGTTCAATTGTACAGAAAAGTTAGGAGTACCTGAAGTACGGATGAGAATATTCTAACAGTAAGGGCAATCTATCGGTAAATCTATTTTGTTAGCACTGGGACAAACTGTTTTTGCTTTCACAGTTTTTGGGGCTCGTTTCTGCCATTATACCACTATGCTGTGTCTTCTTTTTACAAGTAAAGGGAAATGTCAGCAAAGCTCACCTTCATTTCCCCCTGCCTGTCAATTAACCAGTTATACAAGATGTAAAATATTTTCTCTTTTCATTCTTTTTTCCATATGTTCTCCACTTTTTAAGAAACTCTCTATCTTTAAGAATTCCACCCACACCAGGCAAATGAAGGATGCAAGCAATTAATTAAATGGCCTCCGTAGCTAGCTGGGAAATCAGGATCCATTCAGGAAGCCTGCATCTTAACCTTTTCCACCCACAGACAAGGGTTCACAGTTGCTTTTTTTTGTGCCAAGGGCTACTTTCTCCCATTCATGTTCCTGGAGATTGCTTCTCCCCACCCCAGCATTTTAACAGACTTATATTCCAATTATTATTAATACATTTCCTAACTCGGCCATATTTCCTGATTTTTTTTTTGTAATGGGAAGGATTAAATATGAGCTGATGACACCTTTGCTGTGTGTGTGTGATTCGGAGATGCTAGTTCATTAGGTCTCTTTAGACAGAGAGCTGGACAAATTAGAGGGGGAGAAAGTCAAATCAATTGATGACCATGAATTTATCAGTGAGTTTAATAGCTCTGCACAAAGACAGCCTGACTTTAATAACTACATTACACAGACAGTGTTCCTTGAACTACCCTGACATCAGTACTAAAGGCAGTTGGATGCTTTTACATTACATTACATTAGCACCGACTGGAAGAAATTTTACTACAGCGTTGTCAACAATGGCAAGAGGAAAAAGATTTTTATTATTTCACCTAATAACAACAATGACTATAGGACATTAAGGGCTTCCTTTAGATATGTTTTCCACAAATTATCTGCCTATTTAAATACAAAGTGTTTAACATCTATGAGAATGATGACTTACTGGGCTTAAAGTGTTTCTTCCTTAATTTCAGAAGTAGTTTTGAAGTATTTGCATTTACATGAATGTTCAAATAACCCTTTGCTTACACAGTTACCGAGGTAAAAAGACTATATTAGGTATCAAGATTTCTTCGACATCTTTCTGTGTTTTCATTATTTACATCTTTGTCAGATTAGTTCTCAGAGCCTTTTTACCATTAACTTTGTATGAAGAGATCAATTAAAGTAGCTTTCTGTCCTCTCCCTTTGTACCCACCATGTTTGATGTTTGCTTGGTGCCCTCAGATAGCCGTTAAGGGGACACTTCTTATGATGGTGGCATCTTTTGACACTTGCATAGTGGAATACATTTCCTGATTGTAGTCATTCCAGATTTCTCTCCTGAATGATGACAATCTGGCCTTGGTCCCCGTGCTGGGTTTCTACGAAGGCATGTTACAATATCTTCACAGTTACTTTGCTCCCCTTATCATTCTTAAGAAATTAATTCAAGAATTTTAGACTCTTAAACAAAAAGAGAACGCATCACAATTGCCTCTTATCACCACTGGGAATGACCGGTTAAAAGTACCTGCATGAAATAAGAGGAGAAACCCAAATACCTTGGCCTACCCGTTTCCCTCCCGCTTCTTTGCCAGACAGACCAAGGGATGAACAGCACAGTTCTTATCTGTGGAAACTCGGCCTTAAGAATTTTTGATGGCTTTCGCACAAATACTTAGGACTGTTTGGGACCCAAAGCTAGCATGGCGGACCGGTGGTTTATATCTCTGTGTGGGAAAGCAAAAGGTCAGCATTTACTTCATAAAAGCCTTTGCACTGTGCTAATTCTTTAAAGGAGATGGTTTGTTGCAACTATAGCCACTTATAAAGAATGTTATTATCTCACTCCAGACAGTGCTGTTAAGGAGTGATTCAGAATGGTAGTTTTCATGATTATGGAAAAGTGTTCTTTCTCAAACTGAAAAAGGAAAGATTAAAATAGTCACAAAGCCTCCAGAACGGAAACTGGGCACATTTTACGACCGACGTTTACTTTAATTCAATGCAACCTGTGTTCATGAGGCATATACTGTGTCTAATACTTCATAAAAACCCCTTCAGTCTGGGCCCACACGTAGCTATACCATGATTGGACTTTCTTAACATTCCTGAAAAACATCTTTACTTTATTTTACCTATTTTTTTTTTCATTTGTTGTTTATGGTTTGTGAGGTGGAGAAGAACGGGGTGAACTTGAACAGGAGTGGTATGTATTGAGCCACACAAATTCCTCTCAAAATAATAACAGCAGTTATAACAATAATGAACATTTGCTGAGTACTTGCTAAGTGCCAGTGATCGCTAGGAGCTTTACAGACATTGACATGGTCCTCTTAGCAGCCACGTGGGTTAGGCAATATTATTTCCCTAATGTGCCATCTTTAATTCATTCTTTTTGTTTGTTTCCATCCCATTTCATCTCCCTCATTCCCCATTCCCTTTTTCCTCTTTCTTTCTCTTTTCCCCTAGCCTCTAGAATGGTACCATAAGCTCTTCAGTAAGTTAGAGTAACATAAAAGCTAGGAACTGCTTAATGTCATGACCCGTTCACTTCCAGTAGAAACAAAGCCAACCCATGCCATGAAGCTGAAAATTGGTGTGTGTCTGAGATAAATAGGCAAACACTCTGTTTTCCTTTGACAGTATCCTCTCCTTCTCAGGATTAACACCAAAAATATAGACAGGAATCTCTCCTGTTGTCATGGTAATACTTCTTCCCTGTAGGATGTTGGTCATTCCAAACACGTTGCCCTTGTTTCTCCACCATGAGCCCAGTCTAGGCTTACTCTGGGTGTTCCCCATGGTTTGCTTAAATGGCGACTTGCTGAGAGACACCTTGCCTTGGTACAATTCTGAACTTCAGAGATAAGCTCCTGGCTCTTCCCAAAGTAGTGCATCCTACATTCTGTCTGTGGCCATTGCATCCTGGCTCATATTTTCTATTTCATTAATTCATTCAACTAATATTTATTAAAGACCTAGAAGTCAGTCATCGTGAATTTGAGTATTTTATATTGAAGGTAAATACCTAACACATACTGTGTGTTTTCTCTGTGCGGGATGATGCTCTGTGCTTCCTTTCACAATGTTATCGCCACTGTTACAAGGACCATGGAGGGTGGGTATTGGCTCCATCCTGCAGAGGAAGAAAATGTTGCTCGCAAAGGTGAAATACCTTGTCCCAAGTCACCCACTTCCTAAGTAATGGACAGAATTTGAATCTGAATAGAGAAACCTAACTCTATAGCTTCTGCTTCAATTATACATTTTTAGCCATATGATTCAATTTCTGTAAAATTTGTTTTAAGTAAGAAACTGATCAGAGTTTTGAACTGCAAGAGTCAAACCAGATGTGTATATTTGTGGGTACCATCCGACTGATGACTATTTTAGTTAAAAATGAACTTGTGTTTTTTTTTTTTTTTTTTAATTCTTTGATGGCTTTTATACATGCAAGCCTAAACTTTAGAGCTCAGAGACTAGCAGGTTTTTTTCCTCACCTGGGCCAGTCAAAATTGTGGACTGTATTCATCAATTACTTTAGAGTTACATACAAGCAGATCTACGTACAGATTTTGTGATCTGATGTCTGTTTTGCCAATAATAAAACCAAAAGCAATTTCAGTAGTGAATCCAGCAGCGTGCAACCTCTGTTTCCTCCCACTCTGATTTTGTTAATACTCCCAGTATTTAGGGAAAATCCATTTGAAATTGCATCATGGTCATAATTAAGGAGGTTATTTTCCTAATATATGGCCTGCCTACACTTGGTAAAATGCTTTTTAAATCAATTTGAGACCTCATCTTAATGAGACACAGAGGAAGATTTCAATAACAGGTGGTCATTCTATTAAAATGTAAACTGGAGTAATTTGTGATAATTAATCAATAATCGGTAGAGTAACTTTCTGCTTTGTGTGAGAAGATAACATTTTAATAAAATATAGCCAAGGTGACTGGTTATCAGAGACATACTTAGCTTTCTCAGATACCTACCTGGATCATCTAGTAAGCTAAGGCAGAGATATTAAAAATATCTGGTCAGATTGCATAGGGGCATAGAGTAGACAGACACACAGTAAATACTTGTAACACAGTATTGAAATGGTCCTAGGTAGCCTGAAGGAATTAGTGAACTTTCTCAAATATCTACATTGCAGCCATTTATCCCCCACTACACAATTATTTCTGAAGAAAGGACAAGAGACTCTCATAAGGTAATACAGAACAAATTCTTATTGCTTCCAGAACAAATTTAACTGAACATGAAGGATCTGAGAGTGGTCGTTTTATCAAGAACATCAGGGAAAATGGTTCTAATGTTACAGGCAAAGTAAATTTTTGCCATTTTTACTTGACTCCAGCTATCTACCAGGCTCACTGCTAACTTCAGGTTTTTGACCAAGTTATTTATATGGAATATCTCAGCGTAATATAGGGCATTGCAGGTTATTTGAAAATAATGACAAAGAAGATCCAAATGAGAAACTCCATTTCTATAATTAGTTTTCCTGAAAGTCAGGCATGTCTTTGAGGACAAGCTTTTGGCTGTATTATTTTTGTGCACAGGAGGAAAATTGTTAGTAGGTTTATAGATATTATTTTTATAATAGAATGTTAAATTCCCCCCAAACATCAAAAATTGTCTCCTAGAACTACTCTATGTTTTTAAAACTTGTTTTAACAAAAGATTCTAAATAGCAATAGGATCTTTTCTCCTTTCTCCACTCCAATGATTTAATGGGATAAATGAACCAATGTTTATATTTTTAAACCTGTAAATATTTTATTTTGGGTATTTTGTATATTTGTTGATATAATTCCATTTTGTGCATATGTATCATTGTGCATGTTGCTGTTTTTGATAGTCACTCTTTTAATGAATGTAAGAAGCTTGGACTAATAGCACTTTTCTTGTTTCATTCAAACATCTTAAAATGCAAATACAACACTGCCATTTTAACTGTTGTGTTTAATTCAGTCAATAAATTTTGTTGTTCCTTTACATTTAAAATCAAATCTGTTGGTTGTTATTTTTCCAGGAGGAATTTTATTTCCAGCCTTTTCGGTTTTTAGAATTGACACTAATGATGGTGATAATGGCAAGTGATGTGTATGTATGATATTGGTGGAAAAACGCATGGTGGACCTGTATTTCTTTCCACACTTTGTAAACAAGTGAGAAATTATTGTTTGGTTTGGGCAGTTGACTTTCAAAAGCCTTGTTATTCCAACGTGGATCTGATTTCTGAGCCTTTCACTCAGACAATCTCCATTCCTCATAAGCTCATGCACAAGAGGCCAGCTAATCTGTTGTGATTGTTAGGAGCAGCCAACTGGAGTCTTTTATTTATTTATTTATTTCTTCTTATTAGTTTTCAAGATTTCATTTATTTATTTGACAGACAGAGATCACAAGTAGGCAGAGGCAGGTAAAGAGAGGAGGAAGCAGGCTCCTTGCTGAGCAGAGAGCCCGATTCAGGGCTTGATCCCAGGACGCTGGGATCATGACCTGAGCCTAAGGCAGATTCTTTTTTTTTTTTTTTTTTAAGATTTTATTTATTTATTTGACAGAGAGAGTGAGATCACAAGTAGGCAGAGAGGCAGGTGGGGGGCGGGGGGAAAGCAGGCTCCCCGCTGAGCAGAGAGCCCGATGCGGGGCTCGAGCCCAGGACCCTGGAATCATGACCTGAGCGGAAGGCAGAGGCTTTAACCCACTGAGCCACCCAGGCACCCCCGCTAAGGCAGATTCTTAACCAACTGAGCCACCCAGGTGCCCCTGGAGTCTTTTAAAAGTTGTTTTCTGGCTTCTATTGTTTTGTTTGGGGGTGGGTGGAATTATTAAAAAGCAAAATTCAACTGAGTAAATTTGAAAATCGAATTGGCTTCATTAAACAATTCATGAATTGAGCAGCATCCCTTTAGGCAAGTAGAGAGATATTCTGAGGAGTTGTACAAAATAGAGGGGGTTTTATAGGAAGGAGGGTGGGGCAAAGAGTTATTAGTAAAAGAAATAAAAAGGATTATCTCAGGCAAGGTCACCTTCCCTTAGGGGGAAGGGCAGTGGGTTTTATTAGGTGGCTGACCTCATCTTCCTTTGGGGGATGGAGAGGGCCCATATGGCAGATTACCTCTGATGTTGATTAGAAAATTCCTGACTGACCAGTTAACACTTACACTTTCTGGGGGTGGCACAGGTTAGGTACTAAGTCCTGGTTTGGTGACTTGGCCTGAGTGCTGCCATTTTGGACTGTGGTTTTCTTTGGAACAGAAGTATGTTTTCACTCTGTATGTCTAATGGTTTACATCCATAATAGTTTGAAACTCAACGTAAAGACTAACGAGGTTGTGCCTTTTTATATTCCAAAGGGAGATCTGATTAGTTACAGCAAGCAGAGTAAATATGCGTCAGTAGAACCACAAATAGGGAGATAAGAAACTTACAAAGTCTCTACTCCCTTTATGTCCCACCTCCCCTTTTCTCCCAGCCCCTTTGACCTCCCCCTCTCTTCTTCTCTTGTCCTAGAATTAACATGGAAGCAACTCAAAATAACTGAACTCAATTTCCCTTTAATGAGGCAATGAGGAGGCTAAAGCTCATAGACGCTGGGAGACTCACCCTAAAGTCTTTGAAACAGGAAGTTGTGATATAAAGTTTGGAAACCAAACAAAATGGGTTTGAATTCTGGTTTGGGGACTTATCTGCCCTCTGGGCAATTTCCTTAGCTTCTGTGAGCCACACTTTCCTACTCTATAAAATGAGGATAACAAGATTTAATTTGGAGGGTACTTGTACCATTATTAACTTTCAGAAAGAAAGAAAGGTGTCTAAGATAGTATGTTTTTTGCATACTTTCATATAGTTCCTCTTGTTTAAAAAAAAAACATTTATAACAAAATCTCAAGGGCTGGAGTTGAAATATTCTTGAACAGGGAACTTGCTTTGATGTACACAGAGATAAATATGAACCTCTTGGATTGGGATGGGAGTGTAGAGTGGTGAACTATGCTTATATACAAACAAGGAAACCAATGGGAGTCAAGGTGGTTTTAAGTGTCTTTAAGTCTTATCCTGAGACACATTATTCTGAAATGAAAAGCCTACAAACAATTAGGAGAGACTAGGGAGAGAAAGCCTAGTCTTTATGGAAGAAGTCAAGAACTGTAGTTGAGCTTGTTGGAGAGTTGGCAACTAAAACAACAATGACCAGATACAACGGCACTAAAATCAGAAAGGAGCTTATTCCCCCAGATACCAATCAACAGGCTGTAAGAGACAGCACCACCATAACTGAGATACTGGGTACCTCAGGTAGCTGAGCAGTTTAGTATACCCACTAAATGGAGAGAGATTATTGATGTGTTTAACCTGGGGGAAAAAATATCTATATGGGTTTGAGAGAGAAAAAAGTAATTTAAGCAAGAGAGCAATTGCCTCTACCATTGCAACCCATGAATGAACAAGGTCTATGCTCTGAATTAGTCTCAGTTCCTGAACACTTTTCACAGAGTAAGCATCCACTTTGCCCTGAGTGGGATGTGGGATTCTGGGATTTAATAACTACACTATTTTCATATGACATAGCAGCCAAACTCAGTCAGAGAAACCCATCTATTCTGACACAGAGAGAGTAGTTGGCCACACTGAATATATTGAGATACATTGGTCTCCATTGTGAGCCTGCACAGGACAGTTTCAAGGGCATACACAATTTTCTCCTTTTATGTTGTTTTCACTGTGTGGAGAACTTTAAGCTGAAGGTTTAGAATCCCAAGGAAGTAAATGTGAACCAAAGGGGAGTGAAAACGTGTGTCTCAGAAGGAAGAGCTTAATGTCATAAATCCAAACCAAGAAAACAAAGCAATGGAAAACTGCCCATGAATTCTCCTATCCACCTAGGCTTTGTACTCACAGACTCTTGCCCGCTCCAGGATATGTCAGATGTTCATGAGCCAGCAGGGAGATGAAGAAAAGCATATTCCCAAGAAAAAGTAGAAATCTGGATGAAGACCAGGAACCGAGGCTACAGACACATCCCTTTATCTTTGTTATTCCCCAGGTAGAAGCGGCAAAGTATGTACTTGTGTTCCATCAAGGAGGGGGTTCCCATTTAAGATCATTTAAGATTTTATGCTTTTCTGTCTTCTAGATCTATAAGTTGAGAGCTTAATTTCCATCTCAGCTCCTGAGATTTCTAGATTCCCCATGCCCTGCATAAAAGTGGCCTTTTAGTAGTAATTGAGAGTCCTTGATGGTTGTTCTTGGTGCCAGAATCTGCCTCCACGTTGGCTTTGTTGCCCAGGGGATGTAGGCACTTTCTAGAAAACTCTGGTTCTCTTAGGCAGGTCAAGGACAACTCTTGCTAGGCGCTCCCGTGGTCCCACGTCTTATGTCATAGTCTAGCTGCAGCTTTCCATCTTATGAAAAAGTTATATCCGTTGTATATAGCAGAAAATAGATTCATGCCATTTGGTTTAGCTCAACAACCACAGACTGTTTAACGTGTTGGGATCATGCTTAGCTTGGTAGGTACGAATGAGTGAGACATAGCACTCTCTGCTAAGGCCGCTTAAACTTCCCAACAAATTCCCTGAGTGCAGATCTCTGCCCTGGTGTCATTTCTTGGGGACCCTCAACCTCAGATATTATTATTTCCATTTTCCAATGAAAAAGTGAGGTTTAGAGATCTTATGTATTTCTGGCAATACAGAAGTTTAGATAGAGTTTTAAAACATCCTTGTACAGAACACTTATAAATGCCAGCCAAAGTTCATTTTCATTTCTCTATATGCATTGTTGAGCTATCACAAGAGGGAGGCTGGAAATCTCCAGATGTTATTACTACTGATTCCTGGAGGCCTAGAACTTTCAGTTCCATGGTTCAAGAATGGGCTGGGGACCAAACAGAAGACAATTAAATCCACAATCAGAGCAGAAGAGATGTTTTGTAGACCTTTTTGGTATTGAAAGAGCAAGCAGGCACAAAGTCAGTAAGGATGAAGATTTGGGAAGCACTTATATATTTGGATACATATATAATCCTGGATCAAACAATTAGAGACTCCACATATTTTTCAAGTACAAATAAAATTTATGAAACTTGGCTACATCCTAAGCTATGAAGTAAGTCTTAAGCTTTAAAAAAAAAAAAAATTCAGAAAATGTTCTTTTACTACAAGTATGCTAGAAATTAGTAGAAACAACCAAAACCACTCCATACATTTGGGAAAAATTTTAAATGAGACTTTCAGTAACTTCTGGATCAAAGAATGAATGAGAATGGATAATAGAAAACAATTGAAAGTGCGTAATTATGAATACATATATTAAAACATGCAATATAGCTAAAGGTTACGTAGAAGGAATTTTATAGCCTAAAATGCTTAAAACGGAAAAGGTAAAAGGCTATGAATTAATGAGTTAAGAATCCATTTTAATCAGATGTAAGTAGTTAGAAAAGAAATAACAGAATAAACCCATAGAAAATGTTAAGTAGGAAGTAATATATATTAGCAGAAATAATGAGGCTGGAAACAAAGGTACTCTAAAGTGGATCAACAAAGACAAAAATCGATTCTTTTGAAAAACATCTAGTAATATGTATTAAGAAAAAGAAAAGGTAATAGTAAGATTTGGAATAGGAAGATGGGCACAACTTCTGTATGCCAAAGAGAAAAAGATAAAGAACGCTATAAAGCTATGCCAATAACTTGAAAATTTAAACAAAACATGCCAATTCTGAAATATATATAAATTGCCTAAAGTGACTTGAGAAGAAATAGATGACGTAGAAAGTCCTAAAACTATTATAAAGGCATGAAATTGGTAATGAAATCTCTCTCTTCCACTCCAAACAAGATAGTAAAACCAAGTGGCAGAACCAATGTTCTACCAAACAACTAATGGTCAAGTAATCTAATCTAACACAATCTCTTTAAAAGAAAGAGGAACCATTCCTTGTTACATATACCTGAGGAAAATTAAAGCCATATCTCTATTATGGAATTCAACATTTCCATATAAGCTATTTGAAAATTGAATCTAGTAGTCTGTAAAACCAACATTCATAATATCAAGTTGGGTTTATTCCAGGAATGCAAATATGGTTCAACATAAAAAAGTCTATTACTATAACTTACCACATGAAGAGATTAAAGGAGAAGTCTATATCTTAAAGCTGTAAAGCTGTAGATTCACATGCCTGAAGACGCTTTTTAAAGTTCTTTAACAATTCTAGAATTTGGACACCTAATTCCTGTCATGTTCTTAAAGCATTTAAGACAACGGGGTTCTTTAAAAACTTTAAATGTTTTGTCTAATAACATTATTTAAGCATTGCCCATATTTCATTGAATCTAAGGTTTTATAGATGCACATTCTCTTATGTGTCGTAAAGAAAAAAACAATTCCAGCAATTACAATTGTGAGATACCACTGATTCAAATATGTACCCAGTTTTAGAGATGTAAAATTGTGAAAATATGCACCTTAGGATGGATGTAATATTGGGGTATTCATTAAAAGTTTTAATAATATTCTTCACTTATCAGGGAAGTGAAGGTTTATGTGAAAAAAGATGGTTATCTAAATTTTGGGTCTACAGATACCAAATGTCCGTATGTTAGGAAGCAACTAATATTTAGTGAAGAACAAATCAAACAGATACAATGAAGGTCTCAATGTTTAGGAAAATTTTATATTCCTTTTTGTACAGAATTATATGCTTTTCATGAAATGAACATGAACAAACTTCACATTTATACTGGGTCAGTTTTCAAGCTTCCCACTTCAAAGAAAATGAAGACCTGTACATCTGACATCTTTGCTTACCAGGCCCTCCAAGTTGGCAGGCAAGAATACAGTGAGAATCAAGAAAGATCTTTCTCTGCTAGCACCTCAGTGTTTCCCAAAAGACACCAATTTCTCATAATCTATGTCTTGCACTTACTTCCAGATGGTAATGTGTTTTTTAACAAGCTTCTAAATCTTTCTTTTGCCCATGGGACTACATTTCAGAAGATTCTTGTCACATCTTATTTTCTCAGTCTGGCAGATATGCAAGCAGGCCTGATGCATGACCATATCCATCAATTTGTGCCTGTCTGGTGGGTATTACGTAGATTTCTTCTGAGTGGAGAGCCCCATCAACTGGCAAGTCCAGGTCCTACATTTTGTTCAAGAGAATACTGGTCTTCCCATGATGGTATCTCTCAACCTGTAGGTCTTTAAATAGTCACAAAAGGTGAAACCGACTTGGCTCCATTCTTTCTGATGGTCTATAGCTTCCCCACCCCAAGGACTTGCATCTTTTGATCTTTCTTTTATGACTGTGCATTTTGGTTTTAAGCTTTCCTTCTTCCTACCATCTTTGTTTTTTGTTCTCCTAATAACCTGCTCTCATACTGACATTTAGCCCAGAATTATCTTCCCAACAGTTTATTTGTTATCTTATAGTGGAAAATCCACATAATACCTGCTTTCTGGGAGGATTATCCTGAGAGTCTTGCATCAATAAACTAGTGTTGTTAGGGATTGTGATAGAGTTTGTCTGGTCTTGCTTCCGGAAAGATAACCTGGAAATCTTTGGAATTTCCTGAATGACTGGAGTGTCTTTGTTATTCATGGTGGGCCCCTCCTCCACACCGGAGCTTATGCTAATGACTTAACTCAGGATGGGACTGGTTCTGCCAGAGAGACCAACCATGTGATCAGAAGCCTGGGGCTCCAAGCCTTGTGACAGCAGCCTGAGGTCCCCACTTCCAGAGAGGGGAAGGGGGCTGGAGATTGATTGAGTTCAAGTTTGAAGCCAATGATTTAATCAATCACACCTAAGTAATGAAACCCCAATAAAATTTCTGGACACTGAGTAGCTTCCTGGTGGTGAATACCACCAGAGAAATGGTGTTGTTCTGGGAGGGGTGATAACCCCAATGCCATGAGACAGGACACAGAAGCTCTGTGCCTAGGATCTGCCAGACTTGGCTGGTCCTGATTTGTATCCTTTTTCATAACTATAATTGTAAGTACAGCACCTTCCTGGGTTATGAGTCATTTTAATGAGTTATCAAACCTGAGGGGGTCTTGGGAACCACCCCCCAAACTGGTAGCTAGTTAGTCAGAAGTGCAGGTGACCAAACCTGTGGCAGGCATCTGAAATGAGGACAGTTGGGGACCATGCCCTTAACCTGGGGAATCTATGCTGGCTGGGAGATGCTTGCATCAAAATTGGATTACAGTATTGCAGAGATGCAATGAGGGGCAACGGGCTTAATCTTATCAGGCCCAAGTAATACTTTCAAAAGAGTTATTTTTGTTATAGTGTCTATAAATAAAGAAATAAAAATTGATACAAAATCTCATAACTTACATGCCCCATTGATCTACCAGCTACACTTGCTTCTTAGTTATTTTATGAGGCTGTTTCTCTGAACGTTTAAAGAGTTACTTTCCCACTCCCTGCTTGTGGCTTTAACTGGGCATTCCTCGAAGGTATGCTTGGAGGGGCTGATCTCCTGCAGGGCCCAGAGTGGCTGGCCATACACTGGTGAGGGGAGAGGGTCTAACATCACCCCATGGTATTCACAGGTCTGAGAAGAGATGAAAAAACCTGGGACTCCCTACCGTGCTAGAAAATGCAAGCAAGGTGATCCAACACCTGAAAAGACAGCTCCCCCACTGCTGCCCACCTGATGGACAAAGGGTAGAGATGTGAGTGGAGTCTGTGTTGGAAAGGGGGAGGGCTCCACAGCCCCAAGTGTTGCCCAGTGTGGAGCAGGGGAGGGCTTGGCTGGGTTGCCATGTCTGGTATCCCAGTTAGCACGCTTCTGGCCAAGGACAGGTTTAGCAGACTAGCTGTCCTCTGAGTGACTGCTCTGGTATAGGCGAGAGACACAAGGGAGACCTTCCATTTGTGGAGTCATTGGGGTCAAAAAGTCCAATTGGGTCCAAGGAGCATTTGCCCTGATCAGAAGGACTTCCACCATGAAAGAAAAGAAGGAAATGTAAGGTTCTTTAAACCTAATTTCAACTGTTACAAATGTTTGAAAGGTTTGCAAAAATGGTTTTCAACTTTTTATCACCCATTTGGGTGAACACAGTTCCTCCTCCTTGGTAACCATCAAGGGGTAGAAAAGGGAGGTGGGACGGTTAAGGTGTAGACCTCGAGAGGCACGCCATGTACAAGGAGAGACCACTCCAATTTCTCAATAAAGTTCTTAGAAGGGTTTTATTGAAGAGTTTTCTGGAAAGTCAGCATTAAATATTTTGTCTGGTACTTCCTATCTTATTTTTCTTGACATAACTGTCTGATGTAATATGAAGAAAATGTCATGTTTTTCCAAGCCCCATAGAGTTGTCCCTGGCTCCCATCTGCTTAGCTCCACATGCAGCATGAATATCTCATTTCCCATGGCACCATGAGAGGAAGAGCCTGGGGGCCCCAGCTCTTCACGCGGTCATGAAGACCCCATGAATCTCACACGAAATTCACTGGTATTTTAGGGAAACTCAAGACTGACCAGTAATTTCAGCTGTCCTCCCTGGTTTACATTGGGAAAAAATCAATGTATATGTTTCCTTCCCGAGGAGCTGCTAGGTAATCAGAGCAATAGCACCAACACAATAAATCTCAGTGGATCCTAGGGTGATACGTAGCAGTGAACACAAGTCAATATACAGGCTTGATACATTTTTAATTTTTAAAAAGTCAGAAAGCAACACAGTTGTGTTTTGGTTTGTTTGTTTGTTTTTTGAAGATTTTATTTATTTATTTGACAGAGAGAGACACACTGAGAAAGAGAGAGAGAGAGAGAGAGAGAGGGAACACAAGCAGGGGGAGTGGGGGAGGGAGAAGCAGGCTTCCCACTGAGCAGGGAGCCCCACGTGGGGCTTGATCCCAGGACCCTAGAATCATGACTGAGCTGAAGGCAGACGCTTAATGACTGAGCCACCCAGGCGCCCCACAGTTGTGTTCTGTTACTAACATAATGTAAGTGACACCTGGGGTCACCTGGTCCTCCGAGTTTAAATGCCATCCTTCCAATGGTAGGAAATACAGTTAAGCAGGGAAGTAGTTTCAAGAAAGTTCCCTCAGCCTAATCCCACAGGGAACTCAGGAGAAATGTATTTCACTGCAAAGTCTATCCCACTTTGAGGCCAGTAGGCTTTCTGAACTCCTCACCAGTCAGCCATTGACTGGGAGACCAAGCAGCTTTTTCTATATTCATTGGCCATCTGGGTTTCTTTTTCTATACACTACCTGCTCCCGTTTTCCCCTTGGCTTCCCCACCTCCTAAAAGAGCATGCTCTCCCACCATCCCCAGAGAGGCCAGTTCAGGGGTCTTCCTAAACAGGTGTCTCCCTGTTAGAAATCTGGTGCAAATTACTAAAAGAATTTCCCGGGCACCTGGGTGGCTCTGGGTTAAGCCTTTGCCTTTGGCTCAGGTCATGATCTTAGGGTCCTGGGATCGAGCCCTGCATTGGGCTCTCTGCTCAGCAGGGAGCCTGCTTCCCCCACACCCCCTGCCTGCCTCTCTGCCTACTCGTCATCTCTCTCTCTCTGTGTCAAATAAATAAATACAATCTTTAAAAAAATTATAAAACAATTTCCCCACCCCTGCTGCATAAGTAATTAAAGAAGAGCAAACAATAAAGGAGTGAAGAGAGGGAGGCTGTGGCAGGTGCTAGGAGAGCCCTGCGCAGGTCCCCTGGGAGTCTGTGTCTGTGAGGCTAATAATGACTCAGAACCACAACCTTCTCTGAAGTTCTGCCTGCCAGATTGGCACTAGCTCTCCAGGCCTGCCTGGAAGCTATTGACTGGAGAGGGTTCCAATATCCCTGCTCCCTGGGCTGAATGTATGTGACTGTTCTTGAAACCTCTGACTTATGTTTTAAATCTCTCTAGGCATAGGATTCATTACTACGAATTCATCAGCGTCACTGCCAACTGGCACTGAAAGTACAATCATTTTAATGTTCACACTGACCCTGTGAGCTAAATCAGCTGAGGACAGAGTTGTTGTAGCTAGAATTCCAGAACTTTTAAGCTGGAAGGCCTTGGAGAGGATGTAGTCTAACCCCTTTATTTTACAAATGAAGAAACTGAGGTCCAAAGACGGAAAAATGATCTCCTGCTGGTGAGTGAGGTTCCGTGGTGAGGGAGGGGACGGGTTTAAAGCCAGAGCTGAAGTCAGGTGCTTGTCTGGTTCTCCTTTCCAGTGATGGATGGATGGAGAAGAGCATTTCAGGCTTTTGTTACGAGTCTGAGTAAGTTATCCACAATTCCTGGAGAGGGTCTTCTTCATTCAGGAGGTGCAGGGGAGGATGGAAAGATACAGGTTCAAGAGAGATTTGGGAAGTAGTAGCAATACTTGATGACCAATTGGATATGAAAGGAAAGAGAGAGAGAGAGAGAGAGAGATGACAGACAACTCAGGAATTTCTGATTTGTTAAAAGATATAGTAATTCATTATAAAAGGCAATATTGAGCAAAAAGAAAACATTATTATTTTTCTTAAGATTTATTTATTTGACAGAGAGAGAGACAGCGAGAGAGGGAACACAGCAGGGGAGTGGGAGAGGGAGAAGCAGGCTTCCTGCTGAGCAGGGAGCCTAATGTGGGGAGCGATCCCAAGACACTGGGATCATGACAGAGCTGAAGGCAGACGCTTAACAACTGAGCCACCCAGGCACCCCCAAAAAGCAAATATTAAAGATGAGTTCATTTGAGGTATGTTGAGTTGTAATGTTTTCAGGACCTTGAGATGAAAATGCCTTTAAAGATAGGAAACTCAGTCTGGGTGGGATTAGAGCTTGAGAACATTTTTGTATACCAGCAGATAACACTAGGTCATAATTCATTTGTTCCTCTACCCCTAGAACATGTCTTTAGAAACTGGTTGTAAGGTGGTCACCTAGTTAAATCTGTGTGCCTCTTTCCCAGAAGATAAACTACACAAAAGGGAAGAGAAAATACAACCTCTACAGAATTGCTCAAAATCATGCTTGCTGGGAATTAAGACAATTGAGATTAGATAAAACCATTGAAACTTCCTTAGATGAGATAAATGGATTGTTGAAGATCTCAACTGAAGATCCCAAGAATAAAGAGTAGAATCTGTTCCTAAAGAAGAATAACAAATATATAGATATAGATATAGATATAGTTTTTTAAAAAGATTTTTATTTATTTGACAAAGAGAGATCACAAGTAGGGAGAGAGGCAGGCAGAGAGAGAGGGGGAAGCAGGCTCCCTGCTGAGCAGAGAGCCCAATGCGGGGCTTGGACCCAGGACCCTGAGATCATGACCTGAGCTGAAGGCAGAGGCTTAACCCACTGAGCCATCCAGGGGCCCCTAACAAATATATTTTTAAAAATATTTCCTTTGTGGACAAAAAATACCCGTGCCCACCATTTTGATAAAATTAGTTGGATTATCTGACAGTGAACAATTCCATTTTCAGTAGGAGACCAGAAGCAATGCAAGTCATTTCTGAATGTTGTTTAAGGTGTTTTAGATAGGGAAGAAAAAAGATGGTGTCCTTCCTCCTTCTAAAAAATCCCTTTAAAAAATTCCTTTCAAATGGACTATATCTTTTATTGACTTGAGCTTTCTATTTCTTTGGATGAAAATAATCAAAGTAAAGTTTTAGCCAGACCCAAGGGTCCTAAGCCAAGTGCGTTGTTGAAGCCATAGAAATAGGTGAGATTATCCAAAGGGAATCTGGAACAGAAGGCAGGAAGTAGAATTCTGGTGTAAGGGACAGCTCTTGAATTTGCCTTTCCAGCATCCATTCTCTCCTTTGGCTAACAACCTCCATTCCAATATCCCTCAGTTCAGCTTGTTCATATAGAGATGGCCCTACATTCTGGACCCAGGATTGGGCACACCACTCAAACGGGGTCTGCCAGAGCCCTGCACCCCAGTCACAATGGTGGATTCAAGGAGGAATGCCTGACTCACTGGTCCAATGAGACATCATTCTAGATCTCCTGCTAAAAGCATTTGGGAAAAGGGGCTCTCCATCTGCTGGGGGTGTTGTCCTGGTGGGAATATGAGTAGGGAATTGCTCTTGGCAACTAGTCACTGCAGGGAGATCTTGCCTGAGAGAGAAGCAGTGGGAACAGAGCTACAAGAATGAGATAGCTCCCGAGTGACCAAACTCTGGCACCCAAGACCATGGGCACATTGTGACAAAGCTAGCTCTGTGTTTGAACTTTTTGTCTGAGCCAATAAATTCCTTCTCCTATTAAAGGCAATTACAATTGTGACCACAAAATTTTGCTTGTGACCAATTAAAAAAAAAATCATGACAAAAGCACTTCACATTGACATTGAGGGTATGTTTCTTAAACTTCAGGCTCTTAATTTTGCAAACACATGATGATGCAGTAGATTGATTAGCCTGACACTATCCTGCTTACCCCCCTTTTCACAGTGCTGAGCTGGAAAGGTAGAAGTGACATGTCCCACTCCCTTTGAAGCCAGGCTTCTGCATGAAGGTTAGGCTCTGCCGGGAAGACAAGCTTGGGGAGAGACCTTGATTGGAAACTGGTCACCCGAAGACGGAGGACCTTGTGAGGGACTTGACCCAGAGGGAGTGACATGGAGAGAGAAGCTTGGTGAGAAGGGCACCCCTTTGCTGTCACAGTCCCTGCTGGAGCTGCTGTAGTTCTGGTGCCAACAGCTCAGTAGTGGCTTTTATTTGGGAGTTTTCTCACCCAGCAGGGGCAGAGCCATTCTATTGTGCGTTTAGTTTTCCTGGAAGTTTCACGCTCTCAACCTTCGTGTGAACTGTCTGTGTGCTCTTAGGAAAAGCCCCTTTCGATTCTCCTAGCTGGAGTGTGTTCTCCAGTCTGTTACGAACAGCCTTGATCCATACCATGCAAAGTACATGTTTCTAGGGAAACAAACCATAATAAGCTTTGTCCATTTTTCAACAGGTTTTGTTGTCCAGAAAAGGCAACACATTTGTTGGCTTGGGGTGGGGGGTGGGGAATGGAGGTGGAACCCCTGAAAAGGAGCAGTAAGATCTATGAGGGAAGAGCTCAACAGGCCATTTAGAAGAGGATAAATCAGTAGGATCAACTGTTGCAGAGGAGTGAAATGTTGAAATTAGGCCACTGCACTTGGCAGTTTCAGGAGAGCAGAGGGGCAGAATTCTAATTGCCATAGTGAATTGAGAAGCGAGTGAATGATAAGAAAGTACAGGGAGTAGAGAATATTTTTGGAGGCAAACACATTGTGAAGTGAAGAACGGGGATGACTGATGTTCAGGAAGAGGGAAAGTTGTTTTTCTTTCCTTCCTTTCTTCTCTTTCTTTTTTAACCCATACACTCGAGATAAAGAGCCACTGGAGCAGAGAGATTGGAGATAAAAGGAAGAGGGAGTCACTGATAAAGCCCAGTCCCAGAGGAGGGCAGGGGGACAGGCATCCAGAGCAGAGGCGGTCCAGCTCACTGTGGACAGGAGGATGTACTCCTTTGAGAATATTCCAGCAGCGATGGAGGTGCAGATGTCTGAGAAATCAGAAAGAAGCGTGGACTCTGGGCAGGCTGGCTTCTCTCTCTCAATGGAGGAGGAGGCGGGCCACCTGCTGACGGGAGCAGGGTCCTGACAGGCTCTGCGCATGAACCACGAAGGCTGCTTTGGGGCATGGGAAAGACACTGGATGTGTCAGGCTTGGCCAACAGCAGGTGACAAAAACCTTGCTCAAACTGAATGGAACAAAAAAGAAACGCCCGATTCATGTAGTGAAAAGTCCAAGGACAGGGCTGCATCTAGGGGTTCAAACAATGCCATCAGAACTTGGTTTCTTTCCCTCTCTTTGTAAATGTTGGCTCCGATTCTCAAATGGCACTGCCCGGTCCCTGACAATGGACTCTTCGTGGGATCAAGTAGAACAAAAAAGCAGAGGTTTCCTCCTGGAGGGATGCCTGAATCCTGTCATGGGCCTGGACGAGACCCATCTGGGTCTTAAGCGCTTCCTTGACCCAATCAAGGGAGCCTGGGGTTTGAATTACTCTGATTGGCTAGCCCCAGGACATGTGACCTTCTCTGGTCCAATCATTGCAGCAAGGGAATTTCGGCGGAGCTGAAATTCCAGCCCTAAAAGCTGTGCGGGAACCACGTTCAAACCAAATTTCCCTGAAGGGCAAAGAGGAAGGTGGGGAAAATCGCTGCAGGGGAGTCAAGGACCATTAGTGCAAACTACGGGCACTGGTTTAGGACAAGAAGGGCTCATATGCCAGGGAGGAATTTGGGATGACTGACCGTCTGAAACAGACCCTTGGGGACTTGGAAGGGGAAACAGCGAAATATGAATAAAAGGATTGTGAGGAGGGTCCTGAGGGTAGCACTAATACCTGGCTGAGTCCATCAGCATCCTTGTGAGACTCCCCCCACCCTTTTTTTCTTTCTTTCCTTTTTCTCTTCTTTTTTTTTTTTTTTTAAGATTTTATTTATTTATTTGACAGAGAGATACACAGCGAGAGAGGGAACACAAGCAGGGGAAGCCGGAGAGGGAGAAGCAGGCTCCCCACCAAGCAGGGAGCCCGATGCGGGGCTCGATCCCAGGACCCTGGAATCATGACCTGAGCCGAAGACAGACGCTTAACTGATTGAGCCCCCAAGCGACCCACTTTCCTTCTTTCCTTTCTTTACTTTTTCCTTTCCTTTCCTTTCCTCTTCTTTTCTTTTTCCTTCCTACCTTCCTTCCTCTCTCTCTTTCTTTCTCTCTTTCCCTCTCTCCCTCCTTTCTCTCTCTCCCCCCTCCTCCCTCTCTCCCTCCCTCCCTTTCTTCCTCCCTCTCTCCCTCCCTCCCTTTCTTCCTCCCTCTCTCCCTCCCTCTCTTTCTCCTTCCTTCCTTCCTTTCTTAGCAGCACCTGGTAGCCAGCCCCGCAGTATACAGGGAGGAAGCAGAAATGCTAATAGAAATACACCCGCTGCAGACAGAGGTATAATCAGTTTGCCGGGTGCTCCACATCAACGATAGTGCATGATTCATGGGAAATTCCTGGCTTGGCCTTGAATGCACTCGTTTAGGACATAGACAGACGGGAGAAGAGGAGCAGACCTGCGCGCCTTCCTGTGCAGGCAGATTTACTCCCGGGAAAAATGTAATGACATGCCTTGGAATGATTCCCCAAACAGCGGGGAACAAGGGAGGGATTGTGACATGTGTGCATTTTTGGATTTGATGTGTTCCTCTTAATCACATGTAGCTAAGCCAGTACTTAAAATAGCTGGGCCACCAGGGAACTGGCATGCCATTTGCACAAACTCGACTTTGAGTGTTAATTTTAAGTTGCTCCCTTTAGGGTATTCTTAATAGCAGCGATGTCTCTTGATTCCTGAACTTATCCCCACCCACAGTCTCTATTTTTCTCATTCACTCCTTACAATAACGAAAATCTTCTCTAGCACAGATTTATAGATGAGTCAAGAAACATTGAGCCTAGTGGTGAAATGGGACAATGAGGGTTCCCCAATAATCCCTGTAGGACGACTTTGAGAACAGACAGGGAATACATCAGAGTTTACGGATGGAGTTAAGTATGTATCATAGAAAGAGCAAGAGAGTGGAGTTTTATGTGGTTGCTAGTGTAATCTTTCTAGAACACAGCTCTGACAAGAGCCTGCCCTCTGCTCACTCTTTTTTTTTTCCCCCAAATTAGGTTTGCACAAACACTCTTAATACACACAGAATAAAGTTCAGAATCCTAGGCATGGTACTGTAGATCCTTCAACCTCTGTCCTCAAATTTTCCTTTCATCATTTTAATTTTGTATGTTTATTTTAAAAATTTTAAAGATTTTATTTATTCATCTGACAGACAGAGATCACAAGTAGGCAGAGAGGCAGGCAGAGAGAGAGGGGGGAAGCAGGCTCCCTGCTGAGCAGAGAGCCCGATGCGGGGCTCTATCCCAGGACCCTGGGATCATGACCTGAGCCGAAGGCAGAGGCTTTAACCCACTGAGCCACCCAGGCACCCCTATATGTTTAAATAGTAAAAATTTCAATGCACAGAAAAGTTCAGAGAAGAGGATAATAGATACCCGATGCTCACAACAAAAATTAGACTGTTCATTGGTTTGCCGTATTTGTTTCACGTCTTTGTGTAAAGAAAGTCTTAAACAGACAAGAAGGTGGCAGCAGCAACTGGGGCCTTGGGCACCTTGCAGGCAGGTCACCCTTGCTGGCTCAGTGGCTGCTTGCTGTGCCTGGCCTGGCCCTGGTTGGAGGCTGCCCTGGGTTCTGAGTCCCTAGGTTGGGTGCCAGGAGCCAGAGCATTGTCCAGATGAGGGGCTATAGCTCTGAGACGAGGACGGGAGGCAGGTGCAGTACCTGGAAGAGGAGAAACAAGGAATTGTGGTGCTTGGAATAAACAGAGCTTATGCCAAGAATTCATTCAGTAAAAATCTGACAAAAATGCTCTCAGAAGCTATAGATGCTTTAAAGTCTGATAAGAAAGTGAGGACAGTGGGGCACCTGGGCTCCTCAATTGGTTAAGCATCTAACTCTTGATTTCCGCTCAGGTCATGATCCCGGGGTTACGAGATCCAGCCCTGCTTGGGCCGCTGAATGTGGATCCTGTTTAAGATCATCTCTCTCTGGCGTGCCTGTGGCTCAGTTGGTTAAGTGGCTGCCTTCGGCTCAGGTCATGATCCCAGGGTCCTGAGATGGAGCCCTGTGTCGGGCTCCCTGCTCAGTGGGAAGCCTGCTTCACCCTCTCCCACTCCCCCTGCTTGTGTTCCCTCTCTCGCTGTGTCTCTCTCTGCCAAATGAAAAAATAAATCTTAAAAGAAAAAAAGATTATCTCTCTCCCTCTCTAAGAATGAAAGATAGAAGGAAAGAAGGGAAGGAAGGCAGGAAAGAAGGAAGGGAGAGAGAGAGAGAGAAGGAAAGAGGGAAGGAAAGAAAGAGAGAGAGAGGGAGGGAGGGAGGAAGGGAGAAGGAGAGAAATTGTGGACTGTTAAGTCAGGAGTAAAGTCTTAGAAATATTCTGTGCTGGTGTGGACCTGATGGAGAGTGAGAGCTTCAGAATGAATTCCAGTGAATTTGGTCCTTTGTCTCCAAAATAGGAGCAGAGATTAATGAAATCAGTGGGTACCCAGTGACTGTCATGGGCTATTGGGATGTCCCTGGCCAAAAGCTCATCTTCTCTGCATGGGTACTTGATGGTCAATAAGCCAAAGCAGTGGGCTTGATCAGCCATGTTCTAGAACAGAACCAGGAGGGGGATGCTGCCCACTGTAAGGCCTTGGACCTGTTGTGATGAGAGTGGCAAAATGAGCAATTAATCAAAGGATGGAGGTTGATTTAGTAACAGGATTAGCCATAGAAGAAGCTTGTTATGCTCAGACTATTCCGACGAAAAACAGGCTGAAAGGGCTTCTTGCTTTTAGGGAGAAAAGGTCTCCTCACTATAAAGGAGAATAGAAGAAACAGAAATCCTTAGAATGCCAGGGTAACAAATAAATGTACTTCTGGAAGTATCTTTCAGATCCACATATGCTTCAGCACCTGGAATCCCAATGACCAAAGTGAAGAGCCCTTTATCTGTGTGGTGAATTAAGCATCTGGAGTGGACCCATATGTGTATTTTGCTCAAATGTGTATCATGTCATATTCATTCAGTTTTATAAAGCTAGTCATGTATACTGTCAAAAACAGATTCAAAGTTCAGTACACATTTTTTTTTTTAAAGATTTATTTATTTATTTATTTATTTGTCAGAGAGAGCGAGAGAGCAAGAGCGAGCACAGGCAGACAGAGTGAGAAGCAGGCTCCCTGCCGAGCAAGGAACCTGATGTGGGACTCGATCCCAGGACGCTGGGATCATGACCTGAGCTGAAGGCAGAGGCTTTAACCCACTGAGCCACCCAGGCGTCCCTTGGTACACATTTTTTTTAAAAGATTTTATTTATTTATTTGACAGAGGCACAGTGAGAGAGGGAACACAAACAGGGGGAGTGAAAGAGGGAGAAACAGGCCTCCTGCTGAGCAGGGAGCCTGATGTGGGGCTCAATCCCAGGAGTCTGGGATCATGACCTGAGCCGAAGGCAGACATCTAACGACTGAGCCACCCAGGCATCCTTTTAGTACACATTTTTAAATGCCTCCTGTGTACAAGGCTTGCTTTTCTCAATTTTTTAAAAGTGAATAATTTACATGTTGCACACTCTAGGAAATAATGCTGATTATATGTCTACTGTGCCACAGTATGAAATACAGTTATTTCTATATACCAAAAAAAAAAGCAAAGAAGAAAGAATCAAAGCAGGCAATCAAGCCAGTCTTGCCGACACCCTGAAAGCTTCTGCTACCATGCATCCCCATGTGAAGTTCAGTGTCATGACCACCATATTCCTCTCTGCTATCCCAGAGGGAATCACTATCCTGAAGTTGTCCTGCACCCTTGCCGTCCACGTTTACGTGTTTTTGTTAATTATATGTTTCTACAGATACTGTATAGTATTATTCGAGGAGATTTAAACTTTTATCATATTCTAACTTGCTTTTTAATTCAGTGGTTTTGAGATTTATCCATGTTCATAACCTAGATCTAATTCATCCATTTATTTCAACTGCTATACTGTATGCCGATGTATGGATATATCAAAATGTATCCATTCTCTTAATGATGAACATTTATTTTGTTTCTGTACGACAGTGCTATGACAAGTCCCCTTAAGCATGCTTCCTTGTGCACATGTGTGAGTTCCTCTAGGGCAGCGAGTTGTCAAAATTATGTTCTGTTACATATTTTGAAAACAATACAGGGGCACCTGGGTGTCTCAGTTGGTTAAGCGTCTGCCTTCGGCTCAGGTCATGATCCCAGGGTCCTGGGATCGAATACCACATCGGGCTCCCTGCTCAGCTGGGAGACTGCTTTGCCTTCTGCCCGTCCCCACCACTGCGGTGCACACACTCTCTCTCTTTCTCTCACAAAAATAAAGTCTAAGAGAAAAAAAAAACCACTACAGGTAAGTGCAGAAAATAGTGAAACTGAAAACATGAGTGTTACAATTATTTAGCAAATCCCTCGAGAAACGGCCATCAGGGACCTGTGGGTGGCTCCGTTGGTTAAGTGACTGCCTTCAGCTGGGGTCATGATCCTAGGGTCCTGGGATCCAGTCCTACATCAGGCTCCTTGCTCGGCTGGGAGCCTGCTTCTCTCTCTCCCTCTGCTTGCCACTCTGCCTGCTTGTGCTCTCTCTCTCTGTCAAATAAATAAACAAAATCTCTTAAAAAAAAAAAAAGGAAAGAAAGAAATTGCCATCACAAGGCACAAGAGAGAATTTTCTCTCAGGTTTTGCAGTTAAGGAACACTAAACAATTGAAACACTCTTTTTTTTTCTGTCAGTCTTATAATAATTGGGGTGTGCTTTTTGCTTGGGCTGTTAAGAAGCCTGGGACCAAAGTTGTAGTCACCCTGGGAATTCATAGCACCAATGGAATGTATTCTATGTTCTAATCTCTCCCTGGCTTCATTCTTTTTCCTTAGCTTTAGCTCCTCAAGTATTCTGTGTGTGTGTATGTGTGTGTGTAGTGTGTGTGTGGTATTTGCATGTGTGCACTTCCTGGAAATATTTGTGGAGTGTAGCATAAATGAATCGATAAATAAATAAACAGATTATTACAGCAAGACAGCAAGACTAGACAGGATAGAAGGGGCAGATCAAATAATCTGTACCCATTACAGAAGTCTGCCTTAAAGCTGATTTTTGTCAAGACACAGTCCTCTTTCATAAATAATGTAGCTTGTAATTTCATGACTTTGGCATTTCCTAGTAGGGAACCAAGCTCACTCTAGCTCAACCATCTCAAAGATTAAAGGTTAGATTTTCACGTTTCCTTGCATTGATCAGAGTGTTAATATATAAATCAAAAGGACAATCTGTGAGCCTGCAAACATCCAGTGGTTGGGGGCAGAAACAACAAAAGCTGCCATAACTAACATATCTGAAAGAAGTCCACGCCGTTAGTCAATGGATCCTCCTCTTTGAAAAAATAAAAAGTTCAGACCTGTGAATGCCATAATCGCCTGCGAAAAGATTGTATGCAAATCACATGCAAATCATACCACTATACTGACAGTGACTGAGAATACTTATTGTGTTTCACACACCCAGCTAATAAGAACTGTGGGGTGTAAGTAGTTCTTTAATAATGTTTTGAGAGCTGAGCCATTCTTCGGCCTTTACTGAATAGAACTTTCAAATGTCTTGCCCTGATTAGCCTTTTGTGTTGGAGTCTTTTTCCACCTCAGTTTCAGGGTGTCTTCTGATGTTCAGCCACTTCATTTTGTTGTAAATGTCCTATTTTTTTTCTATTGTCATTATAGAAACTATAATGTGGACGATATTTTAAGTGCTTGCTTTTTTCCCTCTGACCTACGGTTCTGCTTTGGTTCTGTTTTGCACATAGATTGCCTTGACAGTTTTTAATGACCTGGCAGGTCAAACAGTTTCTGGGGGAAAAAAAAAAATTTAAAAAAGGAAAAGTCAGTCAAACCAGATTTTTTTTTTTTTTTTTTTTGTCCCAAGTGACCTAACCAGTCATGGCGATTGCTGTCATTTTCTGGTTTAGTGAACAATGAAGTAAAAATTAAATGAATAGTAAAAACCCTACTTAAATTATTTTCACATGGATGGATTTTCTTGCCTCTCTAAATGTTGATTTCTCTTCCTGTGAATCTATCTCATGCATTTTCAGAGTGCTTTGGGTGTGGACATACTGGCCCACCGGGTGAGCGGATAGAGTTTGAAGGTCAGTGAATTTCCAAGTGCAGGTCATCTTATTTAAATTACTGAATCTTGTGCCACACTCTGGGACAATTCATTTCTTTCCTTTGCTTGGCCCAAACCACATTATAGGAAGATTTAAAATGCAAGAGAATCGTCTGAGATCATACTCTCCCAATAGCAATTCTTGTTTTTCTTTTCAGAGAATTTGTCCGCAGGCATACTTTTTACATAGTTGTCTCCCACAACTTGTTTTCCTCATTTAATAAGAAATATCATTTTATCTGTGATCACATCCGTTCTGGAGACAGGGTCTGTTTTGTAGTTTTCTGCCTCAATGCTATCAACATTTTGGGTGGGATAATTTTTTGTTGTGGGGCTGTCCTGTTGTCCACTGTGTGACATTTAGCAACATCCCTGGTCTCACTCACCAGATGCAGGTGGCACCCCACCCACCCCCAGTGTGACAGCCAAAAATGTCTCCAGACATTGCCAAATGTCCCTGGCCGGAGGGGTGGGGGGGACGGGGGGGTCATAAGATTGCCCCAGCTGTGAACCACTGGTGTGTTTTTCTTATCTGAGGAAAGCAAAGGATGTTAAGAATGAGAAGCCATGTCCAGGCTTGCAGGAAGGAATGTGGCTCCAGTGTGACGGGGTCAGCCTCTGAGGAAGGTAGTCAGGCCCTTTCTTTTTTTTTTTTTTTTTTTTTAGAAATTCTTTTTTTTTTTTTTTTTTTTTAGATTTTATTTATTTATTTGACAGAGATCACCAGTAGGCAGAGAGGCAGGCAGAGAGAGAGGTGGAGGAAGCAGGCTCCCTGCTGATCAGAGAGTCCGATGTGGGGCTCGATCCCAGGACCCTGAGATCATGACCTGAGCCATAGGCAGAGGCTTAACCCTCTGAGCCATCCAGGCGCCCCTAGTCAGGCCCTTTCAACTGACCCTCATCATGAAGCCACTCAGATAGGTACAGGAACTCCCAGTCCAGCTCTGCCCAGATCAGGACCAAATAGTCACTCTGTTGGGAATGTGTGTTGTTTCAGGCGCTAGATCTTACCCTAATCCTCTGAAGCAGGTAATACCACCCAAGTTTTACAGGTGGGGAGACTGAGACTCAGAGAGGTAAAGTGAACTTGCCTAGTGGCAAGTTGGGGAATTAAGGATTCAAACAACAAGCAGGAAAGCTTATAGTCTGCCTCCTACCAGACACGAAAAGGTAGTAGGTGGGATCCAGGCCTGCAGGGCAGGACTAGGGAGGTAAGCCAGGGAGGAGGCTGAAAGAAGGCAAAGTCTGGTCTGCCTAGAAACCATCGGTTTCATTCACTTACTCCTAGGAAGTCAAGGGCCTTGTACTCTGGTTCGCCTTATATCATGACTGATGGGCGGGGGGGTGGATTTGGACATCTCCAATATCCCCCTAAAAACGCACCAGAGCAGGATGGGCCGGAAAAACCAATTGTCTGGCTCAAAGCCCAGGGGAAACATGGAGGACTGAAGGAATCCTAGGCCCATGTAGGCAGCTCTGAACCCCTAAGCCGTGCAAACTTGAGCCGCCCCAGAAAAAGTGTGAATGAAACTCCTCATGTCTCACACTGGGGTTGCCTTGTGTTTCTTCCTCCCAGGAGGACAGGACACAGGAGAACCCCCGGAGAGAGCTGATCAGGGCCTAGTTGGGGGGGTTCAAATCCACTCCTGCTGCTGAGTTAGGCAGGGATTTGCTGACCGCAGCCCTGTGCTTGGCAGTGGGAGGCATGAAGCTGAGGGTGGGGCTGGAGGGCTCAGGGGGTCAAGCCAGGTCTTTAGAACCTGTGTTTCAAGAGAAAGAGAAGATGTGAGGTTGATTACAGTCAAGGGAAACTTTTGAAGAAGGAGCTGAGGTGTTTAATGGGGGAATTTATTGTTTCTGCTGTATGTTGGATGCTGAGACTTATCTACAGAATCCTCATAAAATCTCCACTGAAATACATACATCACATTGTCACATGATAGAACTGCATCAGCCCCTGGAGATGGGTCAAAGGGCTAAGGTCTGCTGGGGGTGGGGGCAGGAGGAGTGAATGGAGGCAGCCCACATGACGCCGGTTAGGATGATCATAACATTTTATAGGAGAACCAGTTATGACACGTCCCAGAAGAGTCACAATGAAATACCCAGGGCCTTCCTGTAGACTCTACACTCTCTACTCACTGGCAACCAGTCTTTGTCATAAGCTTCCGAGGTGGGGTGATTCCTTTTGCAGTTCGACAGTCACAGAAAGTCAAACTCAAAGAGGTTAAAATGACGCAGGTAGTAAGGAGCAGAGCAGAGACGTTCGTCTATCTGTGACAGGCTACAAGCCAGCGCTCTTGCCTACTCCATCAGGCTATCTACTGAGGAAGAAGAGTAGGACTGGGAATTTTCTTTGTTCTCAGATTTCTTCATGAGGCGGAGGTGTCCTGGATACTCTCCAGAGGCAGAGACATGAGGATCCCTACAGGGACTCCACGCAAGCCAAGCCCTAGCCTCACGTTGTGAGAGATCCGGGAGGCCCCCATCAGCCTGGATCTGTAAAGCTTCTTGTTATAACTCTTATACCTGTCCTTAACCTCTCTGCTCCAGAGTCCAGGCAAACACATGACTGTAAGCAGGGCCTGTTTATCTCAGGAACAGATGCAGTTCTTTTAAAGAGAAAAAAAATCAAGGTATAACGGCTGCTGTATCAGTCCCTTCAGCTTGGAGAGCTACCATGTTGGTAAGCCATTGATATAGCCAGTCTGCAGGCTTTGACCATGCCTTGGTGTGCAAAGGATCTTACCTCCCACCTAACTTTGTTCCCTGTGAGCTGTCAGTAGTACATAATTGAATACCAGCCACTGGCACTGTGGAAAAGCTAGTTATGCCATCTTTGGTTACTCTTTGGAAGTTACAAGAAGTACACCAGAGCGAAGCAAAGAAGAAGCGAGGGCCCTTTCCAACTGGGTTTGGAGACACAAGATCTGGGGTGAAACAGAAGGAGCCCACAGGGCCAGACCAGGACCCAGTGGACCAGAATCAATTTGGAGAAGCCGAGAGCAAGAATGTGATGAGACTAAGGAATACGCAGAACTATGAAACGTTGTTCTAACCTTCAAGGAGCTTCATGGAGCTCATGCACTGAGACGGAGAAAACTCACAAAGATCTATCAACAACCCTTTGAATTCAAAAGAAGAGAGACCCTTCATATTCATTTATACAGGCACACAGGGGTGTGTGTGTATGTGTATTTGAAGACAATGTCGGTATTAGAAGACTATACAGACAGAGCCATCTTTGGGCTAGCATTTTTTAGTTGGGATAAAACAATGGACAATATAACCCGCCCCCCCAAAAAATCCGTGCTTATGTGGAGATCACATTATATCTCTATCTCTGTTTCTGTGTATGTATGTATAGAATATATGTATGTATTTAGGAAATCTCATTCACTTGAGACCATACTGGTGGCCAATAAAGTATGGATAAATTTCTTTCTTTACAGAACAGATGATAAACACGAACATTTTAACTGGGGCCTCTGGGTGGCTCAGTGGGTTAAAGCCTCTGCCTTCGGCTCGGGTCATGATCTCAGGCTCCTGGGATAGAGTCCCGGGTTGGGCTCTCTGCTCAGCAGAAGCCTTTTTCCTCCTCTCTCTCTCTGCCTGCCTCTCTGCCTACTTGTGATCTCTGTCTGTCAAATTAATAAATATAAAATCTTAAAAAAAAAAAACAACACAAACATTTGAATTGACCTTGCAAATTACGTTACAAAATGCAAAAACACTTGCTTCTTACAAGTTATTGTCTTGTTTATACTACCAATTGATTTAGCAACCTTCTTATGAAGCAATTATGGTGCAGAAGATACATTTTAATTCATTGTGTTCAACTATCAAGATGGAAATCAGACTTTTGAATGATCGAGTTTTTACTGCAGCCATTTTCAGCAGAGCAGGGTGGGGCTTTGGGATTTGCTGAGTTTGGCCTAGAGTTTATGAACGCATGGATAGCCTCAAGGTGTTGACATTCTTTAAATAGAGTAAAATATGTATGGGAATGACTCATCCACTCAGTCAAAGCTTTTTTATGGAAGTCAATCTAGTTTCCTATTTCTGGACATGGGAAATAATCCGCTGCAGTTAGAAGGGAAACTGTTGTCAGTTAGCAACCAGACTTCCTTTCCCTGAACTTCTTTATTCCTTTCTTGTTACTAAGAAGCAACAACACTGGACTGTACTATTGCAGCGTTAGAAAACACTGCATTTTCCAAAACACTGCAAAAACCGACCCTTTGGGGGGCCTCTCATTTGTTGCTGGTGGGGATGCAAGATGGTGCGACCACTTTGGAAGATAGCTGGGCAGTTTCTTACAAAATGAATATACTCTTCCATATGATTCAGCAGTTGCACTCCTTGGTTTTCACCTCAAGGAGTTGAAAACTTCTGTCCACAGAAAAACCTGCACACAGATATTTACGGCAGCTTTCTGCATAGTTGCCAGACCCTGGAAGCAACCAAGCTGTCCTTCAGTAGGCGAATGGACAAATAAGATGGTACGACTACACAACAGAATATTATTTAGCACTAAACAGAAATGAGTTATCGGGCCATGAAAAGACACGGAGGACACTTAGATGCATATTACTAAGTGACAGAAGCCAGTCTGAAAAGGCTACATACTGTGCGATTCCAATGATATGACCTTTTGGAAGAGGCAAACCTGCGGAGACAGGGAAGGGATCAATGGTTGCCCAGGGGTTGGGAGAGTGGGGTTGGGGAGGAAAGAGTAGGCAGAGCGCAGGCGATTTTTGAGCAGGATAAATAATCTGTATGGTACTCTAATGGTACACGTGTGTGTCATTATACATGTGTCCAACACCATAGCGTGTGCAATACCAGAGTGAACCCTAGTGGGAACTGTGCACTTTGGGTAATAATGTGTCAGTGTAAGTTCATCAATTTGTTTTCTTTTTCTTTTTTTTTTTTTTTAAAGATATTGTTTATTTATCTGAGAGAGGGTGAGAGAGAGAGAGAGAGACAGAGCATGGACGGGGGGATGGGCAGAGGGAGAGGGAGAAGCAGTCTTCCTGCTGAGCGGGGAGCCCGCTGCAGGTCTCCATCCCAGGACCCCAGGATCATGACCTGAGCCGAGGGCAGCCGCTGTACTGCCTGAGCCACCCAGGTGCCCCCATCATTTTTTTTCATAAGTGCATCAATTATATAACAAACGTAGTACTCTGGCAGGGGGGGGATGTTAATAGTGAGGGGCGTTGTACAAATGTAGGAAGAAGGGGTATGTTAGAAATCTCTGCTCTTTCTGCTCAGTTTGGTTGTGAACTTCCAACTGGTGAAAAAATAAGCTTTATTAATTAAGAAAAGAAAAACTTAAAAAAAACTGACTGTGGGTTTAACGAACCAGAACTTGATCATGCAGATATTACCAATCAGATAGGTCTTTCTCAGACGTTGTTGGGATGACTGATAACAAGTTTGTTCAGAAACGTTTGTTGGAGGGGCCTTCAGCTCACTCCCTGAACATGAGTGTCTTTTTTTTTTTTCTGTCTTCAGCAAGAAGTGCTGGTGCAGCAATGGTGCACTCCTCTGTTTTTCTGCCCTGAAAGCAGCATTGTGTGAGTTCAGCCTCCGTGCCCGTTGGCAATTTTCACTAATTGTTTACAGTGCTCTAATTTTTACACTCTTTTTAAAGGATCTTTGTGTGTGCTGATTGCAGAAGGTAATATTTCGGGCATCAGTAACCATGGTAATGAATCATTCTCCTCTCAGAATCGGTGCCAGCTGCACTCGCGTCTAGATAGTAGCGCCCTGGTGTTTTGCTAATGAGCGACTTTTCATTTGCTCCTAGGAGGACGTTTCCCCTTCTTCACGTGTTTGCTTGTGTTTTGTTAAAGGCGCTTCCTTGAGAACAACATGAGAAAAAATAAATCCCATTTGTTAAAACCTTGATCTCAAAAGGAAAACCTTCCTAGTTCCAGAAAGCAGAGCATGCAGAATGAAAGCCTTTGATGGTTCTATAGGGAGGCCATTCCCGCCTGCTCCGGGCTCCACTCCTACTCCCACCCCCTCATCCCCGCCCCTGCCCCCCCAACCCAAACCCAAGCATCCATCGATCTGTCTCTTTGGGGCATGCACAGAGAGCTTTCCATCAGCATTCTCCTTTAACTACTGGAGAAAGGAGTTTAAATATTTCAAAGATTTATGTTGTGAATAATTTAAGAGAAACAAAGAAACCTAAACTCTTTTTGAATTATCTAATGGAAGCTTTGAAATATGTTAGCATTTTCCCTTATCAGATTCAACTTTTTTTTTTTGTGGGAAGATTGAAGTGGAACCGTAAGCTATTGTCGCCCTTTATTTCACTGACTAATGATGATTCTAGGAGAGACAGAGAGCTTCTTAACCTTGCAAGAGATAAGAGCCCTGCGGTAATGGACCCTCTTTCCATCTACTCTACACGCTATTTCCATGAACAATTGACAGGATACTCTCACCAGCTTTTAAAACAATTGAATCCCACACCAGTGCTACTTCTAGCCTGGGTGGCATTTTGATGAGTGCTAAGGAAAACTGATATCCAGGATACCTGCTGAGTTTTCTTCCTTCCCAGTCATTTAAATATAGACACCTGATCCCATGACTCTGGTGTGGATAGTGACTCACAGAGAACCTTCACTCGCAGTGACAGCTTCATGAGAGGCAAATGTGTGGTCCTTTCCACGCAGTCTTATGTGCTTTACGTGTGTCAACTTACTTTACCCTTATAATGACTCTGCAATGTATGCACTATTTTTTTTTTAGATTTTATTTATTTTTTTGAGAGGGGGGGGCGCTCGAGCGCACAGGGGGCTGCGGGGGGTGGGGGCTGAAGAGGAGCTTGATTTCACAACCCTGAGATCATGGCAGGAGCTGAAATCAGGAGTTGGACCCTCAGCTGACTGTGCCACCCAGGCGCCCCCGATGTATGCATCATTATTTCCATTTTACAGATGAGGAGGGAGGCACAAAGAGGTTGGGTAGCCAGTCCAAGGCTACCGCAGGAACAGGAGTCTACTTACCTGTAAATCCATAGATCCATCTCAACACTCTCCCATGCAAGGAAGCACCCAGGAGGGCTCATTTCGAAATCTCAGCCCTGGGGCACCTGCGTGGCTCAGTCGGTTAAGTGACTACCTTCGGCTCAGGTCTTGATCCCAGAGTCCTCCAATCAGCTCTGCATCTGGGCTCTCTGCTCAGCAGGGAGCCTGCTTCCCCCCCCTCTGCCCCTCCTCCTGCTGGTGCACTCGCATGCACGCTCTCTCTCTCAAATAAATAAATAAAACCTTAAAAAAAAAAAAAACTCAGTGCTGTCACGTGCCACTTGCCCCATATAAATTCCTTTCTCTTGCTGCATCTCAACTTCTCAAGAAATGGAAATCATAGCACCTGCTTCACAGGGTTCTTGGATGTCAGGTGAGATTAAGCATCTGAAAGGGTTTTAGAAACGCTACAGGTCCTATGCAAGTGAATATACAAGGATGAGGATGAAGAAGAAGATTATGATTGCTGGAGAGGTAAATCATAAGGAAAAAACATATCCCTAAAGAATATTAAAATAAGTGATAATTAAATTATTCAAATGTCTCAGAATTGTGTGATTAAGAACTCAATTATTTCAAAATATTGGTCCTGTTGAATTAACTTGGAAGTTTACAACGCATGGTTGGGAACAAATACGAAATGGACTACTTAAAAACGGGGTGTTCTTGAGGACACCCTGGGTGGCTCTGTCGGTTAAGCATCTGATTTCAGCTCAGGTCATGATCTCGGGGTCCTGGGATTGAGCCCTGTGTTGGGTTCTGTGCTCAGCGGGGCGTCTGCTCCTCCCTCTCCCTTTGCTCCTCTCCCAGCTCATGCTCTCTCTCTCAAGTAAATAAATAAAATGTTAGTTTGTTTTTTTTTTAATGGGATGGTCCACTCTCATTGTTATTTTTAGAAAATATCCTTCCTTTTCAGAGAGATTAACATGTCATTTGAGAAAACAAACAGGAAATCCCTTGAAACGACTCCAAGTATGGACAGAAACAAGTGACCCACAAGTGACCCAGGACAGCACGATGGGGCCATTCACGTCGAGGGTGACACAGGAGGGCGTAAGAGCACAGCTACAGCAGAGGAACCTGAAGAAAGAAAAAACTAAGTTGCATATATGTTAACAAATACACAGTTTAATGCTTAGTTAAGCAAGATATAATTTGAGAGAGAGTGAGAGGAGAACGCAAAAGGGAGAGAAGGAAGGAGAATCAGAGACGGAAAGAAATGACCCATTTCATGCTTAAGTCTCAATTAAGGTCTAAGTGTCCAACTACAGGTTCAGTTTTCTTCCTTCCAGAAATGATAATCTGACTCTTGATTTTTCCCTTAGGACATTTCCTGGTAGAAAACACGAGCCCCAAGAATATTTAATATATTTACAGAATTCTCTAAATGGACTAAAATAGTCACTTGCATTGAAGTGGAGATTCGTTTTTTGAACTTAGCTGTGCATCACCAATCATGTTAAATCTCTTATTACTGTAACTATATTCCAGAAACCAAATGACAAGATGGAGGCTTTGGTCTTTCTGACAGTAAACCACAGTGGAACCAGCTTTACTGGTACTTTCTTTAAAGAGAGCATGATCAAATTCCCTTTAAAAGTCCTTTGCGGTGTTGCATCCAGGAGTCAGGAATACTCCTGCTTCTGAGAAGCAGAGATCAGGTAAGAACATGTTAGCTGGCACAGGGGAGGGTGGGGAGCAGAACAACCCTCCTGGTTAGTGAAACGTTTTTTGTTTTTTTTTTTTTCACGCATTTATCCCACTTCAAAACCTGTGAACGTCTTGGAAGGGATCCGTGAACTCACACTCAAAGGGACAGATGGTGAATGAAGGAGAGAATGTTATAGTAGAAATGAATTCGCTTATTAAGAAGTCAGCTACTTGATATAACATGGCGCGTTTCCATGGAGGACTGCATGGGTTTTGACTCAAAGACGAGAGGGCTCTCCCACCAGCCCGCTCCAAAGCAAGGATTTGTGTTTGGATCACTATGATTTATTGTCGTTTCACAAGAGCCTCCCATGCAGAGTCTAGGATTCCCGTGGTGAGTCCTCTGCTCTCCCCTCCCCGGCCATTCCTCTGGGCCCCTGCTTCCCTCTCCTCTCCATTTTGCTCCCACACTACGGTGCCCGGGCTGAGAAGCATTGATGACAGCTCCCCCACCCCAGGCGTGGCGCTGGGCTCAGAAAGTAACACAGATGCCTCAGAGAGACACACATTCTCCCAGAGCTCACAGCTTGGAGGAGGGGGCAAAACAGGAAAGATGTCATTTCAGGGAGGCAGAGTAGGAACCAACAAAGCAGCCAGGTATAAGACCTTAGGGAGTGGTAGGTACTGCAGCCATCTGGAGCGAGCAAGGTGAATATGCAGATTTACGTGTGCAAATGTCTGAGTTTTAAAACACTTAGGGAAAAGCAGAGTGCACTGAATCCAGCCCGGAACCTGCCAATCTGTGACAGGTGGGAGGGCAAGAAGCCGGAGTATGAATGGCCCAGAACACACCAGTACCTTCCTTCCTTTCTCCTTGGAACAGTAGCGTTAGGACGGTTATCCTAAACAAACAAAATGAAACACTCCACGGAAAACAAGAAGAACAAAAAGCAAGTACAAACAGCTTAAGATCTTAGGAGGCAGCAAGAGCATGGCCATAAAAAACTAGAGTTAGGGATGGCACCCCTTAGGTTTAAAGCCTGGTTCTGGGGCTTGTGGGTCGTGTGGGTTTGAGGGGGTAACTTCACCCCAACACCTGTTTTTGCATCTGTGCAATGGGGAGAATATTAGTCACCACCTTATGGGTTGTGAGGATAAAATTAGTTGATATAGACAAAGTGCATTAAAGAGTGTCTGGCACCATATAATATGTTAGCTATTCTTTTTTTTTTTTTTAACATTTTATTTATTTAAATCAGAGACAGACAGAGATCACAATTAGGCAGAGAGGCATGCAGAGAGAGAGGGGGAAGCAGGCTCCCCGCTGAGCAGAGATCCCGATGCAGGACTCGATTCCAGGACCCTGAGATCATGATCTGAGCCGAAGGCAGAGGCTTTAACCCACTGAGCAGCCCAGGTGCCCCATATGTTAGCTATTCTTAAAGTTCTTTAGACAGATGACTTCAGACCGTCAGGATCTCAGAAAATGCAGTGAAGAGGTTTATGTGACACAAGATGGCTTCATCCTCCAGACAGCCCTTTGTAGAAGGATGTTCACACGTTCCCTCCCCTCCAACCCTTGTTTCTACCCTCTGTCTTCTTTTCAGTTGTGTCCTGGATCATAACTTCTTTCCAGATCTAGACTTTCCAAATCTATCTTAGGCTATATCTTCCCTTCAGACATAGACCAGCACTGCGGAAGCCCTTATGTACATGTCACTCACCTGAAGATCCTGCTAAAAATGCGTGTTCTAATTCTGTGTCTCTAGAAGGGGACCTGAGATCCTGCACTTCTAACAAGCTGGAGGGTTTCGCCAACTTCAAGATGCTGCCTCAACATCCACTTCCAAACCAAGGTTTATATCAAAACTTCCTTTTTATTTATTTATCTTTAAAGGTTTACTTAGTTGTTTTTTTTTTTAAAGATTTTATTTATTTATTTGACAGAGATTACAAGTAGGCAGAGAGGCAGGCAGAGAGAGAGAAGGAAGCAGGCTCCCCGCTGAGCAGAGAGCCCGATGCGGGGCTGGATCCCAGGACCCTGGGATCACGACCTGAGCCGAAGGCAGAGGCTTAACCCACTGAGCCACCCAGGTGCCCCAGGTTTATTTAGTTTTAGAGAGAGAGAGCAAGAGAGCACAGGGACGGGCAGAAGGAGAGGGAGAGAGAATCTCAAACAGAGGCCCCCCTGAGTGTGAAGCCTGATGCGGGGCTGATGCTGGGCTCAGATCTCACGACTCTGAGATCGTGACCTGAGTCGGACACTTAACCAGTTGAGCCACCCAGGCTCTCCTCAAATCTTGTTTTTTAACATTTGAAGTATCCTTTAGCCCTGAGGTCTAGCCTATACGATGACAGCCTCCCTTCCCACTTCACGGCTCTCTTGCATGGCAGCCATGGAAAACGAACCCTGCGCCCATAGAATATTCCAGCTCTTGTTATTAGTTCCATCTGCCTCTTCAAGTTTTCTGTGACTCAGGCACGAACTTCCTCCCGTGGGAGTGTTCTAGTAGGTGTCTAGTATGAATAGAGTCTTCAAAATCATTCTCCAATCTCATGACGTTGTGAGAAAAATCACTTTTTCCTGGAATAAACACAACAAAACAGAACCTTATGTTACAGAATATTATATTTGCCTATGGATTCATCTTCTTTTGAGACAATAATTTCATAAAGGTGAGAAAGTCTTGCTTACTTTTATTCCTTCCACCCTCAAAAAATAAAAAATCTTAAAAAAAATGAAATGACAATAACCTAAAGCATGGGAATATTACACAGTTTTCCCAAAGCTCACATGTAACTAGCCCCCAGTGCCATTTATTCTTTGCACTAGAATCCAGGGCACTCTTGGGGAAGTTTATGGTGGTCTCTACCCCCACCCTGATCCCACACAGCTTCAGGCTTTGATATCACATCAGCGACTCTCGTCTATCAGTTTCATTCACTCATTCATTGACCCATCCATTCAGCAAGTGTTTATTTCAGCCTGTTCACTGGCTGACACGTGAGAGCAGGCAGTATAGTGGGTTTGCATTAGAATAAGAGGAAAAGGGGAGAATTCTATTAAACACAGACAATGTGTGTACCGTGCGTTGGGGAGTTCGCAAAGGGCAGAACTGAAGTGTGGTCTAAGACTCATTCCCCGGGCAGCTCCTTTGGGGCTGTTGCAAAGGCTAGCCTGAAGGTGTGGCCCCATGTCCCCCACTGAGAGGCTAGTGATGGGTGGTATCAACTCAACCCAGGTCAGAGACATTAGGAAAGCAGTGAGTGCAGGGGCTGGCAGGAGAAAAACACCCATGACCCACGCTAGGACAAGTCCTCAGACCCAGATGAAGTTGCACTGGGGTCTCTGTATGGCTGGGGTGTGCCACATCTCTTGCAAACCTCTCTATGGACAGCTCTGTCTCTGGGAGTGACGGTTTCTGAGGAGATTGACAGAGCAGGACCTCAGAAAGAATCTGTTGAAGAGAAACGTAACCGAATTGAGACACGGCTGACAAGTACCACCTAGAACCCAAAATGCAAAGGAATCATTTGACTTTGGGAAAAATAGAGAAAAAAACAAGTACAGAAGATAATGGACATTAGAATACAGAGAGTAGGGGTGCCTGGGTGGCTCAGTGGGTTAAGCCTCTGCCTTCGGCCCAGGTCATGATCTCAGGGTCCTGGGATCGAGCCCCACATCGGGCTCTCTGCTCAGTGGGGAGCCTGCTTCCCCTCTCTCTCTGCCTGCCTCTCTGCCTACTTGTGATCTGTCGAATAAATAAATAAAATCTTAAAAAAAAAAAGAAGAAGAATATAGAGAGTAACAGAGAAATGACCAGAGACTCTGTGCCTACAACCCCTGAACACGTAGTGAAGAATCTGGACCATTTTCATGGGGCACATGGAAGCTTTCATGGGGCGTGATAGATGCTGTATGCACGGAAGAAGGCTGCAGTCCAAGAGCACTTGGAGTTCTCTCCACAGTTTGACGTCAAGGGTCTCTCTTCCTCCCTATGGATGCCCCAGAAGCAACCCAGGGAAGGTGTTATTCTGAGCTAACCCATGAGAAGCCAAACAACTCCCCAAATGCTGGCCCACACATCACCCACATCAGACTCCCATGGGGAGCCCTCAGTGAAAAATCGGATTCCTGGTCTTTGTCAGAATCTTTCAGGAATTCACATATTTAGCAACCTTGTCAGGTGATTTCTAAGTGCACTGAAGGTTAAGAAGCTGTGGCTGCAGAAGTTCGGGAGCCTCCCTGCCCCCCCCATGGCCAAAATGAACCCAGTTCCTCTGGTCCCACAGCTGTCCCTCTCAGCCCTTGGTCTCTCACGAAGTCTTGGTGCCTGTTGCCATCCATTCCACGCTGGAGTTTCTGAGATGCAGATCACCACTCAAATCCTATCTTTTTTCTTTAGGGAGCAGGATTCAGATGATTTTTTTTGGAAGGCACACGAGTAGAAGATGAGTGTTTCTCTTTTTTAAATTTGTTTATTTTTATTTGAGAGAGAGAGCATGAGGGGGGAGGGGCAGAGGGAGAAGGAGAGAGAGAATCCTCAAGCAGACTCCCTGCTGAGCATGTAGCCCAACACAGGGGGCTTGATCTCACAACCCTGAGATCATGACCTGAGCCGAAATCAAGAGTCAGACACTTAACCGACTGAGCCACCCAGGCGCCCCAAGAGGAGTGTCTCTTAAAAGCAACTCATTATTCATTATAAAGACCTGAGGTCTCTATCATCTGGTGTCTTAGAGCCTGACCCTCTGTCCATCTTTTGCCCCAAAGTCAAAGGGGCTGGTTGAAAACACACACAGACACACAGACAGACACACAGATATACGCACACAGACACAGATAGACACAGCCCATGGAGCTTCCCTCAAAATGCCCAGGGAGGCCTTATAGTGTGTGTATGGCTGTGTGTATTTCCGTGTATGTCTGTGTGTTTGTGTGTGTCTATATGTATCTATGTGTCCATTTGTGTATCTGTATGTTTATGTGTATGCCTGTGTGTATGTGTGTGTGCCTCTGTGTATCTGTGTTTTTGTATGTTTGTGTGTCTGTGTGTGTGTTTATGTGTATGTCTCTCTGTATTTGTCTCTGTGTGTGTCTGTGTCTGTGTATGTCTGTGTGTATGAGTATGTGTGTCTTTGTGTTTGTTTGAGTGTGTATGTTTGTACATGTGTCTATGTGTGTTTGTGTGTATCTTTGTGCCTATCTGTCTGTATATCTGTGTGTGTCTTTGTATGTGTGTGTATGTTTGTGTGTTTGCGTGTGTCTTTGTGTGTGTTTGCATGTGTCTTTGTGTGTGTTTATCCATGTCTGTGTGGGTCTCTGTGTGTGGTTGTGTGTGTTTGTGTGTGTGTGTGTGCACACACGCATAGGTCTGCACGCTGACAGCTGGTCCCCCCATACCTTGGGGAGCTTGCCTTCAGTCCCTGCATCCCCGAGGAGGGCTGCACTGTTCTTCCTTTTTGTGTTATCTGTTGGTTTGGAAGAGTTCCATGGCCCCTTTTTTCTTAATTCTCCTCCTCAACTTGAGAACTGTCATCTCCTCCCTGACTCCTCTCCTTCTCATTTATTATCTGGAAAAGTGTCCTTTTGTCTTCTTATTTTGTATGTCCCTTCTGAGCGGTCTGACCCACATCAAACAGTTATGACTATCACCATATACCAGCAACTCCAAAATCAATACCTCAAGCTTTATTTTTATTTCTAAATTGAGCTACAGTCATATTCCTGCATTTCCTCTTCCTGAGGGACATCATTAGGTGTTTCGAATCGAACATGTTAAAAATGGAACTCACTTTCTTCTTCCTAAAAATGTCCCTAATCTCTTTCGTCTTTCACCTTCTTACTTTTCTTATTCAACTCATTCCAAATTGTGTCAACCGTATCTTGGATTTGTTCCCCAGACTGACCTGACTTCTTATCCTGGGTCATTACCAGACCATCTCTCAGGAGGACAAAAGCCTGAGACAAAAGCCTCAACTCAACCCACTGCCACCAGAATCTTTCCTCTTGGGTTCATCTTTTACTTTGCTACCAGAACAGTTTTCCTAAAAATAAATTCTTTAAAAGACTTGACTTGGCTTCTAGCTTTTATAGGACAAAGTTTAAATCTCTCACTGAAAACTTAGCCTCTTCAATATCTCCTTCCTCCTGTCTCCATCCCATATCTTAACCCTCATGATACCTGACTTCTCCCCAACCTATAAACTATAAACCAGTTCATGCCTCTGTACATATGGTTCCTGTATCTGGAATGCCTTTCCTGTCATTATTCACCTGGTGAATTGCTGTTCATCCTTCAAGACCCATGTTTTGGTTAGAGTCCCTTCCATGAAGATGAAACAGGCATTGCTCCAACTCTAGGCACGCAGAGCACCCCACGTCACCGTCATGGAGTTAGAACCAAACGTCTGGTCCCATTGCTCTTGCTTCCCCTTCATTTTCTTGCCAACTCTCTCCCAACCATCACCCCCAGGTCTTCAGCTCACGGAATGGCCAAGAGGAGACCTGGGACCCAGGAAGCCCATGTTCTGTTCCCTTTCCTGCTTATCTTCTTGATATTCTCTGAGATAGTATCTCCCAGATGATATTCTTGGTTTACATCGGGCAGGATGATGACTACGTGTTTGGATGGCCTTGTCTCGCCAGCCGCCTTCCAAACACGTCCTCCCAGGGTCACCTCAGAATGGTGGGCCCAATGCTGAGTTCAAGGGGCCCATTTCCTTCCTCTTCCAGGGACAGCAGGCTCCGGCTTGGAGAGATAGAGGGTAGAGTGCGTTGCTGAGCATTGTTGATCCCAGACAGGTGTCTAGAGGGACAGATCCTGGCTCTCGCCTCCAGGTGCAGAACATAGAGTGTGGACTGGCTCAGTTGTATTGGCATCGAGAGGGAGATCTGCCTTGTCTTCCAGCTGACAATGCCCAAGTTTATCCATCCCTCAGTTCCCAAAGCCTGCCTTCAATCAATGAGTGTTCATGGAATGAGGGAATGGGTCAATTTATTACAAGAGCTTCAGGGGTTTTCTTTGTTTCTACTTTTTGAATAGTGCTAAGAACAGGGCAGATTTTCTGAGAAATGCACTGCCCAAGGGGTGTTGCCCATGCTTGGTGCAGGAGCCAGGGGACCCTGCATTCCAGCCCCGACACACTGGCTTTCACTCCCTTCTTTGACCCATGGACCAGTGAAGGGGGTCCCGCAGGTGTGAGGGCTTTAGCAGTGTTGTGTAACAAAAATCCAACCGAGAATTAAAAATAGAGCTTCCCTATGACCCTGCAATTGCACTACTGGGTATTTACCCCAAAGATACAGATGTAGTGAAAAGAAGGGCCATCTGTACCCCAATGTTTATAGCAGCAATGGCCACGGTCGCCAAACTGTGGAAAGAACCAAGATGCTCTTCAGCGGATGAATGGATAAGGAAGATGTGGTCCATATACGCTATGGAGTATTATGCCTCCATCAGAAAGGACGAATACCCAACTTTTGTAGCAACATGGACAGGACTGGAAGAGATTATGCTGAGTGAAATAAGTCAAACAGAGAGAGTCAAGTACCATATGGTTTCACTTATTTGTGGAGCATAACAAATAATATAGAGGACAAGGGTAGATGGAGAGGAGAAGGGAGTTGAGGGAAATTGGAAGGGGAGGTGAACCATGAGTGACTATGGACTCTGAAAAACAACCTGAGGGTTTTGATGGGGCGGGGGGTGGGAGGTTGTGGGAACCAGGTGGTGGGTATTAGGGAGGGCACAGATTGCATGGAGCACTGGGTGTGGTGAAAAAACAATGAATACTGTTACGCTGAAAATAAATAAAAAATTAAAAAAAAATCCAACCGAGGACATTTTAAAGATCTAATTGGCTTTACTGCACAAGTCACTGGTTGGGCAGCATCCCAGCTAGCGAGCAGAGGGGAGCCTGTACAAAATGGAAGGTTTTTAGAGGGAGGGTGTGGCAAGAAAGTTATTAGCAAAATTCCAGCCAAAGCTCACTTCCCTTAGGGGCAAAGGCAAGGGGTTTTACCAGGCAGATTCCTTCCTCTCCCTTTGGGGGATAGAGAGGGCCCCAGGGGCGTGATCATACAATTCCTGACTGACCGGTTTTGCCTGCATCTCTGGGGGAGCTTGAAACAGTGAGCAGATGAGGCATTAAGCCCCAATTTGGGATCTCAGTCTCAGAGGCACCCATCTGGGACCTGTGATTGTGTTTTTCACAATAGCATGCCCTGACCGGCCAACTTCTGCACCTTGGAGAGGAGGAGTCCGTGTTAGACATGGCCCAAAGAACAAAGCTAATGTTTCCACTTCCTACCTGGAAGGGCTGAATTGAGTCAACGGACCCTATTGAGCCTCAGTGTTCTCCTCTATAAAATGGGACAGTAATTCCTTTAGAATTGTGGACTGTGGGAGCCATGGAGGCCCTGAAGCCAGTCCCCTGGGACCATGACAGTAACTTCTGCCCAGCGGCACCAGAGGGTACAGCTGCATTTTGTGGTGTACTGTTATGTCTCTCTCCCCCATATAACCAGCTCTTCTCTGTCTTCGACACCTCAACATCCAACACCTAGGAAGGGCTCAGGTAAATGTTTGCTGAATAGGGATGCCTGGCAGATGCTTAACGACTGCCTTCAGCTCGGGTCATGATCCCAGTATCCTGGGATCGAGCCCCGCCTAGGGCTCCCTGATCGGCAGGAAGCCTGCTCCTCCCTCTCCCACTCCCCCTGCTTGTGTTCCGTCTCGCTGTGTCTCTCTCTGTCAAATAAATAAATAAAAATCTTTTTAAAAAGTTCACTGAGGAAATAAATGAATATGAGGAAAAGAAAGGAGTAAGTGAAGTAAAATACAACCTTCACCAGGACCTATAATGTACTTTGTTGTGTTTTGTTGATGAGTTTCTCAAATCCTATTCATGTGTTGAATTGCTGGTGCCCAAATCCTGAGTATTTAGAAATTACTTTTAAGAGGTGGAAATCCAACCTGTGGGTTTTATTTCTTGGCCTAGAGAAGGAGGTGCCTTCAGAGGGCCCTGAGGGACATAGTTAATTAGAGGGCGAGTTTCTCCACAGCACAGGGAGTGGGGGTGGTTCTAAAAGGAGAAGCTCCCCAAACTGGGGAATGGGTGGGAAATAGAGGGAGAGGGTCTTTGAGGCCTGAGCCCATTCCGAGCAAGCTCTTGGGTGTCAGCATTGGGCCTAGGGGACAGCCCTGCCTGGGAACCAGGACTGCTGCAGGGGAAGCCATGGCCAACCTCTTGGCAATGCTTGGACTAGAAGTCTTTGCTCTTCCTAGCACAGGCTCACCTCCAAGCCCTCACAGTGGTGCTGGGGACCCTGAATTGTCTGAGTCCGGGCACACACCCTCTTCCCTGGGTTTGGGATTCACTTGGAGGACTGCCTTTTATTCCTCTTAAAAGGGCCTTTCCGAGAGTGTGCTGGGGAAACAGGAAGCATGGGTTTAAAAAATTGCTAATTCAGAAGTGAGGCTAAGCCACCGTGGAATTTATCGCATTATGCTTGGCTAATAAATAAAAATAAAATTCTTCCTGAGTGAAATAAGAGGCCACGGGAGCACCTAGAACATCATGACCTCGAAAAAAGAGATGACGCCATCTACAGATGTCCCAGCGAAGTGCTTCCTGCTTTGACATCTCCATAAACCAAAAGATGATCGCAAAGCTGATGAGAGGGGAATCGGGGTTCCCATTATTAACACCTCAGACAACAATGTCAAATAGGAGCTTGGGAGTTTGTAATTGTTAAGCCATATCCCCTAAGAAAGTAGCTATTAAAAAAAGAAATCTCAGCATGGTAAAACGTAAAGGAGCCTTAGCAAAAAATCTAGTCCAACCCCCCGATTTGCAGATGGAGTAGAGGGTGTGGAAAGGCCCCCTGGTCTTGACCGGCAGAATGGGGATTAGCCTCCCTAATTTGGGCCTCTTTCTGCTATAGTAAGGCTTCCCCGAATAAGTTGGATAGCAAAATATCTATTTTGTGATTTCTAACTATATATCTAGGCATTCCCATAAATTTGTGGCTTTCTAAGTTTTGCTTACAAGTTGCACCTGATAAATTTTGCTGCAAGTCATGGCATTTATAAGAACAGAGTCTTTCCTGAAAAGGATTAACCCTCACACAAAACTTAGGAGGAGTTCATCTGGAGCATTTAATCAAGAATGGAAAACTTGCCTGGGTGGCTCAGTTGTTAAGCGTCTGCCTTTGGTTCAGGTCACGATCCCAGGGTCCTGGGATCGAGTCCCGCATCAGGCTCCCTGCTCTGCGGGAAGCCGCTTCTCCCTCTCCCATTCTCCCTGCTTGTGTTCCCTCTCTCACGGTCTTTCTCTCTGTCAAATAAATAAATAAAATCTTTAAAAAAAGAAAGAAGGAATGGGAAACTTGGGGGACCTGGTTAAGCATCCCACTCTTGATTGCAGCACAGGTCTTGATCTCAGGGTCAGGAGTACAAGCCCCACACCGGGCTTCCTGCTGGGTACGGAGCCTACTTAAAAAAACAAAACAAAACAAAACAAAACAAAACATGGTGAGAAGTAATTGAGCCCAAGCATCATCAGGTGGTTTAAAGACAGATACCCACCGGGAACTGTGCACGGCCTTGCTTTGGAGGTGACAGGAAGTGGGCTGAGCGGTCTGCAGCTCAGTACACTGAGCAACAGCACTGAGCCGCTCCAGCAAATTGGCTCCCAAGTGTGTGGGGAGTGGAGGCCAAGCCGGGTCTCGGGGTGGCAGCTCATCTATGACAGAGGACGCAGGTGACATCTGCTGAGGCACAGGCCCAGTGTCCCGGCCCTCCCCCACGATGCTGAGATTGCTCAGGCATTCGGCTAGCCCTGATTGCATTGGATTGCAAGACAGACACCAGGACGACCCAGTCACGGAGGCACGAAGGGCAGCCTGGGGCCATAGGGAAGAGCAGAGACTCTGAAAGAAAATGAGAGAAATTGAGAGTCCTGTGTGCCTGGCCATGCCGGGTTTCCCGGGCGGCAGGTGGGGCTCTCAGTTGGGGTATGGGCCTGATGAAGGGCGCAAGAGTGAACCTCATCCACCGAAGTCCTGATATGGCAATAAAAATACAGAAAGAGGCTATTTTGGTGTCAAGAAACATGCAGCTGTGTCTTGTGCATTGAGTTCTTTGTCCACTTAGGCGGTCCGGCAGTGTTTTCGCTGCTTCGGGTTTTGAACACCTCGGGGCTCGGGACTGAGGCTCCATGAGGGCTCCCCGAAGACAAGGCAGCCCAAACTCTGGAGACGCTGCAGTTTATGTCGGAATTCCCCCTCCCCACCTCTTCCCTCCACCTCCCCCTTCTCCAGCATCCTTGCTCAGAAGGAAGGATGTGCCCCAGAACACCCTTCCCAAGGCTTATTCTGTGTGGACCAGGGGTGTTCAAAGGAAATGACCTTTTCTACTTAATTAAATCATGGTGCACCTTTTCTTATCTCATGTTCCTCTGATTTAATTCTGCTTCCTACAGATTGTTCCCAAATCCCATCCCTCCTCTGACCATTCACTCTTGACCCAAACCCTCGAATCTGAAGGTCTGCCAATCAATTACACTCGTGTCTCCCTGCCACTTCACATCATTGCATCTCCAAGTGCACACGCCACCTTCCCTATCAGACTAGTCCTGCCGACTTCTCTATTTCCATTATTGGCAACCCCAGCTCCTCATCATCTGGGTTTACAAGCATAGATCATTTTTTATTCTATCTTCTCTCAATTTAGCATTTGTGCCCTGTAAATCTTTCTTTCCATTGTCCTTTCACATCTGTATTCTGCTTTCTAGAAACAAAATCGCCTGGAGAATTCAGGCCAGTGCATTCAGAATTAGTTCACTTTCGGCAATTAACAGTATTGGTCAGTTAATGTCTGCTGGGAGAGAGGACGCAAGAAAGAATCCGGAGTTTGTAAGCCTTCATGAGACGTGAGTCACCGGAGGGTGGGAGCAACGTCTGAATTATGCCCTGTGCCCAGCTAAGTCATGGCACAGCTGACTGAATGGTAGTTAGAGGAAAGATACATACATTTCCTTGGTCTTTCTTCCAACCTCTGCTACTGTTAATCCAGCCTACTAAACTTTCATAAATAATTTATATTATTAGGTTTCTCCTTTCTTCAAAAATTTTAGTTTCCTATTAAAAACTTCTTCTGTGTGTCATTCAAGAACGTACGCATTTGGCTTCAAGCAGAGGAGAAAGAGGAGTGTATGTGTATGTCTGTATGTGTGTTTGCATTTGTGTGTATTTGTGTGTTATGTGTAGTGTTATATGTGTTTCTGTGTCTGTGTTGGTATGTATGTTTGTGTGTTTGTACTGTGCATATGTGTGTATGCGTTTACATAGGTGTGTTTGTGTGTGCTTACGTGTGTGCTTCTGTGTCTGTGTGTTTGTGTGGTCGCATTGTGCATACATGTGTATTTGTACTGCACTTATGTGTTTGTGTGTGTATGCTTCCGTAGTTGGGGGATAGAAAAAGGGTAAGACTAGACTAGATGAGGAGGGTGGAGGGAGGAGAGCAAATTATCCACCAATCCCACACATTTCTCTCCCTGGAATGCAGGTCATTGAGGTTCCCAACCTTGGAGGAGGAGTTGATTGACCCACAAGCATTTCCTCTGTTTATTTCCAGGGCAAGTCCTCTCTTGAGCAACCTCCTAGGATGGGGTTTTTACTCAATATTTACATTTGGTGGAGGCTTTCCAAGGTGAGTGGCTAATTCCAGACTGGGCCTCTGAGGTCCTCTCCAGCACGGTCACAGGGTTGAGACCTGTCAAACAGGAGGGCTCCGTTACAGCCGGCCACTGAAGCTGGACACCTTGCATTCTCCCCACTGCACTCCCCTGAAATAGTCTGGAACCCCCACAGGGGCTGGCGCGGGGGCGGGGGGGGGAGCCCCCACAGGGGCTGGGGGGGGAGGGGGGAGCATCCCCCGCAGCTGAGCATGTCAATGATCTTCACTGCAGAACCCTGCTGAGCAAGCTGACTTCCTGAGAACTGTTCTCCATGTCTGCACCTGGCCGACTCCTTCCTGCCAGGAGCTCAGGGAGCATTTGGGAGCAGAGGACTCCTCCAGGGCTTCCCAGGCTGGACGCAAAGAGAGAGGTGGAGGCAGGCGTGGGGGAGGGGCTGACCCAGGATTTCTGGGCTCTGATCCCATTTATGAGTTAAATGGCCGAAGGGAAGGGGAAGACAGGAGGGTGTGGGATGGTGTTTTTACGTCAGGATGTGTTCTTTTCATTAGCTATAACAGTCATTTGTAAGACTACAGAAATGATGCCTTCCAGTCCACGATCTATTCTTCATGATTTCCTTTTCATATATCAGAAAGTCAGTCTTTCCCCTCTGTACACACACCTGGAGCCGCAAATGTAGAGACGTTGGCTTTTACGGTAAGTGAGATTAATTATTTGGAGGCCATTTGAGTTTTAAAACCATCTGGCCAGGGGCGCCTGGTTGGCTCAGTGGGTTAAAGCCTCTGCCTTCGGCTCAGGTCATGATCTCAGGGTCCTGGGATAAAGGCCGCATCGGGCTCTCTGCTCAGCGGGGAGCCTGCTTCCTCTCCCCACCCCACCCCCACTTGTGATCTGTCAAATAAATAAAATCTAAAAAAAAAAAAAAAAACCACAAAAAAAACCCCCAACCATCTGGCCAATAGTGCAGAGACAGAAACCTCCAGCAGATGGCAGTACTAAGACATTGTCACCGACTCGCGAGCCTTCACCTCGGGAGCAGCCGCACTCCTCTTATTGGAACCTGTGTTACGACTCCCTCCCAGTGAAAATAATCACTTTATGTAGCATAGTCGGGACGGGATGAGCCATTCATTCGATATGATCTAGTCATAAAATAAGAGAAATGCGAAAGGCCGTTTTCCCTTCAAGCTCTAAACCAAGGGCTATGAGCTTCTTATCCCAGTTTCCAGAAAATAAATTTCGCAAATACATTGAAATTCACTGCTTCAACAAGGAATAATATCTATTGCTTGGAAATTTGCTTTTGCTACAAGATCTGGAAAACTGAAATTTTGGATTTCTCCTATCTAACATAGACTTTGGTGAAAGGGGGTCCCACTAGGTATCTCAGAGAGGATACTGGTCTTTTTCCTAGACAACAGAAGATTGAAGTTAGCCGTTTTTTTAGTGACAGTTTGAGAGTTAATTGTATTCTTAGAAAGAAATCAGTCAGTGGCATTGCATATGCGTTTTTTGTTGAAATAAGTAGGCTGAAGTATAAACTTACTTATTATTCAAAAAGAAATGCAGAGTTTCTTAAATATGTCTGTGAATCAATGTAGTTTGTAAGTATATATATTTATAGACTAGCGTATTTTTCATATTTAAGAGATATATATCTTCCATGAATCTCTGATATATAGATATAGATCGTAATTCACACCATAGGAAAATGGTTTTAAGTCTAATTTCATTTTATATTAAGACTGTAGATGGCTGCTGCCTTGGAGGTCTGTGCTTAAGCCAAGTGGTTATTTTTAAAAGCAAGCCAGTCTATATCTAGCTGCTCGTAGCTGGCAGATCCCGGAGCCAACTGTGAAGCACAGAGCACCTTAATTTAGTAGACTGTCCTGAGCGAGGGAAATTGCATTTGGGATAAATGCCAGTTCGTCTAGATGTACCTGAAATTCCTTAGAGGGCTGTGATGGAGAGAGTTGTTCTCTGAAAATGGAAGGTGCTGACTCTTGCTGTCCATAATCCTCTGTGTGTCCTGTGCTATTTGGTTATCATACATCTAAGAAAAATCATTTTTACATTTGCTTCAACTTAGTTGCAGAGGACCAAGTCCCACCCACGAAACTTCCAAACGTGTTCCGTAAATGGCCCCCAGAGCAGAAGGGCTGACAAAGGGTCTAGAAGCTTTAACAAAAGTGACATTCAACCTTTGTCTCTATCTCGGTCTCCTTCTCTGTAAAATAAGGGCTGTGGATGGCTTGGCTTCTAAGGGGTCTTTCAACTTTAACATTTCAGTATTTCTTCTTGTGGAAGTACTGGGAGAGGATTAAGGATTTACCTCCTCCCCTTACTTCTGAGCAACTCTGCCAGAAGAGAAAACGTTTTCTTCATTTCAGCACCTTCAGATAAGCTGGCTCAAAGGACAGTATCGAAGAAACATACGCCTTCCACGCTTTCCCAAAATCTCAGTTCTTATTTTTAACATAGAGCTTTTAGTACTAGCTCCCTAAGTCTCAGATCCTTACAAAGGTAAATATTGTGCTTTCTGGAACTATATTCAGAAAAGCAATTCTCCGTATCTGTGTGTATTGCCTCCTGGCAGGAAGCAAATGTCAGCTCATTCCTGTGTAATTGATCTGTGGCATCTTAGTTTCAAGGCTTAGCCAAAGTAGTTACTAATAAATTTTAGATGACAGATATGGAATTTTCTTCTCTCGTCCTTCAGTGGGAAAAGCAGGACAGAACTGTGATGGTAGGTTTTGATTGCCTTCATGGTAATTTTGGGAAAGCTTAAAACAATGTTAAGAAAAAAATATTGGAATATGTATATATCAGTGTTGTTTCAGTCATCTCTTTAATGAACACAAATTTATTGATCTGGCAGGTGAACTCACTTTACTTGTATTACTGTCAAATCTCATTAAACTGGGGACCACGTATAAAAACACTAGAACAATGCATGGAACAGTCACTCAACAAATTTTAATACCAGTTGGTACAGAGTATACCTGAAGGATGATTATTTGTAATCATCTCAGGAATATCTAGATTATTTACATGACAGCAGTTCACGTTAGGAGACTGAAGAGAAACAGATTTTCTTAAATAAATGTTGGCTAGTTTCATACAATATTTTCTTAGACCTTAGTCTAAGACCTAAGTCTGATAAGGCCTGAGAACATTTTTTTTTTTTAAGATTTTTATTTATTTGAGAGAGCAAGAGAGAGAGAGGCAAAGATACCAACAGAGACAGCGAGAGAGACCACAAGTGGGAAGGAGAAGATTCAGGGTCCCCACTGAGCAGGGAGCCCCACTCAGGGCTTGGTCCCAGGACCCTGGGTCATGACCTAAGCCGAAGACAGATGTTTAATTGACTAACTCAGGCCTGAGAACCTGGAAGATGAATTATCCTGAAATATCCAAGATATATAGATACATGTGGCCCATGCAGCTCATTTTATCCACTCTGGTACGTATTCCTTTCATTTCAGCTACAAATGCTCAGAAATCAGTGTCTCCAGGAGGTTTGGGTCTTAAAGCTTTCCTTGTAAACTCTAGAAGTCATGGGAAACATTGCATAGACACCAAGTGTTCACTAGGTTTTCTAACATCGAGAAACCTCAAGAAGAAATAGAATGTACTAAGGCAAAAAATGGACCTGCCTATCCCAGTAGTTAAGGACACTTGCTCAGAGTGTTATATTTTTACAGGATCTGTACCATGAGAGCTTATCTCTGGGTTGATAGCTGACACTCTCCTTGGCGATTATTAAACAGCGGGGTCTCAGCATTTACGAGGTGGCTGAAGAGAGATCAGAGGTCTTCTATTCATTCTCAGGGGGCTTCAAAATGCAAATGATAGAAACCAATACTGGGCACAAAGTTTCTAGGGACTTGGGCGCTCATCGATTACGACCAAAGAAAACGAATGCCTTTTTGTTTGTGAGATTGCTGTGACAAAGTACGTGTCAGGGTAATGCAAGTCACAGCCCTCGCTATCTTCTATCACCAGAGTTACTGATCGACAGAGTTCTTCACTCTCCGAAGTATCAGTATGGGATGACTTTATTTTCCCATGAAGAGCCATTAACTGCGCTCTGTTGAACACTCCCACCCCTTGCTCTCTGGCTAAGCCTTGCTTAATCAGCCCAATTACGTAAGCCTTGAGTATTTCCAGTTATTAGAACAGTCTCATTCTAAAGGTAACCAGTCTTGTTTATTTTCTTTAAAATCACAATTTTTTGGATTGAAGTAAACTTCATGCATTAAAATGCTTTGTATCTTACATGCAAGATTCAATGACTTTCAACAAATGTATATACCTGTGTAGGAGGCAAAATGAATACACACCAATCAATTGTATCTCTGTACACTAACAGTTAAAAATCTACAAATAAAATTAAGAAAACAGTTCTGGGGTGACTGAGTGGCTCAGTTGGGTAAGCGTCTGCCTTCAGCTCAGTTCATGATCCCTGGGTCCTGGGATCAAGCCCTGTATTGGGCTCCTTGCTCAGCAGGGAGCTGCCTTCTCCCTCTCCCTCTGCCTGCCACTCCTGGTCTTGGGTTCGCGCTCGCTCTCTCTCTCTCTCTCTCTGTCAAATAAATAAATAAATAAATATTTAAAAAGAAGAAAAAAGGAAATAGTTCCATTACAATTGCATAAGAAAAGAATAAAATAGTTAAGAATCAATTTACAAAATAGTGTAAGATCTGTACCCTAAAAATGATATGTTGTCAAAAGAATTTAAAAGAAGGGGCGCCTGGGTGGCTCAGTCAGTTAAAGCCTCTGCTTTTGGCTCGGGTCATGAACTCAGGGTCCTGGGATTGAGCCCCGCATTGGGCTTTCTGCTCCAGCGGGGAGCCTCCTTACCCTCTCTCTTTGCCTGCTTCTCTGCCTACTTGTGATGTCTCTGTCTGTCAAATAAATAAATAAAATCTTCAAAAAAAAAAAAAAGAATTTAAAAAGAAGACTAAGTAAGGGGCACCTGGGTGGCTCAGTGGGTTAAAGCCTCTGCCTTCGGCTCAGGTCATGATCCCGGGGTCTTGGGATGGAGCCCTGCATCCGGCTCTCAGCTCCGCAGGGAGCCTGCTTCCTCCTCTCTCTTTCTGCCTGCCTCTTCCTACTTGTGATCTCTGTCAAATAAATAAAGTCTTAAAAGAAAAAAAGAAGACTAAGTAAAAGAGAAGACGTCCCATGTTAATAGATTGAATGGCTTGTCAAAATGGCAGTTTACTACAAATGGGTCCACAGATTTAGCATGACTCCTATCAAAATCCCAGTTACCTTTTTTTTTTTTTTTTTTTTGCAGAAATTGCCAAACTGGTCCTAAAATTCATATGGAAATGCAAGGAACCCAGCATAGCCTAAACGATCTTGAAAAATAATAAAACTGGAGAACCCACACCCACCAATTTCAAAACTTAGTTCCAGCAATCAAGACAGTATGAGACAGACATAAGATAGCCATAAGGTCAATAGAATTAAATTCAGCCCAGAGATAAGTGCTTGTACTTATGGGCAATTAATTTTTGACAAGGGTGCCAAGACTATTCAATGGGGAAAGAACAGTCTTTTCAAAGAATGGTGTTAGGACAACAGAATATCTACATCAAAATAAAATAAAATTTGACTTCTACTCATACCACATACAAACTTCACTCAAAATACATCATAGACCTCACTGTAAGAAAGAAAACTCAGGACTAATCTTCATTTACTTGAATTAGGTAACTGTTCTTAGATAGGACACCAGAAGCACAAGCAACAACAACAAAAATAGAAAACTTCGACTTCATCAAAATCAAAAACTTCTGTACTTCAAAGAACACCACCAAAAAAGAAGGATAAAAAAACACAACCCACAGAATGGGGAAAAAATACACAAATCATACCTTAAAAGGGACTCGTTATATAAAAAACACAAGTCAAAATGAAGATTCAAATAGACATTTCTCCAAAGAAGATATGCAAATGACCAATAATGAAAAGATGCTCAACATTGTCAGTTATTAAGGAAATGCAAGTCAAAATCATAATGATGTGTGCAGCAAAGGGAATCCATCAACAAAATGAAAAGGCAACCTATGGAATGGGAGAAAATACTTACAAATTATATATCTGACAAACCATTAATATTTAAAATACATAAAGACCATATACAACTTAAGAGCAAACAAACAAACACATTAAAAATGGGCAGAGAGTCAGAATAGACATTTTTCCAGAGAAGACATATGTGTGGCCAACAGGTACGTAGAAAGATGCTCAACATCACTCATCATCAGGGAAATGCACATCAAAACCACAAGGAGATAATGCCTCATCCCTGTCAGAATGTCTAGGATCCAAACGACAAGGAATAACAATTGTTGGTGAGGACGTGGAGAAAAGGGACCCTTCGTCATGCATTGTTGGTAGGAATGCAGACTGGTGCAGCCACTGTGGATAACAGTATGCAGGTTCCTCAAAAAATCAAAACTACAGCTACCCTATCATCCAGCAATTCCATTACTGGGAATTTATCCAAAGGAAACAAAACCCCTGACTTGAAATGGTATCCGCACCCTCAGGGGGCACTGCAACATTATTTGCAATAGCCGAGACCTGGCAACAAGGTAAGTGTCCATCAGGAGGTGAATGGATAAAGAAATTGTGGAACATATATACAGTGGGAAATTATTCAGCCAGAAAAAAGAAAAAATACTGCATCTGTGACAACATGCATAGATCTGAGGACATTATGTTCAGTGAGATAAGTAGAGAAAGACAAATACTGTATGATCTCTCTCAGATGTGGAATAATCCATCAATCAGTCAAACCAAGTTCATAGATCAGAGAACTGATTGGTGTTACCAGAGGCAGGGGATTGGGTGTGAGAGAAATGGGAGAGCTGGTTTGGGGTTTGTTTTAGTTTAAATAAATTGAATTTTAAAATAATTTCCCCCCAAATATGATATTCATTACTTCCTCCTCTACCTCCAGCAGGTCTGCTGGATTTGTTCATTTCCCCTGTTACCATCTTTTTTTTTTTTTTTTAAAGATTTTATTTATTTATTTGACAGAGAGAGATCACAAGTAGGCAGAGAGGCAGGCAGAGAGAGAGAGAGGGAAGCAGGCTCCCTGCTGAGCAGAGAGCCCGATGCGGGACTCGATCCCAGGACCCTGAGATCATGACCTGAGCCGAAGGCAGCGGCTCAACCCACTGAGCCACCCAGGCGCCCTTCCCCTGTTACCATCTTACCTCCAAAACATATGATGCATGATCGCGATAATCCAATTCAGTGATTTGCAACTCTGGTTCCCCATTCGAATCACCTGGAAAAGCTTTAAAAGCATTCTTATGTCTGGTCCCAACATCAGAGATTCTCGGCCAGGATAAGACCCCAATATTGTCATTAAAAAACCCAAAACTGTTGGGGCGCCTGGGTGGGTCAGTGGGTTAAGCATTGCTTTCTGCTCAGGTCATGATCTCAGGGTCCTGGATTAAATAATTGACATCACTGAATAAGTGACTGTTATGGTATTTGAATATATTACAGAGCAAGCAGCATGCACTCAATTCCAGTTTGAATAATTGAAAGCAATAATATTCAAGTCAAATACCAGTAACCTATACTGGTAGTATAAATTAATTATAAATTAATTATGAACTTATAATTTATACAAATTATAAAAATTTTGTATAAGATATAAAATCAACATTTTAAAAAAAGATTTTATTTATTTATTTGACAGACAGAGATCCCAAGTAGGCAGAAAGGCAGATAGAGGAGGAAGCAGGTTCCCTGCTGAGCAGAAAGCCTGATGTGGGGCTCCATTCCAGGACCCTGGGATCATGACCTGAGCCGAAGGCAGAGGTTTTAACCCACTGAGCCACCCAGGCACCCCTAAAATCAACATTTTGTATATAACATAATTTTTATTTATTTTTAAAATTACTTTATTTATTTATTTTTAAAGATTTATTTATTTATTTATTTGGGAGAGAGAGAGACAGCGAGAGAGGGAACACAGCAGAGGGAGTGGGAGAGAGAGAGGAAGGTTTCCCTCCAAGTTCTCTGCTTGGAGGCTCAATTACAGGACACCTGAGCCAAAGGCAGACACTTAAGGACTGAGCCACCCAGAGACACCAATGTATAGCATAATATTTAAATTGGAGTTTATAAATTCAGTTAATAAGTTCTATTTACTTACAATAAGAAACCACATCAGTTAGAAAGATTTTTCTTTACATATATATATATACATATATATTTTTTTATCTTATTATGTTAGTCACTGTAAAATGCATCATTAGTTTCTGATGCAGTGTTCCAAGATTCATTGTTTACGTATAACACCCAGTGCTCCATGCAATACATACCCTCCTTACACCCACCACCAGGCTCGCCCAACCCCCCACCCCCAACCCTTCCAAAACCCTCAGTTTGTTTCTCAGAGTCCACAGTCTGTCATGGTTCGTCTCCCCCTCCAATTTGCCCCAATTCACTTTTCCTTTCCTGGAAGATTAAACAAAAAAAAAACAGTCCCCTAAGAATAAATCATATGCCTTGTCACCAGACTTAACGGACACTGAGCACTGCTTTCTTTATAAGTTTGTTTTCCTTTCTACTTTGCTTTACCTATAGCTCTCAGTAGGGTCTCCAACGTAATCTTTCAAGTGTTTATTAGACGCTATGTCTAGTTTTTGCTTTAGTCACCAGGAGCACCAGGTTGAAAACACTCCTCCAATTGTCCTCGGTCTAACCTGGAGGTTCACTTCTCCGTGGGGGTGGGGCGGGGCGTTCTGTGCACTCCCTCCTGTCCTTGGGACATTTGGCAATGTCCGGAGATGTGTTTGATTTCGGCAGTCACAAGGTTGGGAGGTGTGGGCAGTGCTCGCTTGTGAGCTACTGGCATCTAGTGGATAGAGGGTGGGCTTGTTGCTAAGCCTCCCATTGTGTACAGGACAGGCCCCCCCACCCCCGACGATTATCCAAGCCCAAGTGTTAGTAGGGCTGCTAAAGTGACAACCATCACACAAACAAACAGGTATTAACCACAGGGATATAAGTAGTAAACCAATGAAGGGCTGTTTTTGAAGATACCTTTTTTCTTTTATAGGTACATTAAAACTTTGTTTATTGGCACACCTGGGTGGTTCAGTGGGTTAAAGCCTCTGCCTTTGGCTCAGGTCATGATCTCAGGGTCCTGGGATTGAGGCCTGCATTGGGCTCTCCGCTCAGCAGGGAGCCTACTTCCTCCTGTCTCTCTGCTTGCCTCTCTGCCTACTTGTGATCTTTGTCTGTGGAACAAATAAATAAAATATTTAAAAAAAAACAACTCCGTTTATCATGGAAAATTCTAAACACACACAAAACAGAGAGAAGAGAATACTATACTCCACATATCAGCTCCAACCATTGTCAACGCTTTGTCAATCTCGTCTCAGATATTCCTGGCCCCTCACACTCTGACAGATTATTCTAAAGCAAACCCAGACATCATATATTTGCATTTGTAGCTACTTCAGTATGTACCTCTAAAAGATGAAAGGTTTTCTTTTTAAAAACATAACTCTGTATTTTTATTCACAGCAAAAAAACCCCAAAAAGGTCCTTAATACATAGATGCATTCTTCACACGAAAGAACCCAAATCTACAGATTTTTTTTTGTCCAACGGTATTAATAGATATCTGCACTCCCTGTATCTTCCAGTCTTGAGATGAACAGGAGGAGAGTTGAAATCTCTTTTTGGTGTATCTTATCGATTTGCACAATCCGTCATTCCATGCTGGTGAATGCTATTAGAGTAATGATCTAACCTGCAAAGTTTGCCCAGTCTTTTCCACATTGGCATGATGCATAGATCTGATGAAAATTCTGCTGCATATCCAAATTGTCTGGTTGAGACAAGATTAACAACTAACTGTGTCCTTATTCCAAGTTCATTATTCATGCATCAGAACAGGATGTAATTTCTCAACGTACTTGGCTGTCTTCACTAGGAATAAATTAGTCCTCACATAGAATTTCCCTTGGCTATTACGCTGGGGGGTGAGAGAGGTGGGGTGACATCTGTATTTGGTGAGAGAAGCCAACAAGGGAAAATCCACCATGGAGCCCATGAAAATGAGTCGGTAGGGGGCAAAGACATTAAAATGTCTCCTGATTCCCTTTTTGTGGAGTGTGTCTGGGGAATCTGAGTGTAGCAGAGAGCTCCAAGGGTGTCCTCAAGGTATGGCATCCATGGCTCCGGGGTGAGGGGTCTTGGATTTGAGATCTCTTTTCTCCTTGCTCAAGTAACTACCGTTTTCTTGTCTATTTCCTTACCTGTAAAATATGCAAAGAAATATTACCCAGGGGTGAAACAAAATGAGAGAATTAGCACAGCACTCTCATTATGGTCTCTGGTAAAATAAATGTTTAGTAAACAAAGTAGCCATTATTATCTTCTAGAAGAAGGTGTCCGTGTTCATTCTAGAAGGTGTTTGGGGGAAGTGGATGTCTGGGCCTGCACTGTCCAACAGGCACAGTAGCCAAATGCCACAGTGGAGCCCTTGAAACGTGGCCACTCTGAACGCAGATGTGCTGTAAGTGTCAAATTACCACTCGATTTTGAAGTCTTAGTTTGATTAAAAAAAAAAAAAAGTTATTCTTCTATTTGAGAGAGAGTTAGCAAGGGAACAGAGCAGGGGTAGGGTAGGGGCAGAGGAAGAGGGAGAAGCAGGATCTCTGATGAGCAGGGAACCTGATGCGGGGCTCGATCCCAGCACCCTAAGATCATGACCTGAGCCCAAGGCAGATGCTTAACCCACTGAGCCACACAGGCGGCCCTTAGTTTGATTTTTTAAAAAAAAAAGAATGTAAAATACCTCATTAATAGTCTTTATGTTGACTACATGTTCAAATAATGATATTTGGAGGTTTTGGCTTAAAGAAAACCAACTGTTAAAATTAATTTTACCTCTCGTTAGTTTTTAATGCGGCTATTAGAAAATTTAAAAGGAAACACAGGGCTTACGTCGTGGTTCCCGGCTGGTGTGGGGCTCTTCTGAGTTGGGGAGATCGGCTCTGGTATCGCGTAACAGGAAGCCTGAATATGAGCTCCGGCGGCGGACAGTGCTCAGGCCCCAGAGAGTCCGTTTTGTACATCTTCCCGCCATGAAGATTTGGAAGGTGCCACAGCTGACTTGGAGATGGTCATTGCTCCAAAGGACCAGAAGGAATCGAGGGCAAGGGGGCAGGGAGATTAGGTACTCTGATATCAAAGACAGATTCACCAGCTCATCAGATGTTTGCTCTCAGCATACCTGTGACGAGTTTTGGGTCGCAAAGCCTCATTTTCCAGTCGCACGGCTCATCCAGGGTCTTCTTTCTGCAGCTCTACTGAATATGCTCATATAGAGTGCCTAGATGCACACTGGAGGGGAGGAACCGCAGATTTACCTCCGCGGCTAGCACAGCGCCCCCCACCCGTCCCGCCCGGGCGGTGCTGCTGCTTAGCGCCTGTGCCCATCCCCAGACACCTGTACTCGGGAGTCCAGAGGGTTCCATGAATGTAGCCAAGACATGAATGTAGCCTCAGGCAACATTTTGCAATATTATAATGTGTGTGTGTAGCATTTATCAACTCTTTCCTCAAGCACCTACATGGGAATTGAACACTAGACTGAGATATCTTTATTTTGATACTATATTACATACATAAAAGTATATATATCTTTGATAATAACATTTAATATTAAATGAAACTTTGGAAAGAATATGATCTTCAGGTTTGCTTAATTGATTTTGAATTTAAAATTTTGATATTAATTAACTGTAAGCTGTATTTTGCCTTTACACTGGAATTGGGAATAGGTAATTTTAATATATTTTAATAAAACTAACATTTTGGAACATGTATATGAAAAACAATTTAATTTTTTCATTTAATAATATATCGAAAGTTCTCAAACTTTTAATACAATTCAATTTTATTTTTCATCCCTTAGATTATCATGGCCAAACAACAGAATTTTATGTTAATGTCTTTTTTTATTTTTTATTTTTTTAAAAGATTTTATTTATTTATTTGTCAGAGAGAGAGAGAGAGAGAGAGAGTGAGCACTGACAGACAGAGGCAGAGGGAGAAGCAGGCTCCCTGCCGAGCAAGGAGCCCGATGTGGGACTCGATCCCAGGACACTGGGATCATGACCTGAGCCGAAGGCAGCTGCTTAACCAACTGAGCCACCCAGGCGTCCCAATGTCTTTTTTTTAAAGTAATCTTTACACCCAAAGGAGGGTTTGAACTCATGACCAGAGATATGAATTCTCATATATCCCAGGCTGCTTTGTGTCAACACACACACCTGCTCAGGCCTCAGGATAGTGGGTAATTATAGAGATTTGTGTGCAGTTTTATGTGTAAGTCTTTTTTCTCTCTTTCTTTCTTCTTCTTTTTTAAAAATGTGTTAGTCTTAACGAACATTTGATTTGGGAGTGGAATAGTCACTTTTCATTTAAAAGCTTCATCTTGACTTGACTTATCCTAAAGGCCAATGGTTAACTGTTAACTTTTTAGTGTCAACTTACGTCCAGTGATAGGATCAGATTTGACATTTATTTTCTTTTTTTTTTTTTTTAAAGATTTTATTTATTTATTTGACAGATAGAGAGATCACAAGTAGGCAGAGAGGCAGGCAGAGAGAGAAGGGGAAGCAGGCTCCCCGCTGAGCAGAGAGCCCGATGCGGGGCTCGATCCCAGGACCCTGAGATCATGACCCGAGCCGAAGGCAGCGGCTTAATCCACTGAGCCACCCAGGCGCCCCTTGACATTTATTTTCTGATTGACTTTCAGGCCAGTCTTTCTCAGAAGGCAGGCCTGTCACCTACATGGACTTTGGTCTCCTTCGCGGAGTCTAATTACCTCCCATCCCCCCATCGATTGCATTGCCGAGGAAGCCCCAGGGCCTGGCTGCCTTGCACGGTCAGTTCTGTCTGTTCAGAGTGATGCTCTGGGCAGGGGTTACCCAGTGAGCTCCTGGAAGTGGGGAGAGTTTTACAAAACATTGAAATAGTCAATATTTCTCAGTGGTAGGGGCAGCCACTGAAACCTCAGGGGAAACTGAGAACTGAGGTTTCTCAGCTGCAGCCCTGGGCCTTTGGGTGGAGGGATGAAGTTATCCTTTTAGGGGCACATTTTCTCCTCTCATTCTCAACCTTTAGGCCATGGCCATTTTGCTTCCCCTTCCCAAATGGGCATACTTTAAAAGAAAGTATAGTGAAGAAGGTAAGTATATTTTTCCTGTCAACATTTAAATTTATTGGAAACTTACTATTTGAAGGGTCTCTTGATGTATTTCCCTTTTTGTGGGGTGAACGTTCTGTATTGTGACCACGTGACTGCAGCCTGTACATCTGGCTAAGCCTCACTTCTCCCTCTGGTCCCGGGTACAAGATTCAGCTGCAGCTTCATTCTGGGCAATAGGACGCCAGTCCTCCTTCAGACTGACATACTACGGGGAAATGTCCAAATGTAAGGGTCCAGTTTATGGTTTTGTTTTGTTTTTTAAGATTTTATTTATTTATTTGACAGAAAAAGAGATCAAGCAGGCAGAGAGGCAGGCAGAGAGAGGGGGGAAAGCAGCGTCCCCACTGAGCAGAGAGCACGATCGGGGCTCGATCCTAGGACCCCAAGCCGAAGGCAGAGGCTTAACCCACTGAGCCACCCAGGCGCCCCTACCAGTTTATGTTTTGTTCATGTGACGGTTCAATGCAAGTGTTCCCCGCTGCCGAGCAGCTTTGTTCCTGGGTGATTTGGGGACCCAGGATTCTTCTGTCTCTGGTTCCTCTTTCTCTGCAAAAGAGGGATTGGAATCCTCAGAGGGACTGGAATCTTCTGCCTCCAGGAGATGAAGAAAGGGAGGATGGAAAATACACCTGTTTCTTTCTCTCTCTTTTTTTTTAAAGACTTTTTTTTTTTTTTTTTTTTTTTTTTTAGGGCTTTATTTATTTGAGAGAGAGAAAGCATGAGCAGAGGGAGGAGCAGAGGGAGAGAAAGGCTCCCCAGTGGGCAGGGAGCCCAATGCGGGGCTCAATCCCAGGACCCTGGGATCATGACCTGAGCCAAAGGCAGATGCTTAACTGACTGAGCCACCCAGGCACCCTGAAAACACACCTTTTCCTTAACTGCCTTACTTCAAACAACACATATCACTTCCACTATCATTCCCTGGGTGAGAACAAGGAGAAGCCACACCTAGATGCAACAAGAAGCTGGGAAATAGAGACTTTGGAAAGGTGGCTACTTTCCAGAGACAACTGTATTCCGTGGAAGGAAAGAACTGTGAAATCTTGTGAATAAAGCTGGTCAGATTCCCTTGATCTGTGACATCTATTTTCCTCTTTACTGTCTATCAAATTCCTACTCATCTTTAAAGGCTCTGCTTCAATGCCACCTTATTCACAAAGTCCTCTAAGATCTCACTGTTGGAAATTAGTTGTCCCTCTCCTATATACTTGGCCCATGCTTCTGTTATTAAATAAGAAGCTACCGGTTTCCCTGTCTGCCTCCCCAACTATGGACGGTGCTCCTTAGGCCGTAGACTGGAAGTTATTTCTTTCTATACCTCCCCCATCACCTAGACTATCTTTGCACACTCAAATCAGTGTCCCCTCAGTTATTCTGAGAAATGTTATTAGAATTTAAGCACTTGAACAGTAACTATATAAAATTCCTCAGGAAGAAGGTGTCTGAGTGGCTCTGTTGTTAAACGTTGGCCTTCGGCTCAGGTCATGATCCCAGGGTCCTGGGATTGAGCCCTGCATCAGGCTCTCTGCTCAGCAGGAAGCCTGCTTCTCCCTCTCCTACTCCCCCTGCTTGTGTTTCCTCTCTCGCTATGTTTCTCTGTCAAAAAAATAAAAAATCTTAAAAAAAATAATTCCTCAAGAAGTATATTGGCCAACCAATAAAAATTTCTTAATCACCTGCTATGTGAAAGCCAGTTCATGTATTTAAGATGCCTATAATCTAATAGAGATGTCAGATATAAGCCCTTGTAAACAAGAAGAAGAAAATATTTAAACTCTTGAGGTACTGCTGACAAGACCACCAGCAGACTGGAATTTACCACCTTGGAAACTAGTCACATCTGAGGGTTGAAGTGTTGTTATGTACACAATGTACATGTCAAACATTATCTGTCAGGGAATAAATAATAAAACTCAAATCCTTTTTTCGATTTTTTTTTCAAGATTTTATTTATTTATTTGACAGGCAGAGATCACAAGTAGTCAGAGAGGCAGGCAGAGAGAGAGAGGGGGGCAAGCAGGCTCCCTGCTGAGCAGGGAGCCCTATGTGGGGCTCAATCCCAGAAGCCTGGGATCATGACCTGAGCCGAAGGCAGAGGCTTTAACCCACTGAGCCACCCAGGCGCCCCCATTTTTTAGATTTTTTTCAAATATAAACATTTTGATTTTATGAGTTTTAAAAATCATTTAAGTATAATTATTCTGGATATACAGAATATACACAATCATATTGACATGCTCTGTGTTTTACCTGTAGATTGAATCCAAAGTTCAAATCAATAAACAGCATTTATATTATTATGGTTACACATATATATACTTCGTGCAAATGTTTGTATGCATATTCATACACAGTGTATATATAGTGACTTTTTTTTAAGTTTTTTGTGTTTTTTTTAAGATTTTATTTATTTATCAGATAGAGATCACAAGTAGGCAGAGTGGCAGGCAGAGAGAGGGGGGGAAGCAGGCTCCCTGCTGAGCAGAGAGCCCGATGTGGGGCTCGATCCCAGGACCCTGGGATCATGATCTGAGCCGAAGGCAGAGGCTTTAACCCACTGAGCCACCCAGGTGCCCCTAGTGACTCTTTTTATACATATATGTATATATATATAAAACATATATTATGTGTATATATACATATATAAAGTATATATTTATTATCTATCATTTAGTATATTAAAATATAAATATAAAATATATATTCTATAAATATAATGTATAAATATAAATATAAAATGAAATAGAAATAGAAATATATAGTATATATTTATTATATTTATAACATATATCAAATATATATTTATAAATATAAAATAAAAATGTAAAAGTATATAAAATATATAATATAAATATATAATATATACAAATATATAAATATTATGTATAAAATAATATATCTTATATAGTATATTTTATAATTATTAATTGTATATAATATATTACATATACATTATATGTATATATAGCATATTACTAAGTAATGTAATATGACTACACTTCTCTCTGTGGTGCAATGTCATGGCCTCAGCTCTTCTCAAAGGAACATGCTTAAGTGGGCTATTCTTTCACACATTTCACCAGATGTAGCATTAATATAATTATAACATGAACGTTTACATTAACTTATAATACCATCTAAATAATGAAAAATAGTGATAGCTAAGTATAGGTGGGAAGGGAAAAACAACATACTCTCACTGTCATAGCAAAAATGTCAATAGTTATATTGCAAGGTTGATAAACCAAGAAATGACTGTGTACAATTATTATTAATGAAAATCGACTACTAGAAACACTAAAAACAAATGGCTAAATATATGCTAAGAAGTTAATATCCAACATATATGAGGAGCTTCTAGTAATCAAGACAAAAAACCGAAACAACACTCTGAAAAGATGCTCAACATCACTAATGTATCAGGGAAACGCAATTCAAAACCACAGCAGGATATCAACTCGAAACTGTTAGACTGGCTAGTATGAAACAAAACAAGTGTTGGTGACAGTGCAGAGAAAAGGGAACCCTGGTGCCTGGTTGGTGGGAATGCAAATTGGTGCAGTTCCTATGGAAAACAGTATGGGGCTCCTCAAAAAATTACAAATAAAGTTACTGTGTGAGCCATCAGTCCCACTTATGGGCATACACCCAAAGGAACGGAAGTCAGGATCTCAGGGAGATATCTGTCCTCCTGTGTTCATTGTAGCATTATTTACAGTATCCAAGAGATGGAGGCAAGCTCACTGTCCACTGATGGATGAAAGAATAAAGAAAATGTGGTATATGCATAGAATTGGATAGTATTCATCTTAAAAAAATAAGGAAATCCTACTTTATGCTAAGTGAAATAAACCAGGTAGAGAAGGACCAATACTGCATGATCCCACATTTAGGGGAAGTCTAAAATACTCAAACTCATGAAACCAGAAAGTAGAGTGGTGGTTTCCAGGGGCTGGAGGGAAGGGGAATGAGGAGATGTCAGTCAAAGGGCACAAAGTTTCAGTTATGCAGGATGAATAAACTAGATACCTCCTGTACAACACGGACCCGATAGTTAACAATACCGTGTTATATACTTAAAAATTTGATAAGGGGGTAGACTATGTGTTAAGTGCTCTTACCCCAAAAGGAAAAAAACTAATTAAAATAAATAAAAGAAGAAGAAAGACACTTTTGGAGGTGATCACTATATTAGGTTCTCAACTGTGGTGATAGTTTTAGGGGTATATACTTACCCCAAATTCATCACGTTGTATACATTAAATATATGTAGCTTTTCATATGTCCATCAGACCTCAGTTAAATGGCTTTTAAAAAGCAAATAGTTGAGGGGCACCTGGATGGCTCAGTGGGTTAAGCCTCTGCCTTCAGCTCAGGTCATGGTCTCAGGGTCCTGGGATGGAGCCCCACATCGGGCTCTCCTCTGCTCGGCGAGGAGCCTGCTTCCTCCTCCCTCTCACTCTGCCTGCCTCTCTGCCTACTTGTGATCTCTCTCTATCAAATAAATTTTTTTAAAAAAGCAAATAGTTGAAAGTGAAGATCTTTGTGAGAAGAAGCAGATGCAGCTACCTCTTCAGTTAGACTTTTTAAATTTTGTGTGTTTGTATCTTTGATTAGTCATCTTAAAAAAAACATAGAAATTAAAGTTATGTTGTAATTTTTCAAAAGTGTTGCTACGTTTGTAATAACTATTTTATTGTTATATAATTTACATAATGATGTCTATTTTACATATTGTATAAATATATAACTATCTAGTAACATATCTATAGGAAATATATAACAAATATATAATTAATAATATGATATATTTATAGTCTCTTGAGGTCAGGTTGGAAATTCACATGTTAAGTATGTGGTTTATACCCAAAGGTACACAATCTTAATCTTGGGACCTAATGTCACTACATATCTAAGTAACTGACAATCTGAAATAATTCTGTTTAAGAAAATCTTTCTAAAAACGTCCACCCCTACAAAGAAGATCAACTGGGGAACTCTGCTCATATTACAAAAATTACAAAGAATTCAGAACAGGGCTTCTTTAAGTCATGGTCTTCACTAACACAAGATTCATTAGAGGTTTAAAAATTAAATCAATACACAGCTTTTTAGGAACATAGCATCATTTCAAGAATGCAGTCTTGTAAAAAGCAAGTGCTAAGAAGGGTGTGATTACTAACACATGTGTGGTGAATTTTCTGCCTCATTAACAAATGCAAAATGCTCTTTTCTTTCAAAGAAAGGCAGCACAGAAAAACCATTTCAATGTGTAAACGGATAGGAAATCAGATTCACAAGGATGTGAATATAAACTACCTTTTATTTCCTAAAGATGCTTCTCATGGACTATCTACTTGGGTGGATAGAACTGGGATGGAATCACCAAAATTCTGGCTTGAAGACCCATGATTTAATCCATAATTTCACTTTCAAATTTCCCTTGAAGTTTTGAGGATTGTAATCCCAAGCCCAGTGACACTAGGACATTTGATACGAGGCTAGAGCATGCATTAAAAGGTAATTTCCACTGGACAATCTGTCCATTGTGTTATGGTTTATAGAAAATCTTGACTGTGGCTGGCAAATAAATGGCTTTTTTTTTTTTTAAAGATTTTATTTATTTATTTGAGAGAGAGAGAGTGCATGAGAGGGAAGAGGTCATAGGGAGAAGCAGACTCCCTGCTTGATGTGGGACTCTAGGATCATGACCCCAGCTGAAGGCAGTTGCTTAACCAACTGAGCCACTCAGGGACCCAAACAAATGAATTTCTGTGGGAAAATTTTTGCCTGATAGGAAAAGGAACTGAATAGATCCAAAGGATATATTCCTCCCAAGATGCTTTGGAGTCTATATTGACATATTGTGTGGTTTAATCAAATCTCTCGGTCGTCATATTTCCCAAAATAAAAAGGAAAGTAAATTAACTTGTCCACTAAATCCTACTCTTTTCTCTCTTCCCTATCGTGGAGGATTGATATTTGTTTGTTTGTTTCATTTCATGATTTCCACCAATTACAGGTTTGAGAGCTCATCTGCTAAAGAGCGAATGATCTGTAGAGAACATCTAGTCTTCAATGTTTTTGTAGATAAAATTTAAGGTGTCTCATGCACAAATAAGGCAGAAGTAGGTTCTTATGTAAAAAAATGAAAAATGAAAAGCATCAAGCATGGGCCGTCAGGCTAAACTGACAGCATATTATTATTGTCAAGGGTGTTGAATTGTATGGTGGGGTTGCAAATGTTCCGGTCGCATATATTAACTTGTCCAAATAGAGAAATACAAAATTATGCTTTTGTACTTGTCCAAATAAGGAAGTACAGAAATCCACACTTTCGGGGCTATGAAAATGAGTGTATGTGAGGACTCAAAGCCAATGAACAGAGAGAGGATCGTACTTAGGACAATTCCCATAAGTCAGAGTCCTGTAGGGGGTTAGGAGCAGAAGAACAAACATAGCTGATCACATCTCATTAACGAGGTGGGGAGGCAAAGTTTTCAAGACCTGCTTTTATCTGTTTTCTCCAAATGAGGACAGAAAATGCTCATTGTACAACATGGGGAATGCTGGGTGTGATGAACCCGCCATAAACTTAGGGAGTATTTCTGAAGAATGTACTAATATCCATCTTTCTGGGGTTTTGCTTTTAGGAATAATACGTCCTTGTATTTTCAAAAATGTGGATGGGGATATGGTTACAGGGTTCAACACCTTTCCAAATAGAAGAAAGTAAATGATGACAAGCCTCCTTCCCCTCTGTTCCTTATCCAGCCAGCTGTCACCACGCCTCACTTTTGTCCCTCAGGTAACCACTGTGATTAGCTTCTTGCCTACTCTTTCAGTGTTCTTGTTTACAAATAAGCAACTGCAAATATATATATTCTTTCTTTCCTTTCTTGTTTACCCATTCTACTCCCTCTTCAGAACCTTACTTTTTTTTCAATTAGCATTTCCATTTCGCTTCATGCCAATGAGTACACTGGATACATTTTCAGTGTTTGTTTAGGCAGCAAAGCATTACACTGCATAGGTACATCCTAATTTATTCAACGGGTTCTACATTGTTAGATATTTAGATTGGTTTTGGGGTTTGCTACTAAACACAATAGTGAGGTGGAAAGCTTATACAGACATAGTTTCTCACTTGTGCAAATATATCTGCAGAGTAAATATACAGGAATAAGACAGATAGATCAAAGAGAAAATGCTTTTGGAGTTCTGATAGATATTGTCAACCGCCCTCCGTAGAGCTGATAACGATTTACACTCCCAGGAGCAGTACTTGGTAGAGCCTGTTTGCCCGCAGCCTCGCCAGGAATACTTTATCATATTTTTGAGTTTTCTTTTTTTTATATGGATTTTTTTTTAAGATTTTATTTATTTATTTGACAGAGAGAGAGAGCACGCAAGAGAGGGAACACAAGCACAGGGAGTGAGAGAGGGAGAAGCAGGCTTCCCACAGAGCAGGGAGCCCAATGCGGGGCTCGATCCCAGCACCCTGGGATCATGACCTGAGCCAAAGGCAGACGCTTAACAACTGAGCCACCCAGGCGCCCCATATTTTTGGGTTTTCTTACCTGATAAGTGGACAGTGATTTCTCAGTGTTGTAATCCCCATTTCTTTTATTATTAGAAAAGTTGAGTCTATTTTCTCTGTTTAAAACCCTTCTGTGGGGCACCTGGGTGGCTAGTGGGTTAAGCGTCTGCCTTTGGCTCAGGTCATGATCTCAGGGTCCTGGGATCAAGCCCCCCCATTGGGATCCCGAGCTCACTTCCCCCTCTCTCTCTGCCTGCCCCTCTGCCTACTTGTGATCTCTCCCTCACTGTCAAAATAAATAAATAAAATCTTTAACAACAACAACAAGAAAACTCTCCCGCATTTCCTTTTCTATTTTGGTCATTTTTCTGGTTCTGGTCATTTTTCTATTGTGCTATTGGTCTTTTTTTCTTATAGATCTCCAGGAGCCTGTCGTTTGTATCCCAATTCACAACCTAGCATTACTTCCAGGGTGCTTGTGTGTGTGTGTGTGTGTGTTTTGTGATATGACACTTTAAAAAAATGTTTATGACTTCTGGATTTTAAGTTATAATTAGAAAGGATTTTCCACTCCACAATTATTACACGTGCGCTCATATTTCTTCTAATATCTCTGACTCAGCTTTCACACTTAAATCTTAATTCATTTGTAATTCATCTGTGTGTGTGTTAAACTGCATGGATTCAACTATATATTTTTTCCCAGAATGCTACCTGTTGTCCCCAAAACATCTGTTAAATTGTCCTTTTCCCCACTGATTTGAGAGGCAATTTTCTTTTTTAAGTAGGCCCTATTCGTAATGTGGGGGCTTGAACTCACAACCCTGAGATCAAGAGTTGCATGTTCTACCAACTGAGCCAGCCAAGTGCCCCTTGAGGTGCAATTTTTATTGTAATGTCTTGTATTTGTCTTCATTTCTGGGCTTTTTGTCCAATTACAAAGGTCTCTCCTGTTCATGTGCTAGTACCATAGGTTTTTAAAACATTAATGATAATTTTATGTTTTAGTATTTGCTTTTCTTATTCTTTCTTGCTTGTTTTCCAACATAAAATGAGAACTGACTTGCTTAATTAAAAACAAAACAATACCAGTAATAACAACAAGACAGTAGAAATACCTGTTGGCATTTGATTTATAAATTAACTACTGAAGAATTGACATTTTTACAGTGTTGAGTCTTTTTTTTTCAGGTACATGGACGTCCTTCCATTTGTTTAAGTCTTTTTTTTGTGTGTGTGTGTGTCATTGATTTTGAAGTGTTTTTACATAGCTCCTGCAATTTCTGGTTTGCTAATTCCAATGGAATTTTTATTTTTTGTTGCTGTTGTGGGTGAGCTCTGTATCAGTAAGGGTTCTAATGAAGAAACAAATGGCATCATTTAAGTTGGATACTTGAAGAGATAAGAGAGAAGTGTTATTTACAAATGTCTGAACAGATATAGAAGAAGCAAGAGGACAGAGCAGTACATTTGGGATAGTAACAGCAGTTCTAGGGTCCTTCATTTTCATACCTAGGGTTGAATTTTTAAGGGAAAGAGTTGCTATAACCCATATACACAGCTCCTATGGGAGGTAGGAGTTATAACCTTGGTCCAAGGATATCACTAGCCTGCTGTGGTCCCAGCAGAGAGAACAGAGGTAGAGGAAGAAATAAATATACTACCTCTCTCTAATCCCTCTTTTCAGATCCCCTGTTGGAGTTTTCCATCGGTCAAACCCAACCAGAGGCAAGAGGACAAGAGAGGTCATTGACAGAGTCAATAGGCAATATAATTAAGCCTATCTGGGTAGAGAACAGGGTGGGATCAGGTAGAGAATGAATCTGGTGGGTAGACAGAAGATATCCAACACATTGTCCTTTTGAGATAAATTTCTATTCAATAAAATTCATAGATTTTAGGAGTATATAGTTCTATGAGTTTGCAAAATGAATACAATTATGCAAGCCCAACCAAAATCAAAATTCCTTTGTGTTTCCCCATAGTCAATTTCTTCTTCCAGCCCTGGCCCAACACAACCACTGATCTGCTTTTTGTCGCTATGATTTTGCCTTTTCTAGAACTTCATATAAATAATGTGTTGTCTTTTGTGTCTGGTTCCCTTCAGTTTGCATATTTTGGAGTTTCATCCATGTGTTTTGCATGTATCAGTAGTTCATCCCATGGTCTTGCCAAGCAGTGTTCCATTGTCTGGATATACAACAACTTGTTACCTATTTACTAGTTTATGAATATATTAGTTGTTTCCAGGTTGGAGCAATTAAGAATAATGTTGCTGGGGAGCATGGTGGCTCAGTCGGTCAAGCGTCTGCCTTCGGCTCAGGTCCTGATCCCAACGTCTTGGGATCAAGCCCCACATTGGGCTCCCTGCTCAGTGGGGACCCTGCTTCTCTCTCTCCTTCTGCCCCATTCCTGCTTGTGCTCTCTCTCTCTATTTCTCTCTGTCAAATAAATAAATAAAATCTTGAAAGAGAAAAAACAACAAAGAATAATCTTGCTATGATTATTCACATATGGTGTCTTTGTCTTTACATGGATATATGTATTCATTCTTGGTTACCTAGCTAGGAGTGGAATTACTGGGATGAATTTTAAGTGTGTGTTTAACATGTTAAGAAGACACCAACTTGTTTTTCAAATAGATAGATCATTATAGTGTAACTACTAGCAATATATGAGTATTCCAATTGTCCATTCATGCAGATACTGGATATTGTAAGGCTTCTTAAATTTTAGCCGTTCTAGTGAGTATATAGCAGTATCTCTTTGTTGTTTTAATTTGTTTTTCTTTGATAACTGGTCATGTAGAGGATCTTTTCATTCCTTATTGGATTTTATATATATTCTTTTATGAACTGTCTGTTTAAATCTTTTGTCCTTTTCTTGACTGAACTGTATGTCTTCTTATTGGTAACTTGTAATAGTTCTTTATATATTCAGAGCACAAGCCCCTTGTTGGATGTTTTGCCAATTTTTTTCCCCATTTTATTTTCTGGAGAGTCTTTTGAAGAACAAAAGATTTTTGTTTTGATGAAATCCAATTTATCAATATTTTTCTTTGGTTTCATGCTTTTGTGTCTTTTAAATTTTTAATTAATTAATTAATTAACTTACTTATTTTAGAGAGAGAGTGTGCGAGCAGAGGGAGAGAAAGACTCTCAAGCAGACTCTGGGCTGAGCTCAGAGCCCGATTAGAGACTCAAACCCATGACCCTGAGATCCTGAACTGAACTAAAACCAAGAGTCAGACACTCAACTCACTAGCTACCAGGTACTCCCAAGGCTTTATGTTTTAATAAATTATTGCTTGATCTTATATTTTAAATATTTTCTCCTATGTTTTCTGCCTAAAGCTTTTAAGATTTTTTTTTAAAAAGGATTATTTATTTATTTATTTGACAGAGAGAGAGACAGTGAGAGAGGGAACACAAGCAGGGGGAATGGAGAGGGAGAAGTAGGCTTCCCGCAGAGCAGAGAGCCCGATTCGGGGCTCCATCCCAGCACCCTGGGATCACAACCTGAGCCAAAGGCAGACGCCCAATGACTGAGCACCCAGGCACCCCAAGACTTGGGTTTTTTAATTTAGGTGTATGATCCATTTTGAATCAATTTTTGCATATGGTGAAAGATAAGAGTCAAGACTGTTTTTCCCCAATTTGAACAGTGTGTCATGATTCCAACACCATTTGTTGCCTTTCCATCATTTAATTATGTTGACACCTTGGTCAAAAATCATTTGACTATATGTTTGGATCTATTTCTGGACAGTACTCTGTTCCACTGATTGGTGGACCTTTCTTCACACGTGTATTATCTGTATTACTGTAGTTTTACAGTGTCTTCGTACCAGGTGGTTTAAGTCTTCCAACTTTTTTCTTCTTTTTAAAATTGTTTGGCTATTTTAGGTCATTTGCATTTCTATGTCAATTTTTTAAAAGGATTTCATTTATTTATTTGAGAGAGAGCCCACAAGCGAGGTGGGGGTGGTAAGGACAGAGGAAGGGGGAAGCAGGCTCCCCACTGAGCAGGGAGCCCGATGCGGGGCTCGATGCAGGGCTCCATCCCAGGATCCTGGGATCATGACCTGAGCTGAAGGCAGACGCTTAACCAACTGAGCCACCCAGGCAACCCCCCATGTCAATTTTAGGATCCACTTGTCAATTCCTCTTTCTTTTCTTTTTTTTCTTTTTAAAGATTTTTATTTATTTGAGAGCAAGAGACACAGCGAGAGAAGGAACACAAGCGGGGGAGGCAGGAGAGGGAGAACCAGGCTTCCTGCTAAGCAGGGAGCCCGATGTGGGGCTCAATCCCAGGACCCTGGGATCAGGACTGGAACCGAAGGTAGACACTTAATGACTGAGCCACCCAGGCGCCACCACTTGTCAGTTTCTAAAAGAAAATGCCTGCTGTGCTTTTGATTGAGATTGCGTTAAATCTGGGGCACCTGACTGGCTTAGTCGATAGACAGAGCATGTGACTCTTAATCTCAGGGCAGTGAGCTCAAGCCCCACATTGGGCAGGGAGCCTACTTTAAAAGAAAAGAAAAAAAAAAAAAAGACTGCCTTGAATCTATTGATTAGGGAAGAATTGCTATCTTAATAGTCAATCTTCCGATTCATAAATAAACATGGTATATCTGACCATTTCTTTAGGTCTTCTTTAATTTCTCTCACCATTGTAAAAATCTTCTACACCTTTCATTAAATTTATTTCTTTTTTTAATATTTTATTTATTTATTCAAAGGAGAGAGAGGGAGAGAGAGAAAGCACGAGAGATGGGGAGGGGAAGAGAGAGAAGCAGACTCTTTGCTGAACAGGGAGCTCCACGTGGGGCTCGGTCCCAGGGCCCCACGACCATAACCCGAGCTGAAGACAGATGCCTAACCAACTGAGCCAACCTGGCACCCCATCATTAAATTTATTTCTCAAGGGTTTTTTATGCTGTTGTAAATGTATTGGGTTTTTTAAATGTCATTTTTAATTGTTTGTTGTCAGTATATAGAAATGAAATGATTATTGCATATTAATCTTCTGTCTTGGAGTTTTGCTAAATTCATTTATCAGTTCTAGTAGTTTTTGTATATTCCCTCCGGATTTTTTATATATGTGATCATGTTGACTGTAAATTCAGTTTTACTTCTTCCTTTATAAACTCTTTGCTTTGTATTTTATGTTTTCTTGCCTATTGGCCTGTTTAGGACCTCCAGCTGAACAATAATCCTGAATACAAGTTGTAAGAGTGTGCAACTCTCTCAACTTTTTCAACGTTTGTATGATGTTCATGCTAGGTTTTTCACTGATGCTCTTTTTCAAGGCTGAAGATATTTCATTCTATTCAGGGTTTGTGGAGAGTTTTATTAGGAATGGCTGTTGAACTTTGTGAAATACTTTCTCTGCATCTGTTGAGATGATTGTATGGTTTTTCTCCTTTATTCTATTAATATGATGAATTACATTAATTGATTCTCATATATTAAACCAGTACTACATTTCTTGGGAAAACCCCATTTGATTATGATTCATGATTCTTTTAACATATTACCAGGTTCAGTTTCTTAATATTTCTTCAAGGGTTTTTACATTTATATATCCATGATGGATATTGGTCTATAGTGTTTTTTTCTTGTTATGTCTTTGTCAGGTATTAAATTAGAGTAATGCAGTAAAGTATTTCCTCTTCTTTTTTCTGATGTAATTTGTGAGAGATTGGTACCATTTATTCCTTAAATGTTTGCTAGAATTACTATGATATCAGCTGGAACTGGGGTTTTCTCTGTGAGAAAGCTTTTTTTTTTTTTTAAGATTGTATTTATTTACTTGAGAGAGAGAGAGAGAGAACATGAGTGGGGGGAGGGGCAGAGGCAGAGGGAGAAGCAGACTCCCCATTGAGCAGGAGCTGGATGTAGGATTCGATCCCAGGACCCTGACACCATGAATAGAGCCGAAAGCAGACACTCAACTGACTGAGTCACCCAGGGGCCCCTGTGAGAAGACTTTTAATTAAAAATTTAAATATTTTATTTGTTACAGGTCTTCTGTTTTCCCTGAGTCTGTTTTTTATAATTTGTGTCTTTTGAGGAGATCGTAGATTTCATGTCATTGAACTTTTTGGCATAATGTCATTCACAACATTCCTTTATTGTCCATCCTTTAGTGAATTTAGAACTGTAGTGAGAATCCTCTTTCAGTTTTTCATCTCATTTGTAACTTGTGCATTTGTAATTGACGAATTTACCTAGAAGTTTATGTGTAATTGGTATCTGACAAGAACCAGCTTCTGATTTCATTGTTTTTTTCTTTAGTGTGTCCGTTGCTATTGCATTGATTTCCACTGTTTATTATTCCACCTCTATTATTTCTTTCTTTCTACTTGCTTTGGATGTAATTTGCTCTTTTTCTACTTCCTTAAGAAAGAAGTTTATATCATTGGATTTATTCATTTCTTCTTCTCTGATATAAGTAATGCTATACATTTTCCTCTAACCATTGTTTTCACTGTATCACACAAATTTTGATATACTGTGTTTACACTTTTGTTCAATTCAAAAATTTTTTTAAAAGATTTTATTTATTTATTTGACAGACAGAGATCACAAGTAGGCAGAGAGGCAACCAGAGACAGAGGAAGAAGCAGGCTCCCTGCAGAGCAGAGAGCCTGATGTGGGGCTCGATCCCAGAACCCTAGGATCATGACCTGAGCCGAAGGCAGAGGCTTTAACCCACTGAGCCACCCAGGCACCCTCAAAATATTTTCTAATTTCTCTTCTGACTTCTTTTTTTCCTCAAAGGTTATTTAGAAGTCTGCTTAATTTCCAAGTATTTGAGGATTTTCCAGGGAGCTTTTTGTTGTTGACTTCTAGTTTAATTATGTTGTGGTCTGAGAATATACTCTAAGCAATCCCATTATGTTTGTATTTATTGAGACACGGCTCAAGATATTCTATATTGGTGAGTATTCCACGTGCATTTGAAAAGAAGGTATTGCCGTGTGGCATGTTCTATGAATGCCAATTGGGTCAAGTTGGTTGATGATGTTCAGGCTTTACTGATTCTCTGCCTCCTTTATCAGTGTTGGTGGAATTTTCTCTATACTGATTTTCCATCTACGTAAACTGTCATTAACTGAGAAAGTATGGTTTCTTCTCTAGCTGAAATTATGGATTTGTCTATTTCTTCTTTCCTTTCTGTCGATATTTAATGTTTTGGGACAATGTTATTAGGTTCATATATAGTTGTAGATGTTCTACAATCCTGATTTTTTATCTTTGTATCATTTTGAAATTCTTTGTCTGTAGTAAAACTCCTTCCTTAAGATGGATTTTTCTATAACAATATAGCTCCTTGGATTTTCTCATGCTGACTGTTTCCATGATATGTCTTTTTCTGTTCTTTTACTTTCAACTAATTTGCATATTTGCATTTAAAAACATCTCTTGTAGACAGCATATAGGTTGGTTTTGTTTTTATATTCCATCTGCCAATCTGTCTTTTGATTGGAATGTTTAATCCACTTAGATTTAATTCTTGATATGAATTATTTTAAGTCTGCCATTTTTCGATTTGTCATCTCTCTCTCTTTTTAAAATTACTCTATCCTGCTTTTTTTATCCTGCTTTTTATGTATTAAACATTTTTTTCAGTATACTGTGTAATTAATTTCTTGGTTTTTAAGCTATTTCACTAGTTTTTAAAAAGCATAGTTTTTAGTGGTTGCTCTAGGATGGCAATATTTGCTTCTTAAATGTCATTTTCAGTCATTTGCTGTTAATATATAGAAATAAAATGACTACTACATATGATCTTTTATTCCTCGTGATATTTTGGAAATTTTTTGCATTATTTCTCACCGTACAGTCTTCTTAGATCTTATCTTTATTGAGCACATGTGTGGTAGTCAGTGTTTGTGTGGGATGCTATCATTTTTAAGGGTCATATGCCCTTTTAAATAACTATATATATATTTATTTCCAAAAAACACATTCTTAATTTTTTTAGGGCAAAATTTTCCAGTTTTCCTCATTGTGTAGCAGCCTTCATTTGTAATTCATCCACAGAAATGCTTCCCACTCTCACAATCTGTCAACATCAGCTAAGCTTATAGAAGCTTTACCTTGTAATGGAGATTTAGTCTCCCTATCAGATAACAATTTGAAGCAGATGGCCTTAATTATCAACAATGGGGAGCTGAACCCATCAATTAGTGCCCACAATTCTGGCCTAGGATATTGTCAGTATATTGATGAGTGACTAGGAGAAAGAAGACGTTTTATATCTTAATTCTACTTTATGTTGTATAAAAGAAACAAGATCACAGCAAACATATGAAGAATTTAAAATACGAAACATGGGGCGCCTGGGTGGCTCAGTGGGTTGACTCGCTGCCTTCAGCTCAGGTCATGATCTCAGGGTACTGGGATCAAGCCCCACATTGGGCTCTGCTCAGTGGGAAGCCTGCTACCCCCTATCTCTCTGCCTGCCTCTCTGCCTACTTGTGATATCTCTCTCTCTCTCTGTCAAATAAATAAATAATCTTTAAAAATAAATAAATAAAATACGAAGCATGTGTGTGTGCAAAAAGATGTTTGTTACAATATTACTTGCAATTGTGAGAAATAGATACAGCTTAAATGTCCACTAAGGATATGGTTAAATATATTATGATAGAAAATATGAAGCTTTTTCAACTGAGAAGATATTAGTAGTGACATGCAAAAGCCTGGTAAAATCCATTAGCCATCCATTTTTTAAAAGGTTTTTACTTTTAAAATATTTTTTTAAAGATTTCATTTATTTATTGGACAGAGAGGGAGATCACAAGTAGGCAGAGAGACAGGCAGAGATAGAGGGGGAAGCAGGCTCCCTGCTGAGCAGCGAGCCCGATGCAGAACTCGATTCCAGGACACAGGCAGAGGCTTAACACACTGAGCCACCCAAGCGCCCCACTTTTTAAATTTTTTAAAAAGATTTTATTTATATATATTTGAGACAGAGAGAGAGAGAGACCATGAGGAGCATGAGGAGGGGAAAGGGGCAAAGAGAGAGAGAGAGAGAAGCAGGCACCCCGCTGAGCAGGGAGCCCAAGGTGGGGCTTCACCCCAGGACCCTGAGATCATGACCTGAATTGAAGGCAGACGCTTAACTGACTGAGCCACCCAGGCACCCCAGCCATCCATTTAGATATGATTACTACTCAGCAATAAAATGAAGCAAACTCCTAATATACAACATAGATGAAACTCAGAAATACTATGCTCAGCAAAATAAGCCAGGCACAAGGGAACACATATTATAGGATTCCATTTCTGTGAAGCTCCACATCAGTCAACACTAATCTACAGGGACAGAAACCATGAAGGAGAGCCATGAGGGAACTTTCTAAGGTGAGAGAAATTCTCTCTGTTTATTATAGTGGCAGTTACACAGGTGTATACATTTGTCAAACTGACCAAACTACATTTAAGATTTGTGTGTCTTACTATATGTGATATACCTTAGTTTTTAAAACAAGTGATTACTATATCAACTCAGTTCCCTTAAGGCTTTATCAAGGAATTTCACATTTGCTAAGGAAACGCTTTCATAAGAACAAGCTTCTCTTCAGAGAGAAATTTTTGCTTCATGTATCTTACCTCTACTAACATGCGGAGAGGTCATGAAAAATGTGCAAGCTTAGTGATAAACCAGTTTCAACCAGCTATGTGAATTTGGCCAACTTAAGTTATACCCCAGACAGTGGTTTTCTTAAATGTAAATTGGAGATAATGAACAAGCCCTTGTTGGGTTGCTGTGTGGACTTGGAGCTGTTATTATGTATTAAGGGCCTAGCAGCACATGGTTGGTGATCAGTAAATGGTAGTTAGTCCCATGTACAGTAAGGGGAACAAATACACTACATTGTTCTTAACCTTACGAGGGTAGAGTCTTGGCTCTAAAGAGTTTTGTCTTGCGTCTGGAATAATCATACAGAGATATTAATATTCCATCCACTCATGCATGTTGTCTTCTTAGAATGGGATGGCGCCTCTATTTGTAGGGCTTAGCAGAATGTGGGAACAGAAACTTCTCTCTCCCGAACTTTTTCAAAAGTCTCATGGGTCTACTCGCAACTTCCATGACCGCTCTCCACACTGTGCTGGACTGTTCCTTCAGAATACCTCCCCCTCCTACCCCAGTCCTCTTCAAAGAATTCAAGCTAAGAGCGTAACTCTGCAACCTTGTCTACTCAGTGCTCTCAGCCTGCCTACCTCTCCTGGGTCACTGCCTTCTCAACCATAAAATACTTAGCATTTCTGTACACGAATGCTGTAACATTTACAAAAATGGCCGCTAGCTGGTCCCAGGTAAGCCCTGGCCCACCCCAAACCATCTGGAGACTTTAGAAAGCCCCGAACCGTATGTTCTAACAGTCCCAGTGACCATGAATTGCATGAGGGCTCCACTTCCAAACATAGCTAGCCAATACTCAGCCTGCTGATCCTGCTTTGCCTCTTCCTTCCCATGGAAACCACAAGAAAGACCCCTTCCCACAGCTGGCTCTCTCCCTTGGCCTTGCCTCCAACCCCAGGGCTTCCTCTTAGTGGTTCTGCCTGGTGTGGCAAGAAGACAGGGCTCCCTGAATGTAGTCATGCGTAAAATTCTTTCTGGTCTCTTGCCTTGCAGTCTGGCCTCATCATACCCATCTCCGCAAGGTAATACAGTTAAAGCACCAACTTCCTTGGAGACTTGGTAGAAGCTATAGGCCTTGGGGCCCCTGGGTGGCTCAGTGGTTAAAGCCTCTGCCTTCTGCTCAGGTCATGATCCCAGGACCCTGGGATTGAGTCCCACAATGGGCTCTCTGCTCAATAGGGAGCCTGCTTCCACTTCTCTCTCTCTGCCTGCCTCTCTGCCTATTTGTGATCTCCGTCTGTCAAATAAATAAATAAAATCTTAAAAAAAAAAAAAAAAGAAGAAGCTGCAGGCCTTGTCACGAGCACTCCCCACTCTCCCCCATCCTCCCAACCTCCCCCAACCCCCGAACCCCCCCCACCTCTTCAGCAGGGAAAGCCTCAGCTTCCTGTGCTTCTTAGGGGAGCCTCACTTACCCAGGGAAGAGTTTCCCAACTCCCTGCTCCGCCCAAACCACCTGCCCAGATCCCACAGGCACCATTTCCCCTCCCTCATGGCACTTCCCACCAGTGTGATTTCATAGTCATTTGTGTGACTAATTAAGGAATCTATCTTTTCCAACAAACCGTAAGCTCCAAGAAGACAGAAACCACATTTCTTTCTGCTCTGGGTTTTGTGTACAGCCCCAGACTGTGTGGACCTTGTGCACACCACTCTTACCTACTTGCTGAGTGACAGCTCCTGAGCCTTTGATCCCCAATGTTTGGGGCATGAAAAAGATCAAGACCTTTGCGTGAAGGTGTCATTGCTCATTTATAGAAGAGATCGTATGAGAACCTAAAGGCAGATAAAAGAATTTTTAAAGGTAAATGAACATTTATCTGCCCCAGAAAGAGTAGAAGATTAATTCAAAGACTAAATGGGTAGAGGAATTAGGTTTAAAGAGATCGAAACATTTTAAACCCTTTCCTTCTCAGTTCCTCTCTTTCTTAATTTCTTTCCCCATTCCACTCCCCCTTTTCCCTGTGCATGCTCATGGGCACACAAACATACTACTTTTTTTTTTTTTTAAGATTTTATTTTTAAGTAATCTCTACACCTAATGTGGGGCTCAAACTCACAACCCCAAGGTCAAGAATCACATGCTCCACTGACTGAGCCAGCTAGATGCCCTACAAATATACTACTTCTTTGGAAGGGGGTGGAGGGGAGGGACAGAGGGAGAGAGAGAATCTTAAGCAGGCTCCATGCCCAGTGCAGCCTGATGAAGCGCTCCATCCCACAACCCTGAGATCATGACCTAGCCAAAAGCAAGTCAGACACTTAACCAACTGAGTCACCCAAATGCCCCAACATTCTACTTTCCATACATTTTTTTTTTTTTCCTGTACAGGTAGCCAGTAATCCGGTCCTATGGATGACCAACATTCTCCCATTTGTCGCTTATGATGCTTTCAAGGAAACCTTTCCTTTTTAACTTCTCTTGGTTGATATGACCCAAGAAAAACTAAAGTCATGGAATTATGTTACATATAGTAAGTCTCAGATGGAATTAGTTTTTACTCTTTCTTGAAATGAGATCTTCCACCATAAAGTTTGGATTTTTAAAAATTCAAATTAAAAAAAAACACTCATAACTTGTTAAAAGTCCTATCATATACTATATTGTCTGGAGACACTTTAATGGGCTCTTTTAGGTCTTAAGACCTCATTAAAATCTTATGAAAAGTATAGGCTCTCTGGTTAAAATACACTGGCACCCATTCTCAAAAATTTTGTTTACAGCTCTAGGAAGGTCACAAAACTGAAGTTCATTCATTAACAACAGAGATCCGATGGTAAAATTCCCTATTCTTTTTTTTTTTTTTTTTTTTTTACAGACAGATCACAAGTAGGCAGAGAGGCAGCCAGAGAGGAGGAAGCAGGCTCCCCGCTGAGCAGAGAGCCTGATGTGGGGCTCGATCCCAGGACCTTGGGATCATGACCTGAGCCAAAGGCAGAGGCTTTAACCCACTGAGCCACTCAGGTGCCCCTGAAATTCCCTATTCAAAAGTGACCTAAATCCTACTAAGGAATATAATTACAAACTCTCAATTTTGCAAGCATTATCTCAATAAAAAACATTAGCATTCAAACATGAACATTTTGTAACAGTGCTAAGAGTACTCTGCAAATGTCTTTCACATACACATATAGAACTCAGAGTAGCGCAGGGCACATGGTAAGTAAGCAGCTGCATATTTGTTTGGACCACCTTCTGAGCTGATACCAGCAACAGTAATGAGGACCATCGTCACCATGACTGCGGGTCCTTCTGTGCCAGTCCCTGTGCTAAGCACTTTATAAATATCGTTAGGAACCCATGGAACAATCTGGTAAAGTGGGGATTTTAAATTAGTTTTTATTTTTATCAAAGTAATGTATGCACATAGCTTAAAAATTCAAATGTGAAAGGCTCAAAACAAAATAAAACCATTTCCTGCTTTTGCTTTTCCCCATTGCTATCATCTGCCCTTTTCAGAGGCGAGTTTTAACTCTTTGAGATGTTTGTTCTGACACTTAAACATGCCCAGAGTTCCAAACAACATATGTATATAGGTTTTTTGAATCAATGTCAACATGATTTTTTGACTTTCTATACTTCTAATTCACGATCATGTTCTGCCTTTTCTTCTCCTTTCACTCAAAATAGTTACAACTTTTTAATTTATTTTTTATTTTTAAGATTTTATTTTCAAGTCATCTCTACACCCAACATGGGGCTTGAACTTATGACTCAGAGATCAAGAATCGTGTGTTCTACCAACTGAGCCAGCCCAGTGCCCCTCAAAATAATTATAATTTTAAATTAAATCTATGTTTACGTCCACATTTTTCTGCTTATGCAACTATTAATCACAGTTAAATATTTAGTGTACTGTGATGGTTTCCTTCCTTACTTTTTGTTTTCTGGAAGTCAATACTTTCCTGGCTTATCAATCAATTACCGATTTCCTCATATTCTCCAGTAGCATCTCCCAGCGCTAAGGAATTCCAGGGTTCCTTGGCCACCACCCTCCTTAGGGCTCTCTCCTCCTGTAGGGGACGGCTGTCCAGTGTGTTACAGCTGGCATCTAGCTTTTTCTGCCCTTCTTCATGAATTCCCCACTCCGTGGATCTCATGTCCCCCTCTGTCTTGCTTCAATCCTTTGTTTTGCAGGGGTTTATCCTCCCGTAGTTCACTCATTAAAAGTTGGCCCAGAGGCAGGCACTGTGCTGAATGCCCTAGGCTCCATCTTTGAGGCCCGCCAGTGCCCCAGGCTGGACTGACTGCCCTCTGCTCCCAGGGATCAGTTGTCATCCTGCATCAGCCCTCCCTTTGCTGCTCTTCTCCTTGGATCCCCTGTCTTCCATCTCATTTCTCTCTCTTTTCCAGTTTATTTCTTCATTCGAGTAGAAGACATCCTTAAGATACCGCTATATGTACCTATTTTAGAAAAAGGCTCAACGACCAAAGGAATGGCCTCAAGTCTTAAGCTAGTAAGTGCTGGCTGGATTTTTGATGACCTATGTGCCTGCTCCTTCTGTGGCTTCACAAGGAGTAGGCGAGAGGGTGACAGGGGCATCTCAGTCTACCATGAGTAGAGACTAATGGCCCCTGTCCAGGTCCCCGGACAGCGGGAGGGGGACCTGGGCATTTGGGGTGGGTGCCCAGGCTCTGGGAGAACTTATCTGATTTGGAAAACAAGATTACAGTAGAATCCAGTTTCAATGCTCAGACTTAGACTGGTCGGGTCCAAAACTGAGCATGTCTTAGCGTTCTGCTTTGGATCAGCTCACCGCATTGACTTTCCCTCTTATTGCGCTGGCCTCTGGGTTCATCATTGTTATGGGTCTCTGGAGGGCAACCAACACTACTTCTATGTAACTTTCTTTTATTTTTTAAAGGAACACAGCTGAAGAAAGGGGTAAGAAACTAACATACAAGTGACTAAGAAAACAAAGGAACAAGGGTTTAATTCTATCATCCACTATATGTCTACTATTATAATCTTGTTTATTTACATCTAACCACATTCGTATATTTTTCTCTTGTAATTTTTATGACCATGTATATGCAAATGGGGCTTACCTCAACCAGGACATTTAAAGAAAAAAAATGACAAATGGGGCTTGCAACAATTTAATTTAGCCAGTTAGTGATGCCTGGGTGGCTCAGTAGGTTAAGTGTCTGCCTTCTCCCAGGGTCCTGGGATCAAGCCCCGAGTCCAGCTCCCTCTGCTTAGCCAAGAGTCTGCATCTCTCTCTACCTCTGCCCCTCCCCACAATCATGTTCTCTCTTTCTCTCAAATAAATAAATAAAATCTTAAAAAAATAATTTAGCCATTGTATATATCCCATTTAGCCATGATCTTTAGAGAAATATGATTTGGCTTCCTTATTACCCTAACGTGTATGTGTATATATGTGTTTATCTCTTGTATAATTTATCTGTTCTCTGACTTTTTTTCAATTAAGGATGAATTTGAGAGGAATTTTGCCCGGTGTCAAAATACAGATTATTTTAGAAACTTAAGTGAAAAGATCCAGTAACTTCTTTATGAGGGCACAATAACCCTCTTGTTCTCAACAAAATCTTGGAATAGATTGGAAACATTGGAATACTCTATTTGAAAGTGGCATGGTCAGAAAAATCTAGAATGTTGGGCAGCAGCAGCAGCAGCAGCAGCAGCAACCAAGTCTATTGCAGATCACTTTCCATTCTTCTGTCTCTGAATTCCTGCTACATTTCCTATTTGTACTTGTAATAGTATTATGTGTGTGTGTGTGTGTGTGTGTGTGTGTGTGTGTGTGTATTTACATAAAGGCTTATTATCCCAAGCTTTGTCCTTAACAAATGTTATCTCGGGCACCTGGGTGGCTCAGTGGGTTAAGCCTCTGCCTTCAGCTCAGGTCATGATCTCAGGGTCCTGGGATCGAGCCCCGCATCAGGCTCTCTGCTCAGCAGGGAGCCTGCTTCCCCTTCTCTCTCTGCCTGCCTCTCTGCCTACTTGTGATCGCTCTCTCTGTCAAATAAATAAATGAAATCTTTGAAAAAAACAAAAACAAAAACAAATGTTATCTCATCCGACCCCCAGAACACTGTGAAATAGCTCCAACATTACTCTCATTTCACAGAAATGGAAACCAGCGCTCACAGGGGCTAGTACTTGCTCAGGGCCACACACAGCTGGTGAGATGCAGGAGGCAAGGAGGGCCGCCCCATACAGGCTCTCTCCTCTCAGAGCCCCCTCTCCAATTTCCACCTGCTCAAATCCAATCTCATCTTTCGTGGCATAATTCAAATCCTTGAAAAACATCTGTGGAAGGTCTTTTTCTGCATTTTCTTAACAATTACATGGACATATTTCTCTTTTCACGCAGCCTTTCAAAGTCCCCATACCAAATGCCTTTGTATATATCAGATCTATGCTCCCTGAGGAATTCCTCCCCTCAAGCAGTTCAGCCTGGGGAGTAGGGAGGCACATAGGTGAACCGACTTGCCATTAAACAGTGAAGTTAGTGCTATGTGGGAGCAAGGCCAGAGATGCTCGGCTGAGATCCTGGGCTGGGAGGTCAGAGGCTGCTTCCTGGTAGTGGTCCTAAAGGTCACCCAACCCAGGAGCTAGGGGGTTTTCTTGACAGAGGGTTGGCAGTGAGAGAAACTGTAAATTTCTCATGAAATTGTTCATGAGAGAAACTGTAGTGAGCTCAGCATATTGGAAGTTCTTCAGAGTGAGACCCTAAGGGATGTATTCACTGCACAGGACAGCAGTGGGCTGGCTGGGGTTTGATTCACACCACAGCCCATCTAGCCTCACTGAAGCTTTACTCAGGGTGAAGATCTCCCAACAGCAAGAAGCCAAGGTCACCTATGACTCCTCTTGGTTGAGAACCAGACGGGAAGGGGACTCACTGCTATGGGAGAAGGACAGTTTAGGGTCCAAGGCTGTCAGGGATTTCTGGTTGAGGGTGAGGAAGAGTGTGCCCTGTTTCTCACTGGCCACTTCAGTCCATCAGCTGGACTTGTGCCCTTCTTCATCCGAATCCATTTCCTCCCCCTCCCTGGGACTCAGGTGTGGCTTTGAGGCTGTCTACATCGGGGAATGCCATTTGCATGAAGTAGCAGACATGACGTCTTTCCAGCTTCACCTCAGCCTCCCTCCTCCCTCAGCCTTTGTTTCCCTGCTGTCTGGGCTGGGGTGGGAAGCGCTGTGAGAACAGTAACCACTGTGCCTCTCCTCACGCAGCTCCTGAAAGTCAGGGGACCTCAGAGCTGCAAAGAGGGGAGATCTTGGCAGCAGGTCCACAGCTGCATGCTTGCTCATTCCAGAACATGTCAAGTCTGAATTTGATCTGCAAATCACAACACTCAAAGCTGTTGAAATTTTCTCCATTTCACATCCTTGTCTTCTCTCTATGACATTTATTGCTCCTGAATCCATTATCAAATGCAACTTCCTTGAACAATGATTCATCTCAGATGACTTAACACAGGGATCAGGATCTGGCACAATTTTCTTTCTTTCTTTCTCCCCCCACCAACCCTTTTTAAAAAAGATTTTATTTATTTATTTAACAGAGAGAGACAGTGAGAGAGGAAACACAAGCAGGGGGTGGTGGGAGAGGGAGAAGCAGGCTTCCCAAGGCAGGGCTCAATCCCAGGACCCTGGATCATGACCTGAGTTTAATGACTGAGCCACCCAGGTGCTCCAAGCTGCACAGATTTTCAATCCAGTACTGAGACGCAGAGAATCCTAGGTGGGTCCTATGTTCTGAGATCTTCTTTACGTCTACATTATTGGTATTTTTCCTAAGTAGTGACTGCAGCTGGAAAACAAAAGTACATGTCCGCTAGGTGCTCAACATCTTTCTTTCGGAACATCCTCTACATTCAAGGGGAATGCTCAGAGACGTTTAGCATCTTTCTCCTTCTAAGTTCATGAGGATTGAGGCTCAAGTCCCACATTTTGAAATTCAGAATTCATTCAATAAATATTTTCTGAGCAGTTATCAAGTCTTCTAGGAGTCAGAGATAGAACGAATGAAATTGACAAAAAGCTTGTTTTTCTGGGGCTTAATTATAGTGGGAGGGGAGAGGCAATGAGCAAAGAGGTAAACTTATAAAATGTCAAGTGGTTGTAAGTGGGATTGAAATAGAAATATGAACATGTTGTGTGTAATTTAATGGACTAAAAGTGTCACGATTGCTAGTTAAATGGTATAAATCAATGTGTTTTACTTTATATTTTCATTGCTTTGTCTTTTTTCAGGCCACAAACACTTTTTAACTGAAAATGTATCCTTTTGTCCTCCTGAAAGACAAAGAGACAGGAGAGGACTTCTAATGTGTGATTTCTCAGCTTCCAGAAGGAGGCTCGTGGTTCCTCCACAGGTGCAGCTAGTAGGGTCTGTGGCGCTCACTCTCAGCAGCGGTGTCAAGGTGATTGTAAAAGTATTCGGCTGATGCTTTCCAGAGCTTTCTCTTGTCAGGGCAGCAGAGAACTTTCCGCATCCATGAACTGAAATCACAAACTTCAGGGCAGATTCCATTCTTCAAGAGTAGAAGTCAATTGCCAACAATATCCTGCTTGGCTATAGGTGATCCTGGGATTTTTCTCACCGGCCTACAACGGGTATTTTTTAGATCGACTGAAACCTCTTACAAAAAACACATATCCTTTTAAAAACAGTTAGCTGTCATGGACTACATTACTAAGTTATACATCCTGGGCAGGAGGTTTAGTATTTATGAAAGAGCCTAGCCGACTTTAGATTCAGCACACCAAGAAGACAGACGGACAGACGGACAGGTGCAAACATGCGCATGTGCGCACACACGATCAGTTCTTGAAACGTTTTCTAGAGTGCCAGGTTCCCAACGTGTGGAATTCAAGAGGATTTCAAAGGAAACTAATATCAGCTCTACAGCATATTGCAAAATTACCTGTGAGATTGATATCTAAGAGCAAAGAAAGCCTGAGGGCACAATCTTAACTTTTTATAATGTGCCCACAGTTGAAAGATTCTTCAATTACAAGTCAAATGCCAAGAAAGCTCTAACAAATTGTACTTTTTTTTTTTTTTTTAAGATTTTATTTAGGGATGCCTGGATGGCTCAGTCAGTGAAATGTCTGCCCTCAGCTCAGGTCATGATCCCAGGGTTCTGGGATCCAGTCCCATATTGGGCTCCTTGCTCAGCGGGAGCCAGCTTCTCCCTCTCTCTCGGCGGTTCTCTCTCCCTCTGTCAAATAAATAAATAAAATCTTTAAAAAAAATAATAAAATAAAGACTTTATTTATTAGAGAGCGAGCACGAGCAAGGGGGGAAGGGCAGAGGGAGAGGGAGAAGCAGAGCAGACTTCCTGCTGAGTGGGGAGCCCAACAGGGGGGCTGTAATTTAAAAGGCCATGAGTCTAAAGAGGCTTCTATAAGGGGCTGGATAGAAAGATAAAGATTATTTATTTTGAAAAACTAATAAAAAATAACAAAAGATCATTGAAATCTAAAATATCTGAACTGGAAGAGGCAGGCAATTTCCTGAGGCATTGCGTATTATTTTAGGAAGGTACTTTTCTTCGTTGCTTCTACACCTTGTTCTGACACTCCTACTTGTGTTCCAGATATAGCGTCGGTTTTCCCAGTGTGTCTCCACTATTAGTCTATGAATTCCTCGAGAGCTAGAAGCGCCTTGCTTTGTCTCCCCAGACGTGCACAGAATCCAGCACACGGTCTGTGCTGAATCAATGCTTATTGAGCAAACGCATGAATGAAGGGCAGTAAGCAGAGTGCTGCATGAGTGTGCACTCCTGACATATTAATATCCTACAGACACAAGGAGAAAAAAAGGCTTTTTATATTCTACAGTGATCGAAAAGAAGACACAACTCATTATTTCCTAGAAGATATATAGGCTAAAAATAGAAACAGTGAAGAAAGGATTTAAATAAGCTGATGGCCGATGGTTCCACATGGATTATTTGAAGGAAGCTAGAAAAGGAAAAGATAAAACATGTCACAGATGAGTGTGTATCCAGAGAGCTGAACAAAGATGATGGTGCTGGGTGTGCAGAAGGTGTCCAATAAGACTCTTGTCACCTTCCCTTGTGGGTTACAGGGCACATAGCAGGGCCATTGCTGTAAAGATGCTTCTTTGGAAAGGCTGCGATTTTACATTGGTGAGGAGCGGGGGCTCTCAGAGGCTCTGGCTCTCGTGTTTAGTGAGGCACCCGCCTGCCTCTGTGGAACTTGAACTAGTGGAATCCAGACAGATCCGAGTGTGGCTTGGAGCAGCTGGCAGGGAGCTGGGGTGTACTTCACTGCCTCTCCATTTCCTCCACATCAGTCTCCCTGAGCACGACTCCTTTTTCCCCAGATCCCTTGAATCTGTCTGAATCTTCCCCTGACCTGAGTCCCAACCCCACCACGTCAGTTCCTGGATGACCAACAGCTGTGCTAGTTTTTCCTGCTTTCAGCCACGTGACTATTAAGATGAGAGCCCTTACTGAAGACCTTTTTCTTTTTTTCTTTTCTTTTCTTTCTCTCTCTCTTTTTTAAATCAAACCCCCAGCTCCTGGAGGGGAACAGTGGTCATTTCATCTCTCTACCCTACATCAGAGACCCCTTGCTAACTGGTGCCATGGTGTCTCCTGATCTTCGGGGCCCCATTTCCCACACTGTGATCTTCTCCTCATTCTCCCATCCAGGGAGATGGGACCTGACCTTGTCCAGGTCCCTCGCTGTCTCTGATCCCGTCCTCACTACTTGTAGCTAGCAGGACTTTCACAAAGAAATCTGCCATTCTTCAGTAACCTCTCAACCATACAAATGTGTCTCTCTTACCAATTTACAAATTAAGACTGTTATGTGTATTATAAGGGGATTCCTTGCTTTATAAAAGAATTTTTCACAGAATTCTTCAAGTTGTTCTTTTATTTTTAAAAATATTTTTTTATTTTAGAGGGAGGAGAGAGAGAGAGAGCACGTGTGCACGAGCAGGGGGGAGGAAAGGGGCAGAGGGAGAGGGAGAGAAGCAGACCCCCTGTTGATCGAAGAGCCCAAAGGGGGGCCTGCATCTCACAACCCAGACATCATGAACTGAAATCAAGAGTCTGATGCTTAACCAACTGAGCCACCCAGGTGCCCCACAAATTGTTCTTTAAAGTCGCATTTAAACAATTTAACTTACAGATAGTAGATTTATATATACATATATATTCTCATTGTATTTTCATGTCCTTATGGACAATGGTTTTTAAAAAAATTCCCATGTGCCTGGCATATTGCTTCATACCAAGTTACACAAAAAACAATTGCCAAGTGAATGAATGAATGAAAGTCAAAGCAAGGAAGAACAATTTGTTATGATTTCTTCAATAACCAAGAGAGCCATGTGTAGGGCTTTTGGGGGAATGCTTTTGGGGGAAATCTGAATAAGGGGTGAATTTACAAAGGAACCTTCTTGAATCATCTCATTTCTCCTCCTTCCGTATCTACCTGGTAGGCTGAGGGCCGGGAGGTATTTGTAAGTAGCAGCATATCATAAGGGGATTCTGATCAAGTTTGACATCAGTGCTTAATAACACTGTCAGATCTTGTCAGTTTCGTTTATGAGCCTATTTCTCAGGGGTACACGATGAAAATGATGAAAAGTGACTTTAATTAGGATCCCAAGTGAAATGCTTGTTTGATGCCTAGAGGAATTGAGAACAGTAGACATGCATGAGTCTTTATTACCACCCCTCCCCTTGATTTTCTTTCATTTAATTCAAGTCCCAATAATGTACAAGAGGAATTTGTGGGAATAACATTACATTTGGAAATTGGAGAGATTGTAAATCATGTATTTGGTTTGGTATGTGGCTTAGAATAAAAAAACTATCCCCATAATTAGCCTAACAGTATTTGTGCATGAACTTGGGAATCCAGGAAGGGGACACAATGCATTTCTGTGTATTTCAGATGCAGAAGAAATTCTCATCCAAATTAATTAACCATCCCATTATCCATTGGTTGAGAAAAGACCAAAAGTGGTAACTGAGCTAAATCTTGCAGATGACAATATCTAACAAAGTAGTGTGTCCATAACAAGATTCAAGGTCTCCGACAAGTGAACAAATATTTTGCTGTATTCGGTAGATGCTGGTAGGAGGTATCATTAATGTCGGGCCACCATTTGTGAGCTACTTACTTGAGATCTAGTTGGCACCTGCAGGTGTGGCCGAATTACCCCTTATCTTCCCTGGAGACCCAGGCATTGCTGATTCATGCTGCTAGGCCGTAAGGCTGCCATTGATCATGCCTGGCCTCCCCCGATACCTCCTCCTTTTCCTCCACTTCAGACTCTTCCTAATCCTTGGTGTGAAGGCCGGTCTCCAATCTAGAAGCACTGTCTAAATGCTTTCACAGACAAATTTATGGCCAGCATCAGGCATGTTTCTCAGTGAGCTCTCAAAGTAGACCTACAACAGAGATGGGGGAATACCCACCTAGAAAAGACCAGCCAAAGTCATTCACAGGAATAAACAAGAAGGGTGAGTCAGCAAATTGGTTAACAAGTACTTACTGCTCACAGAATGTAGGGCATCGGATTAGACTAGAACCAGGGGCAATGGACATACTTGTCTATCCCTGGGTCTCTAAAGCGATTTTATTTACTCTCAGAAGTGAATACAGTGCTAATGAAAACCAGGGACACACTTACACATACTCACACAGATGTATTACATTCTTCTCCTATCATCAAGAAACAAAATAGACAACGTTCTAAAAGTGCACAAAACAAATATGTACAATGTAAAAAAATAATTACAATTATACAAAAGTAATTACAGTTGTTTGCATCCTGGAAACTTCTAGATGTCACACCTGTCTGGCTCAGTGGGTTAAGCATCTGCTTTATGCTCAGGTTATGATCCCGTGGTCCTGGGAACAAGACCTGAGTTAGACTTCCTGCTCAGAGGGAAATCTGTTTCTTCCTCTCCCTTTGGCCCTGTGCTCTCTTTCTCTCTCAAATAAATAAATAAAAATTTTTAAAAAATAATATAGTTTTCATGAACTACATCATGTCTTTTTGCTCATTTTAAAAGGGCTGAAGATCCATTTTTGCATGGTTTGCTTACATTGCTTTCAGAGTTAGTTCTAAAAGGGTCTTGATGAAAACAGATATAAATGTATGAATTTACACAGATTTAAATATACAAATGCCTGTTCATCTTTCTTTTCTGTTCTCATTTCCTCTGTGTTATATTTTCCTCATCTGCCTGTTTTTAATTCTCTTTCTTGTTCTATTGGATTGGATGTATTTATATGTGCCACCTAAGTTTCTTTCCAGCCAAAGCATGATTTTCATAAAACAATAAACAGACTTATTCAGAACATGGGGACAACTAACATTAGTGTTCCCAAAAGTTTAAAGTAAAAATGGTTTTCAACGTATATACCAGAAAATAATGCTTTAAATAACATCTTTCCCATAAAACTAAGGATGAATGCTTAGTGAAGTGAACCACAGATGCAACATGAAATCTAGAAAAGAAGGAAGCAAATTAAATTCTTTCTCAGTCTAACTGGAACAATCAAGAGGTTTATTCTTAGATCTGCACACGTTAATTTAAATAGAACCCTTACTCTGGGCAACTTTATCCTCCAAACTCTTTTCTTTTCATTGACCTCTAATGTCATTTTTCTTATTTCCCTGATGCATCTGATGCCCACCTATTTTTTATACATTTTAAAGCACTATTCCATATGGAGGAATTGCTCTAAAAACTGCCTTCAGAACCTTGGAATATTTCCATGGTTTCTCCTCCTTAATCAGAAGACCTATTTCTAGGCATTGGGCTATGACAATGTCTGGTGTAAAGACATCTGGGTGTCTTCCTTTCATGTCTTACGTTTGGAAACTAGGTGATGAGTGGAGTTGTTTTGTGGGGAAGGGACACCGCACAGAAGGACTGAGCAGGGCCCTCTGGGAAGCAGTTTGTTCGGGTTCCCAAAGGTAGGGTCTCCTTTGCTCTACCCACTACTGCCCACTACTGCCTTTTGTTCCCAAAGGTAGGGTCTCCTCTGCTCTACACACTACTACCCACCACGCCCAGGCATGCCTCCAGCAGTGTGTTTCTCCCTGGCACCTTTGAAGGGTGGGGTGGAAGGCAACTTGGGTGCCGCTCTTCTCACTAAATCACTATGCTGTGACCCTGGCCATACATCCAGCTGGCTCCCAGGAGCTAGAAGAAGCACCTCCCTCTCATTTTTGTGTAAGAAAATAATCAAGTATTATTGTTACTCTGTTATTTTTTTTTAAGATTTTATTTATTTATTTGACAGAGAGACACAGCAAGAGAGGGAACACAAGCAGGGGGAGTGGGAGAGGGAGAATCAGGTTTCCTGCTGAGCAGCGAGCCGGACTTGGGGCTCGATCCCAGGTCCCTGGGATTGTAACCTGAGCCGAAGGCAGACACTTAACCGACTGAGCCACCCAGCCACCCCTACTCTGTTACTTTTTTAAGTTTTATTTGAATTCCAGTTAGTTAACATACAGTGTAGTATTAGTTTCAGGTGTACAACATAGTGGTTCAACATTTCCCATATAATACCCGGTGCGCATCACAAGTGCCCTCCTTACTCCCCATCACCTATTTCCCCCATCCCACTGCCATCTCCTTTCTGGTGACCACCAGTTTGTTCTCTTATAGTTAAGAGTCCGTTTCTCGGTTTGCAACTCTGTCTTTTTTTTCCCTCTTTGTTCATTAGTTTTGTTTCTTGTATTCCACATGTGAGTGAAATCATCTGGTATTTGTCTTTCTCTGACTGGCTTATTTTGCTTAGCATAATACGCTCCAGCTCCATTCATGTCGTTACATATGGCAAGATTTTTCCTTTATGGCCAAATAATATTCCATTGTATATATATGTACATCACATCTTCTTCTTCTTGTTTTTTAAAGATTTTATTTATTTATTTGATAGCGATCACAAGTAGTCAGAGAGGCAGGCAGAGAGAGAGGAGGAAGCAGGCTCCCCGCTGAGCAGGGAGCCCGATGCGGGGCTCAATCCCAGGATCCTGAGACTGTGACCCAAGCCCAAGGCAGAGGTTTTAACCCACTGAGACACCCAGGCGCCCCTACATCACATCTTCTTTATCCATACCTCAGTCAATAGACACTTGGGCTGTTTTCATAGTTTGGCTCTTGTACTTAACGCTGCTGTAAAACATCAGGGTGCATGTATCTCTTTGAATTAATATTTTTGTATTCTTTGGGTAAACACCTAGCAGTCCAATTGCTGGGTCATAGGGTAGTTCTATTTTTAACTTTTTGAGGAACCTCCATACTGTTCTCTGGAGCCACTGCACCAGTTTGCCTTCCCACCAACAGTCCGGCAATTCTATTACTAGAGAAATGGCAAACGAGGAGAGTCTTTGCCTTTTGCTTCACAGTGGTTTGTTGCTGCCCAGAGTAGCAGATGCTGTGAAGGAGACCTGGACTGTAGGCTCTAGCAGGGCTTTGTGCTGTGAGCTATTGGCAAGGAAATTGACCTCATGCATCCTCTTTTGACTCTGTACAATGGTTGGTGGTAGCCATGACGAAGAGATAGTGTGGGTAGAGGGCTAGCAGGGTGCCTTGGTAACCGTTAGCCTTCCCGCACTCACATCTACTTCCCTTTGTAGGGAAAGAATTAATTACAAATGAGTAGCAAGAATTAGAAAGCGACATTAGTCCTTTAATCAGGCAACCACAGCTTTCAAAGGATATGCCACAGGGCTATCCTCCTGAAGGTTAGTGGCTTCAGCGAGGAATTATAATAGCTAGCCCTGCGATTTTTGTACACTATCTCATTTAATATTCTCAGCAACCCCTGAGGTGGTATTAGTACCCATCTTTACAACTGCGGAGACCAGAGTCAGAGATGAAGTGTCCTGCCCAGCTGATGCATTTAGAACTTAGGCTGACATCAGCATGTGCTTGCTGACCATCGGCAGCACTGTCAGACCTTCTGAACCTTTGTGTTCGCTAACTCAGTACAGCAACTTCCTTCACCCACCCTAAAAGCTGCTGAAAACAGAGACTACTCTTTGTTTGATGAGGAAACAAACTCAGAAAGACGCCCGTATGCCCACATACCTAAATGGACCTAAAACCCTATCAGAAAAACTGGACTTAGTCTTAGTTGGTTCCATCAGGGATTTCATGGAATTTCCATACTCACTGGACTTCTAGCATCTACCTTTCTAAATAGCTTTATTTTTCTTTATAGCAATAACTGCCTGACTTTTGTTTGTAGTCTGTTCTGCACTTGAAGCTTGGCTCCCAGGGCAGGGACCTGGACTGTTCCCTTGTCAATGGTCTCCCCAGCACCCACCACCCCTCAGTAGATAGATACCAGTGAGGATTTGTGGAATGAATGGATTTCTGAAGCCTGTAAGTCTAACCACTTACAATTGCTGAGGGGTAGTGAGTACAGTACACCTCTTTGAGGTAACAAGGGATTTGTCTGTAGCACTTTAACACAGAGGGGTAAATCTTGTCATGAGAGCACCATGACAGGTGGTTTGAGGGTAGAGAGTTAGGCAGAAGAACCTTTGCATCCATTCAGATCAACTTTCTCAGTTAACCAGCTGTACCTTAAGTGGCGGAGTGGATCTGAATTCCAGGACGTGCTTTAGTGATGATTCTCATGATGGAAATTTTGGGGGAGGAAAGAGAAACCATTCTGGAGGGCTGCTTTGTCTGTCTGGGCGTTAAGGGCTCAGTGCCAGGCTTTTCTGCTTCTCAGACTGTCCCTGCCGCCTAAGTGACCTTCCTTAGGCCTGTCATTTTTCTTACCCTCTTTTTGCTTTCTGAAAATGGGGTCCCATTAGCAACCTAAATCCGAAAATCTGGGTTTTGGGGAATGGTGAAGGCTGTGCCAATCAATTATGATGCAGTTCAATGGAACCGATGCAACTAGTGAGGTCTGTATATACACATTTTCAACGGCTCTCTTTGGTACGGGGAACACACAGTTCAAATAATCGATTTTTAAAAACCCTTGGCAAAAAAAGGGGGGGGGGAATTCCTCAATTAGTCTAATACTATAATTAGGACCAAGAAATTTAGTCAGGACCTCCTTGAAATTTCCTTTGCTCAGTTCAGG